>NC_135505.1:96161289-96761289 GCF_052857255.1 Amblyomma americanum
CAACTTTGAACCGGTTCGACCCCGATCCCGGGATGAATCCGAGCTCCTTTAGTAATTCTCTGGCACAGTAGAGGTCTGACGATCTACTCAGAATCCCGCCGCGTCAAAACTGACCTACCTCTGAAATTGACTCATAATGAGAAGTAGCTGACTGGAGAGCAGCCCGAACAACTTGAGGGTTGGTCATCTTGATTGCACTCGACCCTGAGGCACTAGCGCAACAGGGATACTGCCGACGCCGCTGCGCAAAAAAGCTTCGAAAGGCAGGAGATCAGGAGAGAGAGAAGCCGACCAGGGGGAGCTCCCCTGGCCGGGAGACTGGGTAGACATAGACCGGGCTTACTGCCGTACCGCATGTTTAAAGCCCATAAAACGAGAAGCCACCCGAACCTCAACGGATCGCCCAGAGCAGCCAGAGAGAGAGAGCAGCAGCCAGCAAGGACACGTCAGCGAACCCCTCAGTCAGTCGCTGATGTTGTTGTTGTTGCCTCAAACACGATGGCACATACCCATGGTGTGGGATAGGCTAGGGTTTGGTGCAGTTTCAAATCGGGAAAATCTCATCCAGGTTTATCTCAAGCGGCTAATAAATTGAGGGGACTCTGAGAGAAAAAGAAACTCACGAATTTTGATTGAGCTTCACGAAATCGGAATTAAAATCAAGGAGGCAAAGCGGCGCGAGTAGAATAACTCAATTTTAAATAATTAATCAGAAAGAAAGTATCTTTGAGAGAAAAGTAAAGGCATTGAGAAGTTAACTAAAAAATCTCCCGGTTTCAATGATATACTTGTGGAGAAGCTGACACACCTGCCTAATGGCATGCCATTTGCCGGTTGCACCGAACGAGAGGAGGACGGGAAGAGCAAACGGCAGAACTAATTGAGCGAGAGGATTTTCCAAAAACTGCATTCTGCGCCGTGCAAACCGCAGGCAGTAGAGGATGAAATGATCTATCGTTTCAACGTCCACGCATGACGCACATGGATTCGACGCCGTGAACCCAGAACGGCATAAATATAGATTAAGGCAAGGAATCCTACAGCGCCACAGCGTCATGGAAATCTCACATTGTCTTGATGCGCAGGAACGTATCTTCCAGGGGAATTTCAAATGTTCGAAATCCGCTGTACCAAGGATGGGTTCATGGCTCAGGTAATGTTTTATTTGGAAACGTGCTTAACGGGACGTGGTCAGAAGAGTGAGGTTCGAAACGACATGAGAAATAGGCCTATTGATAGCTGATTTCGCTAAGAAATCGGCCATCGAATTTGAAGTAATGCCACAACGACCTGGCATCCACTGAAAGCGCACCTCTAGGACACGACGTGACACAAAATACATTAGTTATCTGTACAGGAGACTAGTTTTCAAACTTTTTAGTGCAGCCAAGACTGAGAGGCAGTCCCAGTGAATGACAAGTTGACAAATATTGCTGGGAACGTTTTGAAGGGCCAAACCACTAGCGAGAAATTCAGCAACAAAAATTGGTGTATAATCAGGGACACGGAGAGAATAACTCCAATCTAGTGTGTGGGAATAAACACCTACTGCTGCCTTTTCGCTTTGTTGAGAGGCATCTTTGAAAATTGCAGCATGGCTCGGATACTGAAACAGATATTTCTCCAGGAGACCGTTTAGAATGTTGGCGGTTAAGTGTTTTGCATACAGCGGCCGCATATGGTCGAAGCAAACAGCTGGTGCAGAATGCAAACTGATGACGTATTGCACAGACCTAAGCGAGACTGCAATTCTAGACAAAACACAAACACTAAACAGTAAACACAAATTGAGGCAGTCTCTCACGCTGTAGGTTTAAAGCGGGGTCTTCATCATCTTCCAGCCGCGCGCGTGGAAGCGTCATCAGACGAACATGTATTGAACCGCAGGAAACGGTGGAAGATCAGAATTAGGGAAATTCAGAAGACCCATTTCAATCACAGTGCCATCCGGTAATAGTAATTAAGCAACCTACAAAATTTCCTTGTTCCAAGTCTATTCTGTGCTTAGCACTTATTGTAATTATCGTGGTAAACGCTACTGAATTGTTTTCGAAATACTCTTGGCGTTCATTAGATTTTGTACACAGGCACTGCAACGTGCTTACTGACTTTAGCAGTCCATTTTACAATAGTGGTAATGGCAGCAGCAAACGAGGCAGCATGCTAAGCAATTCATTTTGCTTTGCAATCCAGGTTAGTGATTTCAAATCTGCTCCTTGCCACAGCAGTGACGATCGCTTGCTAGTACTGCTACCCTGCCCACTGTGTGTTCAGCGTTTTCTTTCTCGCGTGATTGCATTATCAAAAGATCTGTTGTCTTGTGGCGGTATTGAAACAAATCATGGGCCGATTTAAATTCTAATGGTATCTAATTTGCTAGAAGGCCACAGCAAGATTAATTCAACAATGGAGTTCCTGCAGGCTTATCAAAACATAACTGAGAAAAAATTTCCGTTCTCACTGAGCGAATTGATGGTATTGAGAAACAGTTTTCGCGCCTAAATCTCTTAGCC
Organism: Amblyomma americanum; assembly: GCF_052857255.1. Classification (NCBI taxonomy): domain Eukaryota; kingdom Metazoa; phylum Arthropoda; class Arachnida; order Ixodida; family Ixodidae; genus Amblyomma; species Amblyomma americanum. The sequence continues at coordinate 96,163,803 of NC_135505.1, forward strand.
ACGAAGGTGAAAACATGGAATCGGCAACATCGGAACTTCAGGAGCATTTTAGTACAGTTAGCAATCAGGCAGGCGATTTTGAAAACAGATGCATGTTAAATAACATGGTCATTTACGGCATAAAAAAGCTTAGCGAGGAGACTAGCGAGGAACTGGAAAAGGAAGTAATTGATGGTGCTTTTTTTCAGGAACAAAGTTTAACAGTGGGCGGTGTCGAAAATGCCACAGAGCTGGCAAAAAGGAAATATGAAAATCGCGACCAGTCGTTTTAAATCTCCTCGACTTCCGTGAAAAAAATTCAGTATTACGATCATGCATGCTATTAACTCACAAAGACTAAAATCAGCTTAAAATCCAAACACCAAAAAAGCTCGAAATCATAAGCTGCAGAATTTTCTACACGGGCTAGATTTTTCTAAACGCATTACACAATTGTGTAATGGGCTACAAGTTTACGTTGCTATGATTTCTAAAGACATATGAGACCATTAGACTCACTAAGTTTCGACTTCGCCAGAAACTCTCTATTCTTTATCAGGCAAACCAGCGACAAATAGTATCAATGAATATTTGGTGGGCCCGACCAAATTATAATGATTAACTGCTGAATGAAAAACATGGAAAGAAAACAACCAGGAAAGACTCTCTTAAACTGGTGAGGACTGCTTAAGCCTTTATTGAGCATGTGTGACAGTGAGAAGTTCTTAATTTTATTATGAAGGCACAGAAAGGGCATGACCCAAACAGCCAACAATACATGGCGCATCGAAACAATGAACAGTTTTCTTGGCAGCTGGCATTAATGCTCCAAGCCATATTTTGCACACTTCATTTACTTAATCATAAAGACTAATATTGAATTTACCTTTTATGGCAGCACCTGGGTTTCTTAACAGATACTTAACAAATACTTAACAGGTACTTAGCAAATGAACGACTATTGTGTAGAGTTTAGATTTCAACAAATTCATCGCACATAATTTCAGAAATAGGAAAGATCCAAGGCGTTCTGGTTACCAAATGCTTTTATATTTAAAAGTGGAAGCAGCCAGGTTCTCAAAATCCAATCTATAGACCTCCTGCATGTTTGCAAACAAACGAGGAGGCGCAGCAGTCGCTAGCGGGTTCGTGGCAGGCAAAGGCCAGGGAGTGGCGTCGCAAAGTGGTGGTCAGCGCGAATTTTCAAGACTTGTAGGCGCGTTTTCAGTTTCTGCGAATCACAGAATAGTTGATGCTTTCAACTTAGTAATTTATCAAGGTACACGAGCTCGCGTTGGCCACGTGAGGCGCATTCAGAGAAATAGTTCGCAACTGCGTATTTTAAATATGGTTAGTAGTAAACAGAAAGCGTTTTCGCCGTTGATTTCTACGCTAGGCCTTAAAAAAATGACCTTTTGACACTCGGCACTTGCCGGAACGATTTTATTTCGGTACAGTAGTGAGGGAAAGTGCCGGCTTTGCTTCGGCGGAGGAGACATGCGCTCACCGTGCTAGTTGACACACGTGTCGCGCAGTGCGAAAACTGAGGGCAGCGTCGTGTCTCCATTCTCCTCTGTCTCGCTTAAGCCCTGTTTTTAGCCGCAAGATTACGCATAAGCTAGGCCGGCTTCTCCCCTGGTTTAACTGGTCGATTTGGTAAAAATTTTGATTTCGGAATTTATTTTCTTTCCTAGCCCCGGGCTCTTCTGTTTCCTGACGAAAAATTAGAGCAAAATATCCTGTACAAATTTATAAATTACGCTTTTTAGATCTGCGGGCGTCGAAATGTGAGAGGTAATTTCTTTTGAGGACTTCTTTGATTTCAGTGCAGCAATTCTTTGACCAAAGCAAAAGCGAAGTGTTCATAAACTTTAAGGCTCGTTTTCTGACCTTTCACATCTTCTGCGATTAGCATCACTCAGCTCTTCGTAACCCTCGAAACGCAAGAAAACAGAATGATTCTATTTCTCGCAAACGATTACTGAGACTTTGAGGAGTGTAAGAAATATAGATTTTTATCCTACCCGTGCAATACTATGTTAGCTATTTCTGTAAGAAGGGTTAAACAGAAAAGAAAAAAAGGAAAGTTGCAGTTATTCCGTACGTACTCGGAACGGTTCATGATTACAAAAAGGTTGCGGGACTGTTTCACATGCACGTAGAGTTTTCTGAGCAACACAGATTGGAGGGGAGGGGGGGTGGAAGTCTTGCCGTATGATAAGGAACCGATGCGACAATTAACGTACCTAGAAATAGCCCACTTGACTGTTCAGTATCGCGTAGTCCCAGATGTTTGCAATGTGTTTGATCATTGGCGTATGAGCTTCCCCTTTCGGGCAATAAAGTTTATATCGGTGAGACCGGGCGCTGCATTGATATTCGGCTTAAGAAACACCTCAGATCACTTTCGGAGTCAACCTATTCTCATCTTTATGACCACTGCCAGGATTGCGGGAAAGAAAACGGGAAAGTGTTCAGACCTGAAGTCGCACGCATGCGCATTTATTTTCGTCATAGAGACAAAACAACAAGAGAGTTAATGGAATCGTACCATATTGGAAATAGAAAGATGAATACGTTAGTCAGTAATTGTTATTGCTAGTCAGTAAAGATGTTGCTTCCTTGGACAACACGATATCTGTTTCAGTGATTTTTTTTTTTTTTCGTGCTTTTTGGTTGTCACGGCTCTGCTGTATCGGGGTGTACGTGTTTTTAGACATTTGCCTATGATGTGGCCCTAAGATAGTACTCTGGGCGTGTGAGCTGGAACATATTAGCGCATGTGATTGTTAGCTATAAATGTTTTTCTGAACGAAAAATGTAGTTTCGAGTCAGTGCTTGTCTGTGTGTTCTCTTTCTAGATCCTTCGTCCGTTCGTGCTGTTTCTACCGGAAATGAATAGATCCAGATTGTAAAAATTTCTTTGACCACTGAGCTAAATTCTGATGATTCAAGACATATATGTATTTATTTATATTAGCAGACAAGGTAATGGAAATGAGGGGCTTGTTTGACAAACTTATGAAGGGAGCCTACAGTCACCGAAACCAAGGTGCATAGTAGACTGCTTTCAACTTGTTTTAATATGTTGTGGTAATCAGTCTGATAATAATACTTGGATTAATCTATCGCTCAAAGAAAATTACTTATTAAACAGCAGAAGTAACAACCATGCCGCGCGTGGGATCCGAACCCACTACCTCTGAATATCGCGTCTGGTGCTCTACCAACTGAGCTACGGCGACGGCTGTCCAATCTGCTGCTCTCGTGGATATTTATATTTATTATTGTGTGCAAGCGAACCTTGAGAATGCTCACCAGCGCGGCGCTCGTCCGTAGCGGTGGACGTAGCACATCCTGTAATACCGCAAGTGTGACGTGGAACGTCATCTAAGGGCGAGGGCGGAAACTGTGCGAGAGCCCTCTTATGCTAGCTATGGCATCAAGACTGTCAGAACCGAGACCGTCGGTAAGCTATTAGCAGAAAGGTAAAGAAAATGAGGGGCTCGTTTGAGAAACTTATGAAGGAAGCCAACAGTCACCGAAACCAAGGTGCATAGGGGAATGTTTATAATTTTTTTAATGTCTTGTGCTAATCAGTGGGATAATAATACTTAGATTAATCTATCGCATAAAGAAAATTACTTATTAAGCAGCAGAAAAAAAACAACCATGCTAATAAGTAATTTACTTTAAGCGATAGATTACTGTAAGTATTATTATCCCACTGATTAGCACAACACATAAAAAAAAATTTATAACGTTCCCCTATGCACCTGGGTTTCGGTGACTGTTGGCTCCCTTCGTAAGTTTATTTATTTATATTTATATACAATACAGCCAGTCTCAGTAAGAGAACGGTAACAGGTGGGATATGGGTCCTGTACAAAGTTCAAAATACAAAAGAGAAATTACAAGCAGATCAAAAAAAAAGAGAGCTTTTGCAATAAGTTTTAGATAACTACTAGTAGGCGGGTGACCAAAAATACTTTGAAGATTCAGAACTGTAACAAAAAAGCAAACAAGTACAGCAGCAGTCGTTTATGCCAGCCAGCATGCTAGTATTCGAAGTATTTACCCATAAGAACAAGAAGAAAGCGAAAAAGAAGGTAACGGGTAACACTAGACAATGCAATCATTATTAACAATAACAAAGGATCAAGAAAAATCAATAATTAATTGTAGTTCAGTCATCTGGTATTGGCACTATTGGCTATGCTAGGACTATTGGTACTTTACTGATTCTTGTTACATTCTTGTAATCTTGAGGTGAAGGGAGTTTTAATGGTAATCGATGGACCGAGTTGATTCCATTAGCTAATGGCTAAAGAAAAGAAATAACGCTTGAGAGTGTTCGTTTGGCGTGTGTATTCAGTTAAGAGGGCGCATGCTTGTGCCAGGATTGCCGTGACTTTGAGAAGGATGCATATTTATACACATCTATACTGTAGCTGTTGTGTAATAATTAATATATAAAGATAAGGTCGGATTCTTTTGTCCTAGATAGTAGTGATGGAAGGCCAGATGATGCGGAAAAATCGGTAGGGGACTCAGAAAGTTTGTATTTGTTATGTATGAACCTGACAGCTTTTTGTTGCACTCTCTCAAGCCGAGTGATGTTAGTGATTGATTGCGTGAACCAAACAGTGCTTGCGTATTCTAAAATTGGCCTTACGAGGGTGGTGTATGCGAAAAGCTTGGTGTTTTTAGAGGCCAGACGTAACAATCTTCTAAGGAAGAACAGCTTTCGCAAGGCAGCAGAGGTAACATTGGCGATATGAGCGTCCCATCTGAGGTCAGAAGTTAAAGTTAACCCCAGGTATTTAGTTCAGAGACCCTTGAAAGCGTTGATTCATTGATAATGTAGGCGTAGTTATATGGCTGTTTTTTTCCTGGTGACTGTCAAGCCAATGGATGTTTTGTTGTTTAATGTAATCTGCCAAGTGTTACACCATTAAGCCATTCAACCATCTAACAATTGAACCATTTATAGAGATGCTTGGGGGAAATAAGAGCTCTCTTTGGAATGGTTTACTGGGCACAATATATTGTAGTTTCTACACGATAAAGCAACACACATTTGGCTATTTTCTATGAAGAAAAAATTGGGACTATACATACTGTGCCATTTATATTCCTCAGCATTGCAGAATTTTTTCCGCGTGGAGCAATTTATCTGAGTCTCTCATGAGGCAATGCGCAAGCTTGCAGTTCCTTTTTCCATCTTGATCATTGACACTAATATTTATATTATATTAAATGTTTGGTTTGTCTTAGTGTTCTTTCTGAGCATGTGCTTCTTTTAGACCCGCCGTGGTAGTTCAGTAGCTCTTGCGTTGGCTGCTCATCCCAAGGCCTCGGGATCAAATCACGACAGAGGCGGCCTCTTTTCGACGAAGAGATACAGTAAACGCCCACAAGTTATTCCGCGCCCCGTCAGTGCTTCTCCTCTAAACACAGGAATGTGCCCAGCCCCGTTATTTACCTTCATTCACAACATCATCTAATACCACGCGATCTTAGGATCAGCAGCGTAACGCTAAAGCCGCTGATACACCGCGGTGGCCACTTCGTGACGGAGCTAAGAGTGATCACTGTATGAGCTAGCTCCGGGTGATCAAAGATTACAGTGACAATTATATAACAGCACTCGCACCTAGAGTTCCTGTTAAGCGTATATGAATTGCTTTAACGGGGTTGCAGGAGGTAACTCTACCCGGCGTTGCTGCTGTCGCGATAAGACAGATATATCTTTGCATTTATAATTCATAGGACTCGTTCCTACTAAACCATTTTAAGCGCATTGTTCGCCGAAATGTGAACGTACTTAAACCCGAATTCTAGCTCGCTGCCTCGAACGATTGTACTCTATCATTTCCACTTTCAGAGCTACTGCTGGGATATCGGACGACTTAATTCACAGCAGAGCATTTATATGAGCCGTTATATGACGTTCTACGTCACGCTCGCGGTATTACAGGACGTGCTACGTCCTCCGCTATGGTCGAGGGTGGCGCTGGTGAACACTCTCAAGGCTCGATTACACCCAGTAAACATAAATACCCACGAGAGCAGCAGATTGGACAGCCGTCGCCGTAGCTCAGTTGGTAAGAGCACCGGACGCGATATTCGGAGGTCGTGGGTTCGGATCCCACCGGCGGCATGGTTGTTTTTTCTGCTGCTTTATAAGTAATTTTCTTTAAGCGATTTATTAATCTAAGTATTATTATCCCACTGATAAGCATAACACATTAATAATAATAAAAAAAATTAACGTTCCCCTATGCACCTTGGTTTCGGTGACTGTTGGCTCCCTTCATAAATTTGTCAAACGGGCCCCTCATTTCCTTTAACTTGTCTGCTAATAGCTTAACGAGGGTCTCGGTTCTGGCAGTCTTGATGCCGTAGGTAGCATAAGAGGGCTCTCGCACAGTTTCCGCCCTCACCGTTATATGACGTTCTACGTCACGCTCGCGGTATTACAGGACGTGCTACGTCCGCCGCTATGGTCGAGGGTGGCGCTGGTGAACACTCTCAAGGCTCGATTACACCCAGTAAACATAAATACCCACGAGAGCAGCAGATTGGACAGCCGTCGCCGTAGCTCAGTTGGTAAGAGCACCGGACGCGATATTCGGAGGTCGTGGGTTCGGATCCCACCGGCGGCATGGTTGTTTTTTCTGCTGCTTTATAAGTAATTTTCTTTAAGCGATTTATTAATCTAAGTATTATTATCCCACTGATAAGCATAACACATTAATAATAATAAAAAAAAATTAACGTTCCCCTATGCACCTTGGTTTCGGTGACTGTTGGCTCCCTTCATAAATTTGTCAAACGGGCCCCTCATTTCCTTTAACTTGTCTGCTAATAGCTTAACGAGGGTCTCGGTTCTGGCAGTCTTGATGCCGTAGGTAGCATAAGAGGGCTCTCGCACAGTTTCCGCCCTCACCGTTATATGACGTTCTACGTCACGCTCGCGGTATTACAGGACGTGCTACGTCCGCCGCTATGGTCGAGGGTGGCGCTGGTGAACACTCTCAAGGCTCGATTACGCCCAGTAAACATAAATACCCACGAGAGCAGCAGATTGGACAGCCGTCGCCGTAGCTCAGTTGGTAAGAGCACCGGACGCGATATTCGGAGGTCGTGGGTTCGGATCCCACCGGCGGCATGGTTGTTTTTTCTGCTGCTTTATAAGTAATTTTCTTTAAGCGATTTATTAATCTAAGTATTATTATCCCACTGATAAGCATAACACATTAATAATAATAAAAAAAAATTAACGTTCCCCTATGCACCTTGGTTTCGGTGACTGTTGGCTCCCTTCATAAATTTGTCAAACGGGCCCCTCATTTCCTTTAACTTGTCTGCTAATAGCTTAACGAGGGTCTCGGTTCTGGCAGTCTTGATGCCGTAGGTAGCATAAGAGGGCTCTCGCACAGTTTCCGCCCTCACCGTTATATGACGTTCTACGTCACGCTCGCGGTATTACAGGACGTGCTACGTCCGCCGCTATGGTCGAGGGTGGCGCTGGTGAACACTCTCAAGGCTCGATTACACCCAGTAAACATAAATACCCACGAGAGCAGCAGATTGGACAGCCGTCGCCGTAGCTCAGTTGGTAAGAGCACCGGACGCGATATTCGGAGGTCGTGGGTTCGGATCCCACCGGCGGCATGGTTGTTTTTTCTGCTGCTTTATAAGTAATTTTCTTTAAGCGATTTATTAATCTAAGTATTATTATCCCACTGATAAGCATAACACATTAATAATAATAAAAAAAAAATTAACGTTCCCCTATGCACCTTGGTTTCGGTGACTGTTGGCTCCCTTCATAAATTTGTCAAACGGGCCCCTCATTTCCTTTAACTTGTCTGCTAATAGCTTAACGAGGGTCTCGGTTCTGGCAGTCTTGATGCCGTAGGTAGCATAAGAGGGCTCTCGCACAGTTTCCGCCCTCACCGTTATATGACGTTCTACGTCACGCTCGCGGTATTACAGGACGTGCTACGTCCGCCGCTATGGTCGAGGGTGGCGCTGGTGAACACTCTCAAGGCTCGATTACGCCCAGTAAACATAAATACCCACGAGAGCAGCAGATTGGACAGCCGTCGCCGTAGCTCAGTTGGTAAGAGCACCGGACGCGATATTCGGAGGTCGTGGGTTCGGATCCCACCGGCGGCATGGTTGTTTTTTCTGCTGCTTTATAAGTAATTTTCTTTAAGCGATTTATTAATCTAAGTATTATTATCCCACTGATAAGCATAACACATTAATAATAATAAAAAAAAAATTAACGTTCCCCTATGCACCTTGGTTTCGGTGACTGTTGGCTCCCTTCATAAATTTGTCAAACGGGCCCCTCATTTCCTTTAACTTGTCTGCTAATAGCTTAACGAGGGTCTCGGTTCTGGCAGTCTTGATGCCGTAGGTAGCATAAGAGGGCTCTCGCACAGTTTCCGCCCTCACCGTTATATGACGTTCTACGTCACGCTCGCGGTATTACAGGACGTGCTACGTCCGCCGCTATGGTCGAGGGTGGCGCTGGTGAACACTCTCAAGGCTCGATTACGCCCAGTAAACATAAATACCCACGAGAGCAGCAGATTGGACAGCCGTCGCCGTAGCTCAGTTGGTAAGAGCACCGGACGCGATATTCGGAGGTCGTGGGTTCGGATCCCACCGGCGGCATTTTTGTTTTTTCTGCTGCTTTATAAGTAATTTTCTTTAAGCGATTTATTAATCTAAGTATTATTATCCCACTGATAAGCATAACACAATAATAATAATAAAAAAAAATTAACGTTCCCCTATGCACCTTGGTTTCGGTGACTGTTGGCTCCCTTCATAAATTTGTCAAACGGGCCCCTCATTTCCTTTAACTTGTCTGCTAATAGCTTAACGAGGGTCTCGGTTCTGGCAGTCTTGATGCCGTAGGTAGCATAAGAGGGCTCTCGCACAGTTTCCGCCCTCACCGTTATATGACGTTCTACGTCACGCTCGCGGTATTACAGGACGTGCTACGTCCGCCGCTATGGTCGAGGGTGGCGCTGGTGAACACTCTCAAGGCTCGATTACACCCAGTAAACATAAATACCCACGAGAGCAGCAGATTGGACAGCCGTCGCCGTAGCTCAGTTGGTAAGAGCACCGGACGCGATATTCGGAGGTCGTGGGTTCGGATCCCACCGGCGGCATGGTTGTTTTTTCTGCTGCTTTATAAGTAATTTTCTTTAAGCGATTTATTAATCTAAGTATTATTATCCCACTGATAAGCATAACACATTAATAATAATAAAAAAAAATTAACGTTCCCCTATGCACCTTGGTTTCGGTGACTGTTGGCTCCCTTCATAAATTTGTCAAACGGGCCCCTCATTTCCTTTAACTTGTCTGCTAATATATATATATATATATATATATATATATATATATATATATATATATATATATATATATATATATATATATATATATATATATATATATATATATATATATATGCACACACATCACGTACGTGCCAACCAGAATTGGATCGGCTGTTTTTCCATGAAGCATAATCCTGGCGTCTTTTCAGCACACACTCCCAACTGTTGCAATCTGCAAGTATTGTTTTGTAGCAGATTCGGCAACGACACTTACCTGGTTACGCTGCGCATGGTATATTCGATGAACTTCCGCTTGAACAGAAGAAACATCGAGCTCTTCGGCGCAAACACGGCGGTTTTCCATCCGTCGATCTGGGTGCAGACGATTCCTGGCTAACATGGCACGCTGCCGACACAGCAACACAAACACTAGCCGTACCGGTTAAGTAGTACCGCAACTAGCTATCCCGCAACCGAGCTAACGCTTGAGACAAGGGGATCTTTAAAACTCGTGAGCGTTAAGCCATGTGAATAACGGCCTGAGGGGCGAGTTGGCGCTAGATGAAATGAACTGCCGCTCAACAAGGGCACTAATAGGAAAAAGGCACCACATGCGCACTCTTCCAACTGTTTATTACACGGAAAAGTGGCATATTAAAACATTCAGCTGAAGCATGAGACTCGTCGCATTATCGCTCCAAACGCATCACGTAGAACAAAAAGCACCAACATCAGGATAACAGACCAGAAACTTTTAACCCCTGCGGATAAACTAACAGATTTTAATAAAAGGAATTAGAGACGAAAAAGAGGTGGCCTTCACTTAGCAAAAGCAGAGTCAAACATATGAAGCAAAGGCAGTCAGAAACCTAAAAAGAACGTAAAATAAAAAGGTGAACCAATAACAAAAACAAACAACCCACCTCAACAAACAGCTCTGCAGCTGCAGCTCTCCGCGCTGGCCAATGGAATCAGTGATTACAAGAAAAGGTCTCTTCACGTGTTGTTTATGGTCAAACCCCAAAAGCCAGACATGCCTTTTAGAACCATTGTTAGTCAGCGGAACTCTTGGCAGAAAAAGTTCAGCAAAATTCTTCTGAAGCATTTCAAAGGAGTGGAAGCGTTCGAACCCTTCACCACCATGAATTATGCAGAGGTTACAGCCTTTTGAAAAGAGTAAATATTCGTTTTCTGTGGACGGTGAAGATTTATTCTATTCAGTTCCGTATAGTGGCTTTTTCAAATCCGTACTGGAGTGTATTGAATATAATGGGTTCATTGCATTTCACAACTCTGTTGGCCTAAGTGTGGGCATTTTTTATTCATTACTTGAATTTTACCTCAGGTGTACAGAACTGTGTAAGAGTAAAATCGCAGATTGTAGGAAAACGATGCCATAGATGCAGCGGATCGCGTCTTCGTTTGAATGTCAGGTAATGTGTCCAGTTGGCCGAGGTTTAGGCACATCTCTTCAAATTGCAAGAGGAGTGTCCTAGTAGTCTGTGGTTTGTTGCTTAAGAGTGTTCTAGATGGACATTTTTTGCTGTTTTGTGACAGGTATCTTTAGGCAGCGAACAGATTTTTAGAATGTGTGAACACGTTAGCATCGTTCTTCTGTCTGTAAGTGATGGTTCTTTAGTTTCTACATACAGACTGTTTATGGGTGACGTCCTATATGCACCAATAAAATTATGTACTAGATCCAGTAGTTTATGACACGATGAACTCTATAACTAATAAACTATGCATCCGTAATCTAAGGTAGAACGAACAGACCGATACATTTGTAAAAGGCATATGCTGTCAGAGCCTCATTGTTTTCGGGAAAGTATTTAAGTATGTTCAAGGAATAGGAGGTTTTATTTTCTAGAGCATTAATATGAGGTAGGAATGTGATCTTTGTGTCAAAAAAAATGCCCAGAAATTTTACCTCATTTTATGTAGGCAGCTCGATTCTGTGTACATATAAACTGGGGTTGGATTGTTGACCTCGTTTTAGTGATAACAGCACGCCCACTGTTTTCTGTGTGGATAACTGGAATGCATTTTTGTCTGCCCATGTCTCTAGTTTGTTTATTGTTAACTGTATTAGTCTCTCGCATGTTGCTATAACTGATGATGTACAAACTATATGAAGGTCATCGACTTAGACTGAGTACACCATGGACTTTGGGTTTTTCTTGGTTATAGAATTCATCTTTACAATTAAGAGTGTTGTGCTCAAAATACACGCCTGAGGAACCCCGCTCTCTTGAACGAAGTTTCTAGAAACGTTTGATCCCAGGCGTACTCGAAATGAGCGGTCAGAAAGGAAGTCATTCCGGACGTTCAACATCCTTCCACGGATACCTAGGTGCCCTAGGTCACGGAGGATCACAAACCTACAGGTTGCATCATACGCTTTCTCCATATAGAAGAAAACGGCAAGACAGTGCTGTTCGTGTATAAAAGCTTCTCTTAATGTATTTCTGCGGCGTACTAAATGGTCTGTCGTTGAGCACCCCTTTCTATACCCGCATTGATGGCCGTCAAGAAGTTCGCGGGATTCAAGGACAAATGTTAATCTTATATTAAGGACAATTTCAAAAGATTTCGCGAGACATCTTGTGAGAGCTGTCGGCCTATAGCTACTTGGGGAAGTTGGTGGTTTGCCAGGTTTCAGGAGTGGTACTATGACGGCTTTTTTCCACTCAGGTATTTTTCCTGGTTTGAATATTTTGTTTAAAAAATTCAAGAGCGCCTCTATGGCAGCTTGGGAGAGATGAGCAAGCATTTCGTAGTGTGTTTGGTCGTGTCCTGGAGCAGTTTTTTTGCCCGCATACAGTACTTCATTTCTTCGAGGGTAATTACACAATTACAGTTTTCATTTACACCTCCACTTGTTGGGAGCCTAAGTAAAGCTGAGATTTTGGCGTGTTGGTAAGCATTCATGGTGGGTGAACAGCGCAGCAAATGTGGGAGAAAGGCAGGACAAGCGCTGTGTTTTTCGGCCGTTCTTCTGTATTTCAGAAATGACCATGGCTATAGTGTGATGAACTTGTAACTACAGCAAAGTGCTCTCCCAATACGTCTGCCAGTTCTCCTATAATTGTTTGTGTCCCGGGGGTTGTCAAAAAAGGACCTGTGAAGGGTGAGTGGCTACCATTTAATTTTGGAACTTGCTCCCATATTTTCTTCAATGGAGTTGATAGAAGACACATAAGATCTCCAGGGTGTTTTTTTCGGCATTGCGCCGAATATACCATGCTTGTGCTCTCGCCTTTTTGAAACGGAAAAGGTTCTCGCATGTTGGGCATTCCGGAAAGACTCCCCACACTTTACTTCGTCTTTTTTTGCCTTCTTACATTCACGGGCGTGCCATATTTTGTGGTTCTGGTAGACCACACCTGATGATTTTGGGATTACGTGTGCGGCAGTAAACACGCATAATGTGAATGCTTCATTTATTTGGTCTATGCCAAGATTTCCTGAAGCAATTTTCTCTAAACTGGACTTTTCTCTAAACAATTCTCGGTTAGATAAATGTAACTTTCAACAATATGATTTTGTCGGGATGACTGCTGTTGAGGATGACAGGCTTATTATGACCGGGAGATCATCGCTGCTATAGATGTTTTCTAAAATGTCCCATTTAAAATCTTTAAAAATAGATGATGAACAAAAAAATAAATCTAGGAAGCTCATTTTCCGCTGCTTGGACAACAGTATGTTTTCCTTTGTTCATGAGGCAGACAATTTTTCAGGGGATGAAATCTTCTAAAATCCAGGCTCTGATATCCGTTTGCTCACTTCCGCGAAACGAAGAGTGGGCATTAAAATCCCCGACTAATAGGTATTGTTCCTGAAGTTCTATTAAAAGAACTTCTAAATCGGGAAGTGTGATGGCTAGGCGAGGTTCAACGTATATGCAACATATTATTATTGTATTAAAATAGGCGACAATGACAGCAGCGGCTTCATATGAGATTTTAAGGTCGATTCTGCGGGTGGCAACATCCACCTGGACCACAACAGCGGCACCTCCAGAGAGCCTGATTGAGTTCGCTCGGTCGCAGTGAAAGACTTGGTATTTTCTAAAAATATTTGTTTCTGTGGCTCCAGGTTAGTCTCCTGGAGACAGAATGCTACCGAGGGGAATGAAGTTATAATAATCGTTACGTCCGTGTGGTTGTTTAAAATTTCACGACAGTTCCATTGAACACGAAATGCCATGATTGTAGGTTAGATGGGGATAGGCTTTAGAAACTAGGTTTGTTTGTCTTTTGGGCCTTTTATAGGGACTTTATAGGGACCGTCATGGGGACTGTTATAGGGATCTCTTTTATTGCGCTCAAGAGAGCTTTGCCGCCGCTGCATCGGGGGCAAAGGAGTTGTGTCCATCACCTCACTAGAGGCGCTGGAGGACGGCGGCTTCCCAGCGGGTGTGTGCGTTTCAGACCTCCCCGCGCAGGATGCCGACCCATGGACCAGAGCTCCCTGCTTGGGGGGTGGCATAGCAGCTTTTGCTGTCCCTGCCTTGGTCCTGGATGGCCATGCCTTCGGCTCAGTAGAAGCGGCCTCGGCAGGTGCCGGAGTGCTGTGTGGTGCTACGCCCCTGCGCACCATCTGAGCAAAAAGGTGTTTTTTGCTATAAAGGATAATGTGTTTTTAAGGAAAAAACGCCTCCTCGCTTCTTTGAATGAAATGTTTTCCTTGGTCTTTATGGAAATTATCACTTTTTTTCCTTTCCATGACGGACACGCACTAGAGTATGCAGCATGGCCTCCTTTACAGTTTGCGCAGCGCAGGGCTGCGTCACATTAATCAAAATGGTGATCCTTCGGAGCACGTTTTGCGCAAGCTTTGCGGCTGCGACAAACCCGTGAGCCGTGTGCGAACCTCTGGCAATTGAAACATCTGCGTGGGTTGGGTACATATGGCTTTACATATATTTTCAAGTAGCCGACTTCAATGCTTTCAGACAGTTTGGTGGTGTTGAGAGTGAGGATCAGGCGTTTTGTGTCTATTTACTTGTTATACTTCCGGATCTTTATCCGCTGAACATTTTTGACATCTTGGTCGGAAAGGCCTTCAAGCCTTTTTTTTTTCAGAAAGGTGGTTCAGATGTGACGCCAGTGACTGTGTTTCGAGGTCGGTGTGACATGGCGGAGATAGGAATCTCCCCTATAGACACAATGTTTGCACGATGTTTGCAAGCTTTGAATACTGAACGGTGTCAAGTAGCTCGAGCAGCAAGTTGCCGCTGGCTAATTTTGATACCTTGTGCCCAAGGCCCAAAATATATCTCAGGAACTTTGCTACCAAAAACTGGGATCATAAGGTTTGCTTTGTAGCGAACCATGATGGCAGCGCCTGATGCCGCATAGGCAGATCACTGACCAAACGCCGATAAAGATGAGGCGCCGATGAAAGACGAAGCGTCGCAGCGCTGCGCAAGATTGGCGCGGCATGTACGGCTATGTTCGGAAATACGTCCGATCTTGCATCGCCTGTCAGCGGCGGAAGACCTCCGCTTCTCGTGTGACCGGCCCATTGCAACCACTCCCTTGCCCGGGACGTCTCTTCGATTGTGTTGGCGTGGACCTTTACCGTCCGCTTCCCTATACGGTCTCTGGGAACCGCTGGATTATCGTCGACGTCGACCACCTCACCCGGTATGCCGAGACATCCGCCCTTCCTGCTGCTACTGCCCTCGAAGTTGCGATGTTCCTGCTGCGCCATTTTGTTCTTCGCCACGGCGAGCCGCGCGAGATCCTAAGTGACAGAGGCCCGCCTTCCTTACCGATGTCATTGAAGCTCTGCTTACCGACTGTCGCATCATACATTGGACCACCACTGCCTACCATCCCCAAACTAACGGGCTGACCGAGCGCTTCAATTGTACTCTCGGAGACATCCTCAGGATGTACGTAGCAGCGGATGAGACCAACTGGCAAGCTGTCCTTCCGTTCGTGACGTACGCGTATAACACCGCCACGCAGTCAACCACCGGTTTTACCCCTTTCTTCCTGCTTTATGGGCGTGAGCCGTCCTCCACGATGGATACCATCTTGCCATACACACTTGACGCCTCCGAGTGGACGCCCCTATCCGAAGTCGCAAAGCATGGGGAGGAATGCCGCCAGTTTGCGTGCTCTTTTACCTCGGTATCCCAAGGCTGCCAAAGCATCGTCACGATAACGATAACAGGCAGCACGTTTTTCCGATAGGATCCCTAGTTTATCTTTGGTTTCCAGGCACACCCCAAGGATTGTCGTCAAATTTTCGTACAGAATACCACGGCCCTTATCGCGACGTCCAGCAAACGTCGCCTGTGAATTACATCGTGGAGCCGCTCAACCCCTCTTAGGACTTGCGCCATCCCGGCCGAGAAACCGTCCACGTCAGCCGCCTGAAGACCTACTACGACCCGCTCCTCTTGTCATAGCCGTAGGTCGCCAGGGTGTCTCCTCTTCTTTCCCGGGGCAGTTGCAACTAACCATGACGGCCACGCCTGATGCCGCATAGACAGATTACTGACCAAGTGCCGATGAAGACGAAGCACCGATCAAAGACAAAGCATCGCCGAACTGCGCGAGATCGCTTGATTTTTGGACTAGCCGTCGGCGCTGCCCGCCGTCCTGCTCGCCATTTTGTGTCGCCCGCCGTGAACTCTTTCCCTTGCCTTATTTCTGCACAAAACCCCTTTCAGCTACTTTTTTTCTGCTTGGCTATGAATGACATAAAACTTTGGAAATGATAACTTTCTTCTTTGAAAAAAAATTGTCTCCCTCGTTTCGCCCTCTTTTTAGAGAGCGATCAGGTTTGGAATAGAGTGGAGCCATAAAAAAAATTGTTTTTCGGTCATGGTGCCAGCCACCCACCACGGGTGGTGGGTGGCTGGCATGCGCTGCATCGAACATGCGCTGCATTTTTCGTTTAGGGGCATCTGTGTGGATGCCTATAGCTAAAGGTTGAATTTATCGAGAAGCATTTAGTATTGTAGTGTTTCCATCAGATCAGCCACGTGGTTCTGTTCATTGATGCTCGTGATGTATTACGGTGCGCAAAATTTCAGATTAAAAACTTCTTTATATGTTTGCAAATTTTAACCTATGTAATAAATTTAACTATTGGAATTCATGGAGTTTTTTCCCAGCAGCGACTTCAGGAGAGATCTTATCTGTTTTTTTTTAATTTGAACTAGCTTCAGTAAGGTAGGTGAGAGCATTGTCTAAAATATTAAAATTGGTATTTCTATATACACCCGTAGTAGCCACGATTTCACAGCAAGACTCTGTACTCACCCGCATTTCATTTGGCGTTAAATGACTTCTGTTGAAAAACAGTATTATATGAGATATTTGTGTACGAATGCGAAAATGTTTGGCTTGCTATACCCAGGGAACTAGTGATGACTCTCTTTCACACCGGAGCTCATTCTCTCACCTTGGTGCATTTGTTCAGCTATGTCATTTTAGGTAGCAAATTTGCGGTGCCATTATTTAAAAACCCGGCTCTCCCTATTTTTTTTTGGTTAATCTATTTGCAATGTGTTTCAGCTTTTAGTTTCAAACCGGACTGTCTGATGTCAAGTCCAAAGTTAGAAACCTAACGGCCAGTCTCCTTTACCTTTTGACATCTGTTTTTATGTGAATCATTAAGAGTTTCTTTTCAGGTTATTACACCGTAAACACGCCTTGGGCAAAGGAAAAAGCAAAGGGAAATTCCTGCCAAAAGCTTACCTCTTTGAATTGAACATAAAACACTTGGGTGTTTCTGTCCCAGGTCACCTGCCTTGAAAGTACTCCTACGGGACGTATCGCCCTTGAGTATTGCGGAAATATTTTTTAATGTTTCAAAAGCTGATTCGCGTACATTCAGAGATAGCTTGAAGCAAAGCCCATGCGTAGCACGCAATAATGGTTGCATGCATTTCTTTCATTCTATTTTCAAATGTTTCATTGCGACTTTTTAATGTTCAAATTATGCCGACCTTGAAACACAGTAAAATATTGCAAGTGGAAGCAGCGTATTCAGTGAGCATATTCTAGTTTGTTATATGAACTTATGAATGGAACATGAATAACTGTTATGTTGACGCTTATGTAAGATACTTTTATCAGTGAATAGTGCAGTCGTATATAGTCAAGCAAGTTTCGGTATTGTTGCAAAGGGAAGCACTTAATTGTCATAGGCACTTATCGTCCATACATTTGCAAAACCAGGCCATCCGCACCATCAGACGCAGCTCTATTTTAAATAATGGTCTTTCCTAATTACTAGATGACAACACGCCATCATTCCACCACATTATCTACTATTTCCATACCATCATGTTCTTGAATGTATTAAATTACAGAATGGCATATATCTTTTATCATTCTTATATTGTTGGCCATCCGCAGCCCCTAGTTTTAACCTGGAAATAATTTCCTAGTTCATAAAATCCAAACTGATTACGGCAAAATCACACCACCTATCTCAGACATTTCACATTGGGGCAATACATTTCCATTTTAAGCGTGATTATCTTTGCACGTTTTCAACAACAGACTGAAAGAATTTCTGTTGCAAAACAGATTTTTTTGGTGCTGTATAATTTGTTTACCAGCGTGATTAAAAATGCGCGTTTTCTCGTGTTATTACTAAGATCTCGCACCGTATATAAACCAAGGCACTTATTATGCTGTTAAGATCTCTTTAATTTGTAATCATCTTTCAATGCATCCTGCACAGTCCTGAGTTTGGGAGGCAAGACTGTATTCTTTTCTAACAACAATTCTGGAATTTTTAATCCATGACTGGCGTTGAACTTCTCTAATAACGAAAGAAACGCACTGGTCACGACATCAACTTTTTATTTGCGGCAATTACATAACATCAACTTAAAAGAGATTATCATAGGAAGAAACCAAGAGCGCATACGTCGATTGTGAATTCACTTTCGGTCTTAAGGTACAGCACAAATTTTGGTCAGTTCTCTGTTGCTCATTAGGAGAGCATTAAACCAAGCCACGAACTTAAAACACATTCTTATGTTGCGGCCAGTCGAAGAATGAGGTGTGATTACTAAAGGCAATTAGATGATTTTAATGGAGCTTCGTCTTCGTCGTGAGTATATCTTCATATTGTGGTAGCCATGAGGTTCAAGCGTTATTCATTCTCATTTGTTTTATCAGTTTTTCCTCGTTTTCACCGGCATCCAAGAACTTACTCCTTAGCATCCACTGACAAATATGCAACTGAGGAAATCCACACCAATCATATGCCGATCATGAAACCGTTCCTCCAACTCTCGGGCCACTGCAGCTGCTTTGCGTTGCTTAGATAATAGTCTAATATCGAAATTATTATATGTCTTCAATTTTTCGCAATCACAAGCCAGTGGTGGTTTGACTATCGGCGTGTAACATTCGTAGGCAGCACGCTATTTTCTTTCTTAATGATGTTCGAGCTCGTCGCGCATGACGAGCACATGCCAGAATTAAAGAACTGTAAAATCCATTACCACTACAGGCTGATACAAATTGTCGATAGTACACATTGGAAACATAGAATAGATTTAACCTATGTAGTGTGCAACAAAAGATGATTATCAAGAGTGGACTTGTCGGGGACCAATAAACCGCAGTATTGACAGGAAATCTGTTGTATGAAAGAACAGTGTTCCTGGTGTCGAAGCAGAAGCGGACCCGTGGGAAAGCATTCACCACATGGCCGACATGTGTGTATAGGCCTGAATGTATATTCTTCATTTGCAGCGGTCTCTTTCGCAGGCTGAGCGGAGGAGATCTTGCTGGAGGAACTGCCGTCTGCTCTGTGAGATTGTATGTGCGTCTCCAGTAGTGACCTGCAAAAGCGCAATGAGAAAGTTGAAAAAAATGCGAGTGCCGGTTTTCGAACTGAAGTATTCTTTACGGTGTCATGAAATGCTAAACATGCATGTGTCTACACAAGAGAGAAATATTCTTCTCGAAAAAAATTCATTTCATTGTGTTGTTGATGAAATAAACTAATGCTCTTTAATTCCCTTTATTCATTTGGCAATGAAATTGTGCAGCCGAGGGATTACATAGTACTTCCTTTATGCTGAATACATGCTCTTGAACACTTAAACTTCACTATGATGTTCAAAGGTTAAGACCGCGCAGCGACGCGATAACAGTCGGGCTGAAATTTGGAAAAAAAGTATGAGTTCGGCATATGAAAACCCCAGCATAACATAGAGCATATGATTAGTTGCTGCCATAGTACTTTTCTGCTTAGATATCAGACTTACTTGCAACGAGGTTTTGTTTATGACCTTTTTTATAATTAAGGTAGGCGGATCAGTTCGCTGACTGGAACGAAGCGGAAAACTGTCCCTAAAGTAAGGAAGTAAAAGGGGACCAAGAAATAAATGGCCGAGTAAATGCTTCTTTTTGAACGAAAACAGTCAAGCTATAAGGAATTATATAAGACTGGAAGCTCCGGAGATAAATGACGACGGTTAGAAATTGGTCATGGTGCAGTTTCTTCCAACCCCCCCCCCACCAAAAAAAAAATATACTTGGAGGCTTTCAGTGTATAGCCAGGGGGCTTAAAGACTTGTGGTAAACAGTTGATGCCTGCCAAACTTCCTAGAGATCTTTCATGCGGAGACGCAGTACGCATCAGCATCAGTTCTCTAAGCCAGCTTTAGGCAACATGATATCCAGTGCTCATAAAGTTGTCTAATAGGCGTAAAGTTTATTCACCTGGTTTAGGTAATGCTTGCTTATTGAAGGTACTGCAGAAAAGGTGATGAATTTAAATGAAAATTTCATCAGAAAGTGCCTATTATAGCACCCAATTAAAAGAAGATTTAGAGGACTCCCTGATTAGATTATGATACCTATTGCAGAGCCAATTTGGAGAGGACTATATGGGAAGACAATCTGCTCCCGCAGCAAAGCTCGCCGCCTCTAACTTATCGCACCGTCTTGTGAAAGTCCGCGTCACGGTACCTTGGGCTGCGCTGCATAAAATCGAGCAGCGCTGGACGCAGGCGATAGGCACAAATTTTTCAGCTCCAGAGCAATATAAGTACACAAAAAAACTTAACGGAACCCCGTTCATTCACATGAAGTGCTGCGGTTTGATGCCTTGCACCACCCGCTTACTCCTCTACAGCGCGATGCGCTCGACAACAGGTGATGCCCTCTCCTCTTTGCCCCAGCCTTTAGCAGCAGAGGAGCCGGATTTTAAACTAGAAATTTATAAATCCTGGCAGGCACTCGTTACGAAAGCTAAACTCGTCGTCACTCAGCGCACCCCGTCTCCTAGCGAGTGGCAGGACTTAAAAGCGCTGTGATGAGGTCCACAGCCATTGCCCTGCTTGGCGCTGTTGTCCATTTACTTACGCGGACGAACCTATAGGAGAGGATTAAAAAGAGGTCTTCGCGCTGTTGCGAGACCAGATAGAGAAATCAAAAACGAGCTTAGGAATCCCGTGTAGTGCATATTGCGGGGAGAGCAAAGCAGCTAACATTACGCATGTCAGCAGAAGTTTAGCATCTCTTCCAGCAAAAAACGGTATCTTCTGGATTATGGTTTGAGTGTGGAGAATCACCTTGTACTTATTGCGATCATCTCCATGTTTCAGTTCATCGCCGACCTCAGTATACTAAATCTATTGATATTTATTATTTATGAACCGCATGGACCCTATTAACTCGCATTAGGAATCATGCCGAAATAAATACACAGCGACAGCTAATATTTAAGAAAAACAGGAAAGGGAGTATTCATAATAGCTCTAGCTGGCAACGCACAAGAGTTCTAGGATAGTATGCTGGAAAGGGTGGCAGCTATCGTAATTAGGCTCAATAGGAAGTACAAGCTGAAAGTGGTGCAGGCCCACGCGCATACATCAAGCGATGGAGACCAGACCGTTAAAAGTTTCTATTGAGACGTAGAATCCGCAATGAGCAAAGTATGAAGACAGTAAATTGTACTGATGGGCGACTTCAATGTGACGGTGGGCAAGAAGAGTCTGGTGACCACGTGGTAGGCGAAAGAATTCCAGGGGATATTTATGGGTAGAGTTCGCAGATCGTTATAATTTACAGATCATGAATATCGTCTTCCCCAAACGAGAGAACTGAAATTGGACCTGGAAGAGCCCTAATGGCGAAACTAAACATGAAATTGAATTCATATTAAGCGCTCAACATGGCGTCGTTCAGGATGTGGATGTCCGCGGGACGGTGCGTTGTAGCGACCGCAGAAGGGTAAGGTCACGAATAAGCTTTCACTTGAAGATGCAACGGAAGAAGCAAGTGAAGAAAAAGTCCATTAGCGAGTTAGAGGTAAGAGGGAAAATAGAGGATTTTGGGATATTGCTGCAGAACAGATATTCAGCTTCAATTCAGGAAGAAATATCCAAATGTTCATCCAATAAAGGATAATCTGACAGAGGTCAGTACGGAGTGCGCAGCAGAGGTAGGCGGTGGGATGGCTTTGACACGACAGCGGCAAGCCATCTCAGGATATGAAAGATCTGATTAAGAAACGCCAAAGCTTGAGGGCGTCTAAACGTTCAGACAGAATAAAAGTAGCAGAGCTATTTAGGCTAATAAATAAGGGCAAAGTCGCCGACGTAAGGATTTTAATATGGAGAGAATCGATCATGCTCTATAGGACGGATGTAGCCTAAAAGCAGTGAAGAAGAAAGTAGTCGAAGGTAAAAACTAGGTGTATGCGTTAAGCGACAAGCTCATTAGCGATATGAATAAGATAGTCAATATAGCCGAGAACTTCTGCACAAATCTATACAGTAGCCAATATAATCACAAAGTTAATGACAGCGAAGAGCAATGCGTCATCCCGCCAGTAACGAAAGAGGGAGTAAAAAAAGCCTTAGGAGCATTGCAAACGGGAAGAGCAGCTGGTTTGGATCGGGCAGCACCAGATCTGTAGAAAGATGGAGGGGGGATTGTGTTAGAAAAATTAGCCGCCCTCTGTACGCATTGCCTTAAAGCCTAGACCGTACAACAAGCTTGGAAGAAGGAAACATTATCTTAATTCATATGAAGGAGACGAAAGGGAAAAGGTAATTCCTAATAGAATCAGGAAACCTTAGACTTCAATCCACCAAATCATCAGGCAAATTTTCGTAAAAGATATTCCACAATAGATCATATTCACACTATCAATGAGGTGACAGAGACATGCGCACAATGTAATCAACCTATGTGTATTGCCTTCATTGATTAGGCGATAGCTTTCGACTAAGTGGAAACCTCAGCAGTCACACAGAAATTGCGGAATCAGGGTGTAGAAGAGCCTTGTGTGAAAATACTGCAAGATATATATAGGAACGGGACAACTACCATAGTCCTCAATAAAGTCAGCAATAATATTCCAGTCAGTAAGGGCGTCAGGCAAAGGACACACATTCACGGGAATGTTATTCACCGCTTGTTTACATGAGGTGTTCCGTGGCATGAATTGGGAACAGTTCAGGATAAGAGTTAATGGAGAATGCTTAAACATTCTGCGATTCGCGGATGACATTATCTTGCTGAGTCACTCAGGAGGTAAACGGCAATTCATGAACAATGAGCTAGACAGGCAGAGCTGAACAGCCGTTCTAAAAGGTAACAGGCAGAAAACCAAAGTAATTTTCAACAGTCTGGCCAGGAAACAGCGGTTGACAACTGGCAGCGAGCTGCCGGAAGGGGTAACGGAAAACGTCTACTTTGGACAGGTAGTGACAGCTGATACAAATCGTGTGAAAGAAATGCGCTAGAATTATAAAAATGGGGTGCAGGGCAAATGGCAGGTTATTTCAGAATATGAATGGCAGTTCACCAATATCTCTCAAGAGAAAAGTGTAAAACATGTATTTCACCGGTATTCACCTACAGGGCAGAAACTTGGAGGCTAACGGAAAGGGTTCAGTTTACGTTATCGACAACGCATCGAGCCAAGGAAAGAGAAATGATAAGTGTAACGTTAAGCGTCTGGAAGCGGACAGAGCGCGTGAGGGAACAAAACGCGTGTTATTGGCATCCTATTTGAAACTACGAAGAAGAAATGGGTTTCGGCAGGGGCATTATACGTGAAGGCAAGATAACTGCTGGTCCCTAAGGGTAGCGGAGTGGATTGCAAAAGAAAACTTGCGTATCAGGTGGCGGCAGACGGTTAGGAGGGCGGATGAAATGAGGAAGTTTGCAGGCGTCGTGTGTGCCTTACTGTCAAAGGACAGGGTTAATTACGGAGACAAGAGAGAGGCCTATGCCCTCCAATGCACGCAGTCAGGCTGATGATGATGATGATGATAATGATGATAATGATAATGATGATGAATATTCAATATATAGGCCGCGCGGTGGCTCAATGTTTATTGCGCTTCGCTGCTGGCCCGTAAGATACGGGCTCGATCCTGGCTGTGGTGGTCGAATTTCGGAGGTTAAACGCCAGGGGCCCCTGTACTGTTGGATGGAAGTGCACGTTTATCAACCTCAAGTGGTCTAAATTTCCGCAACCCTACACTACGGCATCCCTCAGCCTGAATCTCTTTGGGACGTTAAAGCCCCACGAACTATGAAGGGAACCCCAAGGAACTGACGGAAAAATTTTTGTTCTGGCAATAACTTACTTAAACGCTAGTGATGTTAGATAGTCATGCAGCAACAACAGACATTCTCAAAAATGATCTATAAATTACACCTTGCGCTCCACATTCATGATAAAAAAAAGTTATCGAAAGTAAATTGTGATCATTAAAAAATTTGAGATGTCAACAGGCAATGCATTCGCGAAGAAATTTCTGTTTCGTCAGTTACACAGCTGCCAATTTGGGCATTTATGAAGGTTTCTGATGAAGATGTAAAATATGTGTTTGATAAAAAATGCATTTTTTATTGTTACCACCACAAAATTTATCATCTAATGTGTAAAAAACTAAACACGGCTTACCTGGTGAAGTTCCAGTAAGGGCAATGGGAGCAGAAGTGCTGCTTCTTCATCTTTCCAAGATGCACGTGTGAGTAGTGCCTTTCTTGATCCTGTTGAGAGTTGAAGTCTTCCCAGCACTCGGGGCAACTGAAGTTTGCTGGCTGTTTGGAGGCGAATTGTTCTGCATCCGTTGTAACAAGGTTATGAGGACAAAATGTTTTTGTCAAAGGCCACACCCGAAACCGGCCGCAGTTTGTGCGTATGCGTTGCGGGTCCATTTTTTGCGAGCATCATATTTCTACAAGGAATCACGCCAAAAATTTGAGTGCTCACGTTTTGAGGTGGAAAAAAGCAAAAGCAAACGACCTCTGCCGTCTTCACAGCACTTTCCTCAAAGCTGATGCGTCAGTGAGAATGTAAGTAATAGGATCGTTCGCCGCACTTTATCCTATATAAGGCATACTTTAGGTGGGATGTTTGAATGCACGCAATGTCGCCAAGCGCTTACTACCCACTGCTGTAGTAAATGATCTACAAGGATCTGCATAGCGCCTAAACACATAAAAAAACTCCTCACTTATCTTCGAAGGGTCCCAGGCACTGAATATCTTTGCTGCAGAAGGCTAATTTTTCACGCCCAGTGATTCCTATTAGAATCACTAAATGTAGAGGCCGCCAGGGTTCAATACAGCAAGAAAGTCCCAGTATTTCTACAGTACTTTCGATAATGGGCACTTCACCAACAAATGTTAGCAGCCTTTCAACTGGCTGACATATTCTAGAAGGCACGAAAGGGATATAGACACTGCGCGAACTTTGCTGTCGCCGTCGGCTGGCGCAAATTCCTCTCTTGCATTGTTTAGAAAATAAAAAAAATTCTTGATCTCCCTCATCCCATGCAAGGGTACAAATACAAGTGTTGTTCGTGTTGGTTCGTGGTGGGCTTAGTGGCGTATAAGGACCTAAGTCTAAACCTCGCAATAAGCCTCACTTGTTTCTTGGAAATAAACTTCATCATTGAAACATATACCAGCGCCTAAATATTTCATTTAAAATAATGATTACGAATGAAATCTCCGCAATCTGGAGGCCCTATTGAAGACTAAGCTGCGCGGTCGTATATGAGTCAACTGAGGCTGCTTTTCCCTTGTAAATATTAATTTTTGCGCTGTCAATACACAACAATAAACGTAAAAAAGACGTCTAAATTCAACTCAGGCATTTTTTTATGAGCAAAGGACGAAGTTTCAAGTTGGTAGCACCACATGAGACTACCATTGATCTCGTCCTTACCCTCAAACACGTGCCCATTATGCTATCAACCCAGAACGATAGATCACTTCTCGCTGACATAGCACCTTTAAGCCATTGCCCGCCAACTTTTTCTTGAAATTGGATATAAATATTTAATTGACTCTATGAGGGTTACAAATTTACGGTAGTTTGGCGCTACTAAACTAGGCTTCAGCAACGAGACAGTTCACTCATGGTAGATTCGGCGATTCCGCTCCCTCCCCCTACTTTTCTAATCGATCCAAACTAATCTTCTAGGTTTTATTCAGGAGAGTTTTCTATAGTTCTATTACATTCTTTATGTTTATATTTTGTCAGCCTCCCTCTGTTTATTTTCTATTTTTCGCGCTTGCAAGCCAACCCTCTCCGGCAGTCTATATGTCGAGAAGTTGATTAGTTGTTAAGATGACATTGTGTCAGTAGGTTGATTAGTTTATACATTAGCGACAAAAATGTCGAAAAACCTTCGGAATACCGCGGGCGTTTATATAGTTAGTTGAGAAAACCGTGAAAACACGAGTGTGGAAAAATAGACAGTGTAGTTGTTGGAAATGAATTGAATGGCGTTTGATGAGTTAAAATTAGGTGAAAAAAGTTTAAGTAATATAGAGTGATTATAAAATTAATTAAAGCAAATCGCGCTCGACAGTTGAATAGGCTGGAGAGTAATATAGTAGTCGGACGGGAAAGCAGCACCTGTGCCAAATTTGAAAACGAATATATGACTGGAGTGACAGGAGATGTTGCCAACTGGTCTGCCACGGTAACGCTTGACCTCATGACACTGGGTTTGAGTGAGGGTCACCCTGTCGTCAGAGGAGAGGGTGGCGCCACGATGGGGTGAGCGTTGGCGCGTAGGAAAGAACCTTCTGCAACGTTCGTGCGCGTCGCCTCGGGTTTCTTTCGTATGTGTCGAATGGTGCGGTATCTCGTTGTGTGATCATGTGCGCTTTGACGCGTTTGCTTTCGCATTGTCCCAGTGCGGGTCGCCGCAGTGACCTCTCAAATTCTATTCTGCCTACAGCTATAGAGAATGCTTAACATTCGGCAGCAAAGAGGGATGCGCAGTTAGGAAGCGTAGCTGCCTTACTATTTTTCGTCAGCTTCCTTTTACAACCACGCTTCCGACATATCCTGCTGTGTTTGAGCCATCAGTGCAAAATTCTATGTAGTTCGAATATTTTTTCTTGTAGTGTCCAGTATTACTGTAGTATGTGCAGGTGTGATGGCTGCATATGTGTTTGGAATTGTGAAAACGTGATGTCATACACTGGGAAGGCTGTACCATGGGGGCAGTGGGTCGTGCCTTGAGATGACACCATGAAGGGTATTTAATATCCCTAAGGTTTGGCAACCATCCGGGAAGCGGAGCACCAGAGGTCTGATTGACAGGGGTTTGTTGTTGAACAGTATTTTGGAGGTCCAGTTTGTAACTGTGGGTTAAAAGAGGTGTTGTGGCAGGGAACGGATCTTCAGCAGATATGTGCATGTGAGCATGGCTGTGTGTGTAAGTGTGGCCTCATTAATTTCGACATAGTGACTTTATATGGGGGATTTACAGTATACGCCAGTTAAGAGACGTAAGGTATTTAAAGCGCAAAGCTACGCTACTTGGGAATCTTAGTTGCACAAGTTACTCAGAATGGCAGAAAGGATGTTCTAGTCGAACGAACCTTGGATGTATTTGTCTTGCGCCTGGGTTCTCAATTCCATCCACGAGGTTTCTAAAGATGGCAGCTTAGACATCATGGCCGGTTGGGTTTTGCTGAATGACGCACGCGTTTGCTATAGGTGTCCAGCGAAGGAGTAAGAAATAATTTTTTAAATTTTATTTCAAGCCATTCTAAGTTAGTACAAAGAGATATCACAAAGAAATTCCTTCGTGCTGCCCTAGAGAAGTCCTGCTCTAGCAAGGTGATTGAAAGTGTTTACCTGCAGACATATCGCATGACCAAGGCAGGTTTCTCTAGGCAGCTCGTGACATCCGTTGCTGAAGGCCCGTCCTCACGCTTGGAAACAGGCAAAGAGGACTGAGCCAAAAGCTAATGATCGGGCTAGATGCGTTGAACTTCTATATATCCGCCAGCTGGCAAATTGCCCAAAGAATTTGGCAGATAAAGGCAAGGCCCGAGTTGTGTTTCCTGCACCACGCAAACTCTGCACACTATGCAAGGCTGTGAATGTTGCCTTAATAAAAAAATCCTCTGTCCGATAAAACATCAAATGCCGTGTGTGACTTGCAAGACGAGTGTGTACTACAGAATTCGTTGTCATCCGGGAATTGCTACTTCGGCCAAACTGGCCGTTGTAAGTATGCTTCGCTAGTGGAGCACAGGCTATCTGTCGAGGCACTATCAGGTTCGGGACACTTGGCGGTGTATTGGAAAGTTTGTGAGGATGATTGTACTCCAATATATAATCAAACGCGGGTAACTTTTTAAAAGTTAAAACTAGAAGGAACGTGAACTACTGGAAGCTTTCTCATTTACAGAGCAGACAGTCGTGAGTAGGCACCCCATCCAATTGTTTTCATCCAAATAATTACACTTCTTGAACCGGGAGGTGCCGTTGCAAATGCACTTTAGGGTGTGAAATATTGTACATGTTTTACTTATGTATTGAATTTGTCTGTCTGGAATAAAAACAGTAGATGTCGAGTGTTCACTTTGTCCACCTTTCTTCTGCCCTTGTCTTTAGCGCTAGTTACCACGTGCATTGAATCGACACACGTTAACCAGGGTTATGCATGCGGTTGAGATTTTAGGCGTAATTTTCTCAGAGACTCATATACGAGGCTCCGTAATCTAGGCAGGATCGTACTAGAGAATGATAATGGAGCAAAAGACATCTCCTGACGGATGCGCATCGTTTTCGTCAAAGCGCATTTGTAACATTTAAGGGTCGCGAAGCTTTCTTCTTCAGTGTTTTCTTAATTTGTGAAAGGAATGCGAGCTTTTCATTGAAAATTATGCCCAAAATTTTGTGTACTGATACTGATAATTCTGTTTCTTTTAAAAGGAAGATAGGTTGTACTGTACGCCTCCTTTGATAGAGAACATGACAGTGATGGTTTTCTGGGCGGGGGAGTGGGGGGGATCGGAATGGTTCTGTTTGCGATGTTGTCAGTTTATTTTGATCTACTGTACTTCTCTCTTTCATACTGATATGTTTGGTGACCTGTAGGCTATCTAGAGATCGTTAACGTAAGCTGAGTGCTTAACTTATTTTTGGGTTATTTTAGCTAAAGAATTAAATTTCACTACAAAGAGGATCGTATTTAAAACACACCCGTAATGTATCAATTTCTCATGAGT
Source organism: Amblyomma americanum (assembly GCF_052857255.1). Lineage (NCBI taxonomy): Eukaryota > Metazoa > Arthropoda > Arachnida > Ixodida > Ixodidae > Amblyomma > Amblyomma americanum. The sequence goes on from NC_135505.1 coordinate 96,192,667, forward strand.
AATGTTCCTTGAAGGAATTGAACCTAGGCCCACGCAAGGCTTTCGCGAGATTCAAGCTCGAAAGTTAGCCTGAGATTTAAAACGATTTCAATAGGCTTGGCGAGCCAGTTATTTAAAGCTATTCCCTATACCTACTAGGGGATGTTGGCTGCTTTACCGGTTTCAGGTATGGTACCAAACTGGCATTACTCCAAGCTTCCGGAAATTTTACAAGTGTTCTAAATTTGTTTAAAAGTTTTGAGAAAGGCTTCCATGGATCGTTGGGAAAAATGCGCCAGCGTTACGCAAAATATTTTATGAATTCGACGAGCTGTCTGTTTTCCGGCAGAGAGAATTATGTCTATTTTTAGATTGTAAGTTATCATTGAGTCGTTCATATTTGCTACAATTTGCGGGAAGTCTACACTTCCACGCAGATTTTCGTATTCGAAAAGTGATTTTGTGTGGTATGGGGAAGTTGAAACACTTGAGAAAAGATCTCCTAGCACGTCTGGTTCTTCCATTATTCTTGCTCTCTGTATAAAGGACTGTGAGGAAAGTATTTTTGAAAAGGGACAAGTTTCTATCTTATGTACGAAGTTGCTCCCACATTTTTCTGGATGTGATTGAACTGTTTATGGAAATATGCAATTTTTCCAGAAAGCTCTCGCTGCATTGCGATGGATACTTTGTGCATTGGCTCTCACCTTTCTAAACTTGATAAGGTTCTGTTGTGACGAGTACCAGCAAAAATTCCCTTGGCATAATTTGCTCTTTTTTCACTCGTGTACATTCTTTGTTATATCACATCTTGCGGTTCCGTAGAACCAATCTCGAGCACTGATGCATATCTAGGCGTGCCATTGCAAGAGCGATGTGGCGGGCTATTTGTCATTGCAGATCTGCAGGAGCAGCGAAGGTTACAGCACACACAACGGAGGAGACACGGGCGCCGTAGTAGTTATGATAAACGGTGTAAACGTTTCGGTCAATTCATTAACGCTGAGATGACCAGCAAACAATTTTTCAAGAGCAGCGTTTTCCTGAAACACCTCCCACTCTACGTGCAGCTTCCAACGACGTCGTTTACCTGGGATAATTGATGGCGGTGTTCGAAAATAAATTACTACTGGAAGGTGATCGCTTCCCTGTGTGTTATCAAGAACGCCCCACTTGAAATCGGGAGAAACGGAGGGAGAGCTAAAATACAGGTCTACGACGCTCATTTTTCCTAAGTATGAAGAGCAATAATTTCTTTTCCTGTATTGAGCGAACAAACGTTGTTGCACAGAAGAAAATTGTCTAGAACTCGAACTTTGCTGTCAATCTGTTCTCCTCGCCAAAACCCACAGAGGGCATTAAAATAACCTGCTACAAGATATGGCTCGGTTAATTGCTCAAAAAGTTCATCCAGCTCATGCCGTTTTAAGGTGAGATGTTGTGGAAGATATATATAACATAAAGTAATTGTTTTAAAATTAAGAATGGTGACTGCTACAGTTCCATATTTCGTTTGAAGCATGATTTCGCGGCTTGCAACAGTATTCTGCATATCAACAGCAACGTCTCCACATAGCCTACTCGACTGCTTCAATTCACACTGGCATACTTTGTCATAAACATTTTTATCTGCAGGACCAACGTTGCTCTCCTGTAGACACAACGCTACAGGCGGCAGAAAATCTGAAAGGTATTTTGCATCACTATTGTTTCTTTTTATTATTCCACGGCAGTTCCAGTGGATAAGTAACGCCACGAATACATTGAAGGGATGTACTCAGTACCTATGTCCCTATTAGTTCGGAGCTCGTTATTGGTCCATTTTATAGGGACAGCTACACAACGCCAGCCACTTCGCGAGGTCAGCGTGGCTTCCCGCTGAGCCTTGGGACCAACATTCTGCCAGCTGCGCGCATGCGCTGAATGACGTCATAGCCCGCAGCTTTTGTGCACCCCGCGCACCTCACTGCTGCGCCGACAGCGGAGCACACGCCGCACGCCTCGTCAGTTGTGTGCATGCGCGGAGTGACGTCAGAGCACGCAGCTGGTGGGCGCGTCGTGCGCCTACATTACGATAGCATTTCGAGTGTTCAGCTTGGTGGAGCCGTGGCCATAGTGCAGGTTCCACGGCGCAGCACACCGGCGAAACCAAGAGGGGGAGAGAGATCCATGACCAGGGACAAAGATGAAGAAGCAACGCCCAGCGAAACGCAGCGGTCAAAGATTGACTTTGCAATTCGACTGAGCGAGTTCCACTCGGCCTGCTTAGACATTGCGCCACTCCGGGTTCAACCAGAGCTGCGCCACAGACAGTTTTCTCGCTCTAGAGATCTCGACCACCACAGCGGCGGAGGCGGCTCTGACTTGAGTCCATTGCCTCAATCAATGGAGGCGGGTGAGTTCCCCGGTTAGCCCGCGGGAAGAGATGGTGTGGCCTTCTCAAGGACGAGGGAAGCCTTGCTGATTTTTGATTTGTTAGCCGGCGGGCCCTTTTTCGGGGTTGGCAAAGCAGCTCTCGCTGCGTCTGCCAAAGACCCGGGCGGCCTGCGTCAGCGTCACTGGGTGCGACCTTTGGCGTTTGAAGCAGCGTCTAGAGCTAGGAATACATGGTCGGACGAAGATTTTTGCTTGCCCTAGCTCCATTGTCTCGGACTGGATGGAGGAATTATATGTCCACACCAACTGTTTCGTGGGAATTTCCTTCTTTTGCGTATTTTGAGGCCGCATATGTTAAAGACAATCTTATCTTATAGTACAACGATCATATGTTCTTCTGTCAAGTGAAGAAAACCGTTGCCCGAGGTGGCACCCCGTACTACATTTAACGATCTGTGTGGTGTTAGAGAGACAGAGATGTCAACATCGATGCTTCGATGCTTGCATGCTTTGATATCCGAGTGATATAGGGGAATTCTTGGAAAACGTTTCCGCTAGCTAATGCTGCCACATTGTATTTCCACCCAAGGAATCTGTGAGAGCTTTCGAAACTAAGAATTGAGATATTTATCTTGCTGGCTTTTATATTTGTTTCCTATGCACTCCGTGGTAGTGTGGAAAACATTTTTTTAAATTCAGGTTGTGTCGTTGCGCCTTCTTATCATAAGACGACCATTTGAAAGGAGGTAGACATAACAATATGTGTTCAACGGCCATGGTGCCATCCACGCTCCTTAGAGCCGAGGGGACGCCGCTGGAAGATAAAAGCAAGTCATACAAACGACAGCTGTACACCTCTGCTAAAGCAAAATATGCGGCAACTCATAGTAGTTACACCGTACAAGATTAACCATTGCCGTCAGGAAAGAAAGAAAATACAAAGAAGATCAAGAGAACGAGAAAAGAGAGTTTTGAGAAAGGGATTGGGAACTGCTATAATTAAAATGCACCCCTGAGGTACACTGTTCTCTTGAATGAAGTTCCTTGAAAGGGTGGCACCTGGACGTACAATAACGGTTGGACAAAAAGTTGCTTATGCATATCAGCATCCTCCAGCGAATGTCGAAGGTGACGTAGATTCTAAAACCTTCATTTTGTGTAAGAAACTCTCTAAATAAAAACATGCCGCTAGACAGTCTTGTCTCGGCGTTAATGCTTGTCTAAGGGACACAAGCTTTTCGGTTGTTGAGCATGCTTTTGAAAACCTGCTATTATGTATTTCAAGACGGGCTCCACGGCTATAGAAAGATGCCAAGTGGCGGCAGCGAAGAGCATTGAAGACAGCCGCTGCTGCTTCTGCCTCCGCCACGAGTTCGGCTCCCGCGACGGAAGAAGTGGTTGAGGTCAGCCTGGCTTAGAAACACAGCTTAACACACGCATTGCAAACTTCCGCTTGCTAAACCGGGCTTAGTCGAGCCGCAGTAGTTTTTTTCTAGAATTATTAGAAAAGTTTCGATAATACGGCATTAATTGTCCCGCCTCTCCGGATGCAGGAGGGCAAGAAACAGGGCACACCGCGGTCACATGATGCAAAAAAGAGAGCAACAGCTTGTGCACATGAAAAAGGCAGGGGTGTCATTTCTGGGACCCGCCCCCATTTGGATGGTAGTGCTTCAACCCGTAATGAAAATATTTGTTTTCCATTTTTCATGAGTGTTACCTCACAGTGCATTCAATGTTAGCGTTAGCAATGCGCAGAAGTTTAGTTTATCACTTTTAACACAGTTGCGGAGGTGACCACAGGTACAAAGATGCCATTGCATAGCGGGAAACGACACGTACAGTCAGCCATAATGTTTACAGGTCAGGCAGTGCGAAAAGGAGGACCGCAGTAGTCTGAAACCTTTTTTAGTGACTATACGTTTTTCAGTTACAAGCAATTTTGCTATATTTGCATCATCTCTTATTTCGACCGACACGTCAAATTCGATTTATTGCAAAGATCACGTTTGCGAGGCTGGAGCACGGCTGAGCTTCAGTGAAACATGGAAGCCTTAGAACACCCATGAGAAATTTCGTAGTTATTACTGTGAAAACATTATAAAAACATTAGCAGGAAAGCCGGTATCCGTGCCCTTCCAAGGCATGAAATTCCTCAGTGACTTTACCATGCTCTGGTATGACCACAGCAGTAAACGATAAGATAGTGATGTTTACAAAAAACATGGAAAAAATTGCTGACGGTTTAGCATAGCTAGCACAAATATCGTGCAGTAGCACTTGTTACGGTTTGTACTTCAGGTCCTTACGCGCAAAATGGCTTTAATCTAAATGTTTTTACTAGTAAGGCCTTTGGCTTGAGGCCCTTCACCCGGAAGGCGTGAGCAAATAATGCCTTCACTGTAAGGACTTTACCATAGCGACCTTTGTGTTAACACTTCGTAAAACCTAAATGCTTTGCGTAGTTGACGGCCTGCCAGGCGTACACTCCTGGCATTTTGCCCACAACATGGTGGGCTGCTGGACCGTACGCCACAAAGGAGGATTCATGGAAGTACAAAACTGGGCAAAAGTGGAGAGACGCCGCTAGGTGAGATAAGTGCGTGCCCGTGTTTTCTATCTATGCAGCCCCTGTTTTCAAGACATTCAATGGGTGCCTGGGAAGATACCTTAAACTTTCTCTCCACACACTGGTGCCATGCATGCCTTTATACAGTGAAAAATTGCAACCTCCGCATTTCCTGTGGTCTCTCACATTTAAGGACGACTGCACGCACATACGCGCGAACGAATGTAGCCCAAATTCGGATAATGCGCCTTATTGTCCTATTCCTACAAAATATAATCTTTTCACAATTTGCGCGGAATTCAATTACGCACGTCAAGATTTTGTAGGGAGCACCAGCGCATGGCCTCAAAACCGTGTTATTTCTTAGAGATTAAAGGTTACCCTAGTGCAAACGTTTTCTTACGATTGTATGCTAATCAGTAGGTGTTTTATTAAGAACGAATAAATCTCTAATGAATCAGGCAACAGAGCTCGCAATGAGATAATACATTCGCACACACAGCGCACAAGCAGCCACGCTTGAGTGCCCTCTGAAATTTATTCTGGTCGGTAAACAGTACAATACAGTGCGCAGTACCACAAACCCTTGAATTATGTAATGAAAATATTCCGCCTAAGTGGCTCGATGTCTCTTTAGGCAATGACACTCAATTTGCATGACAAGCCGATTTGTGTTTGCGCCATTGGTTGGCAGTGATTTCCGTTCGTTGTTGAAACCACATGTGCTAGACGCACTGCGGTCGCCAGATGGGGGATGATCCGTTATTTCTTCTACCGCATTCTTTTCAATCACAAAACGTGACGTCATTCGCGCGTTTAGACTGATATGCCTCGACATGGCAACCGGCGGCGCGCTGTTCTGCCGGTATATTTCTTGATTGTACTTATACCCCAAAATACTATGCCGGAGACCTCAATAAAAGCTAACAGTCAGCCAAAATTTTTTGAAGATTGGAAAAAATTTTTTTGCCGCAAATAAATTCACACATACAAAACAAACGGCGCTTGTCCGTTGTCTCCTTGTCTCTTTTGTATTTTTTTTGTGTGTGAATTTATTAGCGCCAAGGTGGATATTTTCCAAGCTTCAAAAATAGATAAACCAACTAGCCCAGAACATGCCTGAGTGACTTATAATGGCTGTTGTTCGTTAATTAAAGAAACTGAACTGCGCAGTTGACTAGCCAATAAGCTGGAAACTTAGAAAGTGAAGCTGAGTGCATTGATCGCTTCTCATTGAATGCTAGGTGACCAGGAAAAATGGAGTTCAGCTAACACGACTGCAACATTTGTTTGCTAGCAATCAGAAAGGCGAAGGAAATTTTCAAAATAAACCAAAGCAATTTGAAGGTTATTTGATTGAATCGAAGATTTTATTTTATTTGAGAAGCATCTGGAGTTTTCCGCGTAACCCTTACTAAACAATTTTTCTGATATGTTTTGCGAACTTTAGTGCACTGCAGCTAACACTGCAGATTACACCTTTCATTCGCATTTCTCTCACAACTACGTGTGTGTCAAGCAGAACACTTCATGACATTGGCCGCGACAGTACAAGAATTGAGATGAAAAAATATTTCAGTCGTAATAAGTAAGTGAATGTACCACTGACCTGTGGCGCCTGGAACTGAAGGCACTGGTTCTTCGTGGGAGCCCACCGCCAAACTTTCCTGAGCCTGCTGAATAGCGGTGGGATACCGTTTTTCCTTAGCTAGCGCGGCAACCTTATCCACGGTGCGCAGGGTGCTAAGTGCTCTCTTGAAGGCCATTTCGAGGTTGGCACGAATTTCCGCGGTTTTGAAGACGTCGCTGCGGATGGCCAACTGAACAACCTCTAGAATACACCGATAAAATCTATTGCCACAGTTGACAGCAAAGAGGGGCTGTGTGGTCCACATGGACACGTAGACAGGTTGTGGTTCCTTGTAATGATTCACCCTGAGTTTCGCCAACATGCAGGCGTAAACGGCACTGCCGCGCACAATACAAGCATGAGATGGTTCGCTGCCGTCCTCGGTGAACCGTTTCAAGGCAGACGTCATGCGGTTGAGCGCCTCATTGCAGCCATGTAACGTAGGTATTTCCGTCACTCGGTAGAACTTCCAAGTACGCTGTTCATCGAGGGGCATGAGCCAGCATCGAATCCATGCAGTGCGCTGTAGGCGGTCCGCCTCTGTCTCGGAAGCTCTCACAGCCAAGATGATGCTTCGCACTACGTCGGCCGGATCAATGTTTCGCAGCCGTGGCAGCCACTCCACGTTCTCGTCGTCGAGCAGCAGCAGTTTCTTCGGCGTGATTGTATTCAGCAGCTGGCGCAGTGCAAAACATTGGTGGGGGCCCATCTTCAGCCGTGCTACGACGTCTCTGAAGTCCTATCCGAATTGAAGAGACAGCCGGTTCTGCTTTGAGGTTAGCCATGAATCACTGTTATCTGCAAAGTCACTTCCTTGGCCCAAGAACTGCCAGGGCCCAATAACACACGTAGATCGAATTAGATTTGATCATTTGCCATCCGAGATGGTTAGGCTGACCGATACATACACAGCACGTTTTTAAAGTAATCGTCTGCGAAATATACGTTCCTTCTTTTTTGCTCATCTCTGAGAGCACATTCGTCGGGATATGCGCCTACAGCGCGCCTTCGATAGGTGACTTCGATAACATCGTAACTTGTTCAGCGATGTAAAGCGTTTTTGAATTTAGTTGCCAACATCACCTAGGGCTGATTTGGGAAAGGAAATCTAGAAACTCTAAACAAAGGAAGAGCGGCTTATGTCGGCATTGAAGGCGTAGCTGGGAATAAAAAGCACCGAAAGAATTGCGTGCAGTATTCTGTAATCGCTAATGAGAATAGGTGGTAGCAGCACCAGAGTCTGGTATAAAAATATAATATGTGTAGCTTTTCAAGTGTAGTTCCCATTGATTAATTGTATTAATTGATCTTTCGTGTGAAATCTGCATGCGGAGACCGTGCTTCTCACCGCCTTTACTACTGTCCCCGCCCCCTTACACGTGTTCTAACAAAAATATACACCCATTCACGTCTCTCATTCATGTCTGTATTGAAGTTATGTTTCCTTAGATATCCTTAAAAAGCGCATTTGGTGTGATCTTATGCCTTTTTCTTTCTCCGATCATACAATGGTCATTGCCCGGAGTGAAGAGTGTGGCCCTGCCAAGTTTCAGCCGCAGTAGGCACTATGGAAGCTTAGTTCGTCTTTGATAAACGAGGAAGACTTCTTGCAGCTAGTCAGCATAGCTTTGGATTCTTGCTTGGCTATGAGAGTCCTATTACCTTCAGCTTATGGGATGTTTAAGCAAGAATTTCGTGCACTAACTACCGATAGCGCCCCATGATGTCTTATTTTAGGCACGGTGAAGAGGAAATGTTTCCACAGAGACCTAAGCGCGATCTCAAGAGACTGTTAAGCGCGATCTTCAAAAGTTAGATGCGGAAGGATTATGAGCAGCCCGTGTACGATCACGCAGGAATTGCGCTGAGCTACGCACCTGAGCTACGCACGGATCGTTCGAAAAGATAGTAAGTATAAACGCAATAAACTCCATGGCTCTGTTCAGACGAGTGTTGCGTTAAGGCTAAAGTAAGGAAAGTCTGCCGCAACCCTCGATGTAATTGCCGGTTGACACGCGATTTTTACGACAAGCGCCGGTCTAACTTCTGGTCCTGGGCCAATTCACACATTAGTTTCGATTTTAAATTTCTGGTAACGGGGCTACCGGCACTTTAAATTGCGCACAGGAACCAACGCGTGACTCCATCCGACGCTCGAACACAAACCCGACACTGCTACATGGTCTCGGCTCGCCGCTGTTGTGTCGCTGAATGTCACCGTGATCTGCCCATTCATCCAACATGGTTTGCTCGCAGCTTGACCATGTTCAGTGCAAAAGCTCCTTCGCTATGTACCGATGGGTTGCACATCCAAGAAAAGCAGCAGAGGCTGGTTCTTTGCGACAAGCGGCTGAAGACATACAGAAAAAACAACTCTAATGCACGCCTGTCAGAGAATATCAAGTGAGTTGAATGAAAGTTGTAAGTGCTTTTCGTTTTGTTTTTCATTTGGGGCCCACTCTCAACAGTCAAATGCTTAGTCTCGTCTGAAAAGATGCGATTATGGCTCCGGACGAGCGTTGACAACATTGAGGGTTGTGCGCTGCACGTTTCTTTCTAGTGCATTCTTAATAATAATAATAATAATAATAATAATAATAATCCTGCGTACCATCAAGTGACGTGTCTACAATAGTGATTTTGTGCGATAGTATAAGGAGGTCGTGAGGAGCAAGACCGCAAACAGGACGGGACTAAGGCAGGCGACAACACAGTGCGGTACTGACAACTGAACTGTTATTGAAAGAACTGCCTAGCTTATATGGAGCAGTAACGCATGTAATCTGGCAAGCAATCTTAAAATGAAGATGTAGCATGAGAAAACCGTTCAACGCCAGCCATTATAAAAACAATCAATACGGCGCTGGGAGAAAAGCCGAGCTAAACTGACACAACTAACCTGCAAAAAACCAAACAAAAAAAACCTACTGAAAGACTGAGAGAAACGCTAATTCTTTCTCAAAGATAGACGCAGAAGGCGTGCTGACACACTTATCTGACTCTGATCCCATTATGCCAACAGCCTCGACAATTTCCCGTTCCAACTGCCCTTTTCTTTTTCCTATGATCTTCGACTGGGCACGGTGGCATTTCAGGGATGCGGTCACGTAATCCGTTCCTCTTCATTCCGCAGTTGTGGATCGGTGTGCTGTTGGCCATCGCCAGCTGCTTCGCCGGGCCGCCTGTGCATGAAAAGGAGTTCGTCATCCAGAACATCACCGCCTTCCACGTGGGTCCGGTGCTTCAACCGACGCCCTGGAATTTCGTGATAAGACAGTCAGCGGCTACACGCACCGATGACAGCGTGCATGACCAAGGAACAGCGCCACCACATCACCAGCCTATAAATGACCCACTCGGGACCGGCGCGCCCACTGGGCACGGTGGCATTTCAGGGATGCGGTCACGTAATCCGTTCCTCTTCATTCCGCAGTTGTGGATCGGTGTGCTGTTGGCCATCGCCAGCTGCTTCGCCGGGCCGCCTGTGCATGAAAAGGAGTTCGTCATCCAGAACATCACCGCCTTCCACGTGGGTCCGGTGCTTCAACCGACGCCCTGGAATTTCGTGATAAGACAGTCAGCGGCTACACGCACCGATGACAGCGTGCATGACCAAGGAACAGCGCCACCACATCACCAGCCTATAAATGACCCACTCGGGACCGGCGCGCCCACTGGGCACGGTGGCATTTCAGGGATGCGGTCACGTAATCCGTTCCTCTTCATTCCGCAGGTGAGGAAACGCTACGCAAAATGTATTCGTTCTAGTGATCCCTTTCTATTTCTGCTGCCGTGCCCACGGATGTGTTGGTTCTTCTATCGAGTTGCTCTGTACTTGAAAGAATTGTTAGCGCTGGATGGTGATATTGAGACAAATCCGGGTCCCAATAATGCACAGCTTTCAAAACAACTGGAAGATATAGCTGCAGACATCAAAGAGATAAAAGAAAAACGGTTGACTGACATAGAAACTAAACTAGACGCAGTATCGAGACTGGAAGCCAAAATCGTTCTCTGTCAAGACCAGCTCGAATCTATGAATCGTGTAATTCAAAACCTGGAAAACAGAATAGATGACTTGGAAAACCGCAGCCGTAGATCGAACTTAATTGTTTACGGCTTCAAAGAAGAAGATGACGAGACTTCTGAGTCCTTGGAGCGTGATGTTAACCAAAAGATCATTCAGGACAAACTTGATCTCGCACCAGTTACCATAGAGCGCATTCATCGTTTGGGAAAACCTGCAGAGAACAAAACTAGGCCAGTTATATTCAAGCTCCTGGACTCCCGTCAAAAAACCGAAATTCTAAAGCAAGGACGTAAACTGAAAGACAGTGGTCTATCGATCGGTGAAGACTTTTCCTATAAAACAAGAGACATTAGAAGAAATCTCTGGAACAGTACCAAGCCGAACCGCGATAAAGGCGACAAAGTTTCATTAGTTTTCGACAAAATTTTTATCAACAGTCAAGCCTACGTTTGGGACTATGAAAAGAACGACAAGGTGCCTTTGCGAAAAAACTATCGTATGAAACAGACACGACCCTTAACGCCTTCAGTGGTGCAGTCAACTCCATAGATCACGCAATTCTAAGCCATAAAGAGGTCTCTGCTTCTAAATACCGATTTCCCCAACATAAATGTAATAGAGGTGACAAAGGAATTGCGACAGTGACAGTGAATAAGCATCTCCGAATAATTAATGTTAACGCTCGAAGCGTCGCCAATAAAACCGAGCAGCTTGAAATCCTTCTCCTACAACATGACCCTCACGTTGCGGTTATAACAGAAACTTGGCTGCACAGCGAGATTACCGACGACCTCATCTTTCCACCCTCGTACAAGGTATTTCGCAAGGATAGGCCCTCGAGAGGTGGAGGAGTTGCAGTACTCATTAAAAATAATATACAGGCTGTTTCGCTAGAAGATGTACCTGATCTTGAGTGCCTTTGCATGAAACTGTTTTGCTGGGGACATTGCTTTATTTTGTATGCGGTTTACAGGCCTCCTAACGTAACGCAAGATTATCTAACTAATTTACAAGTTCACATGTCAAATTACAAAAAGAGTAAAATATTGCTATTCGGTGATTTCAACTTACCTGGCGTTGACTGGGAACGTCTGCAGCCATGTTCCGGGTACAAAAAAAACGTGGATATTGTATTCGACATTATGTTCACGTACAACTTGTGTCAAGTGGTTCGCGAGCCAACCCGCGAATTTCGCATGAGTAATTCAGTGTTGGATCTTGCATTTGTTCCCCATGTTTTCCATGATTGCAATGTGTCTATCGCACCAGGACTTTCAGATCATCATCTTGTTAGTGTTTTCATTCCCATAAAACCGCTTGCCAAGACAAAAACATGTAAAGCACATCGTATCATGGACTTCACACGTGCCGATGACGCCTCAGTTATTGAGCATCTTGAAACATGCATTGTCGAATTTGATGGAACCGACGCCTGCGCACTCTGGAATCAGTTTAAGAAAATGTGTCACTATTGCCTTATAAATTTCATACCTGTAAAATACAAAAACATTCGCAAGCAGACGCCTTGGATGACACGCAGTATCATTCATCTCAGACGCCGAATCAAAAGGCTAAAAAAGCATTGTGCACAGCAGAGCACAATCAACCATTTAAGAGAAAACCTCGCCCTTGCTGTACGCCGTTCAAAAGATTATTATTTCAAAACAACTCTGCCGAACTTCATAAAAAACGACCCGGGTAAATTCTGGCGCCACATTAGCGATAAAAAAGCCCCTATATCAGAAATGACTATCAACGGTACAACGGTTACCAATCAGCCTGCCATTGCTCACCATTTTAACAATTACTTTCACAGTGTATTTTCTAAACCAAAACTGTACGATGCACCAAGCACAACTTCAGCACATCCATCTGAAGTTAACTTCATCTCGTATGATGGTGTCGTTTCAATGTTACTAAACCTGAAAACTAAATCATCCCCAGGGCCCGACGATATTCCTAACGGTTTTCTTCGGAGGTATGCTGAATCTCTGGCCAGGTTTTTGGTTATTATATTTCGCGCGTCATTGTTAACCGGGTGTGTACCTGAGGACTGGAAGATAGCCCGAGTCGTACCTGTATTTAAAAAAGGCGACCGCCTTCAGGTGACCAATTATCGACCTATATCCTTAACGTCATCTTGCTGCAAATTAATGGAACATATTGTCGCAACTAGCATTAATGAATTCTTAGATCGCAACAACATTCTGACAGATTACCAGCATGGTTTTCGCAAAGGGTTTTCCACAGTAACTCAACTACTTTCAGTTATCCATTCATTTGCGGCATCACTTGACAATAACAGCCAGATTGACGCGATCTTTCTAGATTTCAGTAAAGCGTTTGACAAAGTTCCACACCACAGCCTTATTCTAAAACTAAAAACTATTGGACTTCCGCCTATATTTATTTCCTGGATAAATGATTATTTAACTAACCGGAGTCAACATGTTTCAATCGGTCGTCACCAGTCTGGCTGTCTCCCAGTCCCATCAGGTGTGCCACAGGGAAGCATACTGGGGCCACTACTCTTTCTAATATACATTAACGACATCATCGGTGAAGTTTGTACTGGCGTACATATTCGATTATATGCTGATGACTGTGTTTTATTTCGCGATGTTAGCAATGAAAACGATCAGAATGACCTACAAAATACGCTTACTAATATTGTAGAGTGGTGCAAGCGCTGGGACATGACACTGAACGCAGATAAAAGTGTTTCTCTTCGCATAACTAACAAAATAAACGCTCTACAATATGCATATAAATTAGAATCATCACCATTGCAACAAGTAGCGTCCGTAAAGTACTTGGGTGTAACACTTACTAATAACCTTTCCTGGAACTCTCACATAGATAACATCTGTTCACTCGCATTCCGTAAGCTCCGTTATATAAGGCATAAACTTCGAAACGCCCCCGCTAACGTTAAGCTCTTAGATTACAATGCTCTAATTAGACCCAAGCTTGAATATGCTTGCATATTTTGGGACCCGTATACTAAGTCTAACATAAGAAAGCTCGAGAACGTTCAAAGGAAAGCAATTAGATTCATATATTCAAAATATCTACCCACTGACTCCCCCTCAGACTTGATGCGTGCTAACGGTATTGAAGAACTACAGGTAAGAAGACGAAATTTTCGTTTGGATTTTCTTTCATTACTTCTTAATAATAAACTCAGACTTGACCCTTCTGCTTATCTTTCCCCAATGCCAACACGGAATACACGACACTATCACAAAGCTCTTTTAAAACCATATTTTGCCCGGACTAACTCATTCAAGTTTTCCTTTTTCCCACGCACCATATCTGACTGGAACTCATTAACCGAACCAAATCAACCCTGAAAAACAGACGCGTTCCTCAGCCATCTTTGATATTGCGTATTATGTATTTTTTCTGCTTTGTCTTGCATTGCTGTATTGTTGTTTTACTACATTATCTTTGCTGTATTGTATTTTTGTTGCTTTACTTTTGCTTTTTGTGCACCTGCCCTTCCTGCTTGGACCTAACCATGGTCTTCAGTATGCACATAAATAAAAAAAAAAAATGTGCAATTCAGCTTAGGATAGTAGCCTTTACAATTGCGACAGTGAACGGTCAGGCCACGTCCTCCGGGCCTACTCAAGGAAGACGCGTGCTCTTGCAAACTAATGTTTATTCAACTGCCAGTTTGGCCGAAATAAAATGACCATAGCTGAGGGGAATCATATAAACCACCTCACTTGCGCATGAGATATACTTCTTCCAATGCCTCAAGCCGCTAACTACATGCGTTGAAGTCTGCTTCCCCACCAAACTGAAGAGTTTTGAAAGCTTGCAGGGCGCATACATGACCACGTCAACGCTATATCTACCAGAGATCTTGTTAAGATTGTGGGAAATCTTATGAAGATATGGTAAGACCACATACTTATTTCGACTAGGTAGCTCATGGGAAAAGGTGTCTGTTTACGCCATCTGGCGTAGCTTTCGAGCGGCGATTCGCGCACAGATCTTAACAGGGAGCTCGACAAGCCCGCTTTTTCGAGTCGCTCAAGTTTAAAATGATAACTGAGCTGCACTTTGTGATGGAATGATTTCAAAAGCGCAGACCTAAAAGATGAACATGCCAAGGCCTGTTTTCCGAGCTTTGAATGGGATTAGTCGAACGGCACAAAAGCTTTCTTCGATCTCGGCTGAAAAGCCAAGGAAACATGATCATGTTGATTAAAATCTAACTTTAAGTCTAAATACTTGATGTATTCATATTGCGGAAGAACAAGATTAAAATTGAGATATTGTGAACATCTAGAGAAAAGAGCCCAAAGTTCATCTGCGACGTCAGCATGCCTTCTGTGTCAATTTTTCAGAATGAATTTGCGCTTTATGTCAATGTTTCACTAGGTAATTTTGTTTGATTTTGAGGTCAACGGACAACAAAGTCAATGCACGCAACCATCAAGTTTTTTTTATAATTCGGCTCGATTATATTTACAGTCGCTCTTCACCAGACCACCATGCTAGCGACTAAGCGTTTTTTCACTCATGGGAAGTCATCTACTACTGCTATTTTTCTGAGCTGATAGGTTTTGTGTTGGTGTGTGCTTCCCAATAATTTCCCGGCCTTCTCATTATGTTTAGCTAACTAACCATTTAAATATTCACTTTAGGATTAAGCCGTTGCGGTAGCTCAATGCCTATGGCGCTCGGCTGCTGACACGACAGATGCGGGTTCGATACCGGCCGCGGCGGTCAAATTTCGGAGGAGTTAATTCTAGAGGTCCGCCTGCTGTGTGATGTCAGTGAACGTTAATGAACTACGCTTGGTCGAAATATCCGGAGACCTTCACTACGGCGTCCCTAATAGCTGAGACGCGTAGGGATGTTAAACACCCATAAACCATAAACGATCACGTTAGCGTTAGGTGCATTTCATTAAATTGTACCTTTTGTTAAGACGACAAGAATTAAGTTTTTTGTGACAAAGTACCTCAAACATGTCTTTCATTTCAGCGTTTAAAAAAAGCCTTAGAGATATAAGAGGTTTTATGTAATTGCGCTTTTGTGCAACCATATTGTAGGACTACCAAGTGTGTTGTGAATGAATAAGTTATGCACGCTCATCATCTAAAAGTGAATGGTCAACGACGCGGTGAACTCAGCTTTGAACATTTGTCAGCTCAGGCTTCCGGAGCATTTGAAGTGAGCACCATAACCTGCAATAAGTGATAAGTTTGCCCTCGAGCACCATTTTGAAAAGAACTTTTAATGAGGCCCTGCACACAAAAAAAAAACAGAAAAGAAAGAAAAATCCGTGAAGTTGCATAGTTCATGCTTGCATCTCTTTTCTTTCTTTGTGCAGCTCGTTGAAGTGAGTGGTGGCCACTCACTTGGGAATGGTCAGAGACCACGTTTCGTTGGTTAGAAACGCGGTTGGGAGTGCTAAAGTATGGCACCCCCTGAGCGTGGTGTTGTTTTAAGTATATTTATGCACTTTCTTAAACACCAAAAAAGGATCACGCAAGAGGTAAGTCCGCACAAGAAAAATGGATCAGTTGCTTCTGGATCTCAACTATAATTTACTGAACTACACTTGGTGCTTAAGTCAACATTAAAAGCTGCATAATAAATCTCACTTATTTAACTAAGTGATCAAAAAATAAAAAAGATTCTCTCAGGTGCATTTCATTAAAGTGTACGTCACTGGTTGCACCCATCTTCGATTTCATGCTTTTTTTATTACTCGACAAAAATTTACGTGAAACACCCTGTATTCCACTTGTTACTGGCTTAACTGTCAGCAAAACCTGTTATCCTTTATTTTTTGGCTTTCAGGTGCTTAACAGAAGTAGTAGTGCAGCTGCGTCCATGCATTGAAGTCGGATGAGTCAATAGCTAGGTTCTTATGTCAGGAATGCCAAATTTATGCAGTTGTATTTTTATGCAAAAGACACGATTAAGGAAACGCACAGATTCAATATTTTTTGCTGCCCAACGAAATTTGCTGCCCAGAAGTAGCCTTACCGCGAAGCTACTTTTTTGCCCTTAAAGGTGATTCAATGGGCGTAGTCATTTAAGTAGACAGAATAGCGGACTGATTTGAAATGTCATGCATGCTTGTAGGCGCATGCATGATTAGGTTCTGAGTACGTGGTGTTATAAAATAAGACTGACAGGTACTGACAAGACACACATAGTTGTTCTCGAAGCATGATTTCAAAGCTTCTCGACCGTATGACAGCGGCACAGCAGTTACTTCCAGTCAGCAAAGCAACCTGTCGCTCTGAAACATATTTGCGCAAAACAACCCGTCATGATCAACACTTCTCTTTGAATTCGGCTGCTGTACGCCAAGGAAACGAATATTCACTCCAAAAACAGTACCTATTTATTATTATACGGAGTCTATGTGGTTATTATAAATCAACACAAACACATCGTCTTTATCGCTTTTGCAGCAGTTAATGTAGAATTTATTACATTGCATCATCATCATCATCAGCCTTACTACACCCAATACAGAGTAAAGGCCTCTCTCAAGTCTCTCCAAGTAACCATGTCCTTGCCAGCTGCATACACCGACACCACAACCTGTGACCACTGCGGCCATAAAGAATCAATTGGCCATATATGGTGCTCCTGCCCGCAGTACAGTCCACAGAGGGCATGCCTTAGCCACGAACTTGACCAACTGGACGACCAACCGCTTCCGAAAAAAGAATTCTACAACATCGAAAGGACCTACCGTCGCAGAAGAAGGCCGTGCAAGCGCTTTTGCGCTTCTTACAATCTACCGGCCTGTGTGAAAGACTAACTGGCACGCCTTGTGTGTGTGTGTCTCCATGTGTGCACGTTCCTTTTTTTTGTGTTTTCCTCTCTGTCATCTTTCTAACCTCTATCCCCCACCCCCAGTGTAGGGTAGCAAACCGGAGACTCACATCTGGTTAACCTTCCTGCGTTTCCTTTTCAATCTCTCTCTCTTTCTTTTAATCTCATCCGTCCACCTAACTTACTGCTGCCCCCTGCTACGTCTAAATTCTCTTGAAATCCACTCCGTCACCCTTAAGAACCAGCGGTTATCTTGCCTTCGAATTACATGCCCTGTACAAGCTAGCCCATATCTTCTTCATTTAGGTCTAGTATGTCATTAACCCGCGTTTATTCCCTCACACACTTTGCCCGTTTCCGTTCTCTTAATGTTACACCTATTATTTTTCTATCCATGGCTAACTGTGTTGTCCTTAACTTAAGCTGAACTCTTGTCCTTAGCCTCCACGTTTCTGCCCGTAGGTGAATACCGGTAAGATACACTGTTGTACACCTTTCTCTAGTGAAATTGGTAACCTGCCATTCATGATCTGAGAACCTGCAATTTGCGCTCCACCCCATTCTTATCCATCTAGTTATTTTCCTCTCATGATCCGGATCAGCTGTCACTACCTGCCCTAAGTAGACGTATTCCTTTGTCGCTTCCAGGCTCTCGTTGCCAACTGTGAACCGCGGTTAACTTGCTAGACTGTTGAACATTACTTTGGTTTTCTGCATGTTAATTTTTAGACCCACCGTTCTGCACTGCTTCTCTAACTCATTGATCATGATATGAAGTTCACCACCAGAGTGACTTAGCAAGACAATGTCACCAGTGAATCGCAGATTATTTAGGTATTCTCTGTTAATTCTTATTCCCAACTGTTCCCAATTCAGGCCTCGGAATACCTCGTGTAAACAGGCAATGAATTGCATTGGCGAGATCGTGTCTTCTTGCTTGATGCACTTCCTTGTTGGAATTTTATTGCTGACTTTAAAGAGGACTATGGTAGGTATGCAGCTGCTATATATATATCTTCCAGTATGTTGACGTAAGGCACTTTTACAACCCTAATTACACAATGCATGTACGACTGTTGAACTTTCCACTGAGTCGAATGCTTTCTGGTAGTAAATGAAGGCTGTATATAGAGGTTGGTTTTATTATGCGCATTTCTCCGTACATGATTGATAGTGTGAATATGATCTAGTGTGGAATATGCTTTACGATAGCCTGCCTGATCATTTTGTTTATTGAAGTCTAAGGTTTCCCTCACTCGATTAGCGATTATCTTATTGAATACCTTATAAACAATGGATAGTAAGCTGATCGGCCAGTAATTTTTCAAGTCCTTGGCGTCTCCGTTCTTATGAATTAAGATAATGTTTGCATTATTCCAAGCTTCTGGTACAGTCGAGGTCATAAGGCATTGCGTATACAGGGTGGCTAGTTTTTCTAGCATGATGTTCCCTCCATCCTTAAACAGATCTGCTATTACCCGATCCTCCCCAGCTTCTTTTCCCCTTTCTGTTGTTCCTAAACCTTCCTTTACATCTTCTTTCGTTACTGGCGGGATGATGTATTGCTCTGCGCTGCTGTCTCTCTCATTTACGCTATGATTATATTGGCTACAGTACAGATTTGTGTAGAATTCTTCGGCTACTTTAACGATCGTATCCCTAAAGCTTATGACATTGCCCACCGTGTCTCTTAACGCATACATCTGGTTTTTATCTATGCCCGGTTTCCTCTTCACTGCTTTTAGGCTACCTCTGTTCTTTAGAGCATGCTCGATTCTCTCCACATTAAACCTAATTAAATCGGCTAACTTACACTTATTTATTATTTTAAATAGCTCTGCTACTTCTATTCTGTCGGTAGGGTTACATGCTCACATGATTTGACGGTTCTTAATCCGGTCTTTTGTCACCTGAGATAGCTTTATGATATCCTTTCGAACTTTCCTACCGCCTACTTCTACTGCACTCTCCGTAATGAAGGCTGTCAGATTATCGTTCATTGTATGAACGATAATCTGAAGCCGAATATCTACTTTGCAGCTATATCCTGAATTCCTGTACTTTTTATCTTACTGCCAACCTGTTAATGAACTTCTTCGTCACTAACTTCTTCCATTCCTTCTTCGAATCGAAGCTAATTCGAGACGTTACAATTCTCTGGTCGTTACAACGAACCTTTTCGAGGACCTCCACATCCTACACGATACGAGGGTAAGCGCATATTATGAAGTCAATTTCATTTTTAGTCCAATTATTGGGGCTCTTCCTGGTGCACTACTTGTTCTCTCGTTTGCGGAAGAAGGTATTCATGATCCGGAAATTATTTCTATCGGCGAATTTCACTAATAACTGTCCCCTGCTATTTCTAGAATCTATCCCATGGTCGCCTACCGTGTGGTCACTAGCCTGCTTCTTGCCCACTTTCGCATTAAAGTCGCCCATCAGTACAGTGTAACTGTGATTTTACTTTATTCATTGCCGATTCCACGTCTTCATAGAAACTTTGAACTGTCTGGTAATCATCGCTGGACGTCGGTGCGTAGGCCTGCACCACCTCCAGCTAGTACCTATTATTAAGCCTGATTACGATAGCTGCAACCCTTTCGCTTACAAAATAGAACTCTTCTACGTTGCCAGATATATCCTGACTGACAAGGAATCCAATACCTAATTTTCTTCTATCAGCTAATACGTGACAGCACAGTATGTGCCCGTCCTTTAGTAGTGTATACGCCTCACATGTCCTCCTAACTTCAATAAGCCCTATGACATCACAATTAATTCCCGCTAGTTACTCAAAAAGCACTGCTAGGCTATCCACACTAAATAAATTTCTAGCGTTAAACGCTGACAGGTTCAGATTCCAATGGCGGCCTGTTCGGGCGCCTGAAATTCTTAGCACCCTCCGCTGCGTCACAGGTCTGACCGCCGCCGTGGTCGCTTGCTCCGCAGCCACAGCGGACTAAGGGCGGAGCGTTAGTTGGTGTAATGAGGGAATTTTGTGGCCACGTACTATACCAGGGTGGCCAAATCCTGTTCTGGTGAAGGAGTGCTTTGTCGGTTCTGGTCACAGAGATCAGGCCACACCCCAGGTCTGGTTTTGCAATTCCATCGACACGCGGATTTCTTTTTTCAACACTGTGGAGAATGGCGCGGCACCAGAATGCGAACCCCGGTCCTATTGCACCCCAGGCTGATGCTCTACCTCTACGCCATCGCTTCTCTATTACATTGCGTTCCCTGACAAATAACTCACATGTGTATTACCTTTAGTGCATGCCGTTGTTTCGCAGCAAATCTGTGAGCAAAAGCAGTTGAAGAAAGAAACTCGACTGGCTGCATTTCATAGCATGGCGCATAATGAAGCTGTAACTATCATTGTGAAGGACTGCGCGGGAAAGTTTATCAAAAGGAAAGATTAAACAGAAAAGAAAGGAAAGATTCAGGTATTCAGTATGTACACTGAGCGATTCATGATGTCAAAAAAGTTGCAGGAGTCTTTCACTTGCAAGTACAGTTTTCTGAGCCACACAGATAAGTGGGGAGAGGTGTGTTGTTTGGCGTATTATAAGGAAGCGGTGTGACAACGTACCTAGAAACAGCCCGCTTGATTGTGTAGTATCGCATAGGTCCATAGGTTAGGATGTCTTTGCTGAGTGGTGTATGTCCTTCCTCTTTCATGGAGTAAAATTTATAATGGTCAGACCGGTCACTGTAATAATATTCGGCTCAGGGAGAACTTCAGACCACTTTTGGAGTCAACCTATTTACATGTATTGAACCAGTGCCAGCATTGCGGGGAGGAAAACGAGAAATTGTGCAGACCTTAATAGCACTCATGCGCATTTGATTTCGTCATATTGATAAAAAACAAGGGAGTTAATGATAGCGCACGATATTCGAAAGAGAAAGATGAGTACGTTAGTGAGCCATCGTTATTGCTACTATGCAAAGAGATCACTTTCTTGGACAACACGTGATTTGCCTCTGTGTTCTTAGAATTTTTGTGTTGTTTTATTGTCACGGCTGTCCTGCTACCACGGTCTAGGTGTTTTTAGCCATTCGCTTATGATGTGACCCTAAAATAGTACACTGGCCATGTGCGCTGGAACCTTTTAGGCCGTATGATTGTTAGTTATCAGTGCTTTTGTGAATAAAAAAAATGTAGTTGCGAGTCAGCACTTGTCCGTGTGTTTTGCTCTTTCTAGATCCTTCATCCGTTCGCGCAGTTTATACCGAAAATGAATAGCTGCACTTTATAAAAAATGCCTTGACCACTGAGCTAATGTCTTCTGATTCTAGACGCATATAAAACAATTGGACCTTTTATAAAAATGTTTGGGGGGAAATAAGAGCTCTCGTTTGAGTGTTTTTCTGGGCATTATATATCCTAGTTTCTACTCCCCGCAAACGAGCTAATGCTTGAGACAAGAGGATTTTTAAAACTCGCGAGAGATAAGCCTTGTGCTCGAAGCGTGTGGCCCAACCAGTGCCTCCTGACAGCGTTCTCAGAGTGCAGACGCGCGGGCAGTGTCCCAGAGCCAAACTGCGGCGCAGTACGGAAACAGCATCAAAAGCATAGCTTCGCACTGTGGATCGCGGGGACCAGTGAGTGGCCAGTAGGTGTCAGCACTTCGTAGTGCGGCGAAGCACGGAACAATGAAAACAGTTAAATCAACTTGGGGTCAAGCGTATCTAAGAGCAATCCAAGCTTTGATCAGTATTTTCAGTGCCAAAAATGTACAGGAAAACACTGCGTTTTCATATGTGGGGGATATGGGTAAACTGCTATTCATGATTTGAGAGAACCTGACATTAGCGCTCCATCCCATTCTTATTCTAGTTATTTCCCTGTGATCATCTGGATCAGTGGTCACTACCTGCCCTAAGGTGATCTTTACTATTTCTAGCACCGGGCTACCAGTTGTGAACTGCTGTTCCCTTGACAGACTGTTCAACATTATTTGGTTTTCTGCATGTTAACTTTCAGACTCCTGTTCTTGTCTGCCTCTCTAACTCAATGATCATTCTTTGCGTTCCACCACCTGAGCAGCTCAGCAAGGTCTTTTCATCAGGAAAACGCAGGTTTTTCAGGTATTCATTACCTCTGATTCAAAATAGTTTACAGTTCCTTCCTGGGATCACCTCTTCTAAACAAGCGATGAACAGATGTGGCGAGATCGTGTCTCTGCGCTCGACATCCTACTTTATTGAAATTTTCTTCTTTACTTTACGGAGGACTATTATCATCATAATAATCATCATAATGGTAGTGATGTTGATACATAGTTTATTTGACTTTCTAGCTCCCAATGTTCTAAGTTAAATTGTTACCGTCCTGAGTTTTTTATTCCAGACAATTTTTTATCGCCCATTAGGCAGGGCCTCCCGTTGCCCCGTCCCAGGGTGCAATGCCATACTGGGCCCATAATCAAACATAATTTGGGACACAAGCGATCATCAGCGCTGGGTTTCGGAATACAAGTGTCAATTTATCACGCGCTTCTGGTTGTAAGATGAATTACGATGTGTATATTTTTTTTGCACAGAGGGCAGCAAAAAACAAAACGAATCCTAAATATAGCTGTTGCACGAAGGCTGTATTTTCTTGTTGTTTACAATTATGTTCAAGAATTCGAACAGAGTTTGAAAGCAAGAGGGAAATGAGCTTTCAATTTTTTATGAATTAAAAGTTTTTTGCTCCTGCAAATTAAAAAGTCGTTTAGTCTTATCTTTTGGCTCTGCTGTTATTATGAGACATTTTGTTGTCATTGGTTATGACAGCACTCATTGCACGGCTGTAGTCATGCAATTTTGTAAACAGTACAAGAAACTCCGGTTTGTCTCATGGATCACAAAAATTGGAAGCCACTTGCTCGGTCTGTCGAAGAGGTTTCGGCATGACGGATCATAGGAGGCAATATAAAGTCTTCTTTTCTTGATTGGCTTCCACCACCTAGGCTTTTCTCTGTTGCTGACCCCGAAGAACAAAATTTAAGCACTTTCCTTACACGGTCGTCCAACGAAAGACCATTTATATTGCAGTAACTGTTACAGTTACATTAGTACAGTGGAAAAGGGCACACAGATTCTTGCATTGAGTGCAAAGCTCACCACTCTTTATTTGTGTCCTTAAATACCTAGTGACATTTTTCTGTGATCGACACGATCGATTTTTGGGGGTTTAACGTCCCAAAACGACTCAGGCTATGAGGGATCCCGTAGTGAAGACCTTATGAAACTTTACCACCCGGCATTCTGTAACGCGCGCTGGCATCGCACACTACAGGGACCTCTAGCATTATGCCTCCAGCGATATGAGGCCTACGCGGCCAGGAGCGAACTCGTGGCTTTGGGGTCAGCAGCCGAGCGCGTTTTAACACGAGCCATCGAAGTGGCACGCTTCGTTCGATACTGAACCAAAGATATGTTTATGGCTTATGAAAGTTTGACATCCCATACCAACTCAGGCTATGAAGAACGTCGTAGTGGACAGCCCCGAAAATTTCGACCGCCTGGATTTCTTTAACGTGCACTGATATTGCAAAGTCTATGGGCGTCTGGAACTTGGCTTCTATCGATACACGGCCGCCGCGACCGGCATCGCACCAAAGCAGAAACCCTTACATGTTGCCACTATTTTCTGAAGTGAATGATCTGTCTTAAAGAGAAGTGCATCAACCTCTACTTGTTGCATGCGATTTTTTGTGGCAAGAAATCAATTGGAACCTTACCTCGACAGTTTTATTAAAGAGACATGAAAAGAATAACATAAAAATTAAGTATTCCCAGGTTTTGTTTTTTGTACAGCATCCCCAAGGTGCGAGCTTAAGAAAACACCCAGGAGTCAATGCTTTTACATGCACTGAAAGCGAAATGAAACCTGTGAACAAAAGTTGAGGCGTTAAATGTGCATGCGCTCAGATGCTACCAATGCTTTCACTTTCATCAGTGAGTTGGCAGGTCACATGCAAGCTGTTCCTGGTTTTCAAAAAGCAGTGCACTACTGTGTTTGACAAAAAATATCCCGCCGCGTACATTTGGGGAGTTGAAGTGAAAAGTCCTGTTTACGCCCCATGAACTTACATCCACTTTTAAGCTGTCCAGCCGGTTTGCGCAGTCAATGAATGAAATGCAGTACTGAACTCTGCAGACCGGCTGAACGGTCTCTTTGGGTTCTCTCCTTTTGCTCTATAAATTAGTTCAATTAAGTAATTCCAAAAAAGGAAGGCCTTTGTGAATCTAATACACCCTATTTTCGCTGAATTTTTCTCATTCATAAAGCTTAAACGCTGGGGGTTGATATGATACTTCCGAAAGAATTTGAGAACATTTTGGCCGGTGCACATTGACCAAGGGTTAGCTCTTGCAGCATGTATGCTCACATCACCACGTTAGTCACAGGGAATGGTTGTCTTGAAAACCAGATTGCTGAGAAGTTATTTCTTGGAAAACGTGACACCAGACTTTCGCAACAATTTACTACAAAGACTTGTCATCCTCCAGATATAGGGTTTTAGGCGAAAGGTTGGAAATTGCAAAGGAACTTTACACACAGTGGAGCCACCATAGTTATTGAATAGGCCAAACAGAAGCCCATGTTTTATCACTCCAAAAATGAGCATCATCATCTTGAGCATTGCTCAGCTTGATATGTAAAGAATTTTAATCTTTTTTCACATCCCTCGCAGTATTTATGGACGTATTATTCAATTCTCTGCTTTCTTTCATGAAGGACATCATACGTGGAAATGCGCCAGCGATGTTCCACACTGTTCTGAGAAGCATATATTATGCAGTAAGCTGTTCAGCCCCAACTTCGACGGTAAATGCTTGTTTTTCCCAAAGTTCAAAGATCAGGTGGAAATTGCATTCTACGATGGTTGTCTCTTCAACAATGCGTTTTAATGGACAATGGGCAGCCACGTCTCTGTGGAGTCTTACGGGAAAATTTATTAGCGGAAAATGTGTTCTTGAAAAGACTTTTAGACGCTCATGCAGAAGAGTAGCATACATGCTACTATGATATATACAGTAGAAAGGGCATGTGAAGAGAACAGATGTCTATGCATGCTGACTTCACTGTGCGAAACACAAATGGACAGTAGATAAAAATGGCTGTGATGGGTGACTACTAAAAACTTACCTTAATGTAACGTACGAACGGCGACTTTACAGATGGCCGCCATCAGCTGGCATCCAAGCTGCTTGTCTATGCCAAGATACAGTGCCAAGGAGCAAATGAAGAGAAATGCAAAAAAGTATATCCTCTGGCTACACTTCAGCACACGTAGAGCTTTTATACATTGTCAAACACGAAGCAGTTACCATTTCGAGTGAAAAAATGTGGACAGTGTCTTAAAACTCAATACTTATAACGAGCTTGAGTGTTAATCACCAGAAATAAGTTAATGTTCTTAAAATGCATTTGCATGAGTGAGCAAGTGCCACTAGATAGACGACGTGTTAAATGAAGCATGTTTAGTTGTATGTATGCTAATGTACTTGTTCAATTTTGCTTCATTTTGTGTATTGTTGTGGTGATTTTATTGCACATGTGGTGTATTTTGGTTTAGGGGCATCTCTGCGGATGTCTATAGCGAAAGGCTGAAATTAGCAAGAAGCAGTTAGTATTGTGCGGTTTCGATCAGCTCATCCACATGCTTCAGTTCATAGATGCTCGTGAAGTATTGCGGTGCGTAAAATTTGAAACTTTGGCTACTTTTTTAAAGTTTGGAGTTCTAAACATGTGCGGTGA
The DNA here is from genome assembly GCF_052857255.1 of Amblyomma americanum. Taxonomy (NCBI): domain Eukaryota; kingdom Metazoa; phylum Arthropoda; class Arachnida; order Ixodida; family Ixodidae; genus Amblyomma; species Amblyomma americanum. Next base: position 96,218,825 of record NC_135505.1, read on the forward strand.
ATTAAATTATTGAATTTAATTGTGTTATTTCCGGCCCTGACTGCAGGGGACATCTCAACGGTTTCTTTCAATTTGAACTAGCTTCAGTAAGCCAGATGGGAGCATTGTTCAATATATAAAAAATGTTCTTTCTCTTTGCACTCGTAGGATTTAATAAAACGTGAGTGACCGCGATTTTACGGCAAGACGGTGGACTCAGTGGTGTTTCTTTTGGCGTTCAGGGACCTCTATTAAAAACAAAATTATATGAGATATACTTGTGTACGAGTCCGAAATTGTTTCGCTTGCTGGACACTCGGACATACTGATGACACGCTTTCACACCAGAGCTCATTCTCGAGACTTGTCGAGTTTGTTCGGTTAGGTAGATTTAGCTAGGAATTTTTTGGTACCAATCTTTAAAATCCGACCTACCCTTAATGTGTTTTCCTTATTCTAGCTTGCAATGTGTTTCAGCTCTTAGTTTCAGTCAGGACAGTGATATCAATTGCAAAGCTAGATGCCAAAATGCTAATTTCCTTTTCGCTTTTTCATCTGTTTTTGTTGTGAATGATTAAGAGTTTCATTTTAGGTAATTGCATTGTAAAAAACACCTCGGTCAAATGGAAAAGCGAAGGGAGATTCCTGCCATACAGCTTGCCGCTTAGAGTCGAATACAAAAGACATGCTCATTCTTTCCCAGGTCGCCTTCCTTTAGTGTGTAATACCATGGTACGTATCAGCCTTGAGTATTGTGGAAATATTTTTCTTAATGTTTCAAAACCTGTATAGTTATGAGACATCATTGAAGCGTACAGACACACCGGCAGAGAGAGTGGACATCACGAACGCCAGACTAGAACTGTTGGTTTATGCCACAGAATAAGCTTTCTACGTGCAAAAGGTTACAAGCCACTCCTGTGACTTAAAGGTATTTCCACGACCAGGTATCAAATATTCAAGGTGGCGCAAACTAAAACGAAAACCAGAACAAAAACATAGGCGTAAAGGTATCTGGCCCCTCAAAACACATCGGCGCGCCACGACGACGCATACCTAGTTGACCCACCAAACACATTTGCTTGAAGTCCTGCATTCGTGGTGTCGGTTGTAGGCTGTGGCCACGTGCAGTGGCTAAGCCCGTTGGCTTGGCTGCGCAGCGGCGCGCTCGGGCCAGGCTCGCGGCAGCTAGCACGTGTCTCGTGCTCGTGCAGGCATTCCGCTGGCTGGAATGAAGCTGTCTTATTGGCATCTCAGCATGGTGGATGAAGACCTAGCGGGTGGATACGTGTCCGCTTTAAGCTCGGTGTTTTCACTTTTGGTGGGCTCATTCTCAGGTGAAAAAACCGAACCATAACCCTCAGGTGCAAGCTAGGCTTAGCTCGACGCTGCTGTGCGAGGCCCCTCTACGCGTCTGCATGGATTTTGCGACGACAGCTACGCGGGTGCCCGCTGTGTGGCCACCCGACGTAGCCTCCACGTCAACGCAAACTTAAGCGCCTCCGGGCTTCCAGCCTGCGCCGTCTTCTGATGCAACGAATGTAGCCTGTGACATGGACTGCTCCACCGCATCCGTGCCCGTGACACACCCTGAAGAAACTGTGCTCGTCACGCCGGTTCAGTATACCTATCAAGGGACGTCACTAGCGTCTGAGCGACTGCCACCGCCATAGATGCCTCCCGTGGGTCAAGCCTCTTTGCAACCTGCTGCGAACTTGTTCCGCATTACCATGAAGACTACATTGCGCTTTGATATTGTCACGTAGTGGTGACGGCAGTCGAAACAGCGATGAAGACGGACGAAAGGGTCTTAGAGAACTGTTTATTGGGCTGACTTGCACCCAAAATGGACTGAATCACTCGGAGGCGGCGAAGCGACAAGCGTGCTCGGCGGTCGTCGAACAGAATGCCGGCCGCTGTCGGCCGTGCTCAATTTAAAGCTGATAGCGAACTTTCGAGATAAAGAGCGCAAACTTACTAGAACATTCCGGAACAACGTAGAATCAGCTCTGCCTGGCTGCGATCAATCGAGATAAATCTAGTCGCGTCCTGCGTAGCAAACAAAGCGATAAAGTGATGTGGCGGCAGATTTGAAAAACGAACACACTGCAAATATTCGCGGCATTACTCCCCTATCAAAGAAGCATCGATCCGATGCATTAGATCAAATAATGCGACTAGTAAGGAAAAAAAACGGATATTGCGAAAATAGAGTATGGAAATGCAGCGGCCTTTAGCGCGCATAATACGGCTTCAGACGGACTACATGGACAACTTCTGGTCGTACGCGGCGTCGCTGGGATGCAGTCATTGCGTCAGGGATGACTTCATAATCCAGTTCACCCAGCCGACGAAGAACCTTGTACGAGCCGAAATAGCTGCGCAAAAATTTTTCACTCAATCAACGGCGGCGAATGGGCGTCCACACCCAGACTTGGTCTCCTGGCTTGTATTCCGCATTGCGTCTTCGTAGGTTGTAGCATCTGGCGTCGGACCGCTGCTGATCTTTGATCCGTAATCGGGTAAGCCTTCGAGCTTCTTCTGCGCGTTGAAGGTAGGCGGCAGCGTCGACGTTCTCTTCTTCTGTAACGTTGGGCAGCATGGCGTCTAGCGTGGTCGTGGCCTCCCTGCCATGGACGAGCCTAAAAGGCGTCATCTGGGTGGTCTCCTGCACTGCGGTGTTGTAGGCGGACACGACGTAAGGCAGGATGACATCTCAGGTGTTGTGTTCGGCATAGACATACATAGCGAGCATATCGGCGATGGTTTTGTTCAGGCGCTCGGTCAGTCCGTTGGTCTGCGGATGGTATACAGTTGTCCTCCGGTGGCTGGTTTGGCTGTAGCGCAGGATGGCTTGTGTTAGTTCAGCCGTGAATGCTGTTCTTCTGTCCGTGATGAGCACATCGGGGGCGCCGTGTCGAAGAAGAATGCACTCCACGAAAAATTTGGCGACTTCTGCTGCTGTTCCGCTCGGTAGGGCTTTCGCCTCGGCGTAGCGGGTCAGGTAGTCGGTCGCTATGATGATTCACTTATTTCTAGATGTTGACGTTGGAAAATGGCCAAGCAAATCCATGCCAATCTGCTGAAAGGGCCTTCAGGGAGGTTCAATGGGGCTCAGGAATCCTGCTGGTCATGTGGGAGGAGTCTTTCGTCACTGACAATCTCGGCAGGTTTTCACATAGTGTGCGACATCGGCAGACAGTCGGGGCCAGTAATACTTGTCTTGAATGCGGCGAAGGGTGCGAGTAAACCCGAGATGTCCAGCTGTCGGCTCGTCGTGTGAACCCTGTAGAACTTCGCGGAGACAAGTAGGTACGACAAGGAGGTAGGCTGTTTTGTTCGCTATAAAGTTCTTCTTCACAAGGACCTCATTCTGCACACAGAAGGAAGACAGTCCTCGCTTGAATGAAGCGGGGGGTGAAGAAACCTTGCTTTCGATGTACTCGATGAGGCCTTTTAGGTCGGGGTCCGAGCGTTGCTGCTGAGCAAAAGAGCTAAGGCTGATGGGTCCCAGGAAGGCGTCCTCATCGTCGTCCGGCGGCGGTGCATCTACATGGGCTCGTGAGGCGCAATCGGCGTCAGAGTGCTTGCGTCCGGACTTGTAAACGACGGTGACGTCAAACTCCTGGAGACGCAGACTGCATCGAGGGAGTCGGCCAGAGGGGTCCTTCAAATTGGCAAGCCAGCAGAGCGCGTCGTGGTCGCTGACCACCTTGAACGGTCGTCCGTAAAGGTAGGGGCGGAATTTCGACGTAGCGCAGATGATGGCAAGGCACTCCTTCTCAGTTGTCGAATAGTTAGCCTCGCCCTTGGAGAGGGAACGGCTAGCGTATGCGATGACTTTTTCCAGCCTGTCGCTTTTTTGAACGAGGATGGCGCCTAGTCCCACGCTGCTTGCGTGGGTATGAACTTCAGTATCAGCGTTTTCATCAAAATGTGCAAGGATCGGTGGGGACTGTAAACGACGCGGAAGTTCCTTGAAGGCTTCTGCTTGCGGCGCATCCCATTTAAACGGCACGTGTGCCTTCGTCAGTTGGGTCAGGGGCTCGGCGATGCGCGAAAAGTTTTTCACAGATTGTCGGTAATATGCGCATGGTCCGAGAAACCTACGCACTGCTTTCTTATCGGCCGGCGGTGGAAACTGTTCAACAGCAGCTGTTTTCTGCGGGTCTGGGCGTACTCCTTTCTTGCTAACGATGTGGCCTAGAAACAGCAGCTCTTCGTAAGCAAAGTGGACTTCTCTGCCTTCAAGGTTAGGCCAGACGACTTGATGGCGTCTAATACTGTTCGAAGTCTTTTGAGGTACTCTTCAAAGTTCGAGGCGAAGACAACGACGTCATCTAAATATACCAGACAAAGTTGCCACGTCAGGCTTGCCAGCACTGTATCCATTACTCGCTGAAACGTCGCCGGTGAATAATGGAGACCAAATGGCATCACCTTGAACTCAAACAACCCATCCGGAGTGATGAATGCTGTCTTCTCGCGATCTCTTTCGTCGACCTGAATTTGCCAGTAGCCGCTCTTGAGGTCCATCGATGAGAAATATTTGGCATTGCAGAGGCGGTCCAGTGTGTCGTCAATGCGGGGGAGGGGGTAGACGTCCTTCTTTGTTATGTTGTTAAAGCGGCGCTAATCCACGCAGAATCGAAGTGAGCCGTCTTCCTTTCTCACTAGACAACCGGTGCCGCCCATGGGCTGTTTGAAGGCAGAATGACGTCGTCGCGAAGCATTTCTTCGACTTGGTCCCGGATGGCTTGTCGTTCTCGCGGTGACACACGGTAGGGGCTTTGACAGAGAGGTCGGACGTGTTGATCCGTCATAATGCGATGCTTGGCAATTGGCGTCTGTCGCACCTTCGGCGATGTCGAAAAACACTCACTGTAGCTTCGAATCAGATTGCGGATCTGGTCTTGTCTGTTCCGGTGCAGGGCTGGGTTGATGTCGAAAGTGGGCGAGTTCTCTTGGTCAGGCGAATCTTCTGCGGAGGCGTCGGAGAGGGCGAAGGAGTCTCGTACGTCAGATTTTTCGTCCAAGAAAGCAATCGTCATGCCTCTGTTATAGTGCCGGTATTCTTCGCTGAAGTTATTCAGCAGTACTTCGGCCTGGCCATTGCGCAAATGTGCGATGCTTCTTGCGATGCTGATTGCTTGGTATAGGAGCAACTGCATGTTGCCCTCGATGATGGCTTCAACGTTAATGGCTTTCGTGGCGCATACTGTCAGGATAACGCTTGATCGGGGTGGGACGCTCACTTCTTCCTCCAGGACACTCAGGGCAACGTGGCTTTCCCGAGTTTTCATCGAAGCGATGGCTTCGTCCGTCGAAAGCGTGATCAGCTTGGATCGCAGGTCGATGATGGCCTGATGCCCATTAAGGAAATCCATACCCAAGATCACTTCGCGGGAGCATTGCGGTAGCACAACAAAGGTCGCAGGATAGGTATGTCCTTTGACAGTCACTCGCGCTGTGCATCGTCCTGATGGCGTAATGAGGTGACCCCCTGCGTTGCGAATATGTGGGCCGTCCCAAGCCGTTGTGGCTTTTTTCAGCTGCGCAGCGATTGTTCCATTCATCACCGAGTAATCGGCTCCTGTGTCGACTAGAGCGGTAACTTTCCGGCCGTCGATAGTCACTTCTAAGTCAGAGGTCCTGGCTCTTGCATCGCACTTCGCTCTTGGCGTCGGGTCACGACTTCGTCGCGTATGCGAGACGCGGGTGGGGCGTGTGGTCGAAGCTCTTCTGGGTGGCGGCATCGTTTTCAAGGCAGCCTGCGTTGTGTTCGGGGTTCTCATTGTGTGCGGCGTCGGTGCAGCGAGTGCCGGTTCTTCATGCGGCGTCGCGGGAGCAGCGTCTTCATGGGGCGTGGTCGGTGGAGGATCTTCGGCGTTTCACTCTTGAGCAACCCCACCTCCAGAGGTTGCTGCCTTCAGTTTCCCCTACGGGGGCTGGGAGACCTTCCTCGTACCGCGGCTGCGTAGCTGCGGCGTGGCGACGTAAAGCGCGAGGTTGACGGCGATGGTGAGCGCGAAAAGAGGTTCGGCGTGTACTCTTCTCGATGCAGCTGCTCGTCGATTTCCTGCGGACGTTTCCCGAAGCTTGGTCGTGGGGCGTTAATGGCAAATCCTCGAATACCGATACGTCGGTACGGGCAGTGACGAAGAATATGGCCGGCCTCACCGCAATGGAAGCACAACGGCCGGTTGTAGGAAGTCCTCCAGGCGTCGCATTTTCTGGGGCTTGAGCGTCGGTCATAGGCTGGGCGGGCGGTGGCTGGGAGGCCGCGTTGTGGAACAAGTGGCTCATCTCGGGGAGGACGTGGGGGTTGTCGTTGGGGCTGGACAGTCCTTACTGGAGCGGCGTAGGTCATGGCCTGGGGTTCTGTAGCCGTCGAGGTGCCAAGTGCCTGTTGCACTTCTTCCCGTACCACGTCCATCAGAGTCAATGCTTGTGGCTGTGGGGAGGATGGCAGTAATCGGCGTAGCTCCTCTCGGACGATTTCGCGGATAGCTTCCCGAGAGCTGTCGCTGGTGGGGCCGGCGTGTCCGAACGGATTGCACAGGCAGAGGAAGGACGATTGTACTGCCGAGCTCGGACGTCGAGGGTCTTCTCAATCGTGCAGGCTTTTTGCATGAATTCCTCGACTGTTTTGGCGACTAGCGGACGAGGCTTGCAAAGAGTTGTTCTTTTACGCCGCGCATTAAAAACTGAACTTTCTTTTCCTCGGTCATCCCGGGGTCGGCGCGGCGAAATAGGCGCTTCATCTCCTCGACGTAACCGCGGACGGGCTCATTCGGAAGCTGGATCCTGGACTCGAGGAGTCGTTCGGCTCTTTCTTTCCTCACGACATTGGTGAATACCTTCAATCGTTCGCTCTTGAATAGCTCCCATGTTGTAAGGGACGACTCCTAGTTTTCGTACCACGTGCGTGCGGAGCCATCCAATGAGAAGAACACGTGTCCAATTTTTGCCGCATCATCCCACTTGTTGAATGACGCCACGCGCTCACATTGATCCAACCATTCTTCAGGGTGTTCGCCTAGGGATCCATTGAAAGTTGGCGGCACCCGCGGCTGCTGCAGTATGATCGGTGTCGACATCTTCGGCGAGGTTGCGGTGCTCGTAGCCGCGCCTTTTCGCGGTCTTGTGCGGTCCGGCAGTTTCCCGAACTCAGGCTCCTCGCCCTGGAGACGTCGGCTGGCTCGCTGAGCTGCTGGCTCGTCCTCGGGTGCGAAGCGCTCAGGGCTGGCTTCACGACTTGAAGGGGGTGTCCGGAACATGGAAGGCTACCCAGCACCTCCACCAGATGTCACGTAGTGGTGACGGCATTCGAAGCAGCGATGAAGACGGACGAAAGGGTCTTCTAAACGAACTGTTGATTGGGCTGACTTGCACCCAAAATGGACTGAATCACTCGGCGGCGGCGAAGCGACAAGCGTGCTCGGCGGTCGTCGAACAGAATGCCGGCCGCTGTCTGCCGTGCTCAATTTAAAGCTGATAGCGAACTTTCGAGATAAAGAGCGCAAAGTTAATAGAACATCCAGGTACAACGTATAATCAGCTCTGCCTGGCGGCGATCAATCGAGATAAATCTAGTCACGTCTTGCGTAGCAAACAAAGCGATAAAGTGATGTGGCGGCAGTATTGAAAAACGAACACACTGCAAATATTCGCGGCAATATGACTGCCACACCTGCCCGGAATGTTCAAGCCACAATTGACCCCGTTCTTGGCTCTTCTAACTACTGCGGGATTGTCGTCCATCGACCATCGAACACCATCACGGTAAACTTGCCATCCTTGATGAACGCCCAGAAAATGTGCGCAGTTACGGAGATCCCCCTGGATGAAAGGAAGCATGTCCCGGTGCAAATATACTTTGCATCTGATCCTGACACCGTCAGATGCATGGTTTATCATGTCGACAGCACAAGCCCTCCCAAGGAGGTGTGCGAAAAAATTCGCTGCTCAACTTAAGTAGTACTGCTAGCAAACCCTATGGGGCGCCATGGCTCATACCTGGTCATCCTGCAAGGCCCGTTGACTCTCCCGAAGTACTTTACCTACTACGGTGCGGTCGTCAAACTACAGCCCTTCCGAGCTCGTCGTATGTTTGTTATCACTTCCACAAAGAAGGGCATATGCAAAATACATGCCCTGACACTGCAGCTGTGGCCGACATGAATGAACCAACGAATGAACCAAGAGATCCTTGTGCGCCACGCAAATCGCCGGATCATGACATTTGCTTCCCCGCATTTGTAAAGAAGAAGCAAGCAAGAAGTTACACAAGTCGACTGCAAAAGTGAATGTTCCTACTCGTAATCGCTTTGCAGATCTTGTATGTGAAAACAGCCACTTCACTGAACTGCATTTATCTGATCCGGCTGCTCGATATACGTCTCCTCACAAGCGTTCATATGCTCAAGCGGCGGCTCACCTACCCGGAACAAATGGTACTCTAAAACGACCAGTGCAGTGATCACATGCGGATACCACAGATGTAGAAATAGCTTTAGACAATGCCATCGCGGAGGCTCGCCGCTGACTAGACGAACTCGCCCAGAGCCGGGAACAGCGTCATTTTCACTCCTCCGAAGAATTTTAGTAACTCTTAAGCATTCATCACAGGAATCCCATAGAGTAAGCACTGGGCCAGAATCAGGTGCCGGCCACCTGCTAGCCGTGAATACCCTGACAGTGGATAAGATATTAGCGCTTGTGAAGTAGAGGACATCCCTCATCGTAGAAGCTCTTCGGCCTCGTCATGGTTAGCGCGTCATCTATGGTTGTGCAGTGAAACTATTGAGAATTCCATGAGGCCTCTGAAGTGAACATCCGCTTTCACGACGAAAAGCTGAAGGCATGGGCGTTCCTACTGCAACAGCGTAATTCACTTCAATGCTTTTCAGGTTCCTGCGCGTACTATTCACCGTCTATCCCTGATCGCCGTTACATCTCCTCCCCCTAAGCCCAGGGAAATCTGCAATTTATATTCACAGTTCCGTTCCGCATAGACCGCTCGACCTTTCACGGAGGTGCAACACACGTCAAGAGGTTGTCGCCCTTTTCGTTAAACCTGCACGCACACTCCTTATATTAGTTTCATTTTATGGTCGTCCTGACTCCGCATCTCCTAATCTGGGATGGGTTCGTTTTCTACGTTCTACCAACTCGGGTATCCCTATACTAGTGGGTGGCGACTTCAACGGCGCATGCACTTCGTGAGGTTAGCCATCGGATTCCTCAGTGGGCGCACACATCCAAGGGAGCTTTTCAGATCATCCTTTTCAACTTTTAAACCACCCAAATACTTCTACCCGCCAACGAGTTGGCCCGTATTCACATCATTTGACTTGGTGGTTAGCTCCCAGTAAACCTCGTAGGGCTGTTGATTCTGATACTTGGGGTAGCGATCACAGCCCTATTTTTATCTCCCTCACGCCTACGCGCCTACGAAAAATATTCCGCTGCGAGCGCATAACATCATGGAACTCTGTACGCGCCGACAATTTTTGTCTACATTCAACCCGTTTTCAGCACTGTCTACTCTCTCTGCTGTTTTCGCGACTCACACTATTACCACTACTGGGAATATATACAAGCCAAACCGGAATATACACCATCTGAATCTGTAGGCGCTTCGTCTCCTGGGATATGTTTACGATACTCGTCACCCCGATGACGCTTCTGCTCTTCCCACTCTTCACCGCGCTACCGCTCGTGCCCAGCGCTATGCAAAACGGCTAGCGAGGCAACGCTAGCCTGCATTGTGTGCCCTCATGTACTCTACGCAGGGCAATCGACATCTTTGGAGAGTGTTTCACGCTATGGAGCGCCCTTCTCATGTTGCAGATTACACGGACCGCATTCGCCTCACGCTTATTGTGGATGAGGACACATTTGCACAACAAGCGGCCCGTCAGTTTTTTTCACACCATGACTGAACCGCTACGTCTTCGGCTGACTTATCGGTTACAGAGCCCTACGATGGGATTACTTGTGACGTAACCATGGCAGAGCTGCTGGCCTCTATTGAACGCCTAAAAACGTCCACTACTCCCGGTGCACGATGGCATAATCAACTCCGTATTCCGTAAGTTGGAGGAAACGGCTTTGCAAACCCTACTTGATACGTTAAACGAAGTGTGGCATTCTGGCGTCATGCCGGGAGACTGGAAGCACTGTATTGAGGTTCCAATAACCAAGTCAGATTAGCCTCCAGTATCTCTCTCGGCCATTCGTCCCATCTCCCTTACGCCTACTATCAGCAAGCTTTATGAAAGCATTCTCGCCGCAAGCCTGTCGTGGTGGCTGGAATTCCATGATTAGTACCTAGATTCCCAAATTGGTTTCCACCCAAAAATTGGAACAGAGGACGGCGTTGCTCTTTTGGCTGCTGATGTACGTGCTTGACCATTCTCTGCAGAGTCACCTTGTACGAATCGTTGTCGCTACAGACATAACAAAAATATATGATAACATCCTTCACAATGCCATTCTTGCCCTCTTCAAACTTTTGGTCTCCCTCACTGGTTCCTTTTCTAAATTCACGCCTTTTTAGAAAATCGAACATTCAGTGTGCGTGAGCACGAAAATCCATTTGGTAACATCACTTCCAATAGAGGAATGCCCAAGGGCTCCGTTTAAGCAGCCACTATATTTAATGTGGCTTTTATTCCTCTTGTTCGAGCACTAGAGACCATCCCTTCTAGCCGTGTGCTCGCGTATGCTGATGATATAACCCTGTGGTGCTGTCATCTAGATGCGTCTATCCATCAGTCGGTCCTTCAGCACGCGCTGGATGTATTGACATCTTGCCTCACACCTCTGGCTCTAACACTCTCTCCTACTAAATCATGTTTCATTCGCATTGGAAATAAAGCCGTCTTACGGAGAACTTTCCTTTATCATTTACGATACACAATTCTCCGATTCCTAAGGTAGAAACTGTTCGTATCCTTGGTCTTCTCGTCTATTCATCTGGGACCGGCACCCCGTGGATGACAGCCACCCGTAAATCGGCTCATGCTACTTTAGGTCTAATTCGTCGCATAGCTATGCGACAACAAAGTCCTATTTCAAAGTCCTAAAGACACTTTCTCCGTGGTCAAATTGCCAGCTCACAGAAAATCGCCCCATTGTTTGCCCGCCGGTATCAGCCGCTTACCTGCCTGAAGGGTGCATATTGAACACGGATGCATCACATACTGCAGAGAGGGGAGTTACTGCTGTGTATAGTCCATCTCATCCGCATCTCAACTCTCGCGCGACGTATACCGCCAATTCGTGCACTCCCCTGGCATAGGAACTTCAAATCATTTATAATGCCGTTGCTTCCCTTCCGCTCGTTCCATCATTCAATACAGTTCATATTTACACCGACTCCTGCGCCGCCCTTGAACAGCTTAAGGTTGTTGGACGCACATTCCAGATTTCACAATCAAGTCACGTGCTCTGCGTAAAGTATCTATGTTCTGTGCGCCCACACTGGATTCGCTGCCATGCTCAGGATCCACATAATCTTCAATCGGATGCTTTGACTCATCTTCACACATCAGACTACCCGCCACCTTCCCCTCTTCCCCAGATCTGTTTCTGTCCCATGCTTCCGATTATGAAGTTCTAGGCCACCGAAGACAAGCTCTAATTCCACCGTATTCGCACCCTCTCCCCCGTACTCTTACTCGGCAGGAGGAGATATCCGTGCGCCGAATTTTGGCCGGGCAGGCGCTGACACCATCTCATCGTAATCAGTGGCGCGCAAAAGATCTGCCAGCAACTGACACGTGTCCACACTCTAGCGCTTCTCCGGACATTTGTGATGTGCGGCACTTGTTGTGGACGTGCCCAGCGAAGGCTGCTATTAGAAAACGGCTAATCAGGGAGGTGGGCCTGAGGTGTAACCGCGAACGTGAGTTAGTGCAGTGGATTATGAACAATCGTTTCATAAGTAACCTCAGCGACTACCTCAGCGCAAGGGGTCTTCACTCCTTTTTACTTTGAGTTTCCTGCATTCCTTTCCCTTTTTTCACCTTATGCCTCATGGCACACTTTTCGAATAAAAAATACATGGCGTCAGAAATATCTTAATTCTTACAGTAAGCCCGGCCGCGGCTCCGTCCTCTAGCTTGGGTACCCATTTACGGTGGCACACGTCACAGCAGCATATACGGCATAAACGGCATTCAACCCCCCTAGGCCTTCTGCTTTACGAGTCTTGCCGACTGACCGAAATGGAGGAAGCGGTTCAAGCGTTTCTACATGGCTTCCAGCCTCAGCGCTAAATCAGGGTCACACAAAGTCGAGAAGCTCATTTACTTGATGGGCGACCACGCCGATGAAGTCTTCTGAACAATCAAACTCTCCGGTGAGAACGCTCAGAATTTAGAAGTCATCCTGAAGCATTTCGACAGGTACTTCCTGCCGCGTCGCAACGACATTTTTGAACGAGAGCGCTTTAACACGAGGGTCCAAAACGACGGGTAATTCCTGGAACACTTGATAACAGCGCTTCACACGCTTTCCAACCATTGTGAGTACGCCACCCTCCGAGAGGAACTGGTTCGAGACAGACAGGTCGTTGGCATCCAACACCAGATATTGTCAACAAGACTGCAACTTGACGCTGATCTTACCTTTCAGAAGGCGCTTGAGAGTACAAGGCAGGTCGAAAGCCTTTGCGAGCAGGAAGCGGAGCTTCACCCCGAAAGACAGAGAGACAACAAAGTTGCATCAGGAAGACAGCAAGTCAGACACCCCACGAACGCTACTGACATCAACGACGGCCGAGAGCACTTTAGGTCAGGCCACATCGGCGTCCAGCTGACAGCGTTCTGACATCGTGTCTTTGGTGTGGGATAGAACGGCACCCGCGTTCACTATGCCCAGCGCGGACGCAGGCATGCAAGGGCTGCCACAAAAAGGGCCACCACGCGTCTGTCTACATTTCACGCCGGGTCGACATCGTTCAAGCATCACGACTCGACAGCAAAGGAGATATTCTTTGAATCGTCTTGTCCTTTGAGGCGTCGACATGGGAGGCAACAATTATCGTGCAAGGACAGCCTGTCCAATACAAGATCGACCGAGGCGCCAAGGAATCTGTCCTCCCACCTAAATCTTTCAGCATGCTCTAACATAAGCCTTCGTTGTAGCGTGCCGCTCGGCATCACCGCGGTCCTGATTATACACCCCTCGCAGTCAAAAGCGTCGCGCGTCTTCAACTCACCTATCGTGTAATTGAAATGCTCCAAGACTTCTACGTGCTGGAAGGTGTCCACACTCCCTTACTCAGCAATCCCGTCATCAAAGACCTGTAGGTGCTAAACTATGTCAGCGCCTTCGCAAAGAAGGTGAGCCCAAGAGACAAATTTCTTTCGTTATTTGAAGGCCTCGGCAAGCTTCTAAAGAACACTACAATCGCCTGCGCGAAGGTGCGTAACCATTTGCTTTGAGCACCCTTCGCCGCATACCAATTGCGCTCAGCATGCAGACAAGACTTGAACAGCAGCGAATTGAAAATGTTGCCGTGATTTCACCTGTTGATGAGCCGCCTGAATGGCGTCCACCTATGGTGGTAGATAAAAAACCAAACGGTTAAGTTAGAATCTGCATGGACTTCACTGAACTCAACCGTTACGTCCCGAGGGAGTGGCATCCGATTCAGTCCGTCGCGCACACACAGGGCCTGCTTCATGGGGCCAAGGTATTTTCGAAGCTCGATGCCACTTCAGGGCTCAGGCCAATACCACTCAGTGAAGGCAGCAAGAAGCTTGCTAGTTTCATCACGCCATTCGGGACGTTTTTCTTCAACGGGCTTCCATTTGGCATCGCGTCCGCTCCCGAGCACTTCCAGAAGCAGATCCCAAAAATTCTGGAAGGTGTCAACAGAGTTGTGTGTCATATAGACGACATCCTTATCTGGGGCTCAGACGAAACAGAACACGAGACACTCCGCACCATTATTCAACGACTCACTGAGACAGGCGTAACGCTAATCGAGAACAAGTGCCTGTTTCACGTCGGCCAGCTCACATTCCTAGGACACAAGCTTGATCAGCACGGAATCCAACCCGGCAAAAAAAAAAGTGGAAGCCGTTTTAAATTTGCTAGACCCACGAATAGAAGCGAGCTGCAAGGGCCGCTCGGAATGGCTACATATATTTCTCGCTTTGTACCCAACCTTGCGAACCTCCTCGAGCCGCTCACTTGTTTTCTTTCAAAAAAGCAAGAATTCTTAAGGGACGCTCCTCAACCGTAAGCGTTCGACAAATGGAAGCAGTTACTTTCGCCTCGCCCAATGCTAGGGGTCTAAGAAACTGCAAAGGAGGCAGTGGTCAGTGCATACGGTCCTTTTTTTGGTCGGGGGGCAGTGATTCGACAAAAACAGACCAATGGCAAGTTTTCGGTCATCGCCTATGCCTCCCGGCTTCTATCTGGCACGGAGAAATGCTATGCGCAAATAGAGCAAGGGGATCATGCCTTGGTTTTAGCTTGCGGAAAATTCATTGACTACTTGGTCGGCAAGCAATTCACAATCGAAAGAGACCACAAGCCGTTGGTACCTATCTTTATGTCATACGTCTTGATGACCTTAGCCCGCTGCTACAAAGACATAAAATGCGAATGTTGAGGTATCAGTACGAAGTGATATATGTACCTGGGAAAGAACTGCTCGTGGCTGACGCGCTCTGCAGAGCGTTTTTGCAGGATACTGGCGACTAGAGCTAGAAAGCGACATCGAGGCTTTTTTTTGCGCTGCGTGCGGACAATCCTTCCCATCCAACAGCACTGCCTTGAGTGGCTGAAAGAATCTCAAAAATCCGATCGCGTGTGCTCGTATCTTCGAGAACTCTGCACAAAAGAATGGCCTTCCCTACGAGATGCATTGAAGTGATATCCTTGTACGAGCATCAACAGATAACCGTACAGGACGATCTGCTACTTTAAGCAACCCGTGTGGTTGTCCCACTCAAGTGCAGGAATGAAATTTTGCGTTTTTTGCACGAACGTCACTTCGCCATCACTACGATCCAGGCCCACGATGTGGACTCGGTTTCGTTGCCTACAGTAGCCACAGACATCGCAAACACTTTAAAATATTGTCAAGAATGTGTCACAGCGTCCACAAACCAAAAATGCCCCTTCAAAGCAACGAGCTTTCTTAAAGACTATGGGAGTGAGTTGCAATGAACCGGTTCTTCAATAGCCACTCGTGGTTAATTGTGACTGATTATTACTCCAGATATACGAAACTGACTCGGCTAGAGAAGCTATTATCTAGAACAGTGGTCAATCACTGCAAATCAGTTTTCCCCGGCGCGGCATTTCAGAAGTGGTAGTCTCCAATAATAGTCCGCAGTTCTCGCCCACTGAATTCGCTAAGTTTGCTCAAGAATAAGGGTTCAAACATGTCACATCAAGCCCTCAATACCCTCATATCAACGGCCTCACTGAGGCTGTGGTGAAAATCATCAAAACTTCCATGAAGAAGACATAACTTCCGTACCTGACCCCCTTGTCCTACAGGTCAACTCTACTGCGGACAAAGATTTCTCTGACTCCCGGAAGGCTTGTCCACCGTTTGTCAGCCGCCATAAACTTCGGAATTTTGAACACAACATCGCGAACAGCAGCGAAGAAACTACGATAGACGACTTGGTGTGCGCCAACTTCCGAAATGAAGTCTGGGTCACAGGCCTAAAGCAAAAAGGGAACGTGGTGGCGCACGCAAGCGAGCCTAGGTCATATATAGCTGACACTGGGAACGGCACAATACAGAGAAATCGCACTCATCTTACCTCTTTTCTCGAAACCAAGAGGTCGTGTACGAGGAATCTCTGTGTAAGGACATACCTGAAGACGACAAGGCACTCACACTCTCTGGGACTTAGGTTTCATCAGAAGATTATCATACAACCGGCACTGACGCCTCCTACCAGCACACGAAGTGTGGACGTCGCGTCATTCCTTCCAAGAGTTTGCTTTCTTGTCAGGGGAGATGTTGTAGGCAGTAGCGACGTGCAGTGGCTAGGCCGCTTGGCTTGGTTGCGCTGCTGCACGGTCGCGTGAGGCTAGCGGCGGCTGGCACGTGTATCGTGCCAGCCAACTAGTCAAACTCTCTACGCTTAGCTGTATTCAAAAGCCGAATAGTGTACATTCGCAGAAACATTGAAACAGCAGTAGCAACGCACGTGCGTCACGCGCAATACTGGTTACTAGAATTTCTTTCATTCCGTTTCAAAGCGGACATTTTACTTTTTAATTTTCTAAATATGCCGTGCTTGAAGCACGACAAAATATTGCAAGTGGAAGAAGCTTATACAGGAAACATATTATAATCTATTAGATGCAATTACGAATGGAACATAAAAGAATGCTATGGTGGATACTCTTATGTAACTTGGTCTTATCAGTGAATTAAACAGTTGTACAGTGTCATGCAAATTTCCGTATTGTTGCAAGGGGAAGTAAGTATCATACACACTTATCTTCCACACATTCGCAAACCAGACCATCTGCGTCATCAGAAGTTGATATTTTTATTATTGGTCACGATTACAACAGCTGTCAGTCCACCACATTATTCCGTATTATCTTTACATCATGTTCTTAAATCTATTTATTAAAGAGTGCATTTCTCTTTTATCAATCTCATATTTTTGTCCAACCGCGGATGCTAGATTTCAGCTGGAAACAATTTCCTAGTTCCGCAAGGATACGCTGGCTACGTAAAATTCACGCCATCTTTCTGAGGCATTTCACATCGAAACTCTACATTTCCATCGACAGCCTGGTTATTTCTTCACGTTTTCAACAATAGACAAAGAATTTCTGTTGCAAAAAGAACGTCTTGCTGGGCAAGTTGGTAACTGTCTATCTTATGTTACACGCGCAAAAAGACAATTTATACCGTCTTATCTTCAAAATTGATATCACAGCGAATGGGTGAACAATTGTTCTCAGCCTTAGACAAATATATGGATGTGTCGCTGAAGCACATGCTTTGTTTCTTAGCAAATAAAAAAGCTTCGATTCATTCATATAATTCCCGCATCAGAAAAACTTGGCTCACAAGAACGCGACGGGCAGAATCTTATATGCTGAGGCATATTTGGTCCTCCTTTAGGAGCGCATCAAAGAACACGAAAGAAACGTTGAGCAAGATTTCTTTTTACGCGCCATTAACCAAGGATGTTTTGTTGAAGAAAAGATTTTTTTGGTGTTGTATAAATTGTTTACCAGCGTGATTACAAAATTTGCGTTCATGTTATATTTAAGATCTCGCACCGGATATACACCGAGGGGCTACTTTTGCTGACAATGTTTCTTTATTTTGTAACATCTCTCAATGCTTCCTGTACAGCCCTGAGTTTGGGAGCCATGCCTGTATACTTTACCAACCACAATTCTGGAATTAATAATGCGTGATTTGCATACAACTGGTCTAATTACGACGGAAACACACTCCATGGTCATGACATTAGCTTTTTATTTGCTGCAATGACATAACATCAGCCTAAGAGAGATTATTATAGGAAGAAACGAAGAGCGCATACGTCGATTGCGAATCCACTTTCGGTCTTATGCTACAGCACAAAATTTAGGTCAGTTCTCTGCTGCTCATTAGGAGAGAATTAAACCAAACCACGAACTTAAAACACATTCCTGTGTTGCGGCCAGTTGAAGAATGAGGCGTGAAAACTAAAGGTAATCAGGTGATTTAATGGAGCTTCGTCTTCGTCGTGAGTATAACTGCATAGTGTGGTAGCCATTAGGTTCAAGCGTAACCCACTTTTACCTGCTTTATCAGTTTTTCTTCGTTTGCACTGGCATCTAAGAACTTACTCCTTCGCATCCACTGGGAAATATCTAACTGAGAAGATCCACAAAAATCATATGCCGATTATGGAGCCGTTCCTCCAACTACTGGGCCAATGCTGTGGCCGAGTGTTGCTTAGATAATATAGTCTAATATAGAAATTGTAATACGTCTCCATGTCATCGCAATCACAAGCCAATGGTGGTGAGACTATCAGCGCGAAGCATTCGTAGGCAGCGTGCTATTTTCTTTCTTAAAGATATATGAGTTTTTTGCGCATGAGGCACATATAGCAGAAGTAAAGAAATATAGAATCCAGTACCAATGTAGGCTGAGTCAAATTTTTGGTTGTACACATTGAAAAAACAGAATAAAATTAAGCTATGTAGCGTGCAACAAAACATGATTACCAAGAGTGGACATGTCAGGGAACAATAAACCGCAGTATGGACAGAAAAGCTGCTGTATAGCAGAACACTGTTCATGGTGCCGACGCAGAATCGAGCCATTGGAGAACCATTCACCACATGACCGGCATGTGTATATAGGCCTGAATGCAGATCCTGCATTTAGAGCTGTTTCTTTCGCAGGCTTAGTGGGGGAGATCTTGCTGGAGGAACAGCCGTCTGCTCTGTGAGATTGTTGGTGCGTCTCAAGTTGTGAGCTGGAAAAGCGTAATCAGAAAGTGAAAAAAAAGTTAAGTGCCGGTTCTTCAATTGAAGTGTTCATTAAGGTGACGTGAACTGCAAATGTAGTGTAGGGCTATACACGACAGAAATATTATTCACAAAAACATTTCATCTGAGTTTGTTGTTGATCAAAATCTAATGCTCGCTAATACGCTTTTAGTAGTTCCAAAGTGACATTCTGTAGCAGAAGGATTACATAGTACTTCCTTTATGCTGCATACTTACTCTTGAACCTTTACCCTTCACTTTGATGTTTAAAGAATAAGATTCAATGCACATGGTGACGAGCGCTAAAGACAAGGACAGAAGACAGACGGACACCACTTACTTTAAAGTGTGATCTTTTGTGCATATGTTTTGCCTATATTTAATGTGCCTGTTTCGAATAAAACCAACTGAAGTCTAGCGTTCATGGTGTCCGTCTCTCCTCTGTCGTTTTATTTAGCGCTAGTTATCACGTGGATTGAATCTAAAGATCACCGACTGCCCAGATGTCCGGTATAAAGAATAAGCCCGCACAGCTACGCTTTAAGTGTGTCGGATTGAAAAGTGGGAAACCAATGTGAATTGGTTATATGAAAATCCTAGCATAACACAGTTCTAATTACTAGTTGCCACTGTACTCCTTCATTGTTTAGATATTCGTTTTAATTGCGATGAGACTTTTTTATGACCGTTTTTAGAATTCATGTAGGCGCATTAGTTCGTTGACTGGAACAAAACGGAAAAATGTGATGAAATAAAGAAGAAAAAGGTT
Source organism: Amblyomma americanum (assembly GCF_052857255.1). Classification (NCBI taxonomy): domain Eukaryota; kingdom Metazoa; phylum Arthropoda; class Arachnida; order Ixodida; family Ixodidae; genus Amblyomma; species Amblyomma americanum. The sequence goes on from NC_135505.1 coordinate 96,238,074, forward strand.
TTCAAGAAACAAATAGCCGAGTAAGTGTTTCCTTCTGAATGGAAACATTAAAGCTGTAAGGAATTATATGAAATTTAAAGCTCCGGAGACATACGAGGAGAGTTAAAAATAGGTCATGGTACAGTGGATGCAGGGGTTCTTTTCAACCTCCCAAAAATATTACACTTGGAGGCTTTCAGTGTATAGCCACAACACTTAAAATCCTAGGCTAAACAGCTGATGCTTGCAAAACTTCCATGAGATCTTTTATGCGGGGTTCCAGTACGCATCAGCACAAAGTCTCAAACCAGCTTTTGGCATGTTGCTATCCAGTGCTCATAAAGCAGTCTTATAGGCGTCATGCTGTTTTGCCTGGGTTACCTAATGCTTCCTTGTTGAAGGTAATGAAAAGTTAATGAAGGTAAAATAAAAATTCATTGGGAAGTCTCTTTTGTAGCACCCAATTAAAACAATTTGCAGAGAAATTCCTAAATAGACTATGAAACCTATTGCGGAACCGATGCTGAAATGACAAAGTGGGAAAGAATCAGCGCCCGCAGCAAAGCTCGCCACTTCTATGAAATCGCACCGGCCTGTGAAATTGCGCGTACCGGCGCCATGGGCTGTGCTGCCTAAAATCTAGCAGCGGTAGACGCAGTCGTAAGGCAGAATTATTTAATATTAGGGCAACATAAATACACAGTAAAACATAACGGAACCCCGTTCCTTCACAGTGCTTGGGTTTGATGCCTTGCGGCCATCCGCTTGCTCTTTTACAGGCCGATGTGCTTTACAACTGCCGATGCGTGCTTCTGATTGTCCCGACCGTCAGCATCACAGAAGCCGAATTCTACACTAGTAATTTATAAAGCCTGGCAGCCAGTCGTTACGACAGCAAAGCTCGTCGGCACTCGGTGCACTCCGTTACCTGCCAAGCAGCGCTTCATAAATGCGCTGTGACGCGGCCCTCGGCTGCTACCCTGCCCGGCGCTGTTGTCGATTTACTTTTGCGGCCGACAGCTGAACGACAGGATTAAAAAGAGGTTTTCGCGCTGTTCGAGACCAAATAGAAAAGTGAAAACATGTTTAGGAATCTCACGTATTCTATATACCGGTGACAGCAAAGCAGCTAACACTACGCCCTCCAGTACAAGTTGACAATTTTATACAAAAAGCGGGATATTCTGGAATACCCTTTGAACCCTTTAATGATCTTGTACTTCATGCGGTCATCTACATATTTCAGTCCAGTGCCGAACAGAGTATACTGTATCGATACTTATTACATATGAACCCCATGGAAACTATTAACTCCCCTTCTTAATCATGACCAAATAAATACACAGCAGCAGCTAATGTTTAAGGAAGATAAAAAATGCAATATTATAATAATAGCTCCAGCTGGGAAAGTAGAAGAGATTTAATGTATTCAGCAAAGGGTGGCAGCTTTGATAATTAAGCTCAATAGGAGGTACCAGCTGTAGGTGACCAGCGATGGTGACCAGCGATGGTGACCAGACCGTTAAAAGCTTCTATGAATACCTTTAATCGACAATGACCAAAGTAAAGACACACTAGATTGCACTGATGGGCGACTTCAGACCGAATGTGGGCAAGAAGCAGCCTGGCGATTAGGTGGTAGTCGACTACGGGATAGGTTCTAGGCTACCATTACGACGGCTACCATTACGACTGCGACGCAGAAGTAGGCGATGGAACAATACGAAAGGATACCGGCAAGTCATCTCAGGAGACGAAAGATGTGATTAAGAAACGCCAAAGCATGAGGGCGCCTAAACAAAGAGACAAAACAACTGCCAGAGCTATTTAAAGTAATCAATAGGTGCAAGGTTGCCGACGTAATTAGGTTTAATATGAAGAAAATCGAGCATCCTCTCTATATCGGAGGTAGCCTAAAAACGGTGAACAGGAAACGATGCATTGGTAAAAACTAGATGGATGCGTTAATTGACAAGGAGGGCAATAGAATTAGCAGTAAGAATAAGATATTTAAAATACCCGGGTAATTCTACACAAAATTATACAGTAGCCGAAGTAATAAAACTGATAACGAGAGAGACAGTAGCGCAGAGCAATGCGTCATTCCGTCAATAACGAAAGAGGAAGTAAAGAAAGCCTCAGCAGCAATGCAAACAGGAAAAGCAGCTGGTGAGGATCAGGCAACAGCAGATCTGTTGAAGGAAGGAAGAGAGATTGCGCTAAAAAATTAGCCACTCTGTGTATATAATGCCTTATAACCTCGACCGTACAAGAAGCTTGGAAGAACACAAACATTCTCTAATTCATAAGAAGGGAGACGCTAATGACTTGACATATTACTGACCGCTCAGCTTACTATCTGTTGCCAACGCGATATTTATTAAAGCAATCGCTAATACAGTCAGGGTAACCTTAGACTTTAATCAACCAAACGAACAGGCAGGCTTTCATAAAGAATATTCTACGACAGATCATATTCAATCTATCACAGAGGTGATAGAGAAATGCGGAGAACGTTATCAACCTATATAAATTGCATTCATAGATTAGGAGAAAGCATTCGACTCACTGGAAACCTCAGCAGTCATAATAGGGTGTAGAAGAGCCTTATGGCAATTTACTGGAATATAGATATAGCAATTGGACAACTACCATAGTCCTCCCTAAAGTAAGGAATAAAATTCCAGTAAGGATGGGCGTCATGCAATGAGACACATTTTTGAAAATGCTATTCACCGCCTAATTACATGAGGTTTTCCGAGGCCTAAATTGTGAAAAGTTGAAGATAACAGTTAATGGAAAATACGTAAATAATCGGCGATTCGCTGATTTCATTGCCTTGCTGAGTCAGTCAGGAGGTAGACTTCAAATCATGATCATTGAGTTAGACAGGCAGAGCAGAACAGTGAGTCTGAAGGTTAGCATGTAGAAAACCAAAGTAGTGTTTAAAAGTCTGGCAAGAAAACAGCAGTTCACAACTGACGCGAGCTGCGGGATGGGGTAAAGAAATACGTCTACATAGCGCAGGTACCGACAGCTGATACGAATCATTTGAGGGATATAACTATAAGGATAAGAATGCGGTGGAGTGCAAATGGCAGGTTATCTCAGATCATGAATGGCAGTTTACTATAATCCCTCAAGAGAAAAGTGAACAACAGCTGTATCACGCCGGTATTGACCTATGGAGCAAGCGTGCGAAACAAAATTGTTCTGCTTAAGCTAACGACAACGCAACGAACCATAGGAAGATAAATGATAGGTGTAACGTTAAGAGACCAGAAGCTTGACGAGTGAATGCGGGAACAAACGCGGGTTATGGACATCCTAGTCGAAATCAAGAGGAAGAAATTGGCTTAGGGAGGGAAGGTAATTCGAATGCAAGATAACAGTTGGTCCTTAAGTGTAACGGAGTGGTTTCCAAGAGAAGTCATGGGTAGAAGGTTGCAGCAGAAGACTAGTTGGGCGGAGAAGATTAAGAAGTTTTCAGGCGTAGGGTGGGCGCAGCTGGCAAAAGACAGTGTTAATTAGAGAGACATGGCAGAATCCTTTTATTTTGATTTTCATAGTTAGGCTGATGATGATGATAATGATGATGATGATGATGATTAAAAATAAATATAAAGGCCGCCGCAGTGGCTCAGTGGTTATGGTGCTTGGCTGCTGGCCCGAAAGAAGCGGCATGGATTCTGGCCGCGGCGGTCGAATTTCGGAGGCGAATCCCCAGAGGCCCATGTCCTGTACGATGTCAGTGTCCATTAAACAACCTCAGGTGGTCTAGAGTTCCGGAGCCCTTCCCTAAGGTGTTGCTCATAACCTGTGTCGCTTTTGTACGCTAAACCCCGGAAACCATAAAGGGGTACACTAAGGAACTGGCTGACTGAATTTTGTTATGGCAGAAGGTTACTTAAACGAAAATGATGTTAGAGAACCATAATACAACAAATGACATTGTCAAAAAGGATCTCAAATATTACACTCTGGGCTTCACATTCATAAGAAAAAAAATTTATTGAAAATACATCGTGATCATTATAAAATATGAGATGTCTACAGACAGTGCCCTAGCGAAGTAAATTGTATTCCTTGACTTTGACAAAGGCTCACTCGGTCATATGCCTTTTTGTGATGAAGTGGTAAAATATGTGCTCAATAAAAAGCTGCTTTTAAAATATTATTATCCAAGAGATTAATCGTCGAACGTGTAAAAACCAAACACGCCTGACCTGGTGGAGCCCCACTAAGGGCAATGGGGGCAGAAGTGCTGCTTCTTCATCTCTGCCTGATGCACGTGCGAGTAGTGCTGTTCTAGCTCCTGTTGTGATTGGATTTTCCTCCCAGCACTCCTGTCAAGGGAAGTTTGCTCGTTGTTTGGAGGCGTTTTGTTCTGCTTCAGCTATAACAAGAAGATGAGGACAAAATGTTTTTTCTAAGCGCATGCCCGAAAACAATCACACTTACGGGTACATTTTTTTTTAGTGGCATGTTTGTGCGGGGGATCAGGCCACAAATTATAGTGCGTCACGTTTTAAGCTCGACTTCTGCCGTTTCAACAGCAAATTCGTCACAGCCGATGTGTCAGTAAGAATGTCAATAATAGGATTGTTGGTCGCAGTTGTGCCCATATAGAGCATATTTTAGGAAGGATATTGGAACGCTCGCAATGTCGCCAAGCGTTCACTACACGCTGCTGTAGTAAATTATCTGCAAGGATATGCAGAGCGCCTAAACGTTTATATAAAACACTCATCCCTGCTCATGGAAGGTTTACAGGGCCTCAACAACGGAGCATCAGAGGGCTACCCTTTCAGCCCAGTGATTCCTTTTAGAATCTTTGAATTTAGAGACCACCAGGGTTCCAAGCAGCAAGAAAGTCCCATTATTTTGGCAGTACTTTCATGAACTGCCACATCACCAAAAAATATTAGCAGCCTTTCACCTGGCCGACATATTCTAGTAGTCACGAGAGGGATACAGAAACTGTGTGAGCTTTGCTGTCGCCGTCGGCTGGCGAAAATTCCTCTCTTTTACTGTGTAACAAAAAAAAATACATTCTTGTTTTTCTCTCATTGCGTGGAAGGGTAAAAATAATAGTGTTGTTCTTGTTGGTTTCAGGTGGGTTTAGTGGCGTATAAGGAAGTAGGGCTATCCTTTACAATAAGCCTCACTCGTTCATTGGAAAGAAACTCCACCATCGGAACTTTTACGTGCCATTAAATATTTCGTAAAAAATAATGATTCCGAATGAAATCTCGGGAATCTGGAGGCCTATTGCAGGCTACGCAACGCGGCCGTATATGAGTCGCCTGTGACTGCTTTTTCCTTGTAAATATCGATATTTGCGCAGTTATTACACAACAATAAACGTAAAAAAGACGTCTCAATTCACCTCAAGCATTTTTTTATGTGCAAAGGAGGAAGTTTAATGTTCGTCGCACCACACGAGATCACCATAGATCTCGTCCTTTGCCTCAACCTCGTGCCGATTCTGCTACCAACTAGGAACGTTAGATCGGTTCTCCCTCACATGTCACCTTTCCGCCGTCCACCGCCAACTTTTTCTTGAAATTGCATTTAAATATTTAATTGACTCTAAGAGAGTTACAAATTTACTGTAGCTTGGCGCTACTCAACTAGGCTTCAGCAACGGGACAGTTCACCCATGATAGATTCATCGATTCAGCTCCGTCCCCGTCCTTTTCTAATCGATCCAAACTAATATTTTAGGTTTTATTCACTAGAGTTTCCTTATAGTTGTATATAAATTCATTTTGTTTATTTTCTCTCAACCACCCTTAGTATATTATCTATTTTTGACGCGTGCAAGCCGACACTCTCGTGGTAGTCTCCATGTCGACAGGTTGACTAGTTGATACGATGAAATTGTGTCGGTAGGCTGATTATTTTATAACTTAGCGACAAAATGTCAAAAAACCTTTGAAATAGCGCGGACGTTGATATAGTGAATGGACGAGAGAACAACCGTGGACGCAAAATAGATGAAAAATAGGCAAAGGAGATGAAATAAAGTACGAAATGAACTGAATGGTTTCTCTTGAGTGATAATTAGGTGAAAAAAAGTTTAAGTAATATAGAGTGACTATTTAATTAATTTAATGCAAGTTGCGCTCGACGGTTTAGTAGGCCGGACGGTAATATAGTAGGCAGACTGGAAAGCAGCACTATTGCCATATTTGGAAAAGAATGTGTGACTGTGGCGATAGGAATTGTTGCCAAAGCGGCTGCCACGTTAACGCGTGTCTTCAGGACGTCTGGTAGAAGTGCAGGTCAACCTGACCTCAGAGGAGAGGGCGGCGCCTTGATGGGTTGAGCGTGGCGTGATGACAAGGACCTTCTACAACGTTCGTACGCGCCGCCTCCACTTCCGCACTTCCGTTTTGCCTCCGTGGCCTCGCCGGTGCCGAGTGTGCGGGTTCCTTTCGTATGCGTCGAATGGTGCGTTATAACGTTGTGCGATCATGTGCGCTTTGACGCATTTGCTTTCGCATTCTCCCAATGCGGATTGCCGCAGTGATTTGTCAAATTTTATTCTGCCTACAGATAGAGAGACTGCATAACATTCGGCAACAAAGATGGACGCGCAGTTGGGAAGCGTGACAGTCTTACTATTTTTTATCAGCTTCCTTCTACAACCACGCTACCGATATATCCTGCTGTTTCTGAGCCAGCAGTGCAAAATTCTATGTAGTTCGAATACGTTTACTTGTAGTGTCCACTACTACTGTAGTATGTGCAGGTGTGATAGTTTTTTTACGCGGAATTGTGAAAACGTGAAATCATACACTGGGAAGGCTGTACCATGGGGGCAGTGGGCTGTACCATGGGGGCAGTGGGCCGTGCCTTAGGTGACACCATTAATGGTACCTAATATGTCTGCGGTTTAGCAACTATCCTCGAGGCGGAGAACAGAGGTCTGATTGACAGGGGCTTGTTGTCTAACAGTATTTTGGAGGTCCACTTTGCACCGGTGGCATAAAACAAGCGTTTCGGCAGGGAACGGATCTTCATGAGATATGCGCATGTGAGCATGGTTCTGTCTGTAAGTGAGGGCTCATTTATTTCGACATAGTGACTTTATATGGGGTATGTTCTCTATGTGCCTTGTTGAGAGACGTCAGGTATTTAAAGCGGAAAGCTGGGCTAGTTTGTGATCTTAGTTGCACAAATTACTCAAAATGACGGAAATGGTGTTCTAGTCGAACGAGCCTTGGATTTAAGTCCTCTGCCTGGGTTCTTAATCTCATCCACGAGCTTTCTAAAGATGGCAGCTTACACATCCTGGACGCTGCACTTTTTCGAGCGAAGCACGCGTTAGCTATATGTACCGGCAAAGGTCTAAAAAACATTTCTTTTTTATTTTAATTCCACCCATTCTAAGTCAGTGAAAAGAGATATCGCAGAGACATGCCTTAGTGCTGCCCTAGAGAAGTCCGGATAACACAATGTGATTGAAAGTGTTCACCTGCCGGCATATCGCATGACGAGGGTAGTTTTCCTAGGGAGCTTGTGACATCTGTTGTTGAAGGCCGGTCCTCACGCTGGAAAACAGACAGCGACAACTGAGCAACAAGCTAATGAGCGGGCTAAATGTGTGGCACTTCCCTGTATCCACCACTTGACATACCGCATAAATAAGGTGGCACAGAAATGCAAGGAACGAGCTGTGCTTCCAGCATCAGGTAAATTTGGCAAACTGTGGAAGGGTGTTGGTGTTGCCTTAAAGGAAGCACCCATAACCCGACAAAACATCGAATGCCCTATGTGGCTTGCAAGACCAATGTACTGGAATCGCCATGCGGGAATTGGCACATCGGTCAAACTGGCCGTTGTAACAATTTTCCGCTAACGGAGCACAGGCTAACTGTCGAGGCATTATGTGGTTCCCGACGCTTAGCGGCGCATTGTAAACGTGGTGAGGATGATTCAACACCGATACATAACAAGACACGGGTAATGTTTTAAGGCTCTAATAAGAAGGAGGGTAAAATACTGGAAGCGTTCTCATTTACAGGGAATTAAGCACGCCATCCTTATTGTTTTCATCGAAATAATTACACCTCTTGAACCGGAAGGTGTCGTTGAAAAATCCGGTTTGACGTGCGATCTTTTGTACATGTTCTTCCGATATATTGAATGTGTCTGTCTGGAATAAAAATAGTAGGGTGTCGAGTGTTCATGGTGTTCATCTCTCCTCTGTCCTTGACTTTAGCGCTAGTTACCATGCGCCTTGGATCGACAGACGTAAACCAGGGTTACGCATGCGGTCCAGGCATTTCAGGTGTAATGGTCTCAGAAACCCATATACGATGCAACTGTATTCTGGGCAGGGTCGTACTAGATAATGATAAAAGAACAAAAACATGTCCTGTTGGAGGCCCACCGTTTTCGTCAAAGCACATTTGTAGCATGTAGAGTTCTCGAAGCTTTCTCCTTCAGTTCTTTTTAATGTGTGGAAGGAATGTCAGCTTTTTTTCGAAAATTATGCCTAGGAATTTATAGGTTTATACTGATAATTCTGTATCATTTAAATGAAAAGTACGTTTGAACTGTACGCCTCCTATGAGAGAGAACATGACAGTGACGGTTTTCTGGGGCAAGGTTCAAATATTTCTGTCCGTGTATGTCGTTAGTTAATTTATTATCAACTGTACTTGTCTCTCGCTTACTGATATGTTGGTTGACTTGTAGGCTATCTAGAGATCGTCAACGTAAGCTGAGTGCATAATAAATGCTTGTGTTATTTTCGTTAAAGAATTAACTTTTACGTAAAGAGTATTGTATATAAAACACACCACTAAGGCATCAAGTTCTCATCACAAACGTCTGAGAGAATTAATCCTATGCCCTCATGAAAGGAACACCTCTGTAGAATATCTTTTATACAGTTGCACATCTTTCCTTTGATGCCAAGCTCTACTTAGCCGTGGAGTATCCCGAAACTACAAGTTCTCTAGTATTCCTTTTCGTGCACGAACAAAAGAGCACGTAACTGATGTTATTTCATGAAATCCTCTCGACAGTTTTAGAGGTGAAGTAAATGATTTATTGACGAGCATGCCTTATTGAAACCACAAAAATGAATGTCAAGGCTTTCGCGAGATTCAAGCACGAAAGATAACCTGAGATTTAAAACGATTTGAAAAGGCTTGGCGACGCAGCTGGTAAGAATTATTGGTCTATAACTACTTTCTGATGCTGGCTGCTTTGCCGATTTTAGGCATGGAACTATACTGTAAATCTTCCAAGCTTCCGGAACTTTTTCTAGTTTCCTAATTTCGTTCAGAAATTTTAAAGAGGGCTTCCACAAAACGTTCGGAAAAATGCGCCAGCATTACGCAAAGTATTTCATCAAGGCGAAGAGCACTCTGTTTTCAGGCGCAGAATACTGCGTCTATTTTTTAGATTGTAAAAGATCATTGAGTCGTTCATGTAGGCAACAAATTGCTTGAAGTCTTCACTTCCCGGCAGTTGTTTGTTTTTTGTATTTTCAAATGATTGTGTGTAGTGTTACGAGGCATGATCACTTGCAAAATGTTCGCCTAGTATGGCTGGTTGTTCCTCTATACTTTTTTGTGCAACAAGTGCAGTAAGAAAAAGAATTGTAAAAGGGGGCAAGTTATTATTTAGTTTACGAACTTGCTCCGACATATTGCTACGGTTGTGCTTGTGCTTGGAACGCTCGTGCTTGGTGCGCTCGCGCTTGGAACGCGAAGAGGACGAAGTGCGTTTCTGCTGCTGGGCTTCGCGTGCCCGGTTGTTCGGCTGCGTGGCTGTAAGCTGTTTCCCTGTAAATATACTTTTCCCTTTTGGTGTGCACATCTTCACGTTACATTATTGGTGGAGGTGCTGGGTACAGCCACAGCAAGCACGGAACTTCGCAGCGGTCGTCAGCTCGCCGGCTCTTCAACCATGACCAGCGAAGGGGCCGCTCCGTCGGCGTCCGCCAACCCGGCGTTCATCATTGCCCATCCGAGAGATCCTGGGACCTTCAACGGAACGGACGGCGTCGACGTGGAGGACTGGCTCGCAATGTACGAGCGCGTGAGCACACACAACAGGTGGGACCCGACCCTAAAGTTGGCCAACGTCATCTTCTACCTGACGGGCACTGCCAGGGTATGGTTCGAGACCCACGAGGATGAACTCACCAGCTGGGATCTCTGCAAGCGCAAGCTTTGTGACCTGTTTGGTAAGCCATTCGGGCGTCAGCTCGCTGCGAAGAAGGAGCTCGCATGCCGTGCACAAACGTCCACAGAGTCCTATGTATCATACATTCAGGACATATTAGCTCTCTGCATGAAAGCCGACGCCACTATGTCAGAGTGCGACAAAGTAGGTCACGTGCTCAAAGGCATCGCAGATGACGCCTTTAACCTTCTTGTATACAAGGACTGCGGAACGGTTGACGCAATCATCAAGGAATGCCGCCGGTTCGAACAAGCGAAGAGCCGCCGAATTTCTCCGCAGTTCACGCGGTTGCCGAATACGACTGCGACGTCGTCCTGTGTAGACTCGACTCCACCGAGCCGTCTGCCGACATCTGAGAGCCTGACACGACTTGTGCGCCAAGAAGTAGAGGCAATGTCCCCCGTTGCGTTTCATCCACCCGCAACAGACAGTACTCCAGCAGTATCCCTTATACAGGCTGTCGTTCGCAAAGAATTTGCCAATCTTGGGATTCAACCTGTTTGCTCAGTTAGTGCCCCATATGCTCGCCGCATGTCCCCGGAGCTCGGTTCTGAACGTGCATACTACCCTCGACGCAGCCGCAATCCAGATGAATGGAGAACACCTGATGACAGGCCCATCTGCTTTAACTGCTCCCGAGTTGGCCACATATCTCGACACTGCCGAAGCCGTCCGTCCTCGACCTACAGCCGCTACCCGCCGGGTTCTGCATATTCCCGCCGCTCTCCCTCGCCCTCGGAAACGACCTCTTCTGGCCACAACGCTCAGACCCCGCTTACCAACCGTTCGTCGTCACCTCAGCGCCGTCGATCTCCATCGCCCCGACCTCGCCGCCCTTCGTCGCCGGCTCCATATGCCCGCTCCCGGTCGGAAAACTGATGGCTGCAGCGTCTGGGGGTGATGCTGCTCTGACGACCCGACCAGAAAACCCTCCTTTAACTCTTCATGCTCATCGGAACATCCTTAACGTCGACGTGGACGGGGTCCCTGTTACCGCTCTGATCGATACTGGAGCGCACGTCTCAGTCATGAATGCTCGTCTTCGCCGTCGCCTAAGGAAAGTGCTCACTCCTGCCCCCTCAACTGTGGTCCGTGTTGCAGATGGCGGTATGTCTATTGTCGTCGGAATGTGTACTGCTCGTGTTTCAATAGCCGGCCGCCATACTTCTGTGCTCTTCACTGTCCTCGAACACTGCCCTCATGACATCATTCTCGGCCTTGACTTTCTCACCGACCATTCCGCCCTTATAGATTGCGCCACAAGCATCGTTCAACTCGCTCTACCTGTTCCTTCAGAGCCACCGGATCCAATTGTTCACCGACTGTGCACCGCCGACTTTGTCCGCCTGGACCCCGATGCCGCCACTTATGTCCGTTTCTCCTCGGTCCCGCCAGTTCCCGATGGTGACTACATCATTACTCCGGTTCCTGATGTGCCCTTTACACGCAGTGTTGCCCTTGCGCATACAGTTGTCACCATGTCGGCAAATCAAGCGTCCCTTCCGGTTCTCAACTTTGCCTCTTACGTTCAGCCGCTCCCACAAGGTATGTCGCTCGCCACGCTGTGCCCTGCTGCCGAATGCGTCGTATCGGCGGTGAGAAGCGTCCCACCCTCGTCGAACTGCCGCGACTCTGACGTCCCACCACCTGATGAATATGCAAAAATGATTGCTGCTGACCTCTTACCAGGGCAAGCTCACGACCTTCGGTATCTTCTGTCGTCTTTTCGCGACATCTTTGACTTCGATGACCGCCCTTTGGCTCGAACATCTGTGGTCACGCATTGCATCAACACCGGTGACGCAGCTCCTATTCACAGACGACCCTACAGAGTGTCCAGTACAGAACGCACCATCATACAGAAAGAGGTGGACAAGATGCTCAGTAAAGACATCATAGAGCCCTCGTCGAGCCCTTGGGCCTCACCAGTTGTGCTGGTTAAAAAGAAGGACGGCAGCTGGCGCTTTTGCGTTGATTACCGGCACCTAAACAACATAACAAAAAAAGACGTCTATCCACTCCCAAGAATAGACGATGCTTTGGACTGCCTTCACGGAGCCAAATTTTTCTCTTCAATTGACCTTCGGTCCGGGTATTGGCAAATCTCTGTTGATGACAATGACCGCGAAAAGACGGCATTCGTCACACCGGACGGCTTATATCAGTTTAAAGTTATGCCATTCGGTCTCTGTAATGCGCCAGCTACCTTCGAAAGAATGATGGACTCCTTGCTTCGCGGCTTTAAATGGTCCACATGTCTATGTTACCTCGACGATGTTGTGGTTTTTTCGACCACGTTTACCACGCACCTCGAAAGACTGGCGGGCATTCTTTCTGTCTTCCGTCGAGCCGGGCTACAGCTCAATTAGTCGAAATGTCAATTCGGTCGCCGCCAACTCACCATTCTCGGACATCTAGTCGACGCTTCTGGTGTCCGCCCGGATCCTGTTAAAGTTAAAGCCGTCAAGGACTTCCCTATTCCCCAGTCGTCTACGGATGTGCGCAGCTTCGTCGGCCTCTGCTCGTACTTCCGCCGTTTCATCAAAAATTTTGCCGGCACCGCTCGCCCCCTGACCGACCTTCTAAAGAAAGACACCCCTTTTACCTGGGGCCCTGCCCAAGAGGCGGCCTTTTCTTCGCTAGTCGACTTACTCACCTCCCCACCTATTCTGGCCCATTTTGATCCGTCGGCTCCGACTGAAGTTCGCACAGACGCCTGCGGTTATGGGATTGGCGCCGTGCTAGCCCAACGTCACCAAGGGCAAGAACGCGTTATTGCATATGCCAGCCGCCTCCTTTCTACAGCTGAGCGAAATTACTCAATTACAGAGCGCGAGTGTCTAGCTCTTGTTTGGGCCGTAGCTAAGTTCCGACCGTACCTGTTTGGCCGTCCATTCTCCGTAGTGACCGATCACCACGCCCTTTGTTGGCTGTCTTCACTGAAAGACCCCACAGGCCGGCTCGGACGTTGGACGTTGCGCCTCCAAGAGTATTCTTACACTGTTCATTACAAGTCAGGGCGTCTCCATCAAGACGCCGACTGCCTGTCTCGGCACCCTCTAGAGCCGCCTGATCCTGGAGACAACGACCTCGGCCCGTGCCTCTTCGCTATCTCCGATCTGGTTAACATCGCGGACGAGCAGCGACAAGACTCTTCCTTGCGTATTCTCATTGATCGCCTCAACTGTGCCAGCCGAGATCCTTCATTGCAACTGTTCGTCATTCAGGATGGCGTCCTATACCGCCGCAACCTTCGTCCTGACGGACCTCCGCTCCTGCTAGTCGTTCCCCAGCGTCTCCGTTCATCTGTCCTAGCGGAACTACACGACCTACCGACCGCAGGCCACCTCGGCGTCTCCCGCACATACGATCGGGTCCGACGCCGCTTCTTTTGGCCTGGTCTGTACCGCTCTGTTCGGCGTTACGTTGCCTCCTGCGACCTCTGTCAACGCAGGAAGAGACCATCAACGTTGCCTGCTGGCCTTCTACAGCCTATTGACGTACCTCTCGAACCATTCTACCGTGTTGGACTCGACCTTCTCGGACCTTTCCCGACGTCCTGCTCCGGCAACCGTTGGATTGCTGTCGCGACCGACTATGCGACCCGGTACGCTATCACGCGTGCGTTACCAACAAGTTGCGCAACCGATGTCGCCGACTTCCTATTGCAGAACGTAATCCTTCACCACGGCGCTCCACACCAATTGCTGACGGACCGCGGCCGCTACTTTTTGTCCCGAGTAGTTGACGATATCCTCCGGTCCTGTGGCACGCAGCATAAGCTCACTACAGCTTACCATCCCCAGACGAACGGGCTTACCGAGCGCCTCAACAGGATTCTGACCGATATGCTATCCATGTATGTCTCGCCCGACCACCGCGATTGGGACGTTGCCTTGCCTTATGTAACATTTGCTTATAATTCGTCGCGGCATGATACCACCGGCTATTCTCCTTTCTACCTTCTGTTTGGTCGGCATCCTGCGCTGCCATTGGATACATTACTACCGAGTTCTACTGCCTCGACCACAGAGTATGCACGTGACGTCATCTCCCGAGCAACTATGGCCCGTGAAATCGCCCGAGACCGGCTCACCGCATCTCAGACCTACCAGAAGTCAGTTTACGACCGCCGGCATCGCCCAGTACACTATCCGCCGGGCTCACTCGTCCTCCTTTGGTCTCCTTCTCGCCATGTCGGTCTCTCTGAGAAACTTCTACGTCAGTACAGTGGCCCTTATCGAGTTCTCCGTCAGGTGACCGACGTGACCTACGAGATTACACCTCTTCATGCTCCGACTTCGTCCACTAGCCCTTTGACTGACGTCGTTCATGTAGTCCGTCTCAAACCGTACCACACGCCTGCTACATCATCCACTTAGCACCGGGACGGTGCTTTTGCCGCCGGGAGTTATGCTACGGTTGTGCTTGTGCTTGGAACGCTCGTGCTTGGTGCGCTCGCGCTTGGAACGCGAAGAGGACGAAGTGCGTTTCTGCTGCTGGGCTTCGCGTGCCCGGTTGTTCGGCTGCGTGGCTGTAAGCTGTTTCAATGTAAATATACTTTTCCCTTTTGGTGTGAACATCTTCACGTTACATTATTTTTAATGTGATTGAACTGTTTATGGAAGATATGCGATTTTTTCTGGAAGCTTTTTCTGCATGGCGATGGATACATTGTATTGGCTTTTGCCTTTTTAAAGTTCATCAGGTTCTGTTGTGTCGAGTACCAAAGAAAAATTCCCTTGGCCTAATTTGCTCGTCTTCCGCCCGTCTACATTCTTTGCTATAACACACCTTGTGGTTCCGTCGAACCAATACCGAGCACTGAGGGATAGCTACGCGTGCCATTGCAAGAGCAATGTGGCGTGCTATTTGGCATTGCATATCTGCAGGAGCAGCGAAGGTTACAACATACACAATGAAGGAGACACACACGGGCTCTATAGTAATGATTGACGGTGTAAACATTTCATTCAATTCATCAACGCTGAGATGATCCTGAAACAATTTTTCAAGAGCAACGTTTTCCTGAAACAGCCCCAGTCTACGTGGAGCTTCCAACGACGTCGTTTACCTGGGATGATTGATGGCGGTGTTGACAAGCTAATTACTACTTGAAGATGATCGCTTCCGTATGGCTTATTAGAAACGCCCCATATGAAATCGGGAAAAATGAAGGGAGAGCTAAAGACAAATCTATGCAGCTCATTTTTCCTTCGGATGGAGTGCAATTTTTATTCCTGTATTGAGCAAACAATTGTTGTTGAACAGAAGAAAACTGTGGAGAACTCGAACTCTGTTCTTCTCGAAAAGTTCTTCCAGATCATGCAGTGTTAAGATGTTGTGTTGAGGAAGATGTTTAGAACAAAAGGTAATTGTTTTAAAATTAAGAACGGTTAATGCAAATGTTCCATATTCCGTTTGACGCTTGATTTCTCGGCTTTCAACACCAATCTTGATAAGAACAGTAACGCCTCCACAGAGCCTACCCGACTGCTTCAGGTCACATCGGCAGACTTTATCATAATCATCATTGTTATGTGCAGGAGCAACTTTGCTCTGCTCTAGACATAACGCTACCAGCGGCAGAAAGTATAAGAGGTCTGTTGCATCACTATAGTTTTTTTATTATTCCACAGCAGTTCCAGTAGATAAGTAACTCCATAATTTTTTGAAGGGATGTACTCAGAACTTTTGTCACTATATTTTCGGGGCTTATTATTGGACCTTTTCGTAGGGATAGCTACCAAACGCCAGCCACTTCACGAGCTCAGCGTGGCTGAGCGCTGAGACTTGATACCACCACACCCACCAGCTGTGAGCTTGCGCGGAGTGACGTCATAGCCCGCGGCTGGTGTGCGCTCCGCGCACCTCGCCGCACGCCTCGTCAGTTGTGCGCATGCGTGGAGTAACGTCAGAGCACGCAGCTGATGTGCGCGCCGCTCGCCTACATTACGATAGCATTACGGGCCTTCAACGTGATGGAGCCGTGCGCGCAGTGCAGGTGCCGGTGGCGCAGCGCGCCGGCGCAACCAAGGCGAGGAGAGAGTGAATCCACGTCCAGGAACAAAGATGAAGGCACGCTCAGCGAAACTCAGCGGCGAGATACTGACTTTGCAATTCGACCGAGCGAGTTCCACGCGGCCAGCTGTAGAGATCGCGTCACTCCGAGTTCAACCAGAGCTGAACCAGAGCTATTTTTTTTCGCTCAGAAGGTCTCGACCGCCACTGCGGCAGAGGCAGCTCTGACTTGTGTCCATCGCCTGAATGGAGGCGGGGGAGTCTGGTGTGGTCTTCTCATAAAAAGAAGCCTTGCGGGCTGCCGATTTGTTCGCCGGCGGGCCTTTTTTCTGGGGTGACAAAGCAGCTCTCGCTGCATCTGCAAGACGCGCGGGCGGCCCTGCTTCAGCCTCACTGGGTGCCAGCTGGGAACGTGTCGAACATCGCTGTGGTGCGGCGCGCCCATGCACCACATTGGCGATGTTGGCATGAGGCATGAAAGAAAAAGTGCCCTGTAAAATTTCATAGCGCCTTCTCGCTACTCTAAATGATATATTTCTTTTGTCGAGATAGTATTAATTTCCTTTTCCTTCTTCCAGGTGGGACAAGGACTTGTATAAGCGGCGTGGTTACCTTCGCGGTTTCCGCAGCGTGGCGCAGCATAACAGTTTTCCGATTGGTGATCGTTTCTGGCATATTTGACACATGTATCACAGACGCGGAGGCTTTGGGAGCAGTGGCCAGACCTTTGGCGTTTGAAGGAGCGTCTAGGGCTAGGAATATATGGTTGGACGGAGATTTTTGCGTGCCCTGGCTCGGTTGTTTCGGACTGATTGCATGAAGTAAACGTCAGGACCAAATCTTTCGTGGGAATTCTCTTCTTTTGCGTATTTTGAGTTTGCGTATATTAAAGACAATCTCAACTTATAGTACCGCAACCATTTCTTCTTCTGTGAAGTGGAGAAAGTCGTTGCCCGAGTTGGCACCCTGTACTGTATTTAACGATCGGTGGGGTGCTAGAGAGACAGGGATGTCAACATCGATGCTTCGATGATTGCAAGCTTTAATATCTGAGTGATGTCGAGGAATTCCAGCGAGGATTCTCCACTAGCTAATTCTGTCACATTGTATTTCTTACCCAAGGAATCTGTGAGAACTTTCGAAACTATGAAGGGGGATATTAGTCTTGCTGACTTTTGTTCACTATGCACGACATGGTAGTATGGCCAATATTTTCTTTGAAAAAATTCAGGTCACGTCGGCGCGCTGTCTTCTCATGGGACGATCATTTGAAGGAACCCATATTCTCATGAGGTAGTCATAAGAATATGGATTCTTCTCTCAAGGTGCCCGACACCCTCCATGAGGCCCAACCAAGGGACGGGACAGGAACATAAAACATGTCCTACCGACGCCAGCTGTACAACTCTGTTATATAAAATATGAGGTAATTCAGGGTAGTTACACCATACAAGGTTAACGATAGGCGCCAGCAAAGAAAGAAAATACCAAGATCAAAGGTTGGAGAGAAGAGAGTATTGGCAAAGTGATTAGAAAGTGCCGTACTTAAAATGCACCCCTGAGGAAAACGATTCTCTTCAGTGAAGTTCCATGAAAGGGTGGCACTTTTACGTATTTTAACGGTTGGACAAAAGGTTGCTTAAGCATTTCTGCATCCTCAAGCAAATATCGAAGGTAACGTAGATTCCTAAACCTCCATTTTCTGTAATGGACTGTCTAAACCAAAACATGCAGCTACAGTTTTGTCTCGGCGTTAATGCTTCTAGAAGGAGCACACGATGTTCGGTTGTTGAGCATGCTTTTTTAAATCAGCTATGACGTATTTCAAGACAGGCTCCACGGCTGTAGAAAAATGCCAAGAGGCGGCAACGAAGAGCTTTAAAGCAGGCCGCTGCTGCTTCTGCCACAGCCACGAGTTCGGTTTCGGCAACGGATAAAGAGGTTGAGTCTAGCCTGGCTTAGGAACACAGCATAACCACGTATAACAAACTTCCGCTTCCAATACCGAGCATAGCCGAGCCGAAGTAGTTCTTTTCTAGAGTTATTAGAAAAGCGCCGAAAATACAGCATTGCTTGCCCCAGCCTTACCGAGGGGGAAGAAACAGGGCTCACTGTGGTCTAATGATGCCAAAAGAGTGAGCATTAGCCTTGGCACAAAAAAGGCTGGGGTCTTATTTCTAGGACCCGCCCATATGCGGAAGGTACTGCTTCAACGCGTAATAAAAATACTTGATTGCCATTTTTTATGAGTGTTAGCTCACAGTGTATTTAAAGTTAGCGTTAGCAATGCGCAGAAGTTTAGTTTATCGCTTTTAACACCAGTGTTGCGAAGGTGGCCACAGGTAACAGGATGCGATTGCATATCGGGGAACGCCAGGCTGAGTCAGTCATAATGCTCACAGATCAGGTAGCAGGGAGAGGAGGGCCGCAGTAATCTGAAAGTTTATTCAATGACTATACGTTTTTATTTTACAAGTCATTTTGCTCTAGATGCATCTTCACGTGGACCGACACGTCAAATCCGATCCATTTCAAAGAACACGTATGCGAGAATGGAGCACGGCTAACCGTCAGTGAAACTCGGAAGCATTAGAACACCTATGGTAAAATTAGTAGTTATTACTGCAAAAGCATTGTAAATTGCATTAGCACGACAGCCGGTATCCGTGGCCCTCCATGGCACGAAATTCTTCAGTGACCTCACAGTGCTCTGGTATGACGTCACTAAAAAACCTTAAGATAGTTATGTTTACAAAGAAAAAGGAAAAATAGTTAACGGTTTAGCACAGCTAGCACGTGTATCGTGCAGTAGCACTAGTTACGGTGTGTACTTCAGGTCCTCAAGTTCTAAATGCATTTGATCTCAAGGCCTTTACTAGTAGTGCCTTTGGCTTAAGGGCCTTCGCTCGAAAGGTGTGTGCAAATATTGCCTTCTCTCTAAGGACTCTACTCTACTGCCTTTAGGTAAACACCTCTGTAAAGGCTTAAATGCTCTGCCTAGTTGACGGCCTGCCATGCGTGCACTCCTGGCACTTTGCCCACAACATGTTGGGCAGGTGGGGAGCCTGCCATAAAGCAGGCCTCATGGAAGTACACAAATGCGCAAAAGTTTAGAGACGCCGCGAGGTGAGAAAATTGCGTGCCAGCGTATTCTAACGGTGCTGCTCCTGTCTTCAAGACATGCAAAGGTGCCCGAGAAAATACGTTAACCTTTCTCTCCACGGTCTGCTGTCAATCATGTCTTTATGCATAGAAAAATCGCAACCACCGTCTTTGACGTTGTCTCTCACTTTTAAGCACGACTGTAGGCACATACGCGCCAACGTATCTAGCTCGAATTCAGCTATTACGCCTAATAGTTCTGCACCTCTAAAATACAATTTTTTTCCCAAAGAGCGCGGAATTCAATTACGCTCGTCAAGATTTCGAATCGAATAAAAACGCGTGGGCCGCAAGATCGCGTTACTTCTTGGCGATTAAATGTCATCCTAGTGTAAACGTTTTCTTACGACTGTTCTTACGACTCTATGCTAATCAGTCGGTGTATGATTAAGAGCGAATAATTCTTTAATGAACTTCGCAACAGGCCTTGCAACAATATAATACATTTGCGTGCATTGCGCAGGAGCAGCCTCAAGTGAGTTCCCACTGTAATATATTGCGGCTGCTAAACACTACAATAGAGGGTGCGTTTCCATAGACCCTCGAATTCTGTAATGAAAACGTTCCGCCTAAGTTGCTCGATACCTTGTTTCTGAAAGTTTGTGCGCTAACAAAAAACGTTCACAGGAAAAAGATGTGTAGAGATGATAAGAGAGAAGCGCACTTTTTGCGGTTCTTTCCTGACGTTTCTATCCCGTTTTTCCTGTGAACACCTTTTTTTTAGCGCACTGCATTTCCGAAATGAATATGTGCCAACTAGCTCGTATGAAAGTCTTACTAATGCAGATATCTTGTTAGGCTATAGCACTCGATATGCATGACAAGCGGTTGCGTGTTCGCGCCATTAGTTGTCGGTGATTTTCGTTCGTTGTTGAAAGCACGTGTGCTACACGAACTGCGGTTGCCAGCTGGGAGGTCTTCTGTTGTTCTGTCTTCGGCATTTTCAACCCTGCACGTGATGTCATTCTTGGGTTAAGACTGATATGCCTTGACATCGCAACACTTGGCGCCCTGTTCTGCTGGCAAATACCGGATTTTTAAGAAAATTGCCAAAGAAATTATCTATGATAATTGTAGGAGAAGCTCATTGTTGATGGAGGCCGTCGGGAGTTTTGCGGACTAAGACATATAGAGTCAGGTACCACGAGATAGACACGTTGTGCGTTGCGTGCGGAGAGGAGGAGGAAACGGCTGAACACTTGACACTTTTCTGCAAAGGGCTTCGCCCTACAGTGGAAAGCAGCGGGGCTGATTTATACAAGGCATTGGGGTTTTAGGACAGTGAACGAAAAGTAGATTTTAAGCGGGTAGAAGTAACCAAGCGCAAGTTATCTGATTGGTAATCATCATCATCATCATCATCATCAGCCTTACTACACCCACTGCAGGGCAAAGTCCTCTCCCATGTCTCTCCAATTAACCCTATCCTTTGCCAGCTGCATCCACCCTTTGCCTGCAAACTTCTTAATCTCATCCGTCCACCTAACCTTCTGCCGCACCCTGCTACGCTTACTTTCTCTTGGAATCCACTCCGTTACCCTTAAGGACCAGCGGTTATCTTGCCTTCGCATTACATGCCCTGCCCAAGCCCATTTCTTTCTCTTGATTTCGACTAGGATGTCAATAACCCGTGTTTGCTCCCTCACCCACTCTGCCCGCTTCCGATCTCTGAACGTTACACCTAGCATTTTTTTCTCTCCATGGCTCGCTGCGTTGTCCTTAACTTAAGCTGAACTCTTTTCGTTAGTTTCCACGTTTCTGCCCCGTAGGTGAGTACCGGTAAGATTATGCTGTTGTACACTTTCCTCTTGAGGGAAATTGGTAAACTGACACTTATGATCTGCGAGAATTTGCCATATGCGCTCCACCCCATTCTTATCCTTCTAGTTATCTCCCTCTCATGATCAGGATCAGCTGTCACTACCTGCCCTAAGTAGACGTATTCCGTCACAATGTCTAGGCTCTCGCTGCCAAGTGTGAACTGTTGTTCCCTTGCTAGGCTGTTGAACATTATCTTGGTTTTCTGCATGTTAATTTTTAGACCCATCGATCTGCTCTGCCTGTCTAACTCATTGATCATGATTTGCAGTTAACCTCCTGTGTGACTCAGCAAGGCAATGTCATCAGCAAATCGCAGATTATTTAGGTATTCTTCATTTATTCTTATTCCCAACTGTTCCCAATTCAGGCCTCGAAATACCTACTGCAAACAGGCAGTGAATAGCATTGGCGAGATCGTGTCTCCTTGCCGGACGCCCTTCCTTATTCGAATGTTATTGCTGACTTTATAGAAGATTGTAGTACCTGTGCGGTTTCTATATATATCTTCGTGTATTTTGACATAAAGCTCCTCTACACCTCGATTACGCAATGCCTGTTTGACAGCTAATGTTTCCACTTAGTCGAATGCTTTATCATAATCTGTAAGGCCTATATATAGAGGTTGGTTATATTCTGCGTATTTCTCTATCACCTGATTGATAGTGTGAATATGATTCATTGTGGAATATCCTTTACAAAAGTCAGCCTGATCGTTTGGTTGATTAGAGTCTAATGTTACCCTGACTCTATTAGCGATTACCTTAGTAAATAACTTACAGGAAACGGATTGTAATCTGATCGGTCTGTTATTTTTCAAGTTCTTGGCGTTTCCTTTCTTATGAATTAAGATAATGTTTGCATTCTTCCAAGCTTCTGATGCGGTCGAGGTCATTAGGCATTGCGTACACAGAAGGACAATTTTTCTAGCACAATCTCTTCTCCATCCTTCAACAGATATGCTGCTACCTGATCCGTACCAGCTGCTTTTCCTGTTTGCATTGCTCCTAAGGGTTTCTTCACTTCCTCTTTCGTTACTGGCGGGATGACGCATTGCTGCGCGCTACTCTCTCTCTCATTAACGCTCTGATTACATTGGCTTCTGTGTAGATTTGTGAAGAACTCTTCGGTTACGTTAACTACGCAGAGATCCTTATTCTTGCCGGCTACAATCATTTCTGTCTAAACCGCCATCTAAGCAGAGGTGGCGGAATATCAATTCAAACACTTTTACCAGGCTGTGTAGTTGTTATCGATTACAGTAATATAAGGGAAACTTACGAAGCGTTGTGCCTTAAAGAACGGAACAACTTATTCGCAGTTGTTTATCGTCCTCCTTGTGGAAATATTTCAGCTTTTTTTGACTTCACTAATGGACTTTTTTCATTTGAAAATGATGCTGGACACAACCGCACAATTGGTGGAAATTTCAACATAGATCTTTTGAAAGACTCAAAGCCTTCCTCAACCTTCACATCTATACTTGACTCTAATGGTTTCTTTAGTACTGTCACCTCACCCACGCGTATTACCGCGTTAATATCATCATTACTCGACACATTTATCACAAATGTGTCTACCGGGGATACAGTATCCGGTACGGTAAGCTCGGATATCAGCGATCATTTGCCGATATTTTTATCTGTGAAACAGCATCTTGTGCCTCTGCCTACTGAAAACAAAAAATACGCATCGTCTGATAATGCCAAGTACGCTAGAAAGTTTCAGAAAAGAAATAGCTGGAACAAATTGCAGAAGAATCATGGCCGTCAGTGGTGAAAATAATGCATACGAAAGTTTCCTAGCTACGTTAAAAATAATACATAGTCTTTCTCTGTTCAAACGCATCAAAAGTATAAGAAATGACGTAAACCGGGGATCTCAAGGCGCCTTATTAAGCTAATTAAAACAAAAAATAAACTGTATCTGTCCTTCCTGCAAACCCGGGACCGAAAGAAATGGATGGATTTTAAAACCCTTCGAAAAAAAATAAACAAGAAGAAACAGAAAGACAAGAGTGAGTACTATCGTATTTTCAATAAGGATAGCACAAAAAGAAGTGGCGTCATGTGGCGGACGTGAAACGAAATGCTGAATAGAAAATCTGGTGGCAGACAAATGGACAGCCTAACTATCGATGGCGAAACTTTAAATGGGGTAAAACTGGCAGATAGATTCAATGACATTTTTTTGAATTAGGGAACAGAAACAATGACTTGGATACTGTTTCAAGGATTCCAGTTGTTGCACAATCAATATTCTTTGCACCCACTTTGATCCATGAAGTCTGTACAATTCTTAATAGCTTCAAAAACAGCCATTGCCAAGACGCGGATGGCATAGAAACTGGGCCAGTAATATATGTAATAGATTTAATTTCGCCTGTGTTAACACATATTTTCCATGCTGCCCTTTCAACCGGTGTTTTTTCGGAACAGATGCTGATATCGAAGGTCATCGTTATTCATAAAGGAGGTGATAGAAATAGCCTAACAAACTATCGCCCAATATTCATATTGCCCATTTTTTTCTAACGGCCTGGAAAAAATAATTAATGTCCGTATGGAGAGTTTCTCGCCAAAACGACCTAATTACTGACTGCCAGTATTGATGTAGGAAAAAAACGCTTTACGGAGATTGCGCTCTTGTTACAAAAAGATATGATCCTAGATAATGTTGAAAAAAGGCTCATGACGCTAGGTATATTTTTAGATTTCAGCAAGACTTTTGATTGCGTAAATCATGAACTACTTCGCTGCAAACTCGAGTCCGATGGTATCCGTGGGACATCATTATAGTTCATTAAGTCTTATTTAAGCAGACGCAGACAGTTTGTCGAAATACATGCAGAGAAATCGCGTAACCGACCGATAAAATCTGGTGTGCCGCTAGGTAGCATTCTTCATCCGGTACTTTTTCTTTATTATTAAAATGATATTGTAGCAATCAGTAATACCTGTAAGTTATTTATCTATGCAGGCGATTGCACCATATACGTGGAAGGAAAGGATTTGGGAAGCATTTTAAGACAGGCAAGCTCTGTGTGTTGTAGCCTTCAAAATTGGTCTGTAAAGAATAACCTAGTACTAAATGAATCTAAAACAATATGTGTTCTTTTTCGTGCAGTAGCGTCTAAAAAAAAGTGACTGAAAACATTCATTAGGCCCCTACTGAATCACAGTCGAAAAGCACGTTAAAACATTAGGCGTAATTTTCTTGGAAAACATGTCCTGGAATGAACATATTAACGCTATGTGTACAAAAATTCGCAAGTCAGTTGGCGTGCTTAACAGAATTCGGCATTCACTTCTTGTCGCCATAAAAAAAAAAAACTCATATACCATTCTCTTTTCTATTCTCATCTCTGTTACTGTGTGTAAGTTTGGGGAAATACGACGTCCAAAACATGCATAAATTGACTATTTTACAAAATAATGCAGTACGAGCCGTACAAAATGCACATTTTCTTGAACATACGGAAGGATTTTTTCAGACACTTAAAATACCTAAATGTCAGACGTATATGATAACAAACTACTAAGATCCTATAAAAGTGCAGTGCATGGAAAACTGGACACATTTTTAACAAATGCCAAACTCAAACACACCCACTACGTGTACCCATATAGACACCAACCCCCGTGGCAAATACCATTCTCACGCACAGAGTACGGTCGGCAGCGGGCAAGTTGTACTCTACCTAAACTAATAAACTACTTTGATCAACTAGGTATCGATGTATTGATACTAAGAAATCAGCGCGTAACAGAATTATTTTTGTAGGTAATATGCATAACATTTCACTAGACAAAAATGAATGAAATATTCAGTTATAAGTGCAAGCGTGTTTTTTGTGTCTCTTTTCTACTACATGCAACTTTCTTCCAAGATTCACATCTTTGATAACCTTGTGCTATGTCGACACAGTTTTCGGTTACAATATATGTGATCATAAATGAAAGATCTGAGTGGTATTTCTGTCTTTGTAGCTATTTATCAGCATCAATTACATGTTTTTTTTTCTTTTGTTATCAATGTGCGTGCATGCACGTTTTTTTTACATGTACTATAGCCTGTCACTGCTTGAGGGGCGGACGGGGCTTTTGTCAAGCTGTGAAACTTGCAGCTTTTTCTCCTCCACCCTTTTTCACCACCTGTACACTTTTTTGGTGAAATAAATGCTCATTATTCGATTGACTATCTTATCCGCAGTGCTAATGACATTGCCCTGCTTGTCTCTTAATGCATACATCTGGTTTTTACCTATGCCTAGTTTCCTCTTCACCGCTTCTAGGCTACCTCCGTTCTTTAGAGCACGCTCGATTCTCTTCATATAAAACTTCATGTCTGCTACATTGCGCTTATTTATTGGCTTCTATAGCTCGGTCAGTTCTATTCTGTCGGTAGGGTAAGACGCCCTCATGCTTTAGCGTTTCTTAATAAGATCTTTCGTCACCTGAGATGGCTTGATAGCAATGATTGCTCTCACATTATCGTTAATTGTATGAACATCAAGATCGTCTTTCTCTGTTTAAGCAGAATTTTTGTTTTGCTGCAATAGCTTGAATTCCTGTACTTTCCTTCTTACCGCTAACCCGTTAATGGATTTGCAGTTCACTAGCTTCATCCGTTCCCTCTTCAAGTCTAAGCTAATTCGAGACCTTACCATTCTGTGGTCGCTACAACGCACCTTTCCGAAGACGGCCACATCCTGAACAACGCCAGGTTAAACGCATAGTATGAAGTCGATTACATATTTAGTCTCACCAATTCGGCTCTTCCAGGTCCATTTCCTGTTCTCTCGTTTGCGGAAGAAGGCATTCAAGATCCATAAATTATTTCCATTTATAATTAGACTAATAACGGTCCCCTGCTATTTCTAGAACCTATCCGATAGTCACATACCGCGTGGTCACCAGCCTGCTTCTTGCCCACCTTCGCATTAAACTCGCCCATCAGTACAGTGTAATGCGATTTTACTTTATGCATTGACGATTCCACGTCTTCATAGAATCTTTCAACGGTCTAGTCATCATGGCTGGATGCAGGCGCGTAGGCCTGCACCACTTTCAGCTTTTACCTCCTATTCAGCCTTATAACAAAAGCTGCCACCATCTCGTTAATACTGCATAACTCCTCTAAGTTGCCAGCTGTATCCTGATTAATGAGGAATCCGACACCTAGTTCTCGTCTATCCGCTAACCCGCGATAGCACAGTATGTGTCCGTCCTTTAGTACTGTATACGCCGCACCTGTCCTCACTTCACTAAGCCGTATGATATTCCAATTAATTCCCGCTAATTCCTCGAACAGCATTGCTAGGCTGGCCTCACTAGATAAAGGTCTAGCGTTAAACGTTGCCAGGTTCAGACTCCAATGGCGGCCCGTCCGGAGCCAGAAATTCTTAGCACCCTCCGCTGAGTCAAAGGTCTGACCGCCGCCGTGGTCAGTTGCTCCGCAGCCGCTGGGGACTGA
The DNA here is from genome assembly GCF_052857255.1 of Amblyomma americanum. NCBI lineage: Eukaryota > Metazoa > Arthropoda > Arachnida > Ixodida > Ixodidae > Amblyomma > Amblyomma americanum. The sequence goes on from NC_135505.1 coordinate 96,264,738, forward strand.
GGACCGAGGGTTAATTGGTTCTTTCATAGAGGGGTTTGACGAGGTACTACACCAGGGTGGCCAAATCCTGTTCTGATGAGGGAGTGCGTTGTCGGTTCTGGAAACCAAAATCAGGCCTCACCCCAGGCCTCGATATGCAACTTCATGACACGCGGATTATTTTTTTGTCAAACCCGGTGGAGATTTGCGCGGCACTAGTATTTGAACCCCGGTCCTCTTGCACACGAGGCGGACGCTCTACCTGTGAGCCATCGCTGCGCTTACTGTGTGGATATAGAGTGAAAATTTTTTGATGCATTATAATTGGTTTGGGAACAATGTTTCTTTTAACAAACTAAACCAGAGGAAATTTCGGCAAGTCAATCGCTTCCTGGAAGCAAACGGGTGGGAACGGATGTTTGTTGTGAAACTGAGTAAAGATATTTTTTCCTTTACTTCTCGAGTTTTGTACATGAAAGTAGGACGTTTTGTTTTTTATTGTGAGCTCATCTCCTCATAATTCATATATCGGCTTAACTTGTTTCATGACAATGAAAATGTGAAACTTGTGCGCCAGAAATGTGTGTCTGATTCGAAGGAGACATGCAATTACTTCGACGAAGCGTTCTTGATGAATAAATGATCTCTATTCCTCAATTCTCGGCTTGACTATGTGTAGTTTGTTATTTACTATGTTATCCCACGAAGCTTGCCATTTTGCTCTCGGTTTTTTCTATCAAAGTTTCATACAGTTTTTATGCGGTATATTCACTTGCTCTATTTTTTGCATTACGATCGGCTGCGGCACATATATCAGCTCACTCGTTGTGGCAGTTTTCTACGTAGATAGATACTCAGCAGAACTTAGATATCCTTGAATTTCGGCTCTTTCTACATTATGTATGATAGCTCCTATTAAGCGTTTTATTGGCTTTCTTGGGTGTAGTGATACGAATAAGCTTTAAATGATACCTTTTTCAATGTTGTTATTTATTTTTTCTACAGCCACGGAAATGGCTTCACATCGAGCAATGAAAACTGTTGCGCACTGAGGCAACCTTACTGTTTTCTCCCATTTGTCTTCTATTGACACACTTCCGAAGAAAATTGCTGTTTTAGAACCATCTGTGTAAAAAATCTTCATATTTTTTGTTTAGTGCCAAAAACTCCTGTAAAATGCGTTCATAAGGTGTTTGCTTCTTGTGGAATCGAGTTAGTGTATCAGAAGTAAACAAATACGGAATCCAATACCATTGTACGCTGATACAAATTGTTGGTTGTACACTTTGAAAACACAGAATAAAATTAAGATATCTAGCGTGAAACAAAACATGATTATCAAGTGTCGACTTGTTGGGGACCAATAAACCGCAGTAAGGACAGGAAAGCTGCTGTATAGCAGAACACTGTTCTTGGTGCCGAAGCAGAAGCGAACCATAGGAGAAGCATTCACCACATGAGCGGCAGGTGTGCATAGGCCTGAATGCAGATTCTCCATTCGGAGCTGTCTCTTTCGCAGGCTGAGTGGAGGAGATTTGCTGGAGGAACTGCCGTCTGCTCTGTGAGATTGTAAGTGCGTCTCTTGTTGTGAGCTGGAAAAGCGCAATCAGAAAGTGGAAAAAATATACGAGTGCCGGTTCTCCAACTCAAGTATTCATTACGGTGTCAAGAACTGCAAAAGGACTGTGGGGCTACAAAAGAAAGAATATTACTCTCGAAAAAATTTATTTGCATTTGTTGTTGATGAAACATTAGTGCTCTTTAATGCACTTTTAGTAGTTACAAAGTGACATTCTGTAGCAGAGGGATTACATAGTACTTCCCTCATGCGGCCTACTGACTGTTAAACTCTTGCCCTTCACTATGGTTTTCAAAAGAATAAGATTCAATGCACATGGTAGCGAACGCTAAAGACAAGGATAGAAGAGAGACGGACATCACATAATTTAAAGTGTCATCTCTTGTACATATGTTTTGCGTGCATTGAATGTGTCTGTCTGGAATAAAACCAAATGTTGTCTAGCGTTCATGGTGTCCGCCTCTCCTCTGTCCTTGTCTTTAGCGCTAGTTACCATAAGCATAGAATCTAAAGATCACTACCTAGCCCAGCTGTCCGCTTTAAAGAATAAGACTATGCAGCTACGCGCTTAGAGTGTCGGGTTGAAAATTTTGAAACCAGTTTGAATTTGTTATATGAAAAACACAGCATAACACAGTTCATATTATTAGTTGTCACTGTACTCTTTCAATGCTTAGATATCAGTTTTCATTGCAATGAGGTCTTTTTTATGACCAATTTTATAATTCAGGTAGGCGCATTAGCTCTCTGACTGGAACGAAGCGAAAAAGTGTTGCTGAAATAAGGAAAAAAAAGGTTTTCAAGAAACAAATGGCCGAGCAAACCTTTCCTTCTTAATGGACACATTAAAACTGTAATTAAATATATGAAACTTAAAGCTCCGGAGATATATGAGGACAGTTAAAAATAGGTCATGGTACAGTGAATGCAGGGGTTCCTTTCAACCCCCCAATTAATATTACACTTGGAGACTTTCAGAGTAGATGCAGGGCGCTTAAAAGTTTGCGGTAAACAATTGATGCGTGCAAAACGTGCTTGAGATCTTTTATGCGTTGTCCTAGTACACATCAGCACAAATTCTCAAACCCATATTTTGGCTTTATGCTATCCAGTGCTCATAGCGTAGCCTTATTGGCGTCCAGTTGTTTCGCCTGGGTTACCTAATGCTTGCTTGTTGAAGGAAATGAAAAAAAGGTAATGAAGGTAAACTAAAAATTCATCAGAAACTGCCTTTTGCAGCACCCAATTCAAACAATTTTCACAGGCCCTCCTTAATTGAGTATGAAACCTATTGCGGAGTCAATGTCGAAAGTCCAATATGTGAAGAGAATAAGCTCCCGCAGCAAAGATCGCCGCCTCTGTAACTTATCGCACCGGCCTGTTAAATATCGCGTCACGGCTCCTGGGCTGTGCTGCCTAGAATCGAGCAACGGTAGACGCAGGCAATAGGAAGTATTATTTATCATAAAAGCAATATAAATACACTACAAAGACAAAAAAAAACGTTCTTTCACAGTGCTTGGGCTTGATGCCTTGTAGCCGTCCGCTTGCTCTTATGCAGGCCAATGTGCTTGACAACTGGCGATGCGCGGTACTCTTTGTACCGACCATCAGCAGCAGAGGATCCGAATTCTACACTAGTAATTTACAAAGCCTGGCAGCCAGTCGTTACGATCGCAAAGCTCCTCGGCGCTCGGTGCACTCCGTTACCTAGCAAGCGGCGCTTCCTAAAAGCGCGGTGCGGCCGACAGCTCTACTACAGGATTAAAAAGATTTCTTCGCGCTGTTTTGAGACCAAATAGAGAAGTAAAGACATGTTTAGCAAACTCCACGTGCTGTATATAGCGGTGAAAGCAAAGCAGCTAACACTACGCACTTCAGTACAATATGAGAATGTTATCCAAAAACCAGCATATTCTGGAATACGTTTTGAGCCCTTCTTAGTGATGTTGTACTCATTGCCATCATCTCCAAGTTTCAGTCCAGCGCCGAACATGGTATATTGTATCGATATCTAATACATATGAACCCCACGGACCCCATTAACTCATCTACGGAATCCTGACCAAATAAATACACAGCCACAGTTAATATAAAGAAAAATAGAAAAGGCAATAATCATAATAACTCTAGCTGGCAACGTAGAAGAGATCTATTGTATTCAGTACAGGATGGCAGCTCTGTTAAGCTCAATAGGAGGTACCAGCTGAAGGTGTTGCAGGCCTCCGCGCCTATATCCAGCGGTGATGACCAGACCGTTAAAAGCTTCTATGAAGACCTGAAATCGGCAATGAGCAAAGTAAAGACAAACTAAATTGAACTGATGGGCGACTTCAGTGCGAAGGTGGGCAACAAGCAGCCTGGCGACCAGGTGGTATTGAACTACCGGATAGGTTCTAGGAATAGCAGGGAGAGTTATTAGTGGAGTGCGCAGATGGAAAGGATTTATGCATCAGGAGTACCTTCTTCTGCAAACGGGAGAACAAGAAGTGCATCTAGAGCAACCGCTATGGTGAGACTAAAATTCAAGCCGACTTCGTACTATACATTGAAACCTGGCATCGATCAGGATGTGGACGTCCGCGGATTTTTTTCTTTTTTTTTCTCTCAGCGCAACACGAACGGGACACAAGACGAAGGACTAGCACAAACAGGCGTATTATGTCCCGATCGTGTTGCGCTGAGAGCGAAAATGAACACTTACCAACTCGCCCAAATTTCCGCCTTGCTGACGACCGCGGAAAGGTGCGTTGTAGTGACCACTGAATGGTAATGTCACGAATTAGCTTAGACTTGCAGATGCAACTGAGGAAGCTAGTGAAGAGGAAGTCCATTAACGAGTTACAGGCAAAAGAGAAAATAGAGGAATTTACGATATCGCTGCAGAACAGATATTCAGCTTTAACCGGGGAAGACTACCCTATTGTTCATGCAGTAAACGATAATTTGACGGCTATCATTACGGAGTGCGCAGGAGAGGTAGCCGGTGAACGATTGGAAAGGATACCGGCAAGCTAAGTAAGGAGACGAAAGATCTGATTAAGGAACGCCAAAACATGAGGACGCCTAAACATACAGACAGAAAAGAACTAGCAGAGCTATTGAATATAATAAATAAGCCCAAGGTAGCAGCTGTAATTAGGTTTATTGTGGAGACAATTGAAAAACCTCTTTATACCGGAGGTAGCCTAAAAAAGGTGAACAGGTAACGATGCATAGGTAAAAATCAGATGTATACGTTAAGGGACAAGGAGGGCAATGACATTAGCAATATGTTTAGGAGAGTTAATATAGCTGGGGAATTCTGCACAAATTTATACAGTATAGCCTAAATAATCAAATTGATAATGAGAGAGACAGTAGCGCAGAGCCATACACCTGCACGTCCCCACCTTCCCTTACATCCAGATTCTGGGAGGCACACACATGCATCTATATAGATAGGGGAGCCAGCCAGCTAGGCGGCTCGAAGGCAGCATATACTGCCCACAGCAAAGCGCACTGCTGACGAAACAAAGGTTTCGATGGCCGTGGTCATTAGGCGTGGCCGTCTATCATGCGGCTCCTTCAGATTTTATAGTCCCCGCAACATGATGATTTATACTTCTGAGGCATATTAGAAAGAACAACTATAAAAGACATAGAAATCACACCCTATATTATCCGCTTTACGCCTGTGAAGCAAAACTATTGTGCCGTGTGATCTATTCATGTAACTCCACAACAGCTGTTTTTTTTTTCAACATAGTATTTATTAAAATGTTTTGACGTTGAGAGACAACAGTTAGTGAAACAAGCAAGCAGATAAAAGAAATAATTCGGAGTACACAGCTAACACATTACAACATGATAGGTCTAAGCAACAAAGAAAGAGAAAAAAGGCAATGAACAACACAGCACTAAGATGGTGTACCACTGTAGTTCACACTCGTTCTGAGCATAAAATTATCTCAGGTGTACAATCATTCTAGAGAAATGGTATTTAGAAGAAAGAACTGATTCACAATATCGGTCGATCATGTGGATTTAACAGGCTATGTATTCCAATAAAAATTCAGAATTCTGATGTTATTTTGGACCGGTGGTTTTGGTGAAAAGCCTTTATTGAATGAAAGAAGTGAGGCTCTTTAAAGAGCCCCGCAATGGGTGAAGTCCTTATTCCGGGACCCCATTAGTCGAAGGCGCCAGCTTAGCCCTCTTGACCAAAGCCTTTTGGACCTGAAGGTCCGAACAGCCAAGTAGGGCCGCCTCCCATTCCTCTCTGGTAGGGGGGGTGGGGGGAGAGAGCTGAGTTGCGCTGGCAAGCCCATACCATGTGGTAGGTGTCAGCCACCTCCCCACAGAATTTGTACCTGCCTGTGAACGCGGGATCGAAGTGTTTAAGTCCTGCCGAGCGCAGCATTGTGTTCGTGCATAAGCGGAGTAGAACGCGTTCATTTGCTTTCCCCAGTCCCTTTCAGGTGCCGGGTAGAGGCGATGCCTATCTTTATTGTAGGTTGTGATAGCTTTGAAGGAGAGTAAGCAGCTACCTTCAGGTTCCAGATGCTCAGGAGCCAATGGGAACGCCCGGTGAATGAGTGCTCGGGCCCTCGCGTCTTCAGCTCGTTTCCTGCTAGGCCCTGATGACCCGGAATCCAAACCAGGCAGTGGGGAGTAGGATCGGTATCCCGGCTGCAGTTCCTTAATATTCGTTCAGCTGTGGAGTTATCCAGCCTGCCTCATAATTGCGACATGCCGAACGCGAGTCTGTTATGTGTTTGGATTTTGAATTAGAAGCAGCTAGGGCGATGGCAACCTCTTCAGCTTGTGCTGTGCCTGGGGCTCGAAAGGAGATCCCATCCACCCATCCACCTGTATTTCTTGATGTACGACCGCGACCGTGTACCACCCCCCGTTGGTCGGCCCAGCTACATATACGTAAAAGACACCATGTTTCTTGCCATAGTGTTGCGCTAAGGCTTCCACCCTAGCCTGACGACGACCACTATGATCCTCCTAGTCCATCTTAGTTGTGGGGGGGGGGGGGGGCGAACTCTGACGACGCGTCTCCAGAGTTCGGGCGCTCGGACCCGCTCTTGAATGAGAAAATCATGTTCAATGTGAAGGCTGGCTAGCAAGTGCGGACCTGACTTCGTTTGGGCTAGCCTCGTGTATTGATTTGTGAGATGGGCTTCCTTGAGCTCCTGAAAAGTGTTCGCCACTCCGAATGCAAAAAGTTTAAAATTGGAGGTGGACACAGGAAGGTCAATTGCCCTCTTAATCATTTTGCGGAGTATTAACTCCACTTCGTCTTCGTCGTGTTTCCGCAAGTGTTGATAAGGAACCGAATAGAGGATTCGGCTGATTACTAAAACATGGGCCAGCCGCACGGCATCCCTGCTTCGCAAACCCCCTCTCTTCTTGGAGACGCGACGGACCATACGGCCTACTTGGTCTCCAACTTTGCGGAGTTTGTGCAATGTAATGTCTACTCTTCTTTGATTATGGATGAAGGGCCCAAGTATTCGAATCTCTTTGGCCTCGTGTATGAGGCAACTTGTTAAGAAGAGATGTATTTATGTAGTGTCCTTAAGGGATGCCCATGGTGCACAAATTCAGACTTTTTGGGTGCGCAATGGAGACCACAGTGCCCTGCGTAGCGATCCACTACGTGAGCGGCTGTTTGCAGAAATTCCTCCATATGCCCTAAGTTTTACACTGTGGCCCAGATCGTGGTGATCAGCATGCAGTGCTTGCTGTATGCCTTCGATACCAATCAACTAGTCTGCGAGATGGAGCATCGCCAAATTAAAGAGTAGGGAGGATTGCACCGCGCCTTTTGGTGTCCCCCGCGTACCCATTTGATACGGACCAAATTCTGCCTCTTGGATTCTGATTAGTCCGGCTCGATCGGTCAAGAAATGTTTGATATAGTCGAAAGTGTTGCCGCCACAGTTGGTTTCATTGAGGTGTGTCGGTATGACGCAGTGTTTGATGTTGTCGAAGGCTCCTTTCATGTCCAAGGCCAGGACGACCTTGTCATTATGTGGGTGTTCGACTGGTTGTATTATGTCTCTGTTGGGTTGTATGAGTACGTCTTGTGCAGACTTCTGTGGGCGAAAGCTGAACATAGTGTCTGGAATCGTGTTTCGTTGTTCCAAGTATTAGGGCAGCCTATCCCGCACCATGGTTTCCATCAGCTTGCCCACACACGGGGTCAGCGAGATAGGCCTCAAGTTGTCTGTGTTGATTTCGTTTCCCACCTTGGGGATGAAGGTTACTAGGGCTGTTTTCCAATCAAGGGGGAGCGGGTTCTCGCCCTTATATATAGTGTTGACGTATTTCAGAAGGGCCTTATACGCCTGGTCAGGGAGATTGGCCAGCAGCTTATCTGTTACCTTATCCCGTCCAGGCGCAGTGTCTCTCCTCATTTTGGTCAGGGCTGCCTTTAGATCAAACAATTGGAACGGTTGGAAGAACTCAGGATTATCTTTGCCTACGTAAGGATACTCCTGACTACGAGGGTCCTGTTTGCAGCTGAGATACTTGTCCCTGAGTGTCTCTGCAAGTTGTGTTGTGCTGCCCTTGAAATTATGAAGTGCTCGTTGTAAGTGGCGCTGTGTTTCGCCCCGGGTCTGCACGGGGTCTATAAGCCTGCGGAAAACCTCCAAGTGTTCTTGGCGGACATCTGTCTTGCCACCGTATTACAGCGATCTATCCAGTTGGCCTCAGCAAGCTGGGGGGCATACTAAGCTGCTATGTGAGGGAGATCTAGGATACGCTTCTTGAGTATTCTGACAGGTTTCTGTCTTTTCCAACGTTTGTTGAGGCTGCGACGGCCTTCCCAGATGTGTATAACATGTTTGTCCACTGCCGGGAAGTCTTCCGTGGTCTGTATCTGTGTTTCGTGTTGCTTGAGTGTTGTCATAAGTGTTTGGGCCCACTGATAGTATCCATCTTTAATAAGGTTGGCTGAGGGCAGAGACTTTCTGAAAGCCTGCCAGTAGGAAGCCGAGCTTGTGTGAGCGGCCTTTTGAGGGGCTGCGTGTAAACAAGTGTGTTAATGATGCAGTGGTCACTGCCTAGTGTCTCTTCCGTGTTGTTCCATTCCACGTGTTGGATGTGTTTGGAAATTGTGAGATCAGAACATGTGTCCCGACTCACAGAGTTTCCCATTCGTGTGGGATGCGCTGGGTTGCTCTGGAGGGTGATGCCTAGCGTAGCGATAAGCTCCGCTAGCTTTCGGCCTCGCGCCTCCCCTTTTTTGTAGTCCCATAATTGGCGGTGGCATTGAAATCTCCCACAAACAGAAATGGGTCCCGACCCACTATCTTCAGTGCCCGACTGAAGATATCTGAGAAAGTAATATGTTTGAGCTTGGGCGAACAGTATATGTTCAGTATGTGTAGAGGGGTGTCAGAGCGTCGTAGAGGTAACATGGTGACCATAGACTAAGAGTATGGTATCTCGTTGTCAAGATATACCTCCTGTGCTGCGTACGACTTATGTACAAGAATTCAGGTGGATGGGTCCCGCAGAAAAGTGTTGTGTCCATAAATTTTGGCCGATGCCCCAGGTTCTCGAAGCGCGGCAATGGCGGCATGAAAGTCCAATGTTTCAAGGTTAAGGCGTAGGTGTGCCCGTTTCGCGTGGTCGCAAAAGCATTTACAATTTCATTTTATTATACCCAAAGGTTCCTGTTTTATTTTACGAGGTGTCCACAGAGTGCCTTGAGCCAAGATGAAGGTTAGAGGCTGGCTGGCTCACGCCAACCACTGCGCTGGTGCCCTGCATCGTAGCGAGGGGGTTATCCTGATTTCCTTCCTCAATAGTTTTGCGGAAAAATTTGGATGAGTGGCCTACTTCCCTTACGGGTCCTGCCCGCTTAAGCAATTGGGTTAGCCTGTATCCAGGCTTCAATGTTTTGAGTGACTTGCTGCGTAACGGACAGTCCGCAAAATCCACATCTTCCGATGTCAGGATGTGGGCAGTTGTCAACCCGGTGGCCGATGGTCCCACAACGGAAGCATGCAGGGATCATTCGTGTGTATTCTCGCACAAGTGTGCATTCACAATTGTAGTGCACGTAGCGCTACGCCTTGCTGCCCACAAAGGTGAGCACCGCTAGATTTGATTTTCCCAGTTTGCGCACAAAGGCTATCTCACTTTCGCGCCACTTCACCTTGTTCTTGAGGGTAGTCGTCGTCTCATCAGCACGCACCCCGATCACACATCGGCAAACCTCACCATTAAGCTTCAGGTGGCCCCGAAATGAATGGGAGTCCGCTCCGGTTTTGAGGTCAAAGTCTTTAGTCAGCTCTTTGGCTGCTTCGATGTGTTGGGTCCCACAAACGACGAAGTTCTTGGTCCAGAATGGCCATATGCTGAGCGCGGCGCCAGCGTCTCCTCCCACATACTGGGCAATAGCCGCTCCCAGCTTGCCGTGCTGGAAAATTGCCATGAGGTTCATGGCTTGCCTTGCCTTGAAAACCACGATTATATCTTCCGAGCTCATTTTCGGCGCCTCTTTCGGGCGCCATAAAGTAGTATTTTTGTCCAGCGGCATTGCAGCGCGATCGCTGCCGAAGAAGAGGCGGCTGGTGAGCCCAGCTGCAAGTGTTTGCTTGAGCGATGCAATAGTGTTACCGTCCTTGGATGTCTTGGAACGCTGGGTTCGCTTACGCATGGAAATCAGCGTAAAGAGTCCATCTTCAATGGGTGGAGACCTGTCTTCGGGTTGTTGAATGTCGATTTCAACCTACGCCATTGCAGTGGGATCGTAGCCGCGTTGAGTAGTTGTCGCCATAGCGTTGCGCGGCGTGGCGATGATGAAAATTTGTCATAAAACTGCCCGTTTCGGGCCTACCATTTCATGACTAGGACCAGAAGGTTTCTCTCGATGTTGGGAAGGTGATAGTGACGGTTTCGGTGGGCTCACACGAAAAGTTCCGCGGTTCCTGGGGAAAATAACAGGGGCCGATACGCCGCACATCTGGTGGCTTCACGCGCTCGCAGCGCCCCCATTTATGATCGCGGCGGCAGCGTTTTAATGGAGGTGAAACGCTAAGGCGGCAGTGTGCTGTGCGATGTCAGTGCACGTTAAAGGCCCACATGTGGTCTAAATTATTCTGGAGCCCTCTACTACGGCACCTCTTTCTTCATTTCCTATTTCACTTACGGCGCGGTTCAGGTGTCCGCCGATATGTGACAGACACTGTGCATTTCTCTTCCCTTCAGTTACCCTCAAGTGCAAAGTGTACAACAGCTGTAACTTATTGGTACTCACCTACGCGGGAGAAACGTGGAGGCTAGCGAAAATGGGTTCAGCTTAATTTAAGCACAACACAGCGAGACATGGAAAGAAAAATGATAAGTGTAACGTTAAGAGACCAGAATCGGGCAGAGTGGGTGAGGGAACAAACGCGGGTAACGATGCCCTAGTCGAAATCAAGATGAAGAAATGGGCTTTGGCAGGAGTTGTTATGCAAAGGCAAGGTAACCGCTGGTACTTAAGGGTAACGCAGTGGATACTAAAAGAAAGTAAGAGTAACAGGGTGCGGCAGAAGGTTAGGTGGGCGGTTGAAATTAAGAAGCTTGCAGGCATAGAGAGGATGCGGCTGGCGATGGACAGGGTTAGTTGGAGAACAATGGGAGAGGCCTTTGCGCCGCAGTGGGTGTAGGCAGGTTGATGATGATATTTTCCCTGTTAAACCATGTTTCGTTTTCATGGTACGTATGTCTGCATACGTGCAGGAATGCAATAGAATGTGTTTTGAGGAAAGGAAAGGAGCAGTAGCTCTCAGATCTGGACTTCTCGGCGCGCACCTCAACGGTGCTTTAAAGCATGCAACTGAAGGTGCTTATTTAATTGGTCCGAAACCCTGAAGCAAGTCTCAGCTAGCATACAGTTGAAGATGCGTATGTCATAGGTCTGAACAATTCTCGCAAGATAGCCTACAACTTGACTAAAACATAAGAGCGTTATGTTATGACACCAATGCTATGACACCAACCAGATTGCAGTATGGCGAAGGGTAGCCCAAAAGTTTGGTAAATGTTTTCTGGAATACTGCTGCTACATTGTGATCAACCGGTGACGACATCGCTGAGATATCACCTGCACTTAAAACACATTCATAAGTAGCGGCCAGCCGAAGAATGATGCGTGATTACTAAACGCAATGAGAGGATTTTAATGGCCGGCGGCCTAACGCTAGCGCTCCGTACCACGCCACGACCGGCTTCGTCTTCATCGTGAGTATATTTGCATAGTTTAGTAGCCATGAGGTTCAAGCGTTATCTATTCTCACCTGTTTTATCATTTTTTTCTTGTTTTCACCGCCATCCAAGAACTTTCTCCTTAGAATCCATTGGCAAATATCCAACTGAGGAGATCCGCACTGATCATATGCCGATCATGAAGCCGTTGCTCCCTATACTGGGCCACTGCTGTGGCCGATTGTTGGTTAGATAATTGAATCTAATAGAGGAGTTGTAATCTGTCTCCATATCTTCGCAATCTCCAGCCAATGGTGGTTTGACTGTAGGCGTGATACATTCGTAGGCAGAATGCGATTTCCATCTTAAAAGATGCAGCTCTTCGTGCATGCGGAACTTAGAGCACAAGTAAAGAAATTTAGAATCCAGTACCATTGCAGGCTGATACAAAATGTCGATCGTACACATTGAAAACATAGAATACATTTAAGCTAACTATCGTGCAAGAAGATATGATTATCAAGAGTGGACTTGTCGGGGACCAATAAACCGCAGTATGGACAGGAAAGCTGGTGTATGCCAGAACAGTGTTCCTGGTGCTGGAGGAGAAGCGGACCCATCGGGAAGCAATCACCACATGGCCGACATGTGTGTATAGGCCTGAATGTATATTCTCCATTTGGGGCTGTCTCTTTCGTACGCTGAGTGGAGGAGATCTTGCTGAAGGAACTGCCGTCTGCTCTGTGAGATTGTATGTGCGTCAGTAGTTGTGACCTGCAAAAACGCAATCAGAAAGTGAAAAATTAAGTGCGAGTGCCGGTTTTCGAATTGAAATTATCTTTATAGTGTCATGAAATGCTAAACAAGTATGCGGCTACACAAGAGAGAAATATTCGTCTCGAAAAAAGTTCATTTCAGTGCGTCGTTGATCAAAAAACTTATGCCCTTTAATGTCTTTTAAGTAGTTGGCAATGACATTCTATAGCAGAGGAATTACATAGCGCTTCCGTTATGCTGCCTACTTGATCTTGAACACTTTCCCTTCACTATGATGTTTAAAGGTTAAGACCGCGCAGCTACGCGCTAACAGTCTAAGCTGAAATTTGGGAAAACAGTATGAGTTCGGCATATGGAAACCCCTGCATAACACAGGTAATATGATTAGTTGTTACCGTACTCTTTCACTGCTTAGATATCAGTTTTAATTGCAACAAGATTTTTTATGACCCTTTTTACATTTAAGACAGGCGCATTAGTTGGTTCACTAGAACGAAGCCGAAAACTGTCGCTTAAGTAAGGAAACAAAATGTGATCAAGAAACAAATGGCCGAGAAAATGCTTCTTTCTGAATGGACGCATTCAAGTTGTAAGGAACTGTGTGAAATTTAAAGCTCGGAAGGTACACAAGGACTGTTGAAAATAGCTTATAGTACAGTGGACGCAGGGGTTACTTTGAACCCACGTAGAACTATTAAATTTGGAGGCGTTCAGGTTAGCTTGATTTATGGGCGTTTAAAGTCCTAAACCGACTCAGGCTATGAGCGACGCGCTTTCAGAGTAAAGGCAGGAAGCTTAAAGTCTTGCAGTAAACAGTTGAGTAAACAGATCTTTCGTGCAGAGTCACAGTACACATCAGCACGAATTCTCGAAGCAATCTTTTGGCATTAAGCTATCTAGTGCTCATAAAATTTTGCAATGGGCGCCGAGTTGTTTCACCTGAGTTACCTAATGCGTGCTTGTTGAAGGTGCTCAAGAAAAGTTAGGGAAGAGAAAATAAAGGTAATGAAGATAAAAGCAAATTTCATCAAAAGTTGCCTGTGTAGCACCAAATGAAAAGAAATTTCCGATGAGTCCCTTAACAGATCGTGAAACCTATTGCAGATCCAATGTCGAAAGCACAGTATGGGAGGAGAATCAGAGCCTGCCTCAAAGCTTGCCGCATCGGTTACTTACCGCGCCGGCGTGTTAAAGTGTGCTTCACGGCGCCATGGGCTGAGCTGCCTGAAATCTAGCAGTGGTGGACGCAGGCGACAGGTAGTATTATTTAACGTGAGGGTAATATAATAAAGAGCAAAAACAATACGGAAGCCGTTCCTTCTCAGTGACTGCGTTTGATGCATTGGGGCCGTCGGCTTGCTTTTCTACAGGCTGATGTGCTTGACAACTGGCGGTGAGCGCTCCTCATTATCCTGACCGTCAGCAACAGAGGAGCCGAATTCTGCTCCAGTAATTTATGATGCCTGGAAAGCACACCTTGCGAGACCTAAGCTCCGCTTCAAACGGCGGACTCCGTTACCTAGCGAGCGGCGCGACATAAAAGCGCTGTAACGCGGCCTGCAGCCACTGCCCTGCCCGGCGCTGTTGTGGATTTGTTGGTCTACTTATCTATATATCTAATTATCTATATATCTAAATAGATAAATAGAAAACGCGGTTTGGAATCCCACGTGCTGTATATAGCGGTGAGATCAAAGCAGCTGAAACTACGAACTTCAGTACAATTCGAGAACCTTATACAAAAACCGGTATATTCTGAAGTACGCTTTGAGGCCTTCTGAATCACCTTGTACTTATTGCGATTATCTCCGTGTTTCAGTCCGGCGCCCAACTGAGTATAGATATATCTAAAAAGCTGACTGGCGACCAGGTGGTTGTCGACTAGTAAAGGTTCTAGGAATAGGAGGGGAGAGTTATTAGTGGAGTTAGCAGACAGCAGTAAATAACGGATCAAGAATACCTTTAGATCTCTGCAAAAGAGAGAACAGGAAGTGGACCTTGAAGAGCCCCAATGATGAGAACAAAAATGAAATCGACTTAATACTATGCGCTCAATCCGGCATCGTTTAGGATGCGGACATGCGCCGAAAGGTGCGTAGTAGCGACCACAGAATTGAAATGTCACGAATTAGCGTAGACTTGAAGAGACAACGCAAAAAACTAGTGAAGAGGAAGTCGATTAACGGGTTAGAGGAAAGAACGAAAACAGAGGAATTCAGGATAATGCTGCAGGAGAGATATTCAGCTTTAACTGAGAAGAAGTATCTAAATGTTCATCCAATAAACGATAAACTGACAGCTATAATTACGGAGTGCGCAGCAAAGGAAGGCGGTGAAACGGTTTGACAGATACCGACAAGCTATCTCAGGAGGCGAAAAATCTGATTAAGAAACGCCAAAGCATGAGGGCGTCTATTCCTACAGACATGCTGTCTAGGTTACAGACAGCATAGAACTAGCAGAGATATTGAAGTTAATAAATAAGCGCAAGGTAGCCGACGTAAGGAGGTTCATTATGGAGAGAATCGAGCATGCTTTATAGACCGGAGATACAATAAAAGCGGTGAAAAGGAAACGATACATACGTAAAAATCAGATGTATGCGTTAAGGGACAAGAAGGGCGATGGCATTACCACTATGGATTACACAGTAAAAATAGACGAGGAGTTCTGCACAAATCTATACAGTAGCCAAAGTGAACAGAATGTTAATGAAAGAGACAGTAGCGCAGAGTAATGAGTCATCCCGCGAGTAACTAAAGAGGAAGTAAAGGAAGCCTTAGCAGCAATGCAAACAGGAATAGCAGCTGGTGAGGATCAGATAAGAGCAGATCTGTTGAAAGACGGAGGGGAGATTTTGCTAGAAAAATTAGCCACCCTGTGTACGCAATGCCTTATAACCTCGACCATAAAAGAAGCTTAGATGAATGCGAACATTATCTAAATTCATAAGAAAGGAGACGCTAAAGACTTGAAAAATTACTGACCGAACAGCTTATTGTCCTTTTCCTACAAGGTACTTTTTAAGGCAATCGCTAATAGTTTCAGGAAAAAAGACTTTAATCAACCAAATGATCAGGCAGGCTTTCGTAAAGGTTATTCCACGATACACCATATTCACAGTATCACTGAGGTGGTAGGGAAATGCGCAGAATTTAATCAACCTATATATATATATATATATATATATATATATATATATATATATATATATATATATATATATATATATATATATTCTTCATTGATTAGGAGAAAACATTCGACTCAGTGGAAACCTCAGCAGTCATAACCAGGGTGTAGAAAAGCCTTACGTCAAAATACTGGAAGAAATATCTAGCAAATGGACAACTACCGTAGTGCTCCATTGAGTCAGTAATAAAATCCCAATAAGGAAGGGCGTCAGGCAAGGAGACACAATCTCGTCAATGCTGTTCAACGTCTGATTTCATGAGGTATTCCGAGGCCTGAATTGGGAACAGTTGAGATTAAGAGTTAATGGAGAATAAATAAACAATCTGCGATTTCCTGATTACATTGCCTTGCTGGGCCACTCAGGAGGTAAACTACCAACCATCATCAGTGAGTTTGACAGGCAGAGCAGAACAGTGGGTCTTAAAGTTAACATGCAGAAAACCAAAGTAATGTTCAACAGTCTAGCAAGGGAACTGCAGTTCACAACGGGCCGCGAGGTACTGGAAGTGGTAAAGGAACATGTATGCAGGTACCCACAGCTGCTACGAATCATGTGAGAGAAATAACAGGAAGGATAAGATCGGGTGCAGCGCAAATGGCAGGTTATCTCGGAATATAAATGGCATTTTACCAATATCCCTCAAGAGAAAAGTATACAACCGCTGTATCTCAAAGGTACTCAGCTATGGGGCAGAAACATGGAGGCTAACGAAAAAGATTAAGCTTAAGCTATGGGTATAATTATAGGTGTAACGTTAAGAGACCGGAAGCGGGCAGAGTGGGTGAGGGATCAAACGTGGGTTAACGACAGCCTACTCGAAATCAAGAGGAAGTGATCGGCTTGTGCAGGGCAGGTATTTCGATGGCAATATAACCGGTGGTCCTTAAGTTTAACAGTGTGGTTTCGAAGAGAAGGCAAGCGTAGCTGGTTGCGGCAGAAGGTTAAATGGGCGGAGGATATTTGGAAGTTTGCAGGCGTAGGGTGGGCGCAGCTGGCTAAGAACAGTGTTAATTAGGGAGATGTGGGAGAGACCTTTGCCCTCCAGTGGGCGTATTCAGGCTGATGATTATGGTGATGATGATAATGATGATGAATAAATATGCACGCCGCCTTGGTGGCTCAGCGGTTATAGCGCTAAGCTGCTGGCCCGAAAGATGTGGGCTCGATCCTGGCCGCGGAGGTCGAATTCCGGAGGCGAAACACCAGAGGCCCATGTATAGGCGCCCACAGACTTAACACGAGCGACGGAGAGCGTGGCTTGGACTGCGGTCAGCGCCACGAAGCGTTAGCTATCGGGTGCGAGATAATGCTCTCGGTATGTTTACAGCGACACAAGATAGCTGGTGCGCAGCGCGCTTTGACTGCTTTGTCGTCTATGCCCTGTCCCAGCGTAGACAGCGCGCTCGTTACGTGGGCGTCTCCGCAGGAGATGCTTCCTGGCACGGCCGGTCAATGCGTGGCAGTTTTCTTATAGCCGGATACCGAAATTGCGCTCTGAACTGGCGCTGCTCGCTTACCTTGCGAGCTTGGTCCAAAGACTGCCGATCTAACTAGATGTTATGAGCAGTGTAGTGCGCTTCCAAATTCATTCTACAACAGGTCACAGGTATTGTTTCGTACTCAAGCATGGTAAAAGCAAGCAGCAGTGCATAAAAGTGCTAGTGCAGCCAATGAGCTTTGTAGGAAATAAATCTGCAGCACAAAATTGTTACGGTCTTCCTCATTTCCTGATTATTGAACACCGCGCGTCAGTTTTCTTTGCCAGAACACTATGTTGGCGTCCCGGTTCTACGCTGCTCTCTATACGTCATCCATTCTGAAGAGGTATGGCAAAAGAGCTGCGCGTTTTTTGAGCATAGAAACATTTGGATGGAATTGATTTAAACTAAGAATGCAATGTCGTAATAGCAAAAATGCTAACATGTGCCCCGAAAAAAAAAATAAACACGCAGCTTAAGCTAATTCGGAACAGTATTGCAATTGATGCAAAAGTGTCAAAGTATAAATACCGAACGAGCCGCTTACCCCCTAATAACAGCTTTTGGAGTCTGTAATATTCTTTCTTTTTTACTTCTGCCGCGCTCTCTTATGCCAGAAATCTTTATAGGTCATGTTTATAAAATTGCTTTCATACATGCCGTATCATCGGACGCACGAATCTAGATGGGTGGTATATGGGCTGCATAGTCACAGAGTGGCACGAGCTAAGAGAGGCATCGTAGTACGGAGGTCTTGTATGATACGGGCTACCTAGGGTTCTACAATGTGAGCTGAAATCGCGGAGTGGACGGGCGAGACGGGAAGACGTCCTGTAGAGACGTTGGCCGCGTATGGAATTCGTTGCGAGCACAGAGCAAAGGTGAAGGCTGACAGCATCCCATATTAAACAACATAGGCATTGACGGCGAGGGGGCGTGCAGCGGTGATAAAGAGCAAGTCATATCAAGCGCGTTTTCAAACAAATAATAAAAAGAACCAGCATGACAGTGTCAGCGATAATACACGGTTTGGCCGGGTGACAGCCATGAAAACGATATTAGCGTATTATGCCTAACTATAAGTAGTGTGAAGCCGTGCGTGCAAGGATCATTTTCTAAAATTTCCCCACTTAGTGCTTGCAGAGGAGCATGCTGCAATAGTGGTTATGGCTCAGACAACGAGCCAATGTGAAATTACAGCACAAATAGGGCGTCACGTCTCTACTGTCAACCGTGTCATTAAGACATTTTGGGATGAGGAAAGATTGCAGAATGCTCCGCGTGGGGCACCGAAGCGCGCAACAACTCCAGAAGCAGACCTTCCGATTGTCGCAGCGGCTGTGGTTAAACCATTTCTCACAGCACGAGAAATCCGCCACGAGCTGGGTTTAGATGCGAGTGAGGAAACCATTCGCAGAAGGCTCCACGATGCTGGGATTCAAAGCCAGGTTGCGGCATGGAAGCCGCTACCTGACTTGTCGCATCGCCTCCAGCGGCGCGGGTTTGCAGAGGCCCACGAAGACTGGAGGCCGGATGAGTAGGGCTACGTCGTGTTCAGCGTTGAGTCGACCTTCTGCACACGATGTGACCAGCGCAAGATAGTTTAGCGTCCTCAAATCTGTCGGTATTTCTTTCATGCATTATTTTATACCCGTTCAGTGCAAAACGACGTTGCTTTTGTATTTCCAGTAACGAGGAACGGTAGACCTGGGACGTGCATTCGAGCTATCGCACACCAGCGAACGTCTGGGGAGCTGTGAGCTACTACGGGCTGAGGCCCGTTTACAGGATTCACGGCAGAATGACGGCAGAGGCATACGTGGAGATCTTGGAGCATGTTTTACTGCCTTATAATTTGGATGGACCCTTCCCAGAAAGGCGGCATCGATATTGATATCTTATCTTCGCTTGCAAGGCCTGAATATTTCGACCGAAAAGTGTTCACTTGCGGCGTTCACAGGCAAAATAATTCCACGTTACACCATTCGCATCAATGGCGAAGCCATTCCCTATGTGAGAAGCCACAGATTCCTTGGTGTTGTCATCGACAGGAACCTCTCGTGGAGTCCACATACCTACGACATGAGAGACTAATTGCGATTGTCCACGTCCTATCCTTCCTCGGGGGAAAGTCCAGGTACGCATCACTGCGCTCGATACTACAACTGTACCGTTCTCTATTTTTGGGCTATATGCGGTACAGTCTTCCGATATCCAGTTCCATTAGAAAGACAAATATCAAGACTCTTCAAAGTGTGCAAGCGCAAGCTTTCCGTATCTGCCTTGGACTGCCTAAATATGCATTAACAGCAGCAACTGTTCTTGTTGCCCGGGAACATCATGTTACTACATACATTGCTGTTGACACCATGAGAACACATATTCGGCACCTCACACGGGTTCCCTCTCATCACCTCGCAACACTCCCAATAATTAGGCCGCGTACTGCATTCTTCAAAATGACTGAAGCCCATCGCGCATATCTTCCATCGGAGTTCACCCCTGCGTCAAGACCGTGCTCACCCTTATGGAGTCTTCATGAACCTTGGGTTCGCCTCAATATTCCTGGCATTACGAAGAAAGCCGGTGTATTACTGCTCGCTCTCAAACAACTCACATCGAGTCACCTGCATTCTTATCACAGTCACCGCATACATTTATACACAGATGGATCAGTTCACTCGACCAGTTCTGCGGGGTCGGTGGTGATACCGGCCAGATCCATCTTCCTGAAAGTGAAGACGATCTATCCAACATCTTCCACTGGTGCGGAACTCGCAGCCTTACGGGCTGCGGTAGAGTTCATCAGCAAAGACCCTCCACATGACTGGACGGTTTTCACCGACTCTAAAGCAGCCCTTCAAGCTCTACAAGTGCGCTACGCCGCGGGTCGCAGGAACAACTTGTTGCTGAGATCCGTCTAATGTACCCCGGCACCGTATCCAAAGGTCATGATATCATTTTTCAATGGCTGCCAGGACACTGTGGTATTAACGGTAATCACCATGCCTATGCGGCTGCGCGTTCTGCTCACAACGACGGACTTCTAGTGAAGATCCCGATATCAATACTTGACGCTGCGTGTGGGCTTCGCCCTTTGGCGCTGGAACTCAATTTTTCAGCGTGGAACACGGGAGAGTTTTGCAACCTCCGCCTCAAGGCACTGGACCCTGGACTGCACCTTCGTCTTCCACGTAACTAATCTCGTCGCGAAGCAACATTGTTATGCCGTTTATGGATCGGTGTTGCTTTTACCAACCACTATGCTTCCGGGATGGAGATGGCCGACAGCCCTACTTGTGAAAGCAGTGGTTGTGAGGAGACTCGCTCATCTTCTCTGAGTGCCCTGCCTTTGCGAGTGCTAGACATACACTGTGTTGTGCCCTCGACCACCTCGATTCTCGCCCATGAACAGAGCAAAAAATCCTCGGTTGTGGCCACAGCAGTCGACTGCGTTCAAGGCACACAAGGCACTCTTTGGCTACTTGAGGGCGACTTGATTGAGTGACAGATTGTGACAGCGTTGTGCGTGTGTATGTGTTATGCCTTTTTCCTCTTTTCTCTTCCTCCCTTTAGTCCCGTAATTCCTCTACCCCAGTGCAGGGTAGCCAACGGGAACCCCTTTCTGGTCTAACATCCCTGCCTCTCCCTCCTCCTCTTTATCTACCTATCTACTGATGTTGGAGAGCCATGCTACAACAAATAACATTCTCAGAAATGATCTCAAAAATTACACTCTGGGTTCCACATTTATGGGAAAAAAACAGGTATCGAAAGTAGACCTTGATCATAAGAAAATTTGAGATGCATACATTCAGTACACTCGCGGGGAAAATTCTGTTACGTCAGTTACAAAGCGACCCATTCGGGCAATAATGTCGTTTTCTGATGAAGCAATACAATACGTGCTTCATATGAAAGTTTTTTAATGTTATTGCTCCCGAAATTTATCATCGAACGTGTAAAAAACTAAACAGGACTTACCTGGTGAAGCTCCAGTAAGGGCAATGGGAGCAGAAGTGCTGCGTCTTCATCTTTCCAAGATGCACGTGCGAGTAATGCCTTTCTAGCTCCTGTTGTGAGTGGAAGTCCTCCCAGCACTCAGGGCAAGGGAAGTTTGCTCGCTGTTTGGAGGCGTTTTGTTCTGCATCAGCTGTAACAAGAAGATGAGGACAAAATGTTATTGTCAAAGCCCACACCCGAAAACAACCACACTTTGTATGTATGCGTTGTGGGAACATTTCAGAGAGCGGCATATTTGTGCACGGGATCACGCCCGAAATTATAGTGCGTCACGTTTTGAGATGGCAAAAAATGAAAACCAAACGCTGAACCTCTGCCATCATCACAGAAAATTACTCAGCCGATGCGTCCGTAAGAATGTAAACAATAGGACTGTTGGCCGCAGTAGTGCACATATAGGATATATTTTAGGTGGGATGTTTGAATGCACGCAGAGTCGTCAATTGTTCACTGCGCACTGCTGTAGTAAAATATCTGCAATAATCTGCAGAACCACTAAATACATATTTTCAAAACACTCATCACAGGTATTGGAAGAGTCCCAGAGCTTGAATAACTTGGCCTCAGTGGGCTACTCTGTCATGCCCAGAAATTCCTATTCGAATCACTAAATTTAGAGGCCGCCAGGGGTCAGATCAGCAAGAAAGTCTCACTATTTTGGCAGTACTTCCGAGAAATTGCACTTCAGAATCAAATGTTAGCAGCCTTTTACCTGGCCGACATATTCTAGTAGGTAGGAAAGGTATATAGAAACTGTGCGAGCTTTGCTGTCGCCGTCGGCTGGCGTAAATTTCTCTCTTGCGCTGTTTAGCAAAAACAAATCTTGTTCTTTTCTCATTGCATAGAAGGGTACGAATGATCGTGTTGTTCGTGTTAGCTTTTGGTGGGTTTATATGCGTATAAGGATCTAAGGCTATCCCTCACAATAAGCCTCACTAGTTCCTCGCAAATAAACACCACCATCGAACCATTTAGCAACGCTGAATTATTTCACAAAAAAAAAAACAATTCCGAAATAAATGTCGGTAACCTGGAGGCCCTATTGAAGCCTAAGCAGAGCGGTCGTATATGAGTCACCTGTGACAGCTTTTTCCTTGTAAATATTGATTCTTGCGCGGTCAATACACAACAATAAACATAAAGAGGACGTCTAAATTTAGCACAAGCATTTTTATGTGCAAAGGAGGAAGTTTCAAGTTCTGATATCAACTCGGAAAGTTAGATCAGTTCTTCCTGACATTCACCTTTCCGCCGGCCCTCGCGAACTTTTTCTTGAAATTTCAGTTAGATTTTTAATTGACTCTAAGAGTTTGGCGCTACTCAACTATGCTCCAGCAACGGCACAGTTCGCCCAAGGTAGATTCAGCGATTCCGCTCCCTCCCCGTCCTTTTCTCATGGATCCAAACTAATCTTTTAGGTTTTATTCAGTAATTTTTCCTTATACTTCTATTATATTCTTTTTGATTATTTTTCTCAACCTTTATTATCTATTTTTCACACTTGTAAGCGAACCCACTCTTGGAAGTCTCTATGTCAAGAGGTTGATTAGTTGATAAGATGGAATTTTGTGGGTAGGTTTATTGATTAATAAATTAGAGACAAAAATGTCGAAGAACCTTCGAAATAGCGCTGATGTCGATATATAGTGAGTGGACGAGAAAACAACCATGGACGACAAATAGTGAAAAAATAGGCAAAGGAGTCGAAATAAAGTTTGAAATCAACTGAATGGTGTTTCATGAGTGATAATTAAATGAAAAACGTTTCAATATTAAACAGTGATTACTTAATATATAAAGGCAAATTGCGCTCGACGGTTCAATAGGCTGAACGGTGATATAGCAGGCGGACGGAAAAGCAGCACTGGGGACAAATTTGAAAAAGAATATATGACGGGTGACAGGAAATGTTGCAAACACGGCTGCCACGGTAACGCGGGACGTCATGACGCCTGGTTGAAGTAGGGGTGTGCCTGACGTCAGAGGAGAGGGCGGCGCCTCGATAGGGTGAGAGGTGGCGCGATGGAAAGAACCTTCTTCAAAGTTCGTAGGCGTCGCCTCCGCTTCGGCGCTTCCGTCTTGCGTTGCCTCGCTGGCGTCGAGTGCGCGGGTTCCTTTCGTATGCGTTGAATGATGCATTATCTCGTTGTGCGATCATGTGCGCTTTGACGCGTTTGCTTTCGCATTCTCCCCATGCGACTCGCCGTAGTGATCTCGCAGGTTTTATTCTGCCTACAGCGATAGAGACTGCATAGCATTCGGCAGCAAATATGGACGCGCAGTTGGGAAGCGTGACAGTCTTACTATTTTTTGCCAGCTTCCTTCTAAAACCACGCTTCCGCCATATCCTGCTCTTCTGAGCCATCAGTGCAAAATTCTATGTAGTTCGAATATGTTTTCTTGTAGTGTCCAGCATTACTGTAGCAGGTGCAGGTGTAGTATCTTTTTTATGCGGAATTGTGAAAACGTGAAGTCATACACTGGGAAGGCTGTACCACGGGGGCAGTGGGCCGTGCCTTGAGGTGACATCATTAATGATACCTAATATCTCTGCGCTTTGGCAACTATCCTCGAGGGGGAGAACAGAGGTCTGATTGACAGGGGTTTGTTGTTGAACAGTATTTTGGAGGTCCACTTTGCACCGGTGGCATAAAAGAGGCGTTTCGGCAGGGAACGGATCTTTATGAGATATGCGCATGTGAGCATGGTTCTGCCTGTAAGTGATGGCTCATTTATTTCCACATATTGACTTTATATGGGGTATGTTCTCTATGTGCTTTGTTGAGAGACGTCAGGAATTTAAAGCGGAAAGCTGGGCTAGTTGGTGATCTTAGTTGCACAAATTACTCAGAATGACGGAAATGATGTTCTAGTCGAACGAACCTTGGATGTATTTAAGTCCACTGCCTGGGGTCTTAATCTCATCCACGAGCTTTCTAAAGATGGCAGCTTACGCATCCTGGACGCTGCGCTTTTTCGAGCGACGCACGCGTTAGCTATACGTACCAACAAAGGTCTAAAAATCAATTTTTTAAATTTTAATTCCACCCATTCTAATTCAGTAAAAAGAGGTATCGCAGAGACATGCCTTAGTGCTGCTCTAGAGGAGTCCGGATAACACAAGGTGATCGAAAATGTTCACCTGTAGGCATATCGCATGACGAAGGCAGTTTTCCCTAGGGAGCTTGTGATACCGTTGCTGAAGGCCTGTCATCACACTGGAAAACAGGCAGCGACGACTGAGCAACAAGCTAATGAGCGGACTTGATGCGTGACATTCCTTATATCCACCAGCTGGCACACGGCCTAAAGAAGGTGGCACGGAAATCCAAGGCCCGAGTTGTGCTTCCGGCGCCGGGTAAACTCGGCAAATTGTGCAAGGCTGCTAGTGTTTCCTTAAAAAAAACATGACTAATGAAACATCAAATGACGTATGTGGCTTGCACGACCAATGTGTTCTATAGAATTTGTGGTCATGCGGGAAATGCTACATAAGCCAAGCTGGCAGTTGTATCAATATTCCCATAACGGAGCACACGCTAGCTGTCGAGGCACTATCACTCCAGCAATATTGTACTCCGATATATAATCAGACACCGGTCATTGTTTTCATTGAACACTTGAAGGAACGTGAAATACAAGAAGCTTTCGCATTTACAGGAAAAAAATTCGTTATTAACCACCCATCATTATTGTTTTCATCGAAAGAATTACACTTCGTGAACCTTGAGGCGCCGTTGCAAATGCGCTTTTGGGTGTGATCTTTTGTACAAGTTTTGCCTATATATTGAATGTGTCTGTCTGGAATAAAACTTTTGATGTCGAGTGTTTATGGTGTCCATCTCTCTTCTGACCTTGTCTTTAGCACTGGTTGTCATGTGCCTTGAATCGATAGACGTAAACCAGGGTTATGCATGCGGTCCAGTCAGTTTAGGTATAATCGTCTGAGAGACCCATATCGAATCACCCGTCATCTGACAGGATCGTACTAGAGAATTATAAATGAGCAAAAGGCATGCCCTGTCGGATGCCCACCACTTTCTTCGAAGCACGTTCAGAACATTTAATGATCGCGAAGCTTTCTTCTTCAGTTTTTTTATGTGCACAAGGAATGGGAGCTTCTTCAAAAAATTATGGCTAGAAATTTGTGTTCTTATACTGGTAACTCTTCTTCATTTAAATGGAAGGTGGGTTTGTACTGCATGCCTCGTTTAAGAAATAACAGGACGGTGAGGGTTTTCTGGTGGGAAATTTGGAATGCTTCTGTCTGCGCAGGTCGTTAGTTAATTTACTATCAACTGTACTTGTCTCTCGCATGCTTGTATGTTTGCTGACTTGTAGGCTACCGGCAGGTCGCCAACATAAAGTGAGTTCATAATGAATTTTTGGAATTATTTTCCTTAGAGAATTCATTTTCACGACAAATAGTATCGCATATAAAACACACCCCTAAGGTATCAAGTTCTCATGAGTAAAGGAAAGCCTTGCGGGCTGCCGGCTTGTTGGCCGGAGGGCCCCTTTTCGGCGGCAGCAAAACATTTCTCGCTGCATCTGCCAGAGGCGTGGCGTCCCTGCTTCAGCCTCACTGGGTGTGAGCTGGGAAGGTGTCGAACATCGCTGTGGTGCGGCGCACCGATGCACCACAACGGCGGTGTTTGCATGAGGCATCAAAGAAAAACTGCCCTTAAAAATTGCATAGCGCCTTCTTGCTTCTTTAAAAGATATGCTTTCATTAGTCTAGATAGTATTAATTTATTTTTCCTTCTTCCAAGTGGGACAAGTACTTGTATAGGCGGCGTGGTTACCTTCGCAATTTTCCCAACGTGGCGCAGCATCGCAGTCATCCGACTGGTGATAATTCGTGGCACATTTGACACATCTATCACAGCCGCGGAAGCTTTGGTAGCCGTGGCCAGACCTTTCGCGTTTGAAGCAGCGTCTAATGTTAGGAATATATGGTCGGACGGAGATTTTTGCGTGCCCTAACTCGATTGTCTTGGACACGGTGAAGGAAGTGAAGGTCAGGACCAAGTGTTTCGTGGGAATTATTTTCATTTCCGTATTTTTAGTCTGCGCATATTAAAGACAACCTCATCTGATAGCACAGTCATTATTTGTTCTTCTGTCAAGCAGAGAAAGTCGTTGTTCGAGGTGGCACCACGTACTATATTTAACGATCTGTGTGGTGTTACAGAGAGAGGGGTGTCAACATCGATGCTTCGACGCTTGCAAACTTTGATATCTGAGTGATGTCGAGGAATTCTAGCAAGGAGTCTCCACTAGCTAATTCTGCCACTTTGTATTTCAGGCCCAAGGAATCTGTGAGAAATTTCTCAACTAAGAATTGGGATATCAGTCTTGCTGGCTTTTCTTTTTGTTCACGATGCACGACATGGCAGTTTGGGAAAGATCTTTCGTGTTTAAAAATTTTCAGGTCTCGTCGGTTCACTCTCTCATCATGGGATGATCATTTGACAGAAAAGAGGTAGCCGTAAGAATGTGTGTTCTGCGGCCACGATGCCAGCCACACTCCATGGAGCCCAACCACAGGACGGGGCAAGAAAATAAAAACAAGTCCTACCCACGCCATCTGTACACCTCTGCTATAACGAAATATGGGGCAACTCACGGTAGTTACACCATAAGAGGTTAACCATAGCCGCCAGGAAAGAAAGAAAAACCAAAGAAGATCAAGAGGCGGAGAGAAGAGAGTTGTGAGAAAGTTTATGATTTTATGGGGGTTTTACGTGCCAAAGCGACAGGCTATGAGAGACGCCGTAGTTAAGGGCTGAGGAAATTTCGTCCACCTTGGGTTCTTTAACGTGCACTGACATCGCACTGTCCAGGGGCAATATCATTTCTTCGAAATTCGACCGCCGTGGCCGGGATCGAACCTGCGTGTTTCGGGTCAGCAGGCGAGAGCCTTAACATCTCAGCCACCGCTGCGGATAAAGTTGTGAGAAAGGGATTGGAAGATGCTGTACTTAAAATACACCCCTTAGGTACACTGCTCTCATTCAATGAGGTTCCTAAAAAGGATGGCACCTAGACGTATTTTAGCGGTTGAATAAATGGTTGCTTAAGAATTTCAGCATCCTCCAGCGAATTCCGGAGGTCGCTTATATTCCCAAACCTTCAGTTTGTGTAATGGGCTGTCTAAATTAAAGCGGTCCGGTAGGCAGTTTTGTCTCGGCATTAATGCTTCACGAAGGGTCGCAGAACGGAAGGATAGTGAGCATGCTTTCTTTTAATCAGTAATGGTGTATTTCTAGACGGGGTCCACGGCTGTCGAAAGATGATAAGAGGTGGCATCGAACAGCTTTGAAGGCAGCCGCTGCTGCTTCTGCCGCCGCCACGAGTTCGGTTTCAGCGACGGACGAAGAGGTTGAGTCTAGCCTAGCTTAGGAACAGAGCATAACCACGCATAACAAATTTCCGCTCGCTCAACCGGGGTTAGCCGAGCCGCAAAAGTTCTTTTCTTGGTTTATAAAAAAAGTGCCGAAAATACAGCATTGCTTGACCCCGCCTCGCCAGGAGGGGAAGAAACAGGGCTAACCGCGGTCACATGATGCAAAAAAGCAGTAATCTTCCTTTGCACGTCAAAAATGCTGGGGTCATATCTGGGACCCGCCCACATGCACACTGTACTGCTTCAACGCGTAATGAAAATATTTGTTTTACATTTTTTATGAGTGTTACGTCACAGTGCATTAAAGGTTAGCGTTAGTAATGCACAGAAGTTTAGTTTATCTTTAATACCAATGTTGCGAAAGTAACCACAGGTAACAAGATGGCATTGCACTTAGGGAGACGAAAGACATAGTCAGCCATAATGCATCCAGATCAGGTTGCAAGGAGAGGAAAACCGCAGTAATCTGAAAATTTCTCCAATGGCTATACGTTTTTCGTTTACAAGCAATTTTGCTCTGTATGCGTCTTCTCTCCTTTGGACCGACACGTCAAATCCGATCCAGTGCAAAGAACCCGTATGCGAGAATGGAGCACGGCTAAGCGTCAGTGAAACTCTGAAGCCTTAGAACACCAACGGGATATTTCGTAGTTATTACTGTGAAAGCATTGTAAATTGCATTAGCAAGAAAGCCTGTATCCGTAGCGCTCCATGGCAATAACTTCTGTGACCTCACAACGCTCTTGTATGACGTCACTAAAACGATAAGACAGTGATGTCTGCAAAAAAGAAGGAAAGAATAGACAGTTTAGCTCAGCTAGCACGTATATTGTGCAGTAGCACTAGTTACGGTTTGAACTTCAGATCCTTACTTTCTAAATGCTTTTGACCTAAAGGCCTTTACTTTTAGGCACGTTCTAAATGCTTTTAATTTAAAGGCCTTTTCTTGTAGGGCTTTCTGCCCTCTAATGACTAAGTACTTTGCCCGCAGTGCATTTGGGTAAACACTTTTAAAGGCCTAAATGCTTTGCCTTGTTGATGGCTTATCAGGCGTACACTCCTGACACTTTGCCCACAACATGGTGTGTAGGTGGGCCACCCACCACAAAGCAGGCTTCAAGGAAGTACACAACTGCGCAAACGTGGAGAGCCGTTGCGAGGTGAGAGAAGTGCGAGCCCGCGTTTCCTAACGGTGCAGGTCCCGTTTTCTAGACATGTATAAATTGCATGGGAAAATACGTTAAACTTTTTCCACACACTACTGCCACACATGCCTTTTATACATAGATAAATCGCAACCACCGCCATTACTGTGGTCTCTCACTTTTAAGGAAGACTGCATGCACATACATGAAAACGAATGCAGCCCAAATTCGGATAATGCGCCTAATAGTGCTACTCCTAAAAAAATATTTTTTCACAATTTGCGCGGAATTCAATTATGCACGTCATGATTTCGTAGGGAGCACCTGCGCATGGCCTCAAAACAGTGTTACATGCGTTTTTTAAGCACGACTGTACGCATATACGTGCGAACGTATCTGGCCCGAATTCAAATAGTGCGCTAACAGTTTTACTAACCTAAATTATGATTTCTTCCCAAGGTGCGCGGAATTCAGATACACACGTCAAGATTTCGGAGCGAGCACCAACACATGGGCCTCAGAGCCGCGTTACTTCATGGCGATTGAAGGTCATTCTAGTGTATACGTTTTCTTACGACTGTGTGCTATCAGTAGGTGTGTGATTAAGAGCGAATACTTTTTTGATGGACCAGGCAACAGAGCTCGCAATAAGATAATGCATTCGCATGCATTGCGCGCTAGCAGAGGCAAGTGAGTGCCCTCAGCAATTTATTCTGGCCGGTAAGTAGTACAACATTGTGCGCGTTATCACAGACACTCGCATTCTGTAAAGCAAACATTCCGCCCAAGCAGCTCGATATCTTGTTAGGCTATAGCACCCGATATGCATGAAGAGCCGTTGCGTGTTCGCGCCATTGGTTGTCAGTGATTTCCGTGCGTTGTTGAAAGCACGTGTGCTAGACTAACTGCGAACGCCTGCCGGGAGGTGATCCGTTATTTTGCCTACCACAACTTCTTGAACTCATCACGTTATGTAATTCCCACTTTGAAACTGTTATGCCTTGACATCGCAACAGGCGGCGCCCTGTTCTACTGGTAAATTTCTTGATTTTACTTGAGAACCCAAAATACTATGCTGGAGACCTCATGAAAAGGTAACAGTGATCCATAATGGCATTTGTTCGTTAATTGAACAAGCTGAGCACCGCAGTTCTCTTGCCAAATTGTAGAAAAGTTTTAAGGTGAAGCTGAGTGCATTGAACGAATACCAATGAACCCTTGATGTTCAGGAAAAATGCAGTCCACCTAACATGACTGCAACATTTTGTTGCTTCCAACCAGAACGACAAAACACATTTTCAAACGATAGCAGAGCGACTGCAAGGTTATTTGCTTGAATTTGAACATTTTACTTGACCCGAGAAACATCCGGAGGTGCCGCGTAATCCGCTCTAAACATCTTATTCGGATATGTTCTGCGAACTATATTACACCGCAGCTTACACTGCCGATTACACATTTCATTCGCATTTCTCACACTACTACGTGTGTGTCCAAAAGAACACTTCCAGACATTGGCCGCGATGGTACGAGAATTGAGATGAAAAATTATATCAAGCGCAATACGTTGAAGTGAATGTACCACTTACCTACGGCACCCGGATCTGTAAACAATTGTTCTTTGTGGGACCCCACCGCCAAACATTCCCGAGGCTTCTGATCAGCGATGAGATACCGCTGTCCTCTAGCTTGCGCTGAAAGGTTGCTCTGGGTGCTAAGTGCTGTCTTCAAGGCCTCTTCGGGACTGCCAAGCAATTCCCCGAATAAGAAGGTGACGCTGCCGAACGGCAATTGGACAACTTCCTTAATGCGCCGAATAAAATGTCTGCCACACCTGACTGCTAAGAGGGGCTGTGTCGTCCACAAGGATACGTAGACAGCATACCGTTCCACGCGCTCGCGCTCCTCCACTATCATTTCCGCCAGTAGGCAGGCGTGAACGGAACCACCGCGCACAATCCAAGCATGTGGTGCTTCACTGGCGTCGTCGTTGAGCCCTTTCAAGTCGGAGGACATGCGGGTGAGCGCCTCAAAGCAGCCATGCAACGTCGGTATTTCTGCCACACGGCAGAACTTCCATTTCCGCTGGTCTTCGAGGGGCATCAGCCAGCATCGAATCCATGCAATGCCCTGTAGGCGATGCGCCTCCTTGTCGAAAGATTTCAGAGCCTCGAGAATGCACTTCACTATCATGCTAGGTGGAATGCTTCGCAGCCGTGGCATCCACTCCGTGTTCTCGTCCTCGAGCAGCCGCAGTTCCTCCGGCTCGAATGTCTGCAGCAGCACACGCAGGTTATTAAAATCTTCGGCGGCCATCATTAGGAGTGCTGCGACGTGTTTGAAGTCCTCTCCGCAGTAAACAGACAACCGATGTGGCTGCGCAGTTAGCCACAAATCAATTTTATCTGATATGTCACCGCTTGGGCCCAGGACCGCATCGAGATAACACATTTAGAGCGAATTTGATTTGATTATTTGCCATCCCAGATGGTTAGACTGACCAATAAATACAAAGCGCGTTCTAAACCTAATCATGTAAGAAATATACGTTCCTTCTTTTTTGTTCCTGTCTGACCGCACATTCAATATGACATGCGCTAAAACGCGCCTCGTGTATTTTTATTAGGTGAATTTGATAACATCGTACCTGGTTTAGCGATACAAAGTGTTTTTCAATGTATATGCCTGCAAAGCGTAGGACTGATTTGGAAAAAGAAAGCTGGAAACTCTAAACGAAACAAGCCCGGTTTATATCGGCATTGAAAGCGTATGTGGGAATAAAAGACACTGCAAGTACTCACTGATGGCTAATAAAAAATGTGGTAGCAGCACTCGAATCTTGTACATAGATATAATATGTCTGGCTTCTGAAGTGTAGTGCCCTTCGCTGAGTTGTATTGATTGACCTTTCGTGTTAAATCTGCATGCGTGGGCCGTGCTTCTCTCGGCCTTTACCATCGCCGCCATCCCTTCACACGTGTTCCAAAAAATATAAACTTATTCACGTCTCGCATTCACGTCTGTATCGAATAAACGTTTTCGCAGAGCTCCTTAAAAGACGCATTTAATGTCATGTCTCTTTCCTTCTCCGATCGTGTCATGGTCATTGCTCGGAGTGAAGACTTTGGCCCTGAGAAGTTTAGGCTACATTCGGCAACATGGAAGCTTAAACCTTCGTTGCTAAACGAACAATACTTCATGCAGGGAGGCAGCATAGTCTGGAATCTGGCTTGACTTTGAGAGTCCTATTATTTTCAGCTAAGGAGATGTTTAAGCAAAAAGCTCGTGCATTAGCTAGCGATACCGGCATCATGAGGTCTTACTTTAAGCACGGTGAGAAGAAATGGTTTCTTCAAAGCCTTTATATGTTGCACGAACTTGAATGCGCGGCTTCAGCTTGTACACTGAGGACATTTCAACTGTTAAATGTGATTTTCAAAACCTTGATGCCGAATGCTTTTGGACGCCCGTATACGATCCCGCAGGAATCGTTCTTTGCACTCAGTAGCCGCGTTCAGACTACGTGCACTATGCACAGATCGTTGGTAATTATCGTAAGCGTAAACAAAAAACACGGCATAAGTCTCCCAAATTTCGCGCGCAAACGGATGAGTCACTCCATCCGACGCTCCAACACACGCCTGCACTGCTACATTGTCTCTATGGGCCGGTGTTGTGTCGCTTATTGTCACCGTGATCTGCCCATTCTTCAAGCATTTTCTGCCCCCAGCTTGATCTTGTTCAGTGCGGAAGCTCCTTCAATATGTACCGATGAGCTGCTCATCGAATAATAGCGGCAGAGGCTGATTCTTTGCGACCAGCGGCTGAAGACATACAGAGACATACAACTCCAAAACGACGCCTGCCTGGAAATATCAATTGGTTTTCATTTTTTAATGTGCTAACAAGCTCGCAACAGTAAAATGCTTCCCTTCTTCTAGAAACATGCTATTATGGCTCCTGGCGAGCGTTGACAACATTGACGGTGGTGCCCTGCCCGTTTCGTTCTTGTGCATTCTTGCTGCCAGCAGCCAATCCTGCGCACCATCAAGTGACGTGTCTACAATGGTGCTTTTGTGCGATAGGTTAGGGATCACGTCGAAGCGTTTTCCCCGTGTTGTTTTGCTGTCACACTCGGTGAAGCGGCAAGAACTATCGCAACCTCTTCAGCCACAATAGATGCGCCCCTGAAAGTGCAGTTCGCTTTTATGCTCTTGTCTTTATTGGCCAGAAGCGCCGTCATAGCCTTTCGATGCATATACCACGTACGCCCGTAACCAGTTCTTCTTTTGCAAGGACCCTGCTCGATCCCTTGTTCTTTTTCTTTTTCGTGGAAGGCCGAATTCATGTCCTTCGCGTTTGGCGGAATCTTTGCAGCGTCCCGTATATAACTGGAAATATCGTGAAATGTGGCAGCTAGCCGAGTTTGCTGATCTGCACACCCGCACTTCAAGCCCTACAAGGGAATGACCGAGCACACTGGCTTGCCCTAGGTCTCTCCTCCAAACGAACTGATAGTAACAGAAATAGATAGAATGCTCACTTATCGCGAAATTGTGCACTACTACCTACTAAGTAGGAAGGGATATCCGGAAGCGGATAACAATGTTAGCAACCAGGAAGATATAGCTTGGAGGAAACTCCATGGCGTGGTAGTTCCAAACCCATTGATTTATAGCCAAATATATCCAAGGCAATTCAATGCTAGACGTTAAAACTGTGAAGGATTTACGACTATGGTAGACGTGATCTAGATATGCCCACGTTAAAAAGACAACACATGCACACCACACTCATGGTAGACTCTCATGCACAACGCAGGCCCAGAAGTCCAAATAAACGGTGTATATCAAACTTTGGACGCCGCTTAATCCGAGGGGGTCATGGCCGACGCCTAGGGAGGCGAAGAGGACAAATACCTGCGACCTTCCGATTGACTGATTCTGAAACAAAGTTTTCCATCCATCGGGGAAGCAGCGACTTCTAGGCGAGTATCATGGGCCCTGTAATTATCGCTCAAGTGCGTGATTAATTGCGTTGAAATCTGCGTGCGTTCTAGCATATAATATGTTAGTTACAACCTGCGCGAGCCGTCGGCTGGATTTTTGATGCCCGTGTCTTTTATGCCACCCTGCTGAACTCGAGCTGGCAGATTCAAATAAATGTTCATAGCTCTCTTCTACGGGAGTGCGCGAACATTTTCATAGACCTCATGTCGGACTATAAAAATGATCTCAGCATAACATGGCAGCAGTAAGCTTTCTTTAGACGAACGCATTTTTCATTATGTGCTATGTGGTGTTTGTTATCTGTAAACAAGTTCTTTTTCATTGTTTAGCACAGTGCTAGAGTTGCAGCATCAGTGGAGCCATCTAAAAGAAAAGATTTTCCGGCTCCGTAAAGTGTACACAAAGTACTGCAGTGGCACTGTAGACGTTGAAAATCATGAACCCAAATACTAAATATAATCTTAATGGCCGACACAATAAAACGTCGAAGGTGCAAGCCATTCTTATCTTGTTTGCTACTCAGTAGTTGTGGCATTTTGTTGCTAAGCATGGGTTGGTATTTTTGGTACCAGCTGCAGCGGCCGCATTTCGGGGAAGAAAAAAATTCAAGCTCTAGTACTTACATTTTCGCGTACACTATGTGGCCCTCTGGTGAAAACATTGGCTATGGTTTACCTCTGGTTAAACCAGGAGTGACGCAATAGCTACAGGTAGCCGAGTGGAACTCGCTCAGTTAAATTACAAAGGCGTTCGTTCTTCAGCTCGATCTTCATCTCTGCACGTGGATTAACTATCGGCGCCTAGCCGCACTCTACCACCGGCACCTGCTCCGCACCACGTGACCAACCACGTCACCAGCCACAGCGCTGCCACAGAGCTCAAGTGGTGCCACCCGGAAGGCTAGAAATGCGAGCGTAATGTAGCAATCGCAAAAAAAAAAACATCTATCTCACAGTGCGACTTCCCTTCTACTGTACATTACGACACAGGGACTTTAAAGGCGATCAGTCTTAGTAGTGTCATTAATATGTATGAAGTAGCTGACGTCTTCAATTCCTGAAGTAGAAAGGAACAATCAGTGTTACACAACTGCCAGCACAACGCGCATAAAGTGAACTACCATGGTTATTTACCACAATTTTTAAGGGAATGGGTAATATGTTCTGACAAAAATGTTTGCCCATTCATCCCGGTTACTGCAAGTTGGTAATATTTTACTCTCCTGTACACTACGTCCGAATTTTAATTAAAAAAAAACAGGTGCTCTGGCGTACTTCTTGAGGTGTACATTCGTACAGTGCAGGCCGAACTCCTCCGAAGACCTGCGTAGCGTATCACTTTTTGTTATTTGAGGAGAGTGCATAAGTTTTATGAGCGCGATGTATGATTTTCTCTTCAAATGGCTTTTTGGGCCCAACCACGATGTGGCGAAAAAATTGGCAGTGGTTAAGCTCTGGTTAAACCTGGAGTGACGCGATAGCTTCGTCTGGTCGAGTCGAACATGTTCAGTTGTATTGCAAAGTCCACCTTTCGCCGATTCGTTTCGCTGGGCCTTCCTTCTTCAACCTTGTTCCACTCGAGACGGCGCATGCGCACAGCTTTGGCAGCAGGGTTTCACCGGAGCGCAGCGCTGTCTGCAGCATCGGCTGCTCGGTACCACGTGGCTCGTCACGTGACCAACCAGGTGACGAACCACGTGATCAGCCACGGCGCTTCGCCGCCTGTAGCTGTTCCGCACTTCGTGACCAAACACGTTTAAGCGAGGCGGCACCGCCACGCTGAAGGCTCGAAACGCTACCGTAATGTAGCTATCGCTACAAAAAAGAGGCGCTCCTGCTCGTTCTTGACAACTTGCCTTCTCTGATTTCCGGCTTTCTCGCCACAGAATGAAGATTGCAAGATTAAGCTAGCGAACATTGGCGTCATTCACACGTTCAAGGTGTCCTAGCATTGGCGCTACACTACAGCGAAACTGTCGCGGAGTATGTCGGAACTTCTTCCGCAATGTACTGTTTATGGGCTAAGAAACGACCGAAGATGCAATCGAACATCAGAGTATTTAGCACGTGAATTTGCAACAACGCATTGTTATTGCACAGATGGCCGGACATAGTGTCACATGGGGTGACTTCAATAGGTGCAGATTATGACGCCGGCAAAGAAGAGAGATGCACTAACGAAGCCTCTGTACGGAAAGTAAGAATGCTCCCCGACTACCAATAATCTGACGATAAGGAAGCCGACCGGCCGCTGGTTGCCATGGACGCTTTAATCGGAATTAGTTTAATCGTGTACTTGAAGCAAATTGTTGCTTGGCGTTTCAGAGAAACATAGGCATGACCCCTATATAGAGCTTGGAAAGTGCAGTGAACGGTCTACTTTGAGGAAGCTAACGTATTAATGGATTTTTTCTGAGAAACAAGCGTTTTTTTCGGACCTCATACTTCTTGTTGTGAACTAAAAGTCCGCTTACTACGAACCTTGGGCACAGAAAAGGCAGTACGCACAACCATCAGGTTCGTTATAATTGGGCTCGATTGTATTTAGAAACTCTATTACCCAGATCACCGTGCTAGCGACTAAGCGTTCTTTCACGCATAAGCAGTTATCTTAAGGACTACTGTTATTTACTCCGCTGATATGTTTGTTGTTCCTGTGTGCTTCCCAGGCATTTCCCTTCCTTCTATTTTGGTTTAGTTATGCAACATATTTATTATTCACATCAGGGTTTTGTCGTCGCGGTGGATGAGTGGTTATAGTGCTCGGCTGCTGACGCAAAAGACGCGGGTTCGATCCCGGCCGCGGCGGTCGTATTTCGATGTCAGCGAAATTCTTGAGGCAAGTGTGGTGTGTGACCTCAGTGTACGCTAAAGAACCAAGGGTGGTGGGAATTTATGGAGACCTTCACTACAGCATCCCTCATAGCCTTAGTCGCGTTGGGACGTTAAACACCCTAAAACCGTAACCGATCACATTAGCGTTAGCTGCCTCTCATTAAACTGTTCCGGGTGTTAGGACACCATCAATTCATTTTTTTTGTGGAAAAGAACCTGCAACATATCTTTTTTTCAGCGTGTAATGAAAGCCTGCGAATTATTAAATAATTTATGTGATTGCGCTCTTGTGCCACTATATAGTAGGACCACGAAGTGTGTTCTGATCGAATAAAACATGCACGTCCACCGTCTAAAAGTGAGTGGTAAGCGCCGCTGTAAACTTTATACTGAAAATGTGTCAGCGCAGGCTTCCAGAGCATAGAAAGTGCGCACCATGAACGGCAATAAGTGACAAGCTTGCCCCCGAGAGCCAATTCCAGAAGAGATTTTTTTTAGCTCTCGCACACAAAAAACAAAGAAAGAGAATCAGTGAAGTGACATAGTTCATGGTAGCCTCTGTTTTTTTTCTTATTTCTGCAGCTCGTTGAACTGAGCGGCGGCCACTCTCTTGCGAACAGTCAGCGAGCACGTTTCGTTGGTTCATAGTACGGTTGGGAGTGTTAAAATACAGCAGCGGATGAGTACGATGATTTTTTTTTAAGTTTTTCATGGGCTTTCTTTAAACGCAGAAAAAGGATAACGCAAGAAGTCCGCACAAAAAATCTGAATTGGCTGCCTCTCTTTCCCGACAAAAATATAATGAAATGCAATTGGTCCTCAAGTCAATATGAAAAGCTCCATAATTCATCCAACCTAAACAAGTAAGTGATCAGAATATAAAAATCACTTTCAGGAGCATCTCATGAGAGTAAACTGTCCGTCACTGGTTCCGCCCAATGTCATGCATGCTTGCAGGCGCAAGCATAATTAAGCACCGAGTACATGACGTTAGAAAACAAGACTGACAGGCACTGATACGACGCACATAATTGTTCTAGAAGCAGGATTTCAAAGCTTCTCGACCGTATGACAGCGGCACAGCAGTTACGACCAGTCAGTAAAGCAGCCTGTCGTTCTGAAACGTACTGGCGCGAAACAAGCGGTCGCGTTCGACACTTGGACTTGAATTCGGCTGGTGTGTGCCAAGCAAGAAAACAAGCAGTAAAGACTCCCTTAAGCTCGTGAGGAGTGCTTAAGTCTTTCATTGAGCACATTTGGAAGTGAGAAGTTTTAATTTTATTATGAAGAAGCAACACAGACGGCATGACCCAAACAGCAAACAATACATGGGCCATCGAAACAATGAATAGTTTTCCCGGCAGCTGGAATTAACGCTCCAAGCCATATTTTAGGCACTTAATTAACTTAATCATAATGACTAATAATGAAGTTACCTTTTATGACTGCACTTGATTACTTAACTGGTACTTAGCAAATGAACAACTATTTTCCAGAATTCGGCTGTC
This sequence comes from Amblyomma americanum, assembly GCF_052857255.1. Classification (NCBI taxonomy): domain Eukaryota; kingdom Metazoa; phylum Arthropoda; class Arachnida; order Ixodida; family Ixodidae; genus Amblyomma; species Amblyomma americanum. The sequence goes on from NC_135505.1 coordinate 96,302,872, forward strand.
AAAAAATTTATCGTGCATAATTTGTGAAATAGGGATGACCGAAGGCGTTCTGGGTACTAAATGTTTTTATATTTAAAAATTAAAGTAGCCAGGTTCTCAAAACCTGATCAATATGAAATGCTACCACATACCAAGCATTTACAAAGCTGGTGATGGTGCATCTGCTGGAAGTTATGGCTCTGTTTACAAGTGCTAAGACAACTTAAATTGGTTGTTTCTCCGCCCTATGTGATAACGGCGATTGCTGATTCTACTCTAGCTACTTGCATCTTTGAATCCTGATTTTCAACATTTGTCCACAAATTTGGGGAAGGAAACGTCCTGTGCTAGTTGTTTATAGCAGTGACAGTTGTGGTTGAGCATTTTGGTTTTGTTTTGGGGAAAATTGTGCTTCACAGCATTAACAACATGTTAACTACAGAGAATTAACTACACGCGAAGTAAAAAACATGGAATGAAAGGAGTGTGCCTCTGGCACCTCATTACTGGAGATGTGTAATTTGAACGCATGTTACAGTGTATCACCGAAATCCACTGCGCCCTCAGACTGCACCCAAGACTAAATATTTCTGGGTAACAACACAGTTTTTGTCACAGTTCATTAGTTCTATTCAAAAAGGGCTTGCAACTTCCTCCTGAGTCATCATGATGTCATCACGGGTATAAAAGGAACAACTGGAATCTTTGAGCCAAAGTCAGTGCTTGTCTGTGTATTTCTTCATTCTAGATCATCCGTTCGGGCTGTTTCTAATGAAAAAGAATAGTTGCAGGTTGTAAAATTTGCCTTCATGACTGAGGTAATTTCTCCTATTTCTAGACATATGTCAAACAATATATTGAACCGTTTATAGAGATATTTGGGAAAGATTAGAATTTTTTTGAATATTTTACGGGGCACAATATATCGTAGTTTCTCCTCGACAAAGCAACTCACAATTGGGAATTATATATACTTTGTCATTTACATTACACAGTATTGCCGAATTTTTTAGCCGGAAGTTTTAATCTGAACATGTCATGAGGCAATGCGCATGTGTGCATTGCCTGGTTCCATCTCGATCATGGACACTAATATTGTCACAGGCCAGACGGAGAACAATCGTAGACGTAGAGGGGGACCGCAGAACGGCCGAGGTTTTTAATCGCCCAGAACAGAGCCAGCTCGAGCGCGCCTCACGCGAACGCGACCACTTCGTCCTCGTCACGGCTTAGCGCGCAGGTAGCTCGAGCCAGGTCCGTGGCATTAGTCCCCCGAAAAAGAAGAGCATCGTCCCGATGCGAGGGTATGTACAAAGCAGAAAGCGAACAAAAAGAAACAAATTAAAACGCAGAACCCGAACACAGTTTAAAGTGGAGCGTCATCGCTCTCACGCGAGAAGTATGGCTTAAGTCGCATTACATGCGCAATGTCAATCCGTGGTTGCCGACGACCGGTAGCCACAGTTCCACGTGGAACAACCTCATAATCCACGTTTCCAACACGACGGAGCACCTCATAAGGTCCGAAATATCGGTGTAGCAGTTTTTCGGACAATCCCTTTTGGCGGACAGGGGTCCACACCCACACACGGTCACCGATGTTGTAGGTAACCTCCCTGTGGCGCCGGTTGTAACGTCTGGAGTCCGTGTCTTGTTGAGCTGTGATGTGCAAACGAGCAAGCTGGCGAGCTTGCTCGGCTTGTTCGACAAAGGAGCCCGCATCTGGTGTCAAGTCATCATCCACGCACGGGAGCATGGCGTCCAGCATCATCCGCACTTCTCTGCCGTAGACTAGACGGAATGGTGTAAAGCGGGTTGTTTCTTGAGTCGCAGTGTTGTACGCGAATGTGATGTAGGGGAGTATTTGGTCCCAGGTTCTGTCCTCCACATCCACGTACATGGAAATCATGTCGGCCAGTGTTTTATTCAGGCGTTCTGTGAGCCTATTTGTTTGGGGATGGTATGCTGTCGTTGTTCGATGGCTGGTGTGACTCAGCTCAAAGATGTCGTGGACAAGCTGAGCTGTAAATGCCTTCCCTCGGTCTGTGATGACGACGCAGGAGCGCCGTGTCGAAGCACTATTGCACGCATAAAGAAGTGCGCAACCTCGAACGCTGTGCCTTGAGGGAGAGCCTGCGTTTCGGCGTAACGCGTCAGGTAATCGGTTGCAACAGCTATCCATCTGATTCCTCCCGACGACAAGGGAAATGGTCCGAGGAGGTCCATGCCGACTTGTTCAAAGGGTATGTTAGGAGGCATGATAGGTTGCAACATGCCAGGCGGTTTCAGAGGCGGCGTCTTCCTACGCTGGCACTCACGGCAGGTCCGAATATATCGCTTCACACATGAGGCAAGGTTGGGCCAATAGTAGTTCTGCCGCACTCTGGCAAGTGTGCGCGTGAATCCAAGGTGCCCAGAGGTCGGCTCGTCGTGGCAAGCGAGGAGGATCTCGTGGCGGAGGGCGGCTGGTATAACCAGAAGGTAACTCTTACCACTGGAGGCGGAGTTTTTCTTATACAACACTCCACCTCGAAGACATAGGGATGGCAGCCTACGAGCCAGGTGGGAGGGTATCGAGGGATGGTGACCTTCTAGATGCTCCATGAGCAGCTTCAACTCGTCGTCCGCACGTTGTTGTGCGATGATGTCGGACGACGTGACTGCACCAAGGAATGCTTCGTCTTCTGCGTTACCTTCGTAAGGTTGCACGGGTGAACGCGACAAGCTGTCAGCGTCGGTGTGCTTGCGACCAGACTTGTAGATGATCGTGAAGTCAAATTCCTGTAAGCGTAATGCCCAACGTGCTAGGCGGCCACATGGGTCCTTCAAGTTTGTCAGCCAGCACAATGAGTGGTGGTCAGTAATAACCTTGAACTGCCTGCCATACAGATAGGGGCGGAAATTTGTGATGGCCCATACTACGGCCAAACATTCCTTCTCAGTTGCAGAGTAGTTACACTCTGCACGGGAAAGTGCACGGCTAGCATAAGCGATTACTTTTTCGACACCGTTCGGACGCTGGACGAGAACCGCTCCAAGACCGACGTTGCTGGCGCCCGTGTGAATTTCAGTGGCGGCATCATCGTCAAAATGGGCTAGTACTGGTGGTGATTGTAGCTGACGTCGTAGATCGTCAAAAGCAGTTTGCTGCTCGGCACCCAACAAAAATGGCTCCTCATCTCGTGTCAAGCGCGTCAGAGGACTGGCCAGCTTAGCAAAGTTTTTTATGAAACGTCGGTAGTACGAACAAAGGCCTAGAAATCGTCGGATGGCTCTTTTATCAGTGGGAACCGGGAAGTCCGCGACGGCAGAAATTTTGTCAGGGTCTGGCCGGATGCCCTCGGAGCTGACGACATGCCCGAGAAACTTCAATTCAGTAAATCCAAAATGACATTTTCGCGGCTTAGAGTACGATGAGCTGATCGGACGGCTTCTAACACCACTCTGAGCCGCTGCAAATGTTCCGAAAACGTTGTTGAAAAAATCATTACATCATCCAGGTATACTAGACATGTTTGCCATTTAAGGCCGGTGAGCACGGTATCCATCATTCGCTGGAACGTTGCTGGACACAGCAGAGTCCGAAGGGGAGCACACGAAATTCATAGAGGCCGTCCGGGGAGACAAAGGTGGTTCTCTCCCGGTCCCTCTCATCAACTTCTATTTGCCAATACCCGCTGCGCAGATCTACCGAAGAAAAGTATTTTGCTTGGCGCAGTCTGTCGAGGGAATCATCTATACGAGGTAGCGGATAGACATCTTTTTTTGTTACGCTGTTAAGTTTTCTGTAATCCACGCAGAAGCGCAGCGTGCCATCCTTCTTTTTTACGAGAACGACAGGAGACGACCAGGGACCATTCGATGGCTGGATTATGCCGTCATTGAGCATCTCCTTCACTTGCGTTTGGATGGCCTCCCGCTCTCGGGGAGATACGCGATAAAGCTGTTGATGTATTGGGCGCGCGCCATCGTGCGTGACTATCCGATGCTTAGTGATGGGCGTCTGAAGTACCTTAGACGACGAGGTAAAGCAGTCCTTAAACTGCAGCAACAATTCTTGCAATTGCTGCCTGTCTGCGGGCGGGAGGCCCTCGTTTATGTGAACGGCGCGTACTGCCTCTTCGTCAACTTCACCTGGCGTGTCTTCTAGGCATGCGAAACACTCAGCCACCTCTTGGACGGGGTCGACGTGGGCGATGGCTGTGCCACCAAATAAATGGCGGTGTTCATTACTGAAATTGGTCACGAGGACTTCAGTGTGACCGTCAGATAGAAAGGCGAGCCCTCTTGCTACGCAAACACCCATGGTGAGCAAAAGAGAGACATTTGGCTCAACAACACGTTGTCCGCAATGTATCGCGTCGCAAGTGACCCTAGCCAGAATACTCGTCCGTGGAGGCACCGTTACGGCATCGTCGGATATACGCAGTGCGGCTCTGCAATTCTCGGGGGCGGGTTTGGTGGCAGCGAGTTCAGTTGAAAATGTAACCAATCGATTTCGAAGGTCTATAGTCGCACCATTTTCTCGAAGAAAGTCGAGACCGAGAATGACGTCTCGTGAGCATTCAGGCAAAATGAGGAACGTTGCCACGAACGTGCATCCGCGCACCGTAATTCTTGCCGTACACATTCCGAGCGGCGTAACCACGTGGCCACCAGCCGTACGTATCTGTGACCCTGCCCACGGCATCATAACTTTCTTCAGCACCTTAGCCATCCTACCGCTCATTATCGAGTAGTCCGCACCCGTATCCACTAGTGCGCTAACCTCCTTAGAGTCAATCAGCACGGGTATGTCAAGGGAGACCTTGGTCTTACCAGACCCAGTCGTCGGCGCCGTCTTCGTCGTCGTCGTCGTCATCGGTATCGTGGTCGTCGATTCGGGAAGGGTCAGTCGGCGCGTCGGTGGAAGCTTTTCGGCAATACGGCGTTCGGCGGCCTCGCCTCCAAAAGTCGCCTGTTCTAGTTTTCCCGGTGCGGGCTCGAGGACCCACGCTGTGCACCAGGTCCATAACCGGACTGATGAGGCGACGGATGGCGAGGTGAGGGCGATCGGGACGTTCGGCGCGGAGGAGGTGGTGAACCACGCCGGCGGGTGACGTATTCGTCAAACTCCTGAGGCCGTTCGGCATGCCGCGGACGGGGACTACCTGCAGACAAGCCTCGCAATCCCAGAGGCCGATATGGACACCGCCGGAAGATGTGACCGGCCTTGCCACAATGGTAACACAGGGGACGTCGGTCTGGCGCACGCCAAATATCGGTCTTCCTCGGCGCCTGTCCTCGAGCTTGCCAGTAGGGAACCGGCTGCTCGGCGTGTACTGCGACTACCGAAGGGGCATACGGTGGCGCGCAGGGAACCGGCGCAGGACGGCGCAGCAGGTCCGCATACGTCGCTGGCGGCCAAGCAGCTGGCTGTGGTGGCGGCTCCACTGGAGCGACGGGCGATCTGAGCGCCTGCTGAACTTCCTCCCGAATGGCGCTAGTCAGAGAGTCCACAGGAAAAATCCCCTGAAGTTTCTGCAGATCCTCACGGACCACAGAACGCACATGTCCCGAAGGGAGCTTGTATTGGCCCCCGAAGCAGCATCCAGGGGGTGTAGAGCCGAGATAGGGTTTAGCTGCCGGTCGTAGAAATTGTACCGTTGCTGGAGCGCTCTCTCCATGAGTACAGCCTCGGAGAGGAACTCGGCGACTGTTCTGGGCGGGCTTCGCACAAGACCGCAGAACAATTGCTCTTTCACGCCTCTCATGAGGTGTCTGAGCTTTTTCTCTTCCGTCATGGACGGGTCCGCTCGGTTGCAGAGGCGCGTCACTTCCTCCACGTACATCGCTACGTTCTCGTTTGGTAGCTGAATGCGAGCGGTCAATTCACGCTCGGCCTGTTCACGGCGATCGCTGCTGGTGTAAGTCTCCAACAGCTGGCGACGAAAGTCCTGCCACGTCGTTAGACTCGCCTCGCGGTTTTCGTACCAGATCCGAGCGGCGTCTTCTAAGCTGAAGTAAACGTTCCGGATCTTAGCACTGTCGTCCCAGCCGTTGAAACGCGCAACGCGCTCGAACTGATCAAGCCAGTCTTGGGCGTCCTCCGAGTATCCGCCGTGAAAGGGCTTCGGGATCCGGGGATTTTGCAGGCTCACAAAAGAAGCAGGTATGAACGGGGCGCTGTCTGACCTTGCTGCCGTGGTCGTAGCCATGGGTGCGCTCTCTTAAGGCTGGAGTCCGAATTCTGGAGACAAGCCTCGGAGTCTGCGGCTGACACGATGGACGGGGGTTCGCACAAGAGGCACCGGGCTTGCGCTTCGGCTCTCCGAGGAAGGAAGGAGCATCAGCCGAGAATACCCAGCACCTCCACCAGATGTCACAGGCCAGACGGAGAACAGTCGTAGACGTAGTGGGGACCGCAGAACGGCCGAGGTTTTTGATCGCCCAGAACAGAGCCAGCTCGAGCGCGCCTCACGCGAACGCGACCACTTCGTCCTCGTCACGGCTTAGCGCGCAGGTAGCTCGAGCCAGGTCCGTGGCATTAGTCCCGCGCGCCTCACGCGAACGCGACCACTTCGTCCTCGTCACGGCTTAGCGCGCAGGTAGCTCGGGCCAGGTCCATGGCAATATATATATCACATTTAATGTTTGAACCGTCTTTATGTTCGTTCTGAGCATATGCTTCTTCAATACCTGGCGTGGTAGCTAGTAGCTGTTGCGTTGGCGGTTCATCCCAAGGCCGCAGGATCAAATCACGACCGCGGCGGCGACTTTTCGATGGAGAAGAAATACAGCAACGCCCACGTGTCCTCGTGCGCGCCATCAGTGCTTCTCCTCTATACAGAGGAATGTCCCTAGCCCCGTTATTTAATTTCATTCACAACACCGTCTAGTACCTCGCGGTCTTGGGATCAGGAGCGCAATGCCAAAGCCACTGATCCACTGTGGCGGATACTTACTGAAAGAACTAGGAGAGATGACTGAATGTATGAGCTAGCTCCGGGCGACAGTAAGATTAGAGTGACAATTAGGGCACTCGTGCAACTTAATTCTCTGCAAAGTGTATATATATATATATATATATATATATATATATATATATATATATATATATATATATATATATATATATATATATATATATATATTGGACATCATATTTGTCAGCCGTCGCCGTAGCTCAGTTGGTAGAGCACCGGCCGCGATATTCGAAGATCGTGGGCTCGGATCCGACCAGCGGCATGGTTGTTTTTTCTGCTGCTTTATAAATAATTTTCTTTAAACCAATTGTTTGGCACTACAAAAAAAAACATTCCGCTCTGCACCTTGGTTTTGGTGACTGTTGGCTTCTTTCATATGTTTGTAAACGAAGCCCCTCATTTCATTTGCCTTGTCTGTTTACACACACACACAAACACACACACTCGCACACACACGCACGCACGCACGAACGCACGCACACACACCCAGGCACACCACGTACGTGCCAACCAGAATTGAATGGGCTGTTTCCGTAAATCCTGATCGTGGGGGTTTTAAACATATCCTCACAACTCAACCACTAGATAGCTTCCGGTAAAACTGCTCACGGCGGCAGCTCTCATGTTGCTATCTTTATGTATTATTTTGTAGCAGGTTCTTCAGCGGCACTTACCTGGTTACGCTGCGCATGGTACATTCGAAGCGCTTCCGCTCAAGCAGGCGAAACATCGCACCCTTCAGCGGAAACTCGGCGTCTTCCGGTCGTTAATCTCGGTGCAGACGATTCGGAGCTCGCATGCGCGCTGCCGACACAACATAAACACTAGCTGTACCGGTTATATAGTGCCGCGTCTAGTTTCCCCTCAAACAAACTAATGCTAGAGACAAGAGGATTTTTAATCTCGCGAGAGTTAAGCCTTGTGCTTGTCGGGGGCCAACCCAGCCAGTGCCTCCTGTCTATGTTCTCTGAGTGTAGACGCAGGCAGTGTCCCAGAGCCAAACTGCGCGCAGTGCAGAAACAGCATCACAAGCGTAGCTTCGCCCATTGGGTTGCGGGGATCAGTGAGCGGCCAGTAGGCGTCAATATATCGCAGTGCGGCCAAGCACGTAACAATGAAAAGCTGTTAAACCAAATTGGGGCCAAGCGTATCCAAGTGCAATCCAAGTTTTTATCAGTATTTCCAGTGTCAAAAATATTTGTAAAGGGAAACACTGTGTTTTCATATACGGGGATATGGGTAAACTGCCATTCGGATCTGAGTTAAGTTGCCATATGAGAACCACCAATTTCTTTTCTAGTTGGTTCCCTGTCATCATCCGGATCACTGGTCACTACCTGCCCTAAGTAGATTCCTTTACTGATTCTAGCACCTGGCCACCAAGTGTGGACTGTTGTTTCCTTGCTAGACTGTTGAACATTATTTCCTTTTCTGCAAGTTAATTTTCAGACCCACCGTTCTAGTCGGTTTGTCCAACTCATTGGTCATGCTTTGCGGTTCATCTCCTGAGCAACTCAGCAAGGCATTGTCATCAGGAAATCGCAGGTTTTTCTGGTATTCTTCATTAACTCTTATCCGCAATAGTTTCCAGTTCGTACCTGGGAACACCTTTTCTAAACAGGTGATGAACAGCAGTGGAAAAATCGTGTCTCCGTGTTCGACATGCTACTTTATTGAAATTTTTTGCTAACTTGATGGAGGACTATTATTATTATAATTGATCATCATAATGCTAGTTATGATGATACATATCTCTTTTTGCTTGCTTTTCTAGCTCCCAATATCCTAAGCTGAATTTTTACCGTCCTCAATTTTTTTAATTCCAGCCCATTTTATTATCGGCCAGTAGGCAGCGCAGCGCCTCTCCGAGCGTCTCAGATTGCCCCGTCTCAGGGTGCAATGCCATACTGGGTCTATAATCAAACATAATTTGCGATACAAGCAATCAGCAGCACCGGGTTTCGGAATAAAAGCGTCACTTTATCACGTATTTCCCGCTTTAAGATTGAGCACGAAGTGAGTGATAGTTGCTTGCCGGGAGTGCAAAAGAAACGGATCCTAAATATAGCTGGTGCACATAGGCTCTTTTATTGTTTTTACGCTTATGTTAAAGAACTCTAACAGGGCTTAAAAGCAAGAGGGAACTGAGCTTTCAATTTATTATGTATAAACGTTTTTTGCGCCTGTAAATCAAAAAGACGTTTATTCTTGCATTTTGGCGCTGCTCTTAATAAGAGTGGTTTAGTTGTCTTTAGTTATGACGGCACCCATTGCACGGTGGTACTCATGCAGTTTTGTAAACAGCATAAGCAACTCCAAGTCGTCTCATAGGACATAAAGCCTTGAAGCCAATTGATTGGTCTGCCGCAGAGCGTTCGCCATTACGGACCATAGGAGGTAAATCAAAAACTTATTTTCTTGATCGGCTGCCACCACCTAGGCTGTTCTATGTTGCCGACTTCGTAGAACAAATTTTAAGCACTTTACTTACACGGTCGTCACACGGAAAGACAATTTTATTGCAGTAACTGTTAGTTACATAAGAACAGCGGAAGAAGGCACACATATTCGTACATTGAGTGCAAAGCTCACCACTCTTGATTTGTGTCCTTCAATACCTAGTGACATTTTCCTGTTATCGACATAATTGTTTTATTGGTGTTTATGCTCCCAAAGCAATCCAGGCTATGAGGGAAGCCGTAGCGGAGATCCTCTGCAATTTGGACCACATTGGGTTCTGTAACGCGCGCTGGCAACGCGCACTACATTGACCTCTAGCATTTTGCCTCCAGTGATATGAGACCGCCACAGCCGGGATCACACTCGCGGCTTCAGGATAAGCAGCCGAGCGCCGTTTCCAAAGAGCCATCTCAGTGGCATTCTTCGTTCGATACTAAGCCACAAATATGTTTATGGCTTATGGACGTTTGATGCCCCATAGCAACTCGGGGTATGAGGGATATCGTAGTGGACGGCTAAGGAAATTTTGACTACCTGGGTTTCTTAACAACCACCAACATTGCACAATAAATGGGCCTCTGGAATTCCGCCTCTATCGAAACTCGGCCGCCGCGGCCGGGATTGCACCAGAAAAGAAGCCATTCGATCTTGCCTCTTTTTTCTCAAGTGAATGGTCTGTCTTAAAGGGAAAGAGCGCAACAGCCTCTACTTGTTGCATGCTGCTTTTGTGCCCAGAAATCAGTTGAAACGCTATATCGATTGTTATATTACAGAAGGCCATCAAAAAAAAGAACAGAAAACATTTAGTATACTCAAATCATGTTCTTCTTACAGCATCCCCAAGTGCCGAGCTTATGAAAACACCCACGAGTCAATGCTTTTGCATGCACAGAAAGCCACAATAAACCTGCGAACATAATTTGTGGCGTGCAAAATGCAGGCGTTCTGACACTACCAATGCTTTCACTTTTATCAGCGTGTCGGCAGGTTGCATGGAAGTTGTTCTTGGTTTTCAAAAAGCAGTGCACTACTGTGTTTGAAACTAAAATTTCCCGCCACTTACACTTGGGGACTTGAAGCGAAAACTTCCGTTTACACCCTATGAGCTTACATCCACTTATTAAACAGTCGAGGAGGCTCCCGGGGTCAAAGAAGGAAGTTCAGTACTGGTCGTCTAAAGACCGCGATAACAGACTAATAGGCCACTCTCTCTTTGCTCTATAAAAAATTCATCAAGGAAATTCCAAGAAAAAAACGGAAGGCTATTGTGAATCTTATGCACCATATGTTCGCTGAATGTGTCTCATTGAAAAAACTTAGACTCGGGGGATTAATATGACAACACTTCCGAAAGAATATTAGTACCTTTCTGGCCGGTGCACATTGACCCAGAGTTAACTCTTGCTGCATGTATGCTCACTTCCCCACGTTCCGATTTGATGTGATAAATTGAGAGATTGTAAAATTATTTGCAGGAAATGGTTGTCATAAACGTCAGACTGCTGAGAAGTTGTCTCTTGGAAAAGTTAGTCCAGACTTTCGCAACCATTTACTGCAAAGACATGTTATCTTCCAGATATTAGAGTTTTAGGCGAAAGGTTGGAAGTTGCAAAAGAACTTTTCACACAGTGCAGCCACCATAGTTTATGAAGAGGCCGCACAGAAGCCCTAAATTTATCACTGCAAAACTGAGCATAATCATCTTCAGCATTGCTCAGCTTGGTATTTAAAGAATAATGATGTTTTTCCATATCACCCGCAGTATTTCTGGACGTATTATTCACTGATCTGCTGTCTCTCATGAAGGACATGACACGTGGAAATGCACCACCGATGTTGTACCCTCTTCTGAGATGCACTTATTACTGAGTAAGCTGTTCAGCACCAACAGCGATGGTAGCCCAAGCAGCACAGGTCATCGGCCAAATATTGCAACAGGATGGTCCCATCCTGGTCCTTGGTAGGGCCAGCTTTGCCTATACAGTTCCAATGCTGGGCCAATTACTTGTCCTGCTTGAGAAATGCTAGTGTGTCCAGAAGTTCAAAGATCTGGTGCAAATAGCATTCTACGACAGTTCTCTCTTCAACAATGTATGTTACAGGACAACGGGCATGTCATGTATTTGGGGAGAATGAGGGGAAATTTTTTAGCAGAAAATGTGTTCTTGAAGGGACTTGTAGAGACTCATGCAAAAGAGCAGCATACATGCGACAATGATATGTGCAGTACAAAAGGTAAGAAGGGAGAGCAGCCGTCTCCGCATGTTGACTTCACAGTGCGAAATTCACAAGGACGGTACATAAAAATGGCTGGGACGTGTGCTTACTACCACCTGATGTTATTGTAACGCCCAAACGGTGACTTTATAGATGGCCGCCATTAGCTGGCAACCAAGCACCTTGTCTATGCTAATATACAATGGCAAGAAGCAAATGAAGACAAATGCAAAGTATTACTTATATTGGCCATACTTCTGCATACGTAGAGCTTTTATACATGGTCATAAACGATCCAGTTACCATTTTGAGTGCAAAACACGGCGGACAGTGTCCCCAGACACAATATTTATTACTGTTTTGTGTATTAATCATTAGAAATATGCGAATAATATTGTTCTTGAAATGAATTTGCATCAGTGAGCAAGTGCCACTAGATAGTTGAAGTGTTAAATGAAGCATGTTTGGTTCTAGTGTATGCTACTGTACTTGATCAGTTCTCCTTAATTTTGTGTATTGGGATGGTGCTTTTATTGCACATGCGGTGCATTCTTGTTTAGGGGCCTTTCTGTGTATTTTTATAGTTAAAGGCTGAATTTAGCAAGAAGAAGTTTGTTTTGTGCTGTTTCAATCACGTAAGCCACATGTTTCAGTTCATTGATGCTCGTGATGTATTACCTTGCGTAAAATGTCAAAGACTGACAACTTTTTAAAGTTTGGAGTTCTAAACCTTTGCATTAAATTTAACTATTGTATTTCATTGAGTTTTTGCCGGCAACGACTGCAGGTGCCATCTCATCCGTTTCTTCCAGTTTGAACTAGCTTCAGTAATCCAGGTAGAAGCATTGTTAAACATATAAAAAATGTTCTTTCTATGTGCACTCATAAGTGTGAACGAGCGTTTCATTTGGCGTTCATGACCTGTATTGAAAAAAAAATTATATGTGATATAGTTCTGTATGAATGCGAAAATGTTTCGCTTGCTGGACCCTCGGACATAGCTTTCGCACCGGAGCTCATTCTAGAGGCTTGTTGTGTTTGTTCAGCTAGGTCATTTTAGGTAGCAATTTTTCGACACTATTCTTCCTAAAAAACGGACCTTTCCTATATGCATTCAATTTATTATAGCTTTCAATGTGTTTCAGCTCTCAGATTCACAAAGGACTCAATTGGAAAGCCAGAAGCCGAACAGCTGGTTTCCGTTTGGATTTTTACATTTTTTTTTGTTGTGAATGATTACGAGTTTCTTTTTAAGTAATTGCATTTTACACACACCTAGGGCAAATGGAAAAGCAAAGGCAGATTCCTGCGAAGTAGTTTGTCTCTTGGAGTTGATTATAAAACACTTGCTCGTTCTTACCCAGGTGGCGTGCTTTCGTTGCGTAATACCACGGGACATATCGCCCTTGAGTATTGTGGAATTATTTTTTTTAATGTTTCAGAAGTTGTAAAATTATGAGATATCATTCAAGCGTACTGAAACACGCCGACAAAGAGAGTGGACACCACGAACGCCAGACTTCACCTGAGGTTTATGCGACAAAACAGGCATTTTATGTGCAGAAGGTTACTAGCGACCTCTGGAGCTGAAAAGTTTTTCCACCGCCAAACAACAATTATTTAAGGCAGAAGAAACCGAAACAATAACCACAACAAAAACATAGGCATAAAGGAATCTTGCCCCTCAGAACACAACGGCGCGCCACGAAGACGCATACGTAGTTGACCCATCAAACACGTTGGCTTGGACATCTTTCGTTACAGGCGCGAAAACAAGCACAACAGAAAATAAAAAGACGGGACGAAGGGCCACTCACCACTCATTTATTTGGAGGCAACACGGACAAATATATACAATATTACAAGCTAGGAATTCTATCATCTTTAAAGTAGATATGATAGCGAACGAGTTAAATTGTTCTCAGCCTTATACAAAGATATGTACATGTTGCTAATACACACGCTTCCGTTCTTTTCTTCGATTGATAGCTTCGAATAATTCCCTGGATTTTGTATTTTTGCTTTTTGATAGAATTTGTGCGCCTCAAACACATGGTTCACAAGAGCGTGACGGGCAGCACCTGATATGCTTGGGTATGTTTGGGCCTTCTTTATCTGGCTCAACGGTTATTTCGTGTACCCTGTTCCCTGATGCTTGAAGTCCGGCATTCGTGGTGTTTGTTGTAGGCAATAGCCACGTGCAGTGGTGAAGCCGGTTGGCTTTGCTGCGCCGCTGCGCCCTCGCGTGAGGCGCGCGGCGGCTGGCACGTGTCTCGTGCTCGTGCTGGAATTCGGCACGCTGGAAAAAGGCTGTAGTCGTGTCATTTCAACATGGTGTCAGAGGTAACGCAATTTCAACAGTAAGCCCAACCGGGGATGCGTCCTCTCGCTTGGGTACACATTTACGGTGGCAGACGTCACAGCAGCGTATACGGCCTGAACTCCGCGGCCAGTTCATGGCGTCCTTCGTCATTCAACCGCCCGAGGCCTTCGAATTCAGGACTGCTGCCGGCTGGATGAAATGAAGGAAGCGGTTCAGGAGGTTCCACACGGCTTCCAGTCTCTGCCCTAAATCAGGGTCACACCAAGTCGACACGCTCATTTACTTGATGGGCGACCACGTCTTCGTATCTTTCAAACTCTCCAATGAAACCGCTCAGAATTTAGAAGTCATCCTGAAGCATTTCGACAGCTACTTCATTTTTGAACGGGAGCGCTTCAACGCGAGGGTCCAAAATGACGCCTAATTCGTGGAACACTTCGTAACTGCGCTTCACACGCTTTGCATCCATTGTGAGTACGGCACCCTCCGTGAGAAACTGGTTCAAGACAGGCTGGTCGTTGGCATTCAAGACCCAAAATTGTCAACGAGACAGCAACTTGACGCTGATCTTACTCTCCAGAAGGCGCTTGGGAGTAGCCGATACGCTGAAAGCTTTCGTCAAAAGCAAGCGGAGCTTCACCCCGAAACACTGACAGGCAACAAAGTTGCATCAGGCAGACAGCAACTCTGGCACTCCTCGAACGCTCCTGACATCAACGACGGCCGAGAGCGCATTGAGTCAAGGCCACATTCGCGTCCAGCTGAATGCGTTCTGACATTGTGTCGTTGATGTGGGAAAGAACGGCACCCGCGTTCACTATGCCTAGCGCGGACGCAGGTATGCAGGGGCTGCCACGAAAAGGGTCACCACGCGTCTGTCTGCATTTCACGCCGTGTTAACATCGTTGAAGCATCAGAACCCGACAACGAAGGGAGATTTCTCTGAATCGTCTCGTCTTTCGATACGTGGACATGGCAGGCAATCATCCTCGTGCAAGGCCAAAATGTCAAATTCAATATCGACACAGGCGCCGACGAATCTGTCCTCGCACCTACAACTTTCAGCATGCTCCGACATCAGCCTCTGTTGTGGCATGCTCCCCGGCAGCTCTGCGGTGCAGATGGGAGACCTCTCGCAGCCAAAGGCGTAGAGCGTCTTCAGCTCGCCTACCGTGGACGTGAAACGCTCCAAGACGTCTCCGTGCTGGAAGGTGTCCACACTCCCTTACTCAGCAAGCCCGCCATCAAAAACGTGCAGGTACTAACCTACGTCAGTGCCTTCGCAAAGAAGGTGAACCAAAGAGACGAATTTCTTTTGTGGTTTTAAGGCCTCCGCAACATACTAAGCTAACACCATATTCGCCTAAGCGAAGGTGCGAAACCATCTGCTTTGAGCTGCCTTCGCCGCATACCAATTGCGCTCTACATGATAACATGGCTTGAACAGCAGCGAATTGAAAATATTGGCGTCATTTCATGTTGATGAGCAGACTGAATAATGTGCACCTATGGTGCAAGTCCAATAACCAAACGGTGATGTTAGAATTTGCGTTGACTTCACTGAACTCAACCGTTACGTCCTGAGAGAGTGGCATCCGATTCCGTCTTTCGTGCATGCACACAGGCTGCTTCACGGGGACAAGGTGTTGTCAAAGCTCGATGCGAATCCAGGGTTCTGGCAGATACCACTGAGTGAAGGCAACAAGAAGCTTGCTAATTTCATCACGACATTCGCGACGTTTTTCTTCAACAGGCCTCCATTTGCCATCGCGCCCGCTCCCTAGCACTTCCAGAAGCAGATGCCAAAAATTCTGGATTGTCTCAACAGAGTTGTGTGTGATAAGGACGACATCCTTATCTGGGGATTAAACGAAACAGAGCACAACGAGACCCTCCGCACTATTCTTCAACTACTAACTGAGGCAGGTGTCGTGCTAATCGAGAAAAAGTGCCTGTTTCACGCCGACCAGCTCATATTCCTAGGTGACATGCTTGGCCAGCACGAAATCAAACCCGGCAAAAATAAGCTGGAAGCCGCCTTAGAAATTGCCAGCCCCAATAGTAGAAGCCAGTTGCAAAGGCTCCTCGGAATGGCTACATATCTTTCTTATTTTGTACCCAAACTTGGCAACCTGCTCCAGCCGCTTATTTGTTTGCTGTCGAAAAAGTAGGAATTCATTTAGTGCGTTCCTCGACAGCAAGAGTTCGACTAATGGAAGCAGCTACTTTCATCTAGCCCAATGCTAGGTGTCTACGATCCTGCTAAGGAGATAGTGGTCAGTGCAGGCGCTTCTTTCTTTGGACAGGGGGCTGTGATTCGACAGAATCAGACCAATGGCAAGTTTTCGTTCATCGCATATGCCTCCCGGCTTCTATCTGACATGAAGAAACGCTATGTGCAATTAGAGAAAGATGGTCTTGTCTTGGTTTGTGTTTGCGGAAGATTCAGTGACTACCTGTTCGGCAAGCATTTCCTAATCGAAACTGACCACAACCCTTTGGTACCTAGCTTTATGTCAAAAAGTCTTGATGACCTTATACCGCGGCCAAAAGGACTTAAAATGCGAATGATGAGGTACTACTACGAAGTGGTGTATGTACCAGAGAAAGAAATGCTCTCGGCCGACACGCTTTCCAGCTCGCTGTATCATTTTACATAGGAATGCATACACAATGTAGCTTTCCAAGGTAACAAAGAGCCAAATGCGGAGCAGTGGGAGGACCGGCTAACCAGCAGCCAGCTCAAGGTCCAAAGAGACCTAGTGAGCCACGAATGCCGGATGGCCAGGGACAGTGGTGCCTTGGACTAGGGGCGCCAACCACGTTCAGCCTGGAATACATCGGCAATCATCGGGCAAGCAGCAATACTCCTTTATTAGAGCAATAAAGTTTATCCACTCACTCACTCCAGAACGCCTGTGTAGGACACTGCCGACACAGAGCTAGAAAGCGACATCGAGTCGTTTTCTTTCGCTGCGTGCGGACAATCCTTCCCATAAATCTGCACTGCCTTGAGTGGCTGAAAGAATCCCAAAAATCAGATCGCGTGTGCTTGTATCTTCGAAAATTCTGCACAAAAGAGTGGCCTTCCTGACGAGATTTACCTATTTAAAGGAAATCCTTCTACGAGCGTCCTAAAAAGATAACCGTAGAGGACAATCTGCTACTTTACGCAACAGGTGTGATTGTCCCACTCACCTGCAGGAAAGAAATTTTGCGCCTTTTGTACCAAGACTACATCAGAATCACGAAGACCCGGGCCTGCGCTAACAGCTCCGTAAGGTAGCCCACAGTGACGATAGGCAACGCAACCACCACACAACATTCTCCAGAATGTGTCAAAACGTCCACCATCTGAAAAATTCCTCTTCAAAGCATAGAGTTTCCTTCAAGTTGCAATTGATCTGTTCTTATTCAATAGCCACTGGCGGTTAATCGCGATTGATTGTTAATCCGGATATCCGGAACTGAATCGTCTAGAGGAGCTATAATCTAGTACGTTGATCAATCACTGCAAAGAAATTTTCGCCTGGCACAAGATTCTAGCGGTGGTAGTCTACAATAAATGTCCGCAGTTCACGTCCTCTGACTTAGCTAAGTTTGCTCAAAAATACGGGTTCAAACAGGTCACGTCAAGCCCAAAATACCTTCATAGAAACGGACTCGCTGAGGCTGCGGTGAAACTCATCAAAACTTCAATGAAGAACACATAACCCTCGTATCTGTCCCACTTGTCCTGCAGGTGAACTCTATTGAAAAATGGCTACAGCCCCTCTGAACTATTGATGGGGAGGAGGTTGCGGAGCAAGATTTCTCTGACTTCCGGAAGGCTTGTTCCCCGTTTGTAAGACGCCACTAAACTTAAGAATTTTGAAACCGAATGCTGCGAACAGCACAGAAGAAACTACGAAAGACGACATGGCGTACAGCAACCTCCGACACATGTGGAAGGAGATGACGTCTGGTTTAATGTCTTAACACAAAAAGGGGACGTAGGGGCGCACGCAAGCGAGCCTAGGTCATATATCCAATCTTATCCGTTTTCTCACTACCACCACGTCGTATACGAGGAATCTGTGTGGCGATATGCCTGAAGACGACAAGGCTCTAACAATTCCTGGGACTTCAATTTCTCCAGAAGATTCACATACAACCAGCGCCGATGCCTCCAACAAGCCCACCAGGTGTTTACGTTGCGTAATTTCTTCCAATAGTTTGCTTTGTTGTCACGGGAGATGTTCTAGGCAGTAGCCACGCGCAGTGACTATGCCGGTTGGCTTTGCAGCGCGCTCGCGTGAAGCTGGCGGCGGCTTGCACGTGTCTCGTGCCAGCCAGCTAGCCCAACTCTCTGCGCTTAGCCGTATTCAAAAGCTGAATCGTGTACATTCACAGAAAGCTTGAAACGGCAATACCAACGCAGAGGCGTCGCACGTAACAATGGTTGCTAGTATTTCTGTCATTCCATTTTAAAGTGGCCATTCTTTCTTCTTATGTTCAACATATGTTGAGCTTGACGCACGGTAAAATATTGCAAGTGGAAGCAGCGTTTTTAGTGAACATGTTCTAATCTGTTGCATGAACTTATTGGTGGAGCATAAAAGAATTTATTGGTGGATACTCTTATGCGACATACACTTATGAGTGAGTTATGCAATTGTACATAGTCAGGCAAATTTTGCTATTTTTGTAGGGGTAATACTTATAACTAGAACTTATCGTCCATACATTCGGAAAACAAGGCCATCCGCATCATCAGACGTTGTTCTTTTATTAATGATCTTTCCTTATTACACGATGACAATGTGCTATCAGTCCACCACATTATCCTGTATTATCTTGACATCATGCTCTTGAAGGTATTAAATTGCAGAATGCATCGTCGTTTTATCATTCTCATACTGTTGGCCAACCGCAGCTGCTAGGTTTCAGCTGGAAACAATTTCCTACTTAATAAAGTATGCACTGATTACATAAAAATCACGCCATCTTTGTCAGGAAATTCACATTTTAGCACTACATTCCCGTCGAAAGCCTTATAATCTCTGCGCGATTCCAACAATAGACAGATTCTCGTTTGCAGTAACAATGTCTTGCTGGGCAAGTTGGTAACTGCTCATCTTTCGTTACAGGCGCGATAAAAGACAATATATTCCATCTACTGGACAAGGAACTACCATCTTCAAAGATGATATGTTAGCGAACGGGATAAAAATTGTTCTCAGCCTTATACAATGGTATGGCCGAGTAGCTGACGCACACGCTTTCTTTCTTTGCAATAAAAAAACCTATTAATTCCCTAGCTTTTGTATCTTCTTTTTCAGAGAAATTGCGCACCGGAAAAACATGGCTCAGAAGAACGTGACGGGCAGAACCTTATATGCTAAGGCATATTTGGGCTTTCTTTAGGAGCGAATCGGAATAAAAAAGAAACGTTGAGCAAGCTTTCGTTTTTTTTTCTCGGGCCGTTAACCAAAGATATTCAGTAACAGAACAGCATTTTTGCTGCTGTAAAATTATTTTGCTTGCTTAATTACAAAATTTGCGTTTCTTCCTGTTATAAAATCTCGCAACGGATATAAATAAACCAAGGCGCTTATTTTGCTGCTTATATTTCTTTATTTTGCAATCATCTTTCAATGCTTCCTGTACAGTCCTCACTTTGGGTGCCATGGCTGTATAATTTACCAACAACAATTCTACAATCAGGATTGCGTGATTAGCATACAACTGGTTTAAAAACGACGGACACACACTGGCCATGACATCAACTTCTTAATTGCTTCTATCACATAACATCAGCTTAAAAGAGATTACAATAGGGAGAAAATTAAGAGCGCATACGTCGATTGCGAATCCACTTTCGGTCTTATGCCGAAGCACAGAATTTTGTTCAGTTCATTTTTGCTCTTTCGGAGAGCATTAAACCAAACCACGAACTTAAAACATAATGTTATGTTGCGGCCAGCCGATAATGACGCGAGAGTACTAATGGCAATGAGAGGATGTTAATGTCCGGCGGCCTTACGCGAGCGATCCTTCAAGCGCCACTGCCAGCTTCGTCTTTATCGTGAGTGTATATGCATAGAGCAGTAGCTATGAGGTTCAAGCGTTATTCATTCTTAAATGCTTTATCAGTTTTTCCTCGTTTTCACCGGCATCCAATAAATTACTCATTAGTATCCATTGGAAAATATGCAACTGAGGAGATCCACACCAATCATATGCCGATCATGAAGCCGTTCCTCCAACTACTGGGCCAATGCTGTGGCCGAGTGTTGCGTAGATAATAGCCTAGTATAAAAATTGTATTATGTCTCCATATGTTCGCAATCTCAAACCAGTAGTGGTCTTACAATCAGCGTGAAGCATTCGTAGGCAGCGCGCAATTTTCTTTCTAAAAGATGTACCGGCTCGTTGGTCATGCGGCGCATATGTCAGAAGTAAAGAAATATAAAATCGTGTACCATTGTATGTTGATACAAACTGTCCGTTGTAAATGCTGACAAAATAGAATAGAATTGAGCTATGTAGCGTGCAACAAAACATGATTATCAAGAGTGGACTTGTTAGGGACCAATAAACCGCAGTATGGACAGGAAAGCTGCTGTATAGCAGAACACTGTTCATGGTGCCGACGCAGAAGCGAACCACTGGGGAAGCATTCACCACATGACCTGCAGGTGAATACAAGCCTGAATGCGGATTCTTCATTTGGAGCTGTCTCGTTCGCAGGCTGAGTGAAAGAGATTTTGCTGGAGGAACTACCGTCTGCTGTGTAATATTGCCGGTGCGTCTCTAGTTGTGAGCTGAAAAGACGCAATCAGAAAGTGGAAAAAAGAATATGAGTACCGGTTCTCGGATTGCAGTATTCATTACGGTGTCATGAACTGCAAAAGCAGTTTGGAGGTACACAAGAGAGAAATATTAGTCTTGAAAAAATTTCATTTGAATTTGTTGTTGATTAAAAATTAATTCTCTTTAATGCACTTTTAGTAGTTAGCAATTACGTTCTGTACGAGAGGGATTACATAGCACTTCCTTTATGCTGCCTACTTGCTCTTGAACACTTAGCCTTCACTATGATGTTTAAAGAATAAGGTTAAATGCACAAGGTAATTAGTGCTAAAGACAAGGACAGAAGAGAGGCGGGCACCACTAGCGTTCGTGCTGTCCGTCTCTCTTCTGTCCTTGTATTCAGAGCTAGTTACCATGTGCGTTAAATCCAAAGATCACAAACAATTCCAGCTGTCCGCTTTAAATATTAAGACAGCAAGGCTACGCGCCATGTGTGGAGGGTTGAAAAGTGGGAAGCCAGTGTGAATTGTTTATATGAGAATCCCAGCATAACACAGGACATATGATTAGTTGTTACCGTATTCCTTCACTGCTTATATATCACTTTTATATACTGTAAGATTTTTTTAAATGACCGTTTTTAGAATTAAAGTAGGCGCATTAGTTCATTGAGTGGAAAGAAGGGGAATACTGTCGCTAAAAATAAGGAAGAAAATGGTTTTCAAGAAACAAATAGTCGAGTAAATGCTTCTTTCTGAATGGACACATTGACGCTGTAAGGAATGGTATGAAATTAAAAGCTGCGGAGATATATGAGGACAGTTAAAAGTAGGTCATGGTTCAGTGGATGTTGCGGTTCTTTTCAACCCCCGAAGAAATATTACACTTGGAGGCTTTCAGGGCGCTTAAAATCTTGTGGTAAACGGTTGATGCGTGCAAAACTACCCTCGAGATCTTTCATGCGGAGTCCCAGTACACACCAGCACGAATTATCAGGGCCAGCTTTTGGCATTATCTTATCCAGTGCTAATAAAATAGTCTTATAGGCGTCCAGTTGTTACACCTAGGTTACCTAATGCTTGCTTGTTGAAGGTAGTGACGGAAAGGTAATGAAGGCAATATAAAAGATCATCGGAAAGTACCTTTTGTGGCACACAAATAAATTTATTTTCACAGGACTTCCTTAATAGAATATGAAACCTATTGCGGACGAAATGTCCAAAGGACAATATGGGAAAAAAATGAGTGCCCTCAGCAAAGCTAGCCGCCTCTGCAACTTATGGCACCAGCTTGTGAAAGTTCGCGCCGCGGCACCTGGGCTGTGCTGCCTATAATCAAGAGGTGGACGCAGGCGATAGGGGATGTTATTTACCATGAGGGCAATATAAATAAACAACAACAAAAAACGGAACCCCGTTCCTTCACAGTGCTTGTGTTTGATAGCTTGCGGCAATCCGCTTGCTCTTCTACATGCCGATGTGCTTGACATCTGGCGATGCGCGGTACTCTTTGTACCGACCGTCAGCAGCAGAGGAGCCGAATTCTACACTAGTTATTTATAAACCCTTGCAGCCACTCGGTACGATAGCAAAGCTCCTCGGCACTCAGTGAACTCCGCTACATTGTGAGCGGCGCGACATAAAAGCGCTGTGACGCGGCCCGCAGGCGCTACACTGCCCGGCACTGTTGTCGATTTACTTTTGCGTCCGGCAGCTCCACGAGAGGATTACAAAGAGGTCTTTGCGGTGTTGCAAGACCAAATAGAAGAATACGAAAACATGTTTTGGAATGCCACGTGTTGTATAAAACGGTGACAGCAAAGCAGCTAACACTACGCACTTCAGTAGAATATAAGAATCTTACAGAAAACCGGCATATTCTGTGCAACGCTTCGAGCCCTTCCGAATGACCATGAACTTATTGCGATCATCTCCATGTTTTAGTCCAGCGCCGAAGTGAGAAGACTATTTCTATCGATAATTATTACTTATGAGCCCCATGGGCCCTATTAACTCGCTTTCAGAATCATGACCATATGAATACGCAGCAACAGTTACTACTTAAGGAAAATAGAAAAGGCAATAAAAATAGTTCGAGCTGGCAACGTACAGGAGATCTATAGTATTCAGTAGAGAGTGGCAGCTATCGTAATTAGGCTCAATAGGAGGTACCATCTAAAGGTGGTGCAACCCTCCGTGCCTACATCCAGCCATGATAACGAAACCGTTAAAACCTTCTATGAAGATGTGGAATCGGCAATGAGCAATGTAAAGACAGACTACGTTGCACTGATGGGATACTTCAGTGCGAAGGTGGGCAAGAAGCACCCTGGCTACAAGGTGGTAGTCGACTACGGGATAGATTCTAGAAATAGGAGGGAGAGTTATTAGTAGAGTCCGCAGATAGAAATAATTTACGGATCATGAATGCCTTCTTCTCCAAACGTGAGCACATGAGGTGGACCTGCAAGAGCCCTAGTGGTGAGACTAAAAATGAAATCGACTTCATGCTGTAGGCTGAAACCTGGCATCGTTCATGATGTGGACGTCCGCAGAAAGGTGCGTTGTAGTGACCACTGAATGGTAATGTCAAGAATTAGCTTAGACTTGACGAGACAACGGAAGAAGCTAGTGAAGAGGAAGTCCATTAGAGAGTTAGAGGTAAGAGGGAAAATAGAGGAATTTAGGATATCGCTGCAGGAGAGATATTCAGCTTTAATTGGGGAAGTCAATCCTAATGTTCATGCAAAAAACGACAATCTGAGAGCTATCATTGCAGATTGCGCAGCAGAGGTAGCCGGTGGGATGATTCGACAGGATACCGGCAAGCCAACTCAGAAGACGAATATCTGATTAAGAAGCAATAAGGCATGAGCGCGTCGAAACCTACAGACAGAATATAACTAGAAGAGCTATTGAAAATAATAAATAAGCGCAAGGTAGCCGACGTATGTAGGTTTAATATGGAGAGAATCGAGCATTCTCGAAATACCGGAGGTATTTTAAAATCGGTGAAGAGGAAACGATGCATACGTAAATCCAGGTGTCTGCGTTAAGAGACAAAAAGGGCAATAAAATTAGCAATATGGATAACATAGTTAAAATAGTCGAGTAATTCTATACATTAGCCAAATCTATACATTAGCGAAAGTAATCAAAATTGTAATGAGAGAGACACTAGCGCAGAGCAATGCGTCATCCCGTCAGTAACTAAAGAGGAAGCAAAGAAAGCATTAAGAGCAAAGCAAACAGGAAAGGCAGCTGGTGACGATCAGGTACAGCGCATCTGTTGGAGTACGGAGGGGAGATTCTGCAAGAAAAATTGGCCACTCTGTATGCAATGCCTTACAACCTCGACCGTACAAGAAGCTTGCAAGAGAGCAAACATTTCCTTAATTCATAAGAAAGGAGACGCTAAGGACTTGAAAAATTACAGACCGATTAGCTTACTTTCTGTTGCCTACAAGTTATGTACTAAGGCAATCGGTGATACAGTCAGAGAAACCTTAGACTTTAATCAAACAAATATTCAGGCAGGATTTCATAAAGGGTATTCCACGACCGAGGATACTCACACCATCACTGCGGTGATAGACAAATTCGAAGATTGTAATCAGCCTATATATATTGCCTTCATTGATTAGAAGAGAGCATTCGACTCAGTGGAAACCGCAACAGTAATCGTATGGTGTAGAAGAGCCTTATGCCAAAATACTGGAAGATATGTATAGCATTTGGACAACTACCATAGTCCTCGATAAAGTCAACAATAAAATTCCAATAAGGATGGGTGCCAGATAAGCAGACACAATCTTGGCAATGCTATTTACCGCCTGATTACATGAGGTATTCCGAGGCCTGGATTATAAACAGCTGCGGATAAGAATTAATGAAGAACACCTAAATAATCTGCGATTCGCTGATGACATGGCCTTGCTGAGACTTTCAGGAGGTAAGCTGCAAATCATGATCAATGAGTTAGACAGGCAGAGCAGAACAGTGGATCTGAAAGTTAAGATGCAGCAAAACAAAGTAATGTTCAACTGTCTGGCAGTGAAACAGCAGTTCAAAACTGGCAGCGAGCTGCGGGATGGGGTAAAGGAATAGGTTTATTTCGAGCACGTAGCGACAGCTCATACGAATCATTCGAAGGAAATGAAAGATAAGAATGGCGTAGAGCGCAAATGACAGGTTATCTCGAATTATGAATCGCCGTTTACCAATATCCTTCAAGAGAAAATTGTACAGTAGCTGTATATCACCGGCACTGACCTATGGGGACAAACGTGGGGGCTAACGAAAAGGGTTCAGGTTACGTTGCATGAAAACGCTGCAAACCATTGAAAAATAAATTATAGGTTTAAAGTTGAGAGACCGGATGCGGGCAGCGTGGTTAAGGGAACAAACACGAGTTAAGGGCATCCTAGTCGAAATCAAGAAAAATTGATCGGCATGGACAGAGAAGGTAATACAAATGCAAGATAAGCGCTGGTCCTTAGGTTAACGGTGTGGTTTCCAAAAGAAGGCAAGCGTAGCAGTTTGCGGCAGAAGGCTAGATAGGCGGCGGAGATTTGGAGGTCTGCAGGCGTAGAGCGGGCGCAGCTCGCAAAGGACAGCATTAATTGGAAAGACATGGAAGAGGCCTTTGCCCTCCAGAGGGCGTAGTCAGGCTGATGATGATAATGATGATGCTGAAGATGATAATGATTAAAATAACTATAAAGGCTGCCGCAGTGGCGCAGTGGTTAAGGAACTTGGGTGCTGGCCCGAAAAAGGCTGGATTGGTTCTTTCCGCGGTGGTCGAATTTCGGAGGCGAAGCCCCGGAGGTTCGTGTCTTGTGCGATGCCAGTGCACGTTAAACAACCTCATGTGGTCTAAATTTCCGGGGCCCTTCCCTACGGTGTCCCTAATAACCGAAGTCTGTTTTGTACGCTAAAGCTCCATAAACCATCAAAAGGAACATTAATGAACTGGCTGATGAAATTTTTCTATGGCAGTAGCTTACTTAAACTCTAGTTATGTTGGAGAGGCATACTACAACAACTGACATTCTAAAAAATGATCTAAAAAATTACCCTTCGAACTCCACCTTCATGAGGAAAAAAAGCTATCGAAAGTAAATTGTGATCAATAGAAAATTTGGGGAGTCTACAGGCAGTGCGGTCGAGAAAAAATTCTATTTCGTCACAAACACTGCGGCCCACTCGGGCATTGATGACGTTTTCTGATGAAGCGGTAAAATATCTGCTTCATATCAAAACTGTTTTTTTGTAATATTATTACCGAGCGATTTATCATCTAACGTGTAAAAACTAAGCATGGTTTACCTGGTGGAGCTCCAGTAAGGGCTTTGGGGGCAGAGGTGCTGCTGCTTCATCTCTGCCTGATGCCCGTGCGAGTAGTGCTGTTCTAACTCCGGTTGTAAGTGGATGTCCTCCCAGCACTCAGTGAAAGGGAAGTTTGCTCGCTGTTTGGAGGCGTTTTGTTCTGCTTCAGCTATAACAAGAAGATGAGGACAAATTGTTATTGTCAAAGGCCACACCCGAAAACAACCACTGTTTGTATGTATGCGTTGCGCGTACTTTTTTGCAAGCACTATATTTATGCAGCGGATCACTCCACAAATCAGAGTGCCTCACGTTTAGAGATCGCAAAAACAGCCAAAGCAAACGCTCAACCTCTGCCGTGTTCAGGGGAAATTCCTCGCAGCCGATGCGTCAGTAATAATGCGAATAATAGGATTGTTGCCCGCAGTAGTGCCCATATGGATCATATATTAGGTGGGATGTTTGAGTGCTCGCAATGCCACCAAGCGTTCACTACGCACTGCTGTCAAAAATTGTCGCCAAGGATCTGCAGACCGCCTAAATACGTATCTTAAAACACTGATCACTGGTCTTGGAAGGGTCCCAGGGCATGAATAACTGGGCCTCAGAAGGCTACCCTTTCAGGTCCAGTGATTCCTATTAGAATAACTAAATAAGAGCCCAAAAGGGTTCAAATCATCAAGAAAGTCCCAATATATGAGCAGTAGTTGCGAGAGTTAGCACTTCACCAACAAATGTTAGCAGCCTTTCACCTGGCCGCAATATTAGAGTACGTACGATAGGAATATAAAAACTGTGTGAGCTTTTTTGTCGCCGTCGGCTGGCGCAAATTCCTCTCTTGCACTGTTTAGGAAGAAGAAAACATTCTTGTTTTTCTCTAATTGCCTGCAAGGGTGCAAATAATAGTGTTGGTCGTGTTGGTTTGTGGCGGGTTTAGTCGCGTATAAGAATGTATGGCTATTCCTCACAATAACCCTAACTTCTGCGTTGGAAATAAACTCCACCATCTAAACATTTACCGCCACCTAAATATTTTGTAAAATATAATTATTCCGAATGAAATTTTGGGAACCTGTCGGCCATATTGAAGACTAAGCCGCGCGGTAGTATACGAGACAGTTGCGAGTGCTTTTTCTTGCAAATATAGATTCTTGCGCTTTCGATACACAACAATAAAAGTAAAGGAGACGCCTTAATTCAACACAAGCATTTTTATGTGCAAAAGAGGAAGTTCCAAGTTTGTCGCACCACACCAGATTACCGTAGATCTGATACCGACGCACAATGCCGCGCCTAGACCTAAGAGATGCTAGGCTCATACAGAAGAAAATTCAGCGCAGAATTCAGGCACTGCAAACACAACGGTGGAGGACATTTTGCCAAACACTTGATCCACGGAAGCCTTTGTCAAGCGTTTGGAGTGTAATTCGGGGTCTTCGCACATACCCTCAACTGCGCTACCCGTTTAAATCCGTATCGCTCCACCAAAGGCGCAGTGTGGTTGAGGTAGCCGAAGATTTCTGCACAAGAATAACAGGCCCTCCGAATCCAGGCGCAACGCTACACTGCAACAATGTTCCACCCTCACGGCATTCTTGTATGGATGCACTATTCTCCATGGAAGAACTTGATGCTGCGCTGGCTTGTTGTAGAAGGTCATCGTCACCAGGGCCCGATGGTGTGACGTACTCACTTGACGTACTTGGCCAACCTTGGCCAAGAAGCTCGACGGGCTCTTTTGGACACTTCTAACAAGTCATGGACTGCTGGCATAGTTCCTCATGATTGTAAGACCAGTTGTCTAGTTCCACTTCTTAAGCCTGGGAAATCACCGCTCTACCTTTCACCATACAGTCCAATTGCACTCGCCAGCTGCATCGGCAAAGTCATGGAAAGAATGCTGCTCACACGCGTGGAATGGTACTTGGAGCGATATCAGATTTATCCAACCTTCATGTCTCGGTTCCGATGGGGCCGCTCTTCTATCGACAACGTGGTTGACCTTGTAACGTCGGTGCACCACAGCAAAAGTTTGAAAAGATTGACCGTGGTACTGTTTTTGGATGTCAAGGGCGCTTACGAAAACGTAACGCATCAGGCCATTTTGGACGCAATGGAAGCTGCCGAGATCGGAGGCCGCACGTTCAGCTTGATACGCAGCTATTTATCAGAAAGGTCGTTTTTTGTCCTGACTGTGGACGGACCAACGTCCTTACACCGAAATTCGCGCGGAGTCCCTCAGGGTGGAGTGCTGAGCCCAGTTCTCTTCAACCTTGCTCTCATCGGCCTGGTCGACATATTGCCCCAATCTGCTCAGATCTCGGTATATGCAGACGACATCTGTGTTTGGGCATCAGGGGTGACCCGCCCTCAAGTTCGTGCAAGACTTCAAAAAGCGGCATCGGTATTGACAACTTATCTTCGCTTGCAGGGCCTGAACATTTCGACCGAAAAGTGTTCACTTGTTGTGTTCACATGCAAAATAATGTCACGTTACACCATTCGCATCAATGGCGAAGCCATTCCCTTTGAGAGAAGCCACAGATTCCTTGGTGTTGCCATCGACAGGAACCTCTCGTGGAGCCTACATATCTACGACATGAAAAAGAGACTAATTTCGATTGTCCACGTCCTCTCCTTCCTCGGGGGAAAGTCCTGGGGCGCATCAGTGTGCTCGATGCTACAACTGTACCGTTCCCTATTTCTGGGCTACATGCGGTACAGTCCGCCGATATTCAGTTCAATTAGAAAAACAAATATCAAGACTCGTCAAATTGTGCAAGCGCAAGCTCTCCGTATCTGTCTTGGACTGCCTACATGTGCATCAACAGCAGCAACTGTTCTTGTTGCCCGGGAACATCCTGTTACTACATACATTGCTATTGACACCAAGAGAACACATATTCGGCACCTCACACGGGTTCTCTGTCATTACCTCGCAACACTCCCAATAATTAGGCCCCGTACTGCATTCGCCAAAGTCATTGAAGCCCATCGCGTATATCTTCCATCGCAGTTCACCCCTGCGTCAAGACCGTGCTCACGCTTATGGAGTCTTCATGAACCTCGGGTTCACCTCTATATTCCTGGCATTACAATGACAGCTGGTGTATCACTGCCCGCTCTCAAACTACTGACTTTGAATCACATGCATTCTTACCACAGTCACCGCATACATATTTACACAGATGGATCAGTTCACTCGACCAGTTCTGCGGGGTCGGTGGTGATACCGGCCAGATCCATCTTCATGAAAGTGAAGACGACCTATCCAACATCTTGAACTGGTGCGGAACTCGTAGCCTTACGGGCTGCGGTAGAGTTCATCAGTCAAGAACCTCCACATGACTGGACGGTTTTCACCGACTCTAAAGCAGCCCTTCAAGCCCTGCAAGTGCGCTACCCCGCGGGTCACAGGAGCAACTTGTTGCTGAGATCCGTAAACTGTACCACGGCACCGTTTCCAAAGGTCATGACATTTTTCAATGGCTGCCAGGACACTGTGGTATTAACGGTAATCACCAGGCCGATGCGGCTGCGCGTTCTGCTCACAACGACGGATTTCCAGTGAGGATCCCAATATCGAGACCTGACGCTGCGTGTGGGCTTCGCCCTTTGGCGCTGGAGCTCGCGCTTTCAGCGCGGAACGCGGGAGAGTTTTGCAACCTTCGCCTCAAGGCACTGGACCCTGAACTGCGCCTTCGTCATCCACGTAACTTAGAACGTCGTGACGCAACACTGTTATGCCGCTTATGGATCGGTGTTGCTTTTACCTGTTACTATGCTTTCCGGATGGGGAGGGCCGACAGCCCTGCCTATGAGAGCTGTGGTTGTGAGGAGACCATCGCTCATCTTCTCTGTGAGTGCCCTGCATTTGCGAGTGCAAGACATACACTCTGTTGTGCCCTGGACCGCCTCGATCCTCGCCCATTAACAGAGCAAAAGATCGTAGGTCCGTGGCCACAGCAGTCGACTGCCCTCAAGGCATACAAGGCACTCTTTGCCTACTTGAGAGCGACTGGATTGTTACAAACTGTGACAGCGTTGTGCGTGTGTGTGTGTTATGCCTTTTTTCTCTTCTCTCTTCATCCTTTTAGTCCCGTAATCCCTCTTCCCCAGTGCAGGGTAGCCAACCGGAACCCCTTCCTGGTTAACATTCCTGCCTTTCCCTCCTCCTCTTTATCTATCTATCTTGTCCCTTTCCTCAACCACGTGCAGATTCTGCTATCAACCCGAAACGTTAGAACAGTACTCCCTGACATGTCACCTTTACGCCGCCCCGGCCAACTTTTTCTTGAAATTGAATTTAAATATTTAATCGACTCCATGAGAGTTACAAATTTACGGTAGTTTGGCGGTACTCCACTAGGCTTCAGCAACCGGACAGTTCACCCGTGGTAGATTCAGCGATTCTCCTCCCTCCCTGTCAATTTCTTATCGATCCCAACTAATGTTTTAGGTTTTATTCAGTAATGTTTCCTTATATTTCTAATATAATCTTTGTGTTTTTTTCTTTCAACCTCCCTCTGTTTATCGTCTAGTTTTGACACTTGCAAGCCAATCCTCTCTGGGTAGTCTGAAATTATATCGGTAGGATGAAATTATGTCGGTAGGTTGAATATTTTACAAATTAGAGACAAAATGTCGAAAAACTTTGAAATAGTGCGGGTGTCGATGTACATGAGTGGAGGAGAAAACAACGGTGAACGCAAAATAGTAGAAAAACAGGCAAAGGAGTTTAATTAGAGTTAGAGAATAATTGATTGGTGTTTCATGTGTGATAATTCCGTGAACAGAAGTGTCAATATTACAGAATGATTTTTTAATTATTCAGAGGCAAATTGCGCTCGACGGTTAACTAGGATAGAAGGCGATATAGTAGGCGGATGGGAAAGAAACAGCGGTGCAAAGTTTTAAAAACAATATGCGACCAAGTAATGTTCAACAGTCTAGCAATGAAACAGCAGTTCACAATCTGCAGCGAGGGGCTAGAAGTGGTAAATGAATGCGCCTACTTAGGTCAGGTAGTGACAGCTGATCTGGATAATGAGAGGGAAATAGCGAGAGGGTTAAGAATGGGGTTCATGAATGGTAGCTTACCCATATCCCTCACGAGAAAAGTGCACAACCACTGTATCTTACTGGTACTCACATACGGGACAGAAACGTGGAAGCTCGCGTAAAATGTTCAGCCTAAGTTAAGGACAGCGCAGCGAGCCATCGAAAGAAAATTGATAGGTGTAAGTTTAAGGGACCGGAAGCGGGCGGAGTGGGTGAGTGAACAACCGTTGGTTAATGACATGCTAGTCGAAATCAAGCGCAAGGAACGGGCTTGGGCAGGGCAGGTAATTTGAAGGCAAGATAACCTCTGGCCCTTATGGGTAACGGAGTGGAATCCAAGGAAAAATAAGCATAGCAGGGGGCTGCAGAAGGTTAGGTGGGCGGATGAGATTGAGGTTACAGGCACAATGTGGATGCAGCTGGTAAAGTAAATGGTGTATTTTAGAGATATTGACTACGCCCTGCAGTGGGCGTAGTCAGGGCAATGGTGATGATCATATGATATGACTGGAGTGACAGGAGGTGTTGCCACGCGGCTGTCATGATAACGCGTGGCGTCGTGACGTCAGAAGAGAGGGCGGTGCCTGGGTGGGGTGAGTGTTGGTGGGATGAAAGGAACCTTCTACAGCGTTCGTGCGCGTCGCCTCCGCTTCAGCGCTTCCGTCTTGCGTCAGTGGCCTTGCCGCCGTCGAGTGAGCGGGTTCCTTTCATGTGCGTCATATGGTGCGGTATCTCGTTGTGTTAATGTGTGCAAGCTGACGCGTTTGCATCCGCATTCTCCCAGTGCGGGTCGCCGCATTGACCTCTAGAATTTTATTCTTCTTACAGCTATAGAGAATGCATAACATAAGGCAGCAAACAAGGATGCCAGTTAGGAACCCTGACTCCCTTACTGCTTTTTGTCAGCTTACTTGTACAATTATGCTTCCGACATATCCTGCTGTTTTTGAGCCATCGGTGTAAAATTCTGCGTTAGCATATTTTTTCTTGTAGTGCCCAGTATTACTATAATATGCGCAGGTGTGATGGTTGTATTTTTTCGGAAGTGTGCAAGCATGAAGCCACACACTGGGAAGGCTCTACCTTGGGGGCAGTGGGTCGTGCCCAGAGGTGACACCATTACGGGTACATAACATCGCCAAGGTTGGGCAACTGTCCTCGAGAAGGAGAAGCTGATTGACAGGGGTTTATTGTTGAACAGTATATAGGAGGTCAACTTTGCTAATGTGGGATAAAAGAGGCGTTTCGTTAGGGAACGAATTTTCAGGAAATTATGCATGTGAGCATGGTTCTGCTTGTAAGTGAAGGTTCATTTCTTTCGACCTGGAAACTTTATATGGGGGATGTTCTGCATGCGAGAGTTCAGTACGCAATGCATTTATATCAGAAAGCTGGGCTAGTTGGTGATCTCAGTCGCACAAACTACTCAGAATGACTGAAAGCATGGTCTAGTCGAACGAATCTTGGATGTATATAAGTCCGGTGCCTGTGTTCTTAATTTCACCCACAAGCTTTCAAAAGATGGCAGCTTACAGTTCCTGGAGGTTCGGCTTTTTCTGAGTGACGCACGCGTTTGCTATATGTACGAGCCCTAAAATCTTAAAAAAAAAATTAAATCTTAGTTCGACGCATTCTAAGTTAGTTAAAAGAGATATCGCCAAGACATACCATCGTATGCCAGAGACAAGCCCTGCTCACGCAAGTTGAATGAAAGTGAGTGCCTGCCGGCATAGTGCATGACGAAGGCAGGTTTCCGTAGGGTGCTCGTGACATCCTTTGCTGAAGGCCTGTCAGAGTAAACGCTGAGAAACAGGCAACGATCTTTGAGCAAAAAGATAATGAACAGGCTAGATGAGTGGCACTGCCCTGTATCCACCAGCTGACAAACCGCTCAAAGAAGGTGGCTCAGAGAGCTGCACCACTCAGTGGCGAATGCGAGCTCTGACTTGCGTCCATCTCCTCATTGGAGGCGCTTGAGTTCCGCAGGGAGCCCGCGGGAAGAGATGGTGCGGCCTTTTTCCGGACGAGGGAAGCTTTGCGGGCTGCCAATTTGTTGTCCAGCGGGCGCTTTTTCGGGAGTGGCAAAAGAGCTATCGCTGCATCTGCCAATGGTGCGGGCTGCCCTGTTTCATCCTCACTGGATGCGAGCTGGGAAGGTGTCGAAAACCGCTATCGGCGCGCCCATTCACCACATAGGCGAAGTTCGAATGAAAGAAAAAGTGCCATTTAAACTTGCATAGCGCCTTTTTGGTGTTTTTAAGCGACATATTTTTTTGTCTAGATAGTAATTATTTCCTTTTCCTGGTTCTAGGTGGGACAAGGCCTTGTATAAGCGGCGTGGTTACCTTCGTAGTTTGTGCACTGTGGGGAAGCATCGCGGTCACCCGACTGGTGACGGTTTGTGGCACATTTGACATATGTATCACGGGAGCAGAAGCTTTGGCGGCCGTGGCTATGCCTTTGGCATTTGAAGAAGTGGCCTGAGTTAGGGATACATGGTTGGACTGAGATTTTTGCGTACCCTATCTCGATCGTCTCTGACTAGGTGTTGGAACCTAAGGTCAGGACCAAGTGTTTCCTGGGAATTTCCTTCATTTGCGTATTTTTAGTCTGCTTACATTAAAGACAATTTGATCTGATAGCACATCCACCATCTATTCGTCTGTAAAGTATAGAAAGTCGTTGTCTGGGGTTGCACCATGTACTATATTTAACGATCGTTGTGGTGTTACAAACAGGGATGTCAACATCGATGCTTCGATGATTGCAAGCTTTAATATCTGAGTGATGTCGAGAAATTCTAGTGAGGAGACTTCACTAGCTAATTCTGTCCCATTGTATTTCAGGCCCAAGGAATCTGAGAAATTTCGAAACTATGAACGGGGATATTAGTCTTGCTGGCTTTTGTTCACTATGCACGACATGGTAGTTCGGCAAATATTTCTGATTGAAAATTTTCAAGTCACGTCGGTGCGCGTCTTTTCATTGGACGATCATTTGAAAGAAAGGAGGTAGTCATAAGAATATGGGTTCTTTTCTCATAGCGCCAGCCACCCTCCATGAAGCCCAACCAAGAGACGAGACAGGAGCATAAAAACAAGTCGTACCCATGCCAGCTGTACACCTCTTCTATAACAATATATGCGGCAACTCAGGGTAGTTACACCATACGAAGTTAGCCATAGGCTCCAGGAAAGAGAAAATATATAGAAGATCAAGAGGTGGAGGCAGGAAAGTTGTCAGCATTGGATTGGGAACTGCTGTACTTAAAATGCACCCCTGAGGTTGACTGTTCTCTTCAGTGAAGTTCCTTGAAAAGGTGGCACCAGGGCGTATTTTACCGGTAGGACAAAAGTTTGCTTAAGCATTTAAGCATCATCCAGCGAAGGTGGCGTAGATTCAAAACTCTCTATTTTGTAGAAGAGGAAATTTGCAACGCAAAAAACGCATGGACGACAGAAGAAAGACAAACACAAGCGCTGACACTACTAACTTAAAACGGTTTTATTTGTGGGTGCAAAAAATACCGTAGAAGAAAGTAAAGATAGAACATCAAGTGATTTAGCAGGATGATAAACAAAAAAAGAAACCAACAAAGGACGGACACTAATCTGGGAAAGCGAACTCAGGATTTCAGATATGACATTTCCTTCTTTCCCGTTTTTGTCGACGACGAATGCCTCAAAGATGTCTCTCGCTTCCTTGTTTTTGTACCTACGCAAAACGCGAGTTCCGTGCAGCTTTGGTTTAAAGCTTTTGCATTTCTTGCAGTGAAATGGCAAATTGCTAGCGGCGGCAGTCCCCAATGAATTTGCGTGTTCACGCAGCCGATCGTTGAGACAAAGGCCTGTCCGACCGACGTACGTGTAGCACGCAAGCATGCCGGAACGAGTGAGGAATGAATCTTAATTGCGAAATGCGCACGTATTTATGGGGAGTTTGCGCTGAAGTTAGCGGTACCGGTTGCAGAGCCATAAAACACTGCCTAGCGAGAAGAGCAAGCTGTTTTGGGTAGTACTGGATGGATGGATGGACACGGCTGAACCCTTTAAATCGGGCGGTGGCTCAAGCCACCTAGCCATGACATGAAATTTTAGTCTTGTCATGATTTTAACCACCAAGCAGATAAGCTTCGCTTGGTTATTTCTACCCGCTTAAAATCTACTTTGCCTTAAGTGTCCTTAAACCCTAATGCCTTGGATAAGTCAGCCCCGCTGCTTTCCACTGTAGGGTGAAACTCTTTACAGAAAAGTATCAAGTGTTCAGCCGTTTCCTCCTCCTCTCCGCACGCAATGCACAACGTGTCTATCTCGTGGTACCTGACTATGTCTTAGTCCGCAAAACTCCCGTCCTGGCCTCAAACAACGAAAAGCTTCCCCTACAGTTATCATAGATATTTTCTTTGGCAATTTCGTTACTCTTGGTACTTTTCCGCGCTATCTTCAGGCGCTTGTTTTGCGTGAGCCTCCGCGCTCTGTCGAAGGCGCACGTGCCGTGGGTCAGCTATCTTGGCTACGCCTAGAGAAGCTAGGCAATGATTGGTGTCAGCCAAACCCGGATATCTAATCTCACAGAATGTGTTCTCGCGTTTGCAGCGGCCGAAGCGTCTGACAAAATCAGTTTTGAGTCACCGAATGGAACAATTGCACTGCCACCTTGGCAGCGCAGGTTCCCTATACTGGCAACTGTTGGGATGAGACATGCGCAGTGGTCGTGTTGTGCGCGCGTGTAGCTGACGGTGCACACTGCTTTAGTACCAGTGGCCACAGGATAGCGGAATCTCATAAAAGACTGATATTGCATTCAACAAAGCGGATTTCATGTTTTTTGGCGCAAGAAATCTTATTTTCTTTCTCGGTCACTTCTAGGCAAAGACCACCCAGCTTGTTTGGTGCTGAAAACATACTCGGGTGCCAGCGCGGTTTCCAGCCTTCTTTCTCAGAGTTTTTTTCTCCCCATATTTCCTCTTCTGTGATGGAATAAGGGGCCCAAATTGTCACACTTCATCAGTTCTCTGCATTTTGTGTAATAGACTATCTAAATCAAAACAGGATACTAGACAGTCTTATCTCGGCATTAATGTTTCTCGAGCTGCTTTAATGCTTCTCGAAGGGGTGCAAGGTGTTCGGTTGTTGAGCATGCTGTTTTAAATCCATTGTGGTGTGTTTCAAGAAGGGCTCCACGACTGTCGAAGAATGCCGAAAGGCGGCAGCTAGGAGCGTTGAAGGCAGCCGCTGCTGCTTCTGCCGCCGCCACGAGTTCGGTTTCGGCGACGGACGAAGAGGTTGAGTCTATTCTGGCTTAGCAACGCAGCATAACCACGCATAACGCACTTCCGCATGCAAAACGGAGATTTGCCGAGTCGCAGGACTTTTTCTTTTCTAGATGTATTAGAAATATGCCGAAAATACAGCATTCCTTTTTCCCGGCTCGACGGGAAAGGAAGAAACACGGCTCATCGCGGTGAAATGCGCCGAAAAAGCGAGCATCAGCCTTTGCACGTAAAAAACGCTGGGGTCATATTTCTTGGACTCGTCTACATGCGGACGGTACTGCTTCAATGCGTAATGAAAATATTTGTTTTCCATTTTTTAAGACTGTTACCTCATAGTCCATTTAAAGTTAGGGTTAGCCATGCGGGAAAGTTTAGTTTATCACTTTTAATACCAATGTTGAGAAAGTGACGACAGGTAACACGATGGAATTTCATTGCGGGAAACGAAGGGTAGAGTCAGCCATAATGCTTCCCGAACAGGTAGCACGGAAAAGAGGACCGCAGTAATGTGAAACTTTTTCCAATCACTATATGTTTTTCTTTTAAAAGCCATTTTCTCTGTACGCATCTTCTTTCCTTTGGACCGACACGACAAATCCAATCCAGTGCAAATAACAAGTATGCGAGGGCGAACCACAGCTGAGCATCAGTTTAACTGGGAAGCCTTAGAACGCCCATGGAAAATTTCGTAGTTATTACAGCGAAAGCATTATATACGACTTAACCATGAAGCCGGTATCCTTGGCCCTCCATTGCACGCAATTCCTCAGTGACCTCACAATGCTCTGGTTTGAAGTTCCCAGTAAACGATAAGATAGTGATGTCTACAAAAAAGAAGGAAAAAATAGGAGACGGATTAGCACAGCTTGCACGCATATTGTGCAGTAGCAGTACGTACAGTTTGTATTTCAGGTCCTTACGTGCTAAATGTTTCTGCTCTAAAGGCCTTCACTACGAAGGCCTTTGGCTTAAGGGCCTTCGCCAAGAAGACTTATGCAAATAATGCCTTCACTCTATGGATTCTACCCTAAGTGCCTTTGGGCAAACACTTGGGTAAAGGCCTAAAGGCGTGCGCCTTGTTGACCGTCTGCCTGGCGCACACTCTTAGCAGTTTGCCCACAACGTGGTGGGCAGCGCGCCACAAAGGCAGCTTCAAAGATGTACGTACACAACTGCGCAAAAGTGGAGAGACGTCGCGAGATGAGAGAAGTGCGTGCCCATCTTTTCTGACGGTGCAGCTGCTGTTATCAACACATGCATAGGGTGACTGGGAAAATACGTTAAACTAATTGTCTACACACTGCTGCCACATATGCCGTTATAAATGGAAACATCGCAACCAGCGCCATTCCATTGGTCTCTGCACTTTACGGGCGACTGTACGCACATGCGTGCGAACGTGTGTAGCACGAATTGAGATAGTGCGCCTAATAGTGCTACTCCTCTAAAATGTAATTTCTTCGCAAGGTACGCGGAATTCAATTACACGCGTCAAGATTTTGAAGTGACCTTCAGTGCATGGGCCACAAAACCGTGTTACTTCTTGGCGATTAAAGGTTATCCGAGTGCATACGTATTTCTTACGACTGTATGCTAATCAGTAGGTGTGTGATGGAGAGCAAATAAATCTTTAAATAACCTGGCAACAGAGCTCCCAATAAGATAATAGATTCGCATACATAGCCCACAAGCAGTCTCAAGTGAGTGCCCTCTGTAATTTATTCTGGTCAGTAACAGGTACGGTACAGTGCGCGTTACCATAGACCCTCACATTCTATAATGAAAACATTCCGCCTAAGCAACTCGATATCTTGTTAGGCTTTAGCACTCGATATGCATGACGAGCCGTTGCGTGTTCGCGGCATTGGTTGGCTTGCCAGAGATTACCGTGCGTTGCTCAAAGCGCGTGTGCTAGACGAACTGAGGTCGCAAGCTTGGAGTAAATCGTTATTCTGCCTACCGCATCTTCTTCAACCCCGCACGTGATGTCATTCCCACTTCGAGACTGTTATGCCTTGACATCGAAACAGGCACCGCCCTGTTCTGCTGGTAAATTTCTTGGTTTTACTTGAGGTCCCAAAATACTATGCCGGAGATCTCAATTAAAGTTTATAGTGACCCATAATGGCGTTAGTTCGTTAATTGAAGACGCTGGGCACCGCAGTTCTCTAAGCAAATGGCTGGAAAGTTTCAAGTTGCAGCTGAGTGCACTGAACGCCTCCCAATGAGCACCTGGCGTCCAGTAAAAGTGCAGTTCAGCTAACACGGCTGCAATATTTGGTTGCTACCAACCAGAAATGCGAAGCCCACTTGCAAACGAAAGCTTAGCTACTTGAAAGTCATTTGCTTGAATCGAATATTCTGCTTGATAAAAAAAAACAACCGGACGTGCCGCGTAACCCGCACTAACCTTTTATTCCGATATATTGTGCGAACTATAATACACTGCAGCTTACACGGCTGATTACACACTTCATTCGCATTTCTCGAACAACTAGGTGTGTGTCCAACAGAACACTTCCAGACATTGGCCGCGATAGTACAAGTATTGTGGAGAAAAATTATTTCAAGCGTAATACGGTTAAGTGAATGTACCACTTACCTGTGGCGCCCGGTACTGAAGACAGTTGTTCTCCTTGGGAGCCGACGGCCAAACTTTCCCAAGGCTGCTGATCAGCGATGGGATACCGCTGTCCTTGAACTTCCGCTGAAAACTTGCTCAGGGTGCTCAGGGTGCTAAGTGCCCTATTCAAGGCCACTTCGGGGTTACCACGAATTTCCTTGAATAAGAGGTTGACGCTGCCGAATGCAAACTGAAGAACCTCCTGAATGCGCCGAGAAATTTTAGTGGAACATGTGACAGCGAATAGGGGTTGTACAGTCCACATGGAGACGTAGACAGCATATCGTTCCACGGACTGATCCTTCCTCCATTCCACCAAGAGGCAGGCGTAAACGGCACTGCCGCGCACAATCCAAGCATGAGGTACTTCGCTGGCGTCGTCGTTGAGCCGTTTTAAGGCAGTTGTCATGCGGGTAAGCGCCTCATTGCAGCCTTGCAACGTCGGTTTTTCCGTCACACTGTAGAACACCCAATTCCGCTGCTCATCGAAGGGCATCAGCCAGCATCGAATCCAGGCAATGCCCTGTAGGCGATGCGCCACCTTGTCGAAAGCTTTCAGCGCCTTGAGAATGCACTTCACTACCTTGCTAGGTTGAATGCTTCGCAGCCGTGGCAGCCACTCCAAATTCTCGTCGTCGAGCAGCTGCAGGTCTTCCGGCTCGAATGTTTGCAGCAGCACGCGCAGTCCCTTAAATTCGTCGGCGGCCATCATTAGGCGTGTACGGCGTCTCTAAAGCCCTACCTGAAGTAAGGAGACAACCGATGTTGCTGCGCAGTTGGCCACGAATCATTGTTATCTGCAAAGTCATCGGCTGAGCCCAAGCCCGCGTCATGATAACACATTTACAGCGAATTAGAGTTGGTCCTTTGCCATCCGAGTTGGTTAGGCTGACCAACGAATGCAAAGCGCGTCCTCAACCTAATCGCGTGTTAAGTGCACGTTCCTTCTTTTTTCTTAATATCTGAGACCACATTCGTTCTGGTATGCGTTAAAAGCGCGCCTCGTGTATCTTTATTTTGTGACTTTGATAACATCGTACATAATTAGGCGATGTAAAGGTTTTTTCAAATTTATTTGCCTGCAAAGCCTAGGACTGATTTGGGTAAGAAAGCTAGAAACTCCAAATAAAAACAAGACGTCTTTCAATGCCGTTTTATATTGCCATTCAAGGCGTATGTAAGAATAAAAAGCACCGCAAGAATTGCGTACAGTACTAGGTGATGGCTACTAAAAAGGTGCGACCAGCGCTCGAGTATTTTACACGCATATGATATCTCTGGCTTTTGAAGCGTAGTGTCAATCGCTGAATTGTATTCAGTGATCTTTCGTGTTATATCTTCACGCGGGGACAATGTTCCTCTCCGCATTTACCATCGCCCCCACCCCATAACATGTGTTCTAACAAAAATATATACTCATTCAAGTCTCACACTCTCGTCTGTATCGAAATTATGTTTCCGCACATCTCCTTAAAAGGCGCACTTCCTGTGATGTCATGCCTGTTACTTTCTGCGATCATACCGTGGCCATTGCATGGAGTGAAGACTGTGGCCCTGAGAACTTTCGGCCGTATTCGGCAAAATGGAAGCATAAATCTTCGTTGCTAAACGAACAATACTTCATGCAGGGAGTCAGCATAGCTCTGGAATCTGGCTTGACTTTGAGAGTCCCATTATTTCAAGCTTCGTGCATTATCTACCGATACCGGCGCCAAAAGTTCTTATTTTAAGCACTGTGACGATTAACAGTTGCTTCAGAGCCTTTATATGTTGCACGAATCTGAATGTGAGACTTCACCTTGTACACTGAGGAAATTTCAGCTGTTAAATGTCATCTTGAAAAGTTTGATGCGGAACTCTTTTGGGTAGCCCGTATACGATCCCACGGGAATCGTTCTTTGCCCTCTGAAGCCGCGTTCAGAGAATGCGTGGTACGCACGGATTATTGGTAGGGTTCGTAAGCGTAAACGCAAAAGACGCCCAAATTTCGCGCGCAAACCGAGGAGTGACTCCATCCGACGCTCCGACACACGCCGGTGCTGCTGCATTGTCTCGGCTCGCCGCTGTTGTGTCTTTGTTTGTCTCCTTGATCTTCCTATTCTTCCAGCATGGTCTGGCCGCAGTTTGATCTTGTTGACTGCGGACGATCCTTCACTATGTACGAATGAGCTGGTCATCGAAGAAAAGCGGCCTGGCATGAAAAATCAAGTCAACTATAAACTGTTTTTCGTTTTTTAATGTGCGGACAAACTCGCAACAGTAAAATGCTTCCCTTCGTCTAGAAACATGCAATTATGACTCCGGGCGAGCGTTGACAATATTGACGGTGATGCCCTGCCCGTTTCGTTCTTGTGCATTCTTGCTGCCAGTCAGCCAATCCTGCGCACCATCAAGTGACGTGTCTACAATGGTGGTTTTATGCGATAGGATAAGGAGCACGTCGAAGCGTTTTCTCGGTGTTGTTTCACTGTCACACTCAGTGAAGCAGCAAGAACTATCGCAACCTCATCAGCCACAATAGATGCGCCCCTGAAAGTGCAGTTCGCTTTTATGCTCTTGTCTGCATTGGCCAGAAGCGCCGTCATAACCTTCCGATGCCACATACACCACACCCGCCCGTCCCTCCGTTCTTTTGTCCAAGGTTTCTGCTCGATCCCTTGTCCTCTTTTCATGGACGGCTGGATTCATGTTCCTGGCATGTGGCGGAATCTTTATCGTGTCCCGTATATAACTGGAAACATCGGGAAATGTGGTGGATCACCCAATTTTTCTGGTCGGCACACCCGCACATCAAGCGCTACAAAGGAATGAACGAGAACACGTCCTTACCTGAGAGGTCTCTCCTCCAGACGAACTGATAGCAACAGAAAAGCATACAAT
Source organism: Amblyomma americanum (assembly GCF_052857255.1). NCBI lineage: Eukaryota > Metazoa > Arthropoda > Arachnida > Ixodida > Ixodidae > Amblyomma > Amblyomma americanum. Next base: position 96,344,777 of record NC_135505.1, read on the forward strand.
GCTCGACTATCGTGACTTTGTGCAGTACTACAGAATAAGTAGGAAGGTATATCTGCAAGTGGATAACAATGTTAGCCAACAGGAAGAGATAGCTTGGAGGGAACTCCAGGGCTGGATAGTTCCAAACCCTTGGATTTATAGCCAAATAAACCTAGGGCGATTCAAGGCTACGCGTCAACATTGTGACGGATTTACGACCATATTACACATGGTCCTGACATGCCCACGTTACAAAGACAACACATGAAGACCACACTCATGGGAGACTTTGATGCACAATGCAGGCCCAGATGTCCAAAGAAACAACGTATATCAAGCTCTGGACGCCGCATTGTCCCAGGGTTCACGACAGACACCTACTTCGAGGGGAAGAGGACCAAGTCCGGCGACCCTCCAATTGATTGATTCAGAAATGTTATGCATCCATCAGTGAAGCTGCGACTTCTATGCGAATATTATAGACCCGTATTTAGCGCACAAGTGCGTGATTCATTGCGTTGAAATCTGAGTGCGTTCTAGCGCATAATTTGTTAGTTACAACTTGCGCCAGCCCTCCGCTGGGTTTTTGGTGTCCTTTGTTTTTGATGCCACCCTCCCGAACTCGATCTGGTAGAGTGAAATACGTGTTCATAGCTCTTTTCTACGGCAGTGCGCACAAATTTTCATAAACCTAATTTTGGGTTACAAGAATGAGATCAGCATAACTTGGCACCAGTAAACTTTCTTCAGACGAATGCATTTTTCAACATGTGCTATGTAGTGTTTGCAATATGGAAACAAATTCTTTTTTTTTCTTTGCTCAATGCCGTGGTAGAGTTGCAGCATCGGTAGAGCTACACCTCTAAATAAAGTTTATTCGCCTCAGTAAAGTGTACGCAAAGGACTGCAGTTCCGCAGCAGACATTGAGAAGTCATGAACCTTAATACTAAATCTAGCGTTCTTGATCGGCACAATAATACGTTGAATGTTAAACCCAATTACTAGCTTCTTTGCTACTCAGTAGCTGTGGCATTTTGCTGTTAAGTAAGGTTGGTATTTTTGCTACCAGCTGTAGCGGCCGTATTTCGATGAAGAAAAAAAAATCAAGCTCTATTACATTATCGCGGACAATAAGTGGCCCCCTGTTGTGGTTTAGCACTGGTTAAACCTGGAGTGACGCGATAGCTACAAGTGGCCGAGTGGAACTCGCTCTGTCGGTGGGCAAAGATAGCTTTTTCGTTTCATCTCCGTCCCTGGAGGTGGATTCACTATCGGCGCCTAGGCGCACTGCGCCACCGGCCCCCGGACCGCACCACGTGACCAACCACGTGATCAACCACGTAACCAGCCACGGCGCCGGCACGAAGATCGATGGGTGCCACCCTGAAGGCTCGAAATGCTAGCGAGTGTCACTGTCACTAGAAAAAAGTCTGTATCCCACAGTGCGACTTCCGTTCTACTCTAAATTTCCGCATTAGGACTTTAGAGGGGATCTGTTTTAATTTTATCTTTGATATGTATGAAGTAGCTGATATCTTCAATTCCTGAAGCAGGAACAATCAGTGTGACACAACTGACAGCACGCCGCGCATAAAGAGAACTACCACAATACACCTCAATTTTTTTAGGGAATCTGTAATGTATTCGGACAACGATTTTCGCCCCATCATCCCAGTTATAGTATGTTTGAAATATTTTACTCTCCTGTACTCTGCATTCGAACTTTAATTCAAGCAAAAACAGGTGCCCTGTCGTACTTCTTGAGGTGTACTTTCGTACTGTGCAGGCCGAACACAAAGGCCTGCATAATGTGTCAGTTTTTGGCATTGGAGGAGAGTGCATATGTTCAATGGGGCCGATGCATGATTTTCTCGTCAAATGGCTTGTTGGGCGCAACCATGACGTGGCGAAAAAAAGAGGCGCTCCTGCTCGTGCTTGTCAACTAGCCTTCTCTTACTCGTGCGCATCTCGCCAGAAAATGATGATTGCAAGAATAAGCTACCGCACATGGGCGTCATTCACACGTTCAAGTTGTCCTGGCGCTGGCGCTACAAAACAGCGCATGTTGATAGCAACTGATGGCGGTGTTACGCTTAGGATATTCTGAATAGACTCTGTGGAAATGATTAAGGCCGACTACATAGGACTGACCGTAGAGTATGTCGGGACTACTTTTCGTAATGCACTGTTTATGGGCCAAGAAGCCACCGAACGCGCTAATGAGCATCCGCATAATTACACACGTTGATTTTTAACAACGCACTGTTAATGCACAAATGGCCGGACATGGTATCTCTTGAGGTGACTTCAATAGGTGCAGATTATGACGCAGGCCCAAAACAGAGATGCACTGAAGAAGCCAGTGTAAGGAAAGTAAGAACAGACCTCGACTACCATGAATCTGATGATAAGGAAGCTGACGTCCTCTAGTTGCTATAAACGCTTTAACCGCGATTACTTAAATCATGTATTTAATGCAACTTGCTGCTTAGCCTTTGCAACACACATAGGCATGACCCTTCAAGAGTGCTTGGAAGGTGGCGATGAACGGTTTCCTTTGAAAATTCTGACGTGCATAATGTATTTTTCTTAGAAACAAACGCTAATTTTTTCGGACCTCTTATTTCTTGCTGTGAAATAAAAATCCGCTTACTTCAAAATTGGACACCACAAAGCCAGTACACTCGACCATCAGGTGCGTTATAATTGGGCTCAATTGTATGTAGAAGCCCTATTCTCCAGACCACCGTGCTAGCGACTAAGTTCTTGTGAACCAGCGCGACGGCTCGAAGCCAAACACAAAAAGACAAAACACAGCGCTCAACTAAAAACTGAATAGATTTATTCAGGGAACCATGCAGTGGTTAAATACACGCTGGTGTCATAGAATAACGGAAAAACAGAGAAAGACAAGACAAAATAAGAATGTTTTTCCGTTATTCTGTGATACCAGCGTGTATTTAACCACTGCATGGTGCCCTGAATAAATCTATTCTGTTGTTAGTTCAGCGCTGTGTTTTTTCCTTTTCTGTTTGGCTTCGAGCCGTTGCGCTGGTTTACAAGAACTATGTCGGACCAACTCGCCCACCAAGTGTTCTTTCACGCATGGGCAGTCGTCCTAAGGAATACTGCTATTTTTCTACGCTGATAGGTTTGGGGTTGATAACCGCTTTCCACGCATTTCCCTACCTTCTCTAAAGGTTTAGTTGTGCAACATTTTTATTATTCACATTAGGGTTAAGCCGCCGCAGTTGCTCAAGGGTTATGGTGCTCGGCTGTTGACTCTATTGACGCGGATTCGATCCAGGCCGCTGGGGTCGAATTGCGATGGAGGCGAAATTCTAGATGACAATGAGCTGTGTGATGTCAGTGCACGTTAAAGAACCACGAGTGGTGGGAATTTCCTAGCACTTTCACTACGCCGTCCCTCATAGCTTGAGGCGCGTTGGGACGTTTAACACCCAAAAAACATAAACGATCACATTACCGTTAGGCGTCTTTCATTAAATTGTTCCGGGTGTTAACACACCATCAATTCATTTTTTTGTGGAAAAGATCCTCCAGCATGTTTTTTTTTCAGCGTTTGATAGTCCACGAAATATGAAAGAGTTTATGTAATTGCGCTCTTGTGCCACCATATAGTAGTACTACCAAGCGGGTTGTGAACGAATGAATTCTGCACTCTCACCATCTGAAATTGAGTAGTCAGCGCCGCTGTGAACATTGCATTGAAAATACGTCATCGCATGCTTCCGGAGCATAGAATGTGCGCACCATGACCTGCAATAAGTGATAAGCTTGCCCACGAGTGCCATTTCGAAACGAACTTTTAACGAGCCTTCGCATGCAGAAAACAAAAGAAAAAGGAAATCAGAGAGGTGGCATGGTTTTTTGGTAGCCTCTGATTTCTTTATATCTGCAGCTCTTAGAACAGACCGGCGGCCACTCAATTGGGAACGGTCAGAGAGCAGGTCTCTTTGGTTCTAAACACGGTTGGGAGTGCAAAAATACCGTCGCGCATTAGTGTGGTGATGTTTTGCTTTAAAGTTTCATGGGCTTTCTTTAAACGCCGCAAAAGGATCACGCAAGAGGTACGTCCACATAAATAAACTGGATCGGTTGCCTCTGGTTCCCAACTACCATTTAATGAAATGCAATTGGTCATTAAGTCAACATTAAAAGTTCATAATTCATCTAACCCAATTAACTAAGTGATCAGATAATAAAAAACACTCTCAGGAGTATCTCATGACACTAAACTGTACGTCACGGGGTGCACCTATCTGGGGTTCGTGCTTCTTTACTACTTGACTCAATTTACGTGGAATACACTGTATACCACTTCCTAGTAGCTTAACTATCATTATAACCTGTTATCCATTGGTTTTCGAGTTTAAGGTGCTTAACAGAAGTAGTAGTGCTGCCACGCCCGTGCATTGAAGTTGGATGAGTCAAGAGCTAGGATCTATATGTCAGGAATGACAACTTTATGCAGTTGTATCTATGCCAGCAACATCATGATGAAAATGAACACATCCGAAATTTTTAATTTCCAAATGTTTGCGCCGTACATCACACGTACTGAGCAAGGTGCTAACGAAATTTGCTTTCCAGAAGCAGTTTTACTGTAAAACGATTTTTTGCCCTGCGAGCTGATTCTATGGGTGTCGTCACTTAAGTAGACAGAATGGCGGACCCATTTGAAATGTCATGCATGCTTGTAGGCGCACGCTTGATTAGGCTCCGAGTACATGGAGCTAGAAAATAAGACTGACAAGCACTGACACGACACACACAACTGTTCTCGAGGGATGATTTCAAAGCTTCTCGACCTTATGGCAGCGACACAGCAGTGGCGACCAATCAGCAAAGCAGTCTGTCGCTCTGAAAGAGAGGCTATGCCTTTCATTGGGAATGTACGTGTTTGGTTAAAGCCAGGTTTTAGCATCGCTTCCCGCAAAATCGATCATTTTCTATCATTTAGGTGGTCCGTCGAGTAAGGAATTATATACTACATCGGTTTGTATTGAGAAACCGCTCAACACGAAGCGAAGAGGTTCTTTAGTTTCATGATAAATCAGACCAAGTAGTAAACGTTTATCAAGTAGTCAATGCTTCCTAGAGAGGGAATAGTACAACAAACTATATCTTAATACCTTCAAAGTGCACACCTAACGCATCTGAACAACGTGCCAGTTTAAAGGCCGTGTTAGCCTCAGGTTACCTTAGGAAAACTGCCTGCTTAAGAAGGAAAAGAAGATATCGAGTCTCGAGAAGAGAGTATCGAGATATCGAAAATATCGACATCGAGTCTTTTTTGCGCTGCGTGAGGAAAACCCTTACCATAAGTCAGCACTGCCTTGAGTGGCTAAAAGAATGCAAAAATCAGTCACGTGTGCTTGTATCTTCTACAATTCTGCACAAAAGAATAGATTTCCCAACGAGATTTACCTACTTAAATGAGATTCTTCTACGAGCAATCTCAACAAATAGCTGTAGAGGACAATCTGCTACTTTACGCAACCCGTGTGGTTGTCCCACTCACGTGGAGGAAAGAAATTTTTTGCGCCTTTTGCACGAATGGTACTTCAGAATCACGAAGACCCAGGCCTGCGCTATGGGCTCTGTTTGGTGGCCTACAGGGACCAAAGACAACGCAACCACCTCAAAATATTGTCCAGGATGTGTCAAAACGTGCAGGAACTGAAATATTTCCCTTGAAAGCACTGAGTTTCCTTCAAGACTACGGGAGAGTGTTGCAATGGACCTGTTCTTCTTCAATAGTCACTGGCGGTTAACCGTGATTGATTATTGCTCCACATATCCGGAACTGACTCGTCTAGAGAAGCGATCATCTAGTACATTCATCAATCGCTGCAAATAAATTTTCGCCCGGCACAACATTCCAGAGGTGGTAGTCTCCAATAACTGTCCGCAGTTCTCGTCCTCTCACTTCGCTAAGTTTGCTCAAGAATACGGGTTCAAACAGGTCACATGAAGCCCAAAATATCCTCATAGCATACCCTCATAGGCTGCTGTGAAATTCATCAAAACCTCAATAAAGAATCCAAAACCCCCCTATCTTACCCACTTGTCCTACAGGCGAACTCCATTGAAAAATGGCTACAGCCCCTCTGAACAATTTTTAAGGGGGGGGGGGGGGGGGTGCGGTTGCGGACCTTGACTTCTCCGACTCCCGGAAGGCTTGTTCTCCGTTTTTAAGACGCCACTAAACTTGGGAATTTTGAAACGCAATACTGCGAACAGCAGCGATGAAACTACGATAGACGAAATGGCGTACGGCAACCTCCGGCACTTCTGGAAGGAGATGAGGTCTGGATTACAGTCTTAAAACAAAAAGGAAACGGAGTTCGCCCGCAAGCAAGCCTAGATCATATATAGTTGACACTCGGAACGGCACAATAGGGCGCAACCGAACCAATCTTATCCCTTTTCTCACAACCAACAAGTCGTATACGTGGAATCTCTGTGTGGCAATATGCATGAAGACGACAAAGGTCAAACACTTCCTGGGAATTCAATTTCTCTACAAGATTCACATACAACCGGCGCTGATGCCTCCCACCGGCCCACCATGTGTGGACGTTGCGTCATTCCTTCCAAGAGTTTGCTTTGTTGTCACGGGAGATGTTCTAGGCAGTAGCCACGTGCAATGGTTAGGCCGGTTTGCTTTGCAGCGCTGCTGCGCGCTCGCGTGAAGCTCGCGGCGGCTGGCACGTCTCTCGTGCATGCCAACTAGCCCAACTCTCTACGCTTAGAAGTACTCAAAAGCTGATTCGTGTACATTCACAGATAGCTTGAAACAGCAATACCAACGCACATGCATCGCACGCAATAATGGTTGCTAGCATTTCTTTCATTCAATGTTAAAGCGTCATTTTTACTTTTTAATATTCAACATATGCCAAGCTTGAAGCACGGTAAAATATTGCAAGCGGAAGCGGCGTTTTCAGTGAACATGTTCTATTCATTTGGATGCACTTATGGATGGAACATAAAAGAATGTTATGGTGGATACTCCTATGTAACATACTCTTATCAGTGAATTATGCAGTCGTAGGTAGTTGCGCAAAGTTCGGTATTTTTGTAGGGTAATACTATCATAAGTAATTATCGTCCACACATTCAGAAAACATGGCCATCCGCGTCAGCAGACCTTGCTCTTTTTATTAATGGCCCTTCCTTATTACACGATGACACCGTGCTATCAGTCCACCACATTATTCTGTATTATCTTCACATCATGTTCTTGAAGGTATTGAATTGCAGAATGCATTTCCTTTTTATCATTCCCATACTGTTGGCCAACCGCAGCTGCTGGGTTTCAGCTGGAAACCATTCCCCAGTTAATAAATTATACACTGATTATGTAAAAATCACGCCATCTTTCTCAGACAATTCACATTTTAACACTACATTAACATCAAAAGCCTGATTATCTCTGCACGTCTTCAACAATAGAGAAAGAATTTCTGTTGCAGCAACAACGTCTTGCTGGGCAAGTTAGTACCTGTTCATCTTTAGTTACAGGCGCGATAAAAGACAATATACGCCGTCTTGTGGGCAAGGAATACTATCATCTTCAAAGTTGATATGATGGCGAACGGGTAAAGAAATTGTTCTCAGCCTTTTAGAATGGTTTGGCCGTGTAGCGGACGCACACGCTTTCTTTCTTTGCAATAAAAAAAGCTTCTATTAATTCTCTAGCTTATCTATCTTTGCTTTTTCAGAGAAATTGCGCACCGGAAAAACATGGCTCACAATAACGGGACGGGCAGAACCTTATATCTAAGGCATATTTGGGCCTTCTTTACGAGCGAATCAGGGAATAAGAGAGAAACGTTGAGCAAGCTTTCGTCTTTTTCGGGCAGTTAACCAAAGATGTTCTGTAGCAGAACAGATTTTTTTTTTTGCAGCAGTATAATTTGTTTGCCTGCCTGATTACAAAACTTGCGTTTGTTCCTGTTATTGCTAAAAAATCTCGCAATGGATGTAACTGAAACCAAGGCGCTTATTTTGCTGCTTATATTTCTTTATTTTGTAATCATCTGTCAATGCTTCCTGTACAGTCCTAAGTTGGGGAGCCCTGGCTGTATACTTTGCCAACAACAATTCTAGAATTACGATTGCTTTGCGTACAACTGGTTTAATAAGGACGAAAACCCACTGGCCATGACATCAGCTTTTTTATTGCTGCTATCACATAATATCAGCTTAAAAGAGATTATCATAGGGAGAAAATCAAGAGCGCATACGCCGATTGCGAATCCACTTTCGGTCTTATGCTACAGCACTAAATTTTGGTAAGTTTATTGTTGCTCATTAGGAGAGCATTAAACCAAACCACAAACTCAAAACATAATGTTATCTTGCGGCCAGCCGACGAATGACGCGAGATTACTAATGACAATGAGAGGATTGTAATGGCCGGCGGCCTAACGCGAGCGCTCCTTCAATCGCCACTGCCAGCTTCGTCTTAATCGTGAGTGTATATGCATAGTGTAGTAGCCATGAGGTTCAAGCGTTATCCATTCTCAAATGTTCTAAAAGTTTTTCCTCGTTTTCACCGGCATCCAAGAACTTACTCCTTAGCATCCATTGGCAAATATGCAACTGAGGAGATCCGCACTAATCATATGCCGATCATGAAGAAATTCCTCCATCTACTGGGCCACTGCTTTGGCCGAGTGTTGCGTAGATAATAGCCTAGTATAGAAATTGTATTATGTCTCTATTTCTTCGCAATCTCAAACCAGTAGTGGTCTTACAATCAGCGTGAAGCATTTGTATGCAGCGCGCTATTTTCTTTCTAAAAGATGTACGGGCTCGTTTTGCATGCGGCGCATATGTCAGAAGTAAAGAACTATAAAATCCAGTAGCATTGTACGTTAAAACAATCTGTCGGTTGTAAATATTGTCAACATAAAATAAAATCAAGCTATGTAGCGTGCAACAGAACATGAATCTCAAGAGAGGACTAGTCAGGGACGAATAAACCGCAGTATGGACAGGAAAGATGCCGTATAGCAGAACACTGTTCATGGTGCCGACGCAGAAGCGAACCATTGGGGAAACATTCACCACATGACCGGCATGTGTGTAAAGGCCTGAATGCAGATTCTTCCCTCGGAGCTGTCTCTTTCGCAGGCTGAGTGGAGGAGATCTTGCTGGAGGAACTGACTTCTGCTCTGTGAGATTGTAGGTGCGTCTCTAGTTGTGAACTGCAAAAGCACATTGAAAAAGTGAAAAAATTGCGAGTGCCGGTTTTCCAACAGAGGTATTCTTTACGTTCTCATGACTGCTAAATTAGTATGGCGCACACAAGAGAGAACTATTCTTATCGAAAAAAATTCGTTTGTATTGGTTGTTGAAGAAGAAAACTAATGTCCTTCAATGCCCTTTAAGTAGTTGGCACTGACATTCTGTTGCAGGGGGATTACACAGTACTTCCATTATGCTGCATACATGCTCTGGAACACTTACACCTCACTATGATGTTTTAAGAATAAGATTCAATGCACAATGGTAACTAGCGCTAAAGACAAGGACAGAAGAGAGACGGGCACAACTAGCGTTCGTGGTGTCCGTCTCTCTTCTGTCCATGTATTCAGCGCTAGTTACTATGTGCATAGAATCTAAAGATCACAAACAATCCCAGCTGTCCGCTTTAAAGAACAAGAGAGCGAAGCTACGCGCTAAGAGTGTCGGGTTGAAAAGTGGGAAACCAGTGTGAATTCTTTATATAAAAATCACAGCATAACTATGGACATATGATTAGTTGTTACCATACTCCTTCACTGCTTATATATCAGTTTTAATTGCTGTAATCTTTCTTTAATGACCGTTTTTAGAATTAAGGTAGGCGCATTAGTCGGTTGAGTGGAACGAAGCGGAAAACTGTCCCTAAAATTAGGAAGGAAAAGGTATTCAAGAAACAAATGGCCGAGTAAATGCTTCTTTCTGAATGAACACACTGAAGCTGTAAGGAATGGTATTTAACTTAAAGCTCCGGAGATATATGAGGGCAGTTAAAAATAGGTCATCGTACAGTGGACGCAGCGGTTCCTTTCAACCCCCAGGAGATATTTCACTTGGAGTTTTTCAGAGTATAGGCAGGCTTCTTAAAATCTTGTGGTAAACAGTTGATGCGTGCAAAACTTCCGTGAGATCTTTCATGCGGAGTCCCAGTACGCACCACCACGAATTCTTAATGCCAGCTTTTGGCATTATGCTATCCAGTGCTCATAAAATAGTCATAGGCGTCCAGTTGTTTCGCCTAGGTTATCTAATGCTTGCTTGTTGAAGGTAGTGACGGAAAGGTAATGAAGGCAAAATAAAAGATCATCGGAAAGTGCCTTTTGTGGCACACAAAATATTTTCAAAGGACTTCCTTAACAGATTACGAAACCTATTGCGGAGCCAATGTCGAAAGGTCAGTATGGGGAAAGAATCAGTGCCTACAGGAAAGCTAGCCGCCTCAGCAACTTATTGCACCGGCTTGTGAAAGTGATCGGACGAGAACCGGCGTATTCAGCATGGTATGGCCGATGGCTAAAACGCTAAGGCACCCGTGTGCTGTGCGATGTCAGTGCACGTTAAAGATCCCCAGGTGGTCGAAATTATTCCAGAGCCCTTCATTACGGCACCTCCTTTTTCCTTTCTTCTTTCACTCCCTCCATTATTCCTTCCCTTATGGCGCGGTTCAGGTGTCCAACGATATATGAGACAGATACTGCGCCATTTCCTTTCCCCCCCAAAAAACCAACCAATTATTATTGTGAAAGTGAGCGCCACGCCACCTGAGCTGTGCTGCGTCAAGCACCGCTGGACGCAAGTGATAGGCAGTATCATATACTCTGAGGGCAATATATATATACAACAAAAAGAAAACGAAAACCCGTTCCTTCACAGTGCTCGGGTGTGATGCCTTGCGGCCATCCGCTTGCTCTTCTACAGGCCGATTTGCTTGGCAACTGGCGTTGCGCGCTCATCTTTGTGCCGACCGTCAGCAGCAGAGGAACCGAACTCTACGCTAGCAATTTATAATGCCTGGCAGCCACTCGTTACAATAGCAAAGCTCCTCGCCACACAGTGCACTCCGTTACCTTCTGAGCGGCGCGACATAAAAGCGCTGTGACGCGGCCCGCAGGCGCTACCCTGCCCGGCACTGTTGTCGATTTATTTTTGCGGCCGACAGCTCCACGACAGGTTACAAACAGGTCTTCGCGCTGTTGCAAGACAAAATAGAGAAATAAAAAACGAGTTTTGGAATGCCACGTGTTGTATATAGCGGTGACAGCAAAGCAGCGAACACTACGCACTTCAATACAATATAAGAATCTTATTGAAAAACCGGTATATTCTGGACTACGCTTTGAGCCTTTCTGAATGACCTTGAACTTATTGCGATCATCTTCATGTTTCAGTCCAGCGCCCAACTGAGTGTACTATGTCTATCGATATTTATCACTTATGAGCCCCATGGACCCTATTAACTCGCATTCGGAATCACGACCAAATGAATACACAGCAACAGCTAATATTTAAGGAAAATAGAAAAGGGAATAATATTAATAGATCTAGCTGGCAACGTACATGAGATCTATAGTATTCAGTAAAGGGTGGCAGCTACTGTAATTAGGCTCAATTGGAGGGAACAGCAGAAGGTGGTGCAGGCGTCCACGCCTACATCCAGTGATTACTAGGCAGTTCAGAGCTTCTATGAAGACGTGCAATCGCCAATGAGCAAAGTAAAGAGACAGTAAATTGTACTGATGGGCGACTTCAGTGCGAAGATGAGCAAGAAGCAGCCTGGCGACCAGGTGGCAGACGACTACGGGATAGGTTCTAGGAATAGCAGGGCGAGTTATTAGTGGAGTGCGCAGATGGAAATGATTTACGGATTATGAATACCTTATTCTGCAAACGACAGAACAAGAAGTGGACCTAGAGGAGCCGCTATGGTGAGACAAATTCAAACCGAATTCGTACTATACATTGAAATCTGGCATCGTTCAGGATGTGGACGTCCGCGGAAAGGTGCGTTGTAGTGACCACAGAAGGGCAATGTCACGAATTAGCTTAGACTTGCAGATGCAACGGAAGAAGCTAGTGAAGGGGAAGATTGTTATCGAGTTAGAGGTAAAACCGAAATTAGAGGAATTTAGGATATCGCTGAAGAACAGATATTCAACTTTAGCTTGGGAAGACTGTCCAAATGTTCATGCAATAAACGATAATCTGACAGCTATCATTACAGAGTGCGCAGCAGAGGTAGCCAGTGGGACGATTAGACAGCATACCGGCAAGCTCTCTCAGGAGACGAAAGATCTGATTAAGAAACGCCAAAGCATGAAGGCGCCTAAACATACAGACCGAACAGAACTAGCAGAGCATTTGAAAGCAATAAAGAAGCTCAAGGTAGCCGACGTAATTAATTTTAATATGGAGGGAATCCAGCAGCCTCTGTAGACCGGAGGTAGTCTAAAAACGGTGAAGAGGAAACGATGCATACGTAAAAACGAGATCTATGCGTTAAGCGACAAGGAGGGCAATGGCATTAGCAAGATAGATAACATAGTTAGTATTGCCGAGGAATTCTACACAAATATATATAGTAGCCAAAGTAATCCAAATGTTATTGAGAGAGACAGTAGCACAGAGCAATGGGTCATCCCGTCAGTAACGAAAGAAGAAGTATAGAAAGCCTCAGTTGCAATACAAACAGAAAATCTGCTGATGAGGGTCAGATAACAGCAGATCTGTTGAAGGACGGAGGGGAGATTGTGCTAAAAAATTTAGCCACCCTGTGTACTCAATGCCTTATAACCTCGACCGTACAAGAAGCTTGCAATAACACAAACATTCCCTTAATTCATAAGAGAGACGCTAAGGACTTGAAAACTTACAGACCGACCATCATACTGTCCGTTGCCTACAAGATATTTTCTAAGGCAATCGCTAGTAGAGCCGGGGAAACTTTAGACTTTAATCAACAAATATTCAGGCAGGCTTTCGTAAAGAATATAAGACGACAGATCATATTCACTCTATCACTGCTGAGATAGAGAAATGAGGATAATGTAATCAGCCTATATATGTTTCATTCATTCATTAGGTGTATGTATTCGTCTCAGTGGAAACCTTAGCACTCAACGTACGGTGTAGAAGAGCCTTATGTCAAAATACTGGAAGATATACATAGCAATTGAACAACTATCATAGTCCTACATGAAGTCAGCAATAAAACTCCTATATGGAAATGTTCCAGGCAAGGAGACACAATCTTGGCAATGCTATTCACCACCTGAGTACATAATGTTTTCCGTTGCCTGAATTCAAAAGAGTTGCGGATAAGAGTTAATAAAGAAGGCTTAAATATTCTGCAATTCACCGGTGACATTGATTTGCTGAGTCACTCAGGAGGTAAGCTGCAAATCAAGATCAATGAGTTAGGCAGAGCAGAACAGATGGTCTGAAAGTTAACATGCCGCAAACCAAAGTAATGTTAAACTCTCTTGCAAGGGAGCAGCAGTTCACAACTGGCAGCGAGCTGCAGGATGGGGTAACGGAATGCGCCTACTTGTGGCAGGTAGCCACAGCTCATACGAATCCTTCGAGGAAAATAAGTAGAAGTATAAGAATAGGGTACAGCGCAAATGACAGGTTGTCCCAGATTATGAAGGGCCATTTAGCAATATCCCTCAAGAGAAATTGTACAACCGCTGTATCTCACTGGTACTAACCTATGGGGCAAACGTGGGGGCTAACGAAAAGGGTTTAGGTTACGCTACATGACAACGCAGCAAGCCATGGAAAAATAAATGATAAGTGTAATGTTAAGAGACCGGAAGCAGGCAGAGTGGATGACGGAAGAAACATGGGTTAAGGACATCCTAGTCGAAATCAAGAGGGAGAAATCGGCTTGGGCAGGCAAGGTAATATGAAGGCAAGATAACCGCTGCTCCTAAGGGTAACAGTGTGGTTTCCAAAAGACGGCAAGCGTAGCAGGTAGCGGCAGAAGGCTTGATGGGCGTAGGAGATTGGGAAATGGTCAGGCGTAAAGCGGGCGCAGCTGGCAAAGGACAGTGTTAATTGGAGAGACATGGGAGAGGCATTTGGCATCCAGTGGGCATTGTCAGGCTGATGAGGATAATGATGAAGAATAAATATATAGGTCGCCGCGGTGGCTCAGTGGTTATGGCGCTTGGCTGCTGACCAGAATGATGCGGACTAGATCCTGGCCGCGGCGGTCGAATTTCGAGGCGAAACACTAGTGGCTCATGTCCTGTGCGACTCCAGTGCACGGTAAACAACCTCAGGTGGCCTACATTTCCTGAACACTTCCTTACGATGTCCCGCATATCCTGAGTCTCGGACTATAAATCCCCACAAACCATGAAGGGGAACAGCAAGGAACTGGCTGACAAAATTTTGTTATGGCAGTAGGTTACTTCAACGCAAGTGATGTTAGAGAGCCATACTACAACAAATGAAATTCTCAATAATGATCAAAAAAATTGCACTTTGGGCTTCACATTCATAAGAACAAAAAAGTATCGAAAGTAAATCATGATCATTAGAAAGTTTTAGATGTCTACAGGCAGTGCACTCGCGAAGAAAATTCTATTTCGCGTCTTACACAGCGGCTCACTCTGGCATTGATGACGTTCTCTGATAAAGTGGTAAAATATCTGCTTCGTAAAAAAAACGTTTTTTTATATTACTACTCAAGAGAATTATTTATAGTCGAACGTGTAAATGACTAAACACGGCTGACCTGGAGGAGCTCCAGTAAGGGCAATGGAGGCGAAGGTGCTGCTGCTTCATCTCTGCCTGATGCCCGTGCGAGTAGTGCTGTTCTAGCTCCGGTTGTGATTGGAAGTCCTCCCAGCACTCAGGGAAAGGGAAGTTTCCTCGGTCTTCGGAGGCGTTTTGTTCTGCATCAGCTATAACAAGAAGATGAGGACAAAATGTTATTGTCAAGGGCCACGCCAGAAAACAACCACAGTTTGTATGTAAGCGTTGCAGGTACATTTTTTTCGAGTGGCATATTTGTACAGGGGATCACTTCTCAAAATAGAGTGCGTCACGTTTTGAGATCGCAAAAAAACAAAAGCAAACGCTTGACCTTTGACGTCTTCACAGCAAATTCCTCACAGACGATGCGTCAGTAAGAATGTGAATAATAGGATTGCTGGCCGCAGTTTTGCCCCTATAGGGCATATTTTATGTAGGATGTTAGGATGCTCGCAATGTCGCCAAGAGTTCTCTACGCACTGCTGTAAAAGATTATCTGCAAGGATCTGCTGAGTGCCTAAATACATATCTTAAAACACTGATCACTGGTGTTGGAACGGACCCAAGCAATGAATAACTGGGCATCAGAGGGCTGCCCTGTAAGGCCCAGTGATTCCTATTGGAATGACTAAATTTAGAGGCCGCCAGCGTTCAAAACAGCAAGAAAGTCCCACTCTTTTGGCAGTACTTCCGAGAAATTTCATTCGATTATCAAATATTAGCAGCCTTTCACCTGGTCGACATATTCTAGAAGATAGGAAAGGGATATAGAAACTGTGTGAGGTTTGCTGTCGCCGTCGGCTTGCGCAAATTCCTCTCTTGCACTCTTTAGGGAAAAAAACATTCTTGTTTTTCTTTCATTGCATGCAAGGGTGCAAATAATATGGTTGTTGGTGGTGTTTTGTGCTGGGTTTAGTCGCGTATAAGGATGTATGGCTAACCCTCACAATAAGCCTCACGTCTCCGTTGGAAATAAACTCCACCATCGAAAGATTTACCAGCGCTTAAAGATTTCGTAAAAAATAATGATTTTGAATAACGTCTCTGAAGCCTGGAGGCCTATTGAAGGCTATGCAGCGCGGTCTTATTTGAGTCACTTGTCACTGCCTTACTCTTAAAACTATCGATCCTTGCCTTATGAATACACAACAATAAATGTAAAAAAAAACGTCTAAATTCAGCTCAATCATTCTTTATGTGCAAAGGAGGAAGTTTCAAGTTCGTCGCACTACACGAGATAACCATAGATCTTGTCCTTTTCCTCAACACGTGCCGATTCTGCTATCAACTAGGAACGTTAGATCAGTTCTCCCTGACATGTCGCCTTTCCGCCGTAAACCACCAAACGTTTTCGCGAAATTGCATTTAAATATTTAATTGGCACTAT
Source organism: Amblyomma americanum (assembly GCF_052857255.1). Taxonomy (NCBI): domain Eukaryota; kingdom Metazoa; phylum Arthropoda; class Arachnida; order Ixodida; family Ixodidae; genus Amblyomma; species Amblyomma americanum. Next base: position 96,360,964 of record NC_135505.1, read on the forward strand.
AAGAGTTCCAAATTTACTTTAGTTTGGCGCTACTCAACTAGGCTCCAGCAACGGGACAGTTCACCTATGGTAGATTCAGCGATTCCGCTCCCTCCCCGTCCTTTCCTCATCGATTCAAACTAATATTTCAGGTTTTATTCAGTAACGTTCCCTAATATTTATAATATATTCTTTTTATTTTTGCTCAACGTCCCTCTATTTATCGTCTAGTTTTGACGCTCGCAAGCCATTCCTCTCTCGGTAGTCTGAAATTATCTCGGTAGGATGAAATCATGTCGGTAGATTGATTAGTTTTAAAATTAGAGACAAAATGTCTAAAACCTTTGAAATAATGCGGGTGTCAATAGAGTGAGTGGACGAGAAAACAACCGTGGACGCAAAATAGTAGCAAAATAGACAAAGGACTTGAATTAAAGTTTGAAATGAATTGATTGGTGTTTCATGAGAGATATAAGTGAACAAATATATAAATAATTTAGAATGAATACTTAATTCATTAAAGGCAAATTGCGCTCAACGGGTAAATAGGATGGGCGGCAATATTGTAGGCGAATTGGAAAGCAGCACTGGTGCCATGCTTGAAAAAGAATATGCGACCAAGTAATGTTCAACAGTCTAGCAAGGGAACAGCAGTTTACAACTGGCAGCGAGGTGCTTGAAGTGGTAAAGGAATACGCCTCCTTAGGACAGGTAGTGAGAGCTGATCCGGATATTGAGGAGGGAAATAGCGAGAAGTATAAGAATGGGGTTCATGAATGGCAGCTTACCCATATCCCTAAGAGAAAAGTGCACAACTGCTGTATCTTACTGGTACTCACCTACGGGGCAGAAACGTGGAGGCTCACGAAAAGGGTTCAGCATAGGTTAAAGACAACGCATCGAGCCATGGAAATAAAAATGATAGATGTAAATTCAAAAGACCGAAAGTGGACAGAGTTGGTAAGTTAACAACCGTTGGTTAATGACATGCTAGTCGAGAGAGTGAAAATATTTCTCGAGAAAGAAGCCTTGCTATCTCCTCAACAACACAGCTTTAGACCAAACAGATCAACTGGTACGGCCGTCATATCGCTAACAGACACGATCAACACTTTCCTAAATGATAATAAAATAGCCTTAGGAATTTTCTTGGACATCAAGAAAGCATTTGACACTGTTGATCACGAAATTTTACTGAAAAAGCTGGTGCATTGCGGGTTTAGCGGTATCAGTTTAGAATTCTTCAGAAGTTATCTCAATAATCGGCGGCAAATGATCCAACTTAGCGGTGTAAATTCTGACTTTGAAACAGTTACGGCTGGTGTGCCTCAGGGTTCAGTCCTTGGTCCGATTTTTTTTTCCTTGTATATTAATGACCTGCCGCATTTCACACAACACTTCTGTTTTTATGTATGCTGACGACACTGCTCTTCTATGTGCTCATGAATCTACAACAGAACTTATTAGCACCGCAAACCGAGAATTGGAAACTTTGTGCAGCTGGTTTATTTCAAATAAACTTGTTGTAAAAGTTAATAAGACAAAATGCATAATATTTGGGAGCTCCAGAAAAATCATACATGAAAACCTGCCTTCCGTGCAATGGCTGGGAACACCTATTGCACTTGTCAATAGCATCACTTACCTTGGAATAATTCTAGATGAGAACCTACACTGGAAGCCATACATTCAGGCGCTTTGTAAAAAGTTAGCTGCAGCATGCTTTGCACTGTACAAATGCCGAGATTATTTTGGTAATGACATACTCAGAATTATTTATTTCTCAATTTTTCAAAGCCAGTTATCATATTGCATTGAATCATGGGGCCACACCTACCGACCTTATTTGGAACCACTTAGGGTATTGCAAAAAAGGGCAATTCGATTCATTTCACATTCAGGATACAACGCCCACACTGCTCCTCTTTTTATACAGATGGATATACTGCCACTACAATCATTACTTGAATACAGGACTGTCTTGACAATACACACATGCCTTAAAGACAATTACCCGTTACACTCATCGCTATTCTGTATCCCACCACTATGCACTCGCAACGCCACTCAGAAATTTCCTTCTTCCGAAAACGAAAAATGTCTATGGAGAAAGAAGGATGGCCCATGTTGGTATTAAGCTGTGGAACAAGCTTCCAAGTGAACTCAAACGTAGTAAAACTCTTCCTGAGTCATTGAAGAAATATTATAAACAATGAGTGAAGCCAGCGTTTTTTCTTTTCATGTATTTTTGTGTGTTTGTATGCGTATGCAAAAGAGGCTTGGTGCTCTGAATATTGTTGCTCTATGTACCCATTTATGTATTTCTAATTTCATGAGCTTTTATATGTATGTAATTAATTTTAGTTATGCCTGCAATTCTTTTTGAAACTGAATTGCATGGATCCCAACTAGCTTTTAGCTAGGGATCCAGATGTCTTCACAAGCATGCCTTGTATGTATGTTGAGAAATAAAATTGAATCAATCAATCAATCAAATCAATCAAGAGGAAGGAATTTGCTTGGGCAGGGCAGGTAACTTGAAGGCAAGATAACTGTTGGTCCTTAGAGGTAACGGAGTGGATTTCAAGAGAAAGCGTAGCAGGGGGCGGCAGAAGGCTATGTGCGCGGAAGAGATTAATAAGTTTGCAAGCACAACATGGATGCAGCTAGCAAAGGGCAGGGCATATTTTAGAGACCTGGGAGATGCCTTTGCCTTGCAGTGGTCGTAGTCAGGCCGATGAGGATGATCATGATGATGTGACAGAGACAGGAGATGTTGCCAACGCGGCTGCCATGGTAACGCATGGCGTCATGACGCCTGGCTGAAATGCGGTCACCCTGACGTTAGAAATGAGGGCGTCGCCTGGGTGGGGTGAGCGTTTGCGCGGTGGAAAGAACCTTCTACAGCGTGCGAGTGCATCGCCTCCACTTCAGCACTACCGTCTTGCGTCCGTGGCCTCGCCGGCGTCAAGTGCGCGGGTTGCTTTCGTGTGCCTCAAATGGTGCGGTATCTCGTTGTGTTAATGTGTTCACGTTGACGCGTTTGCTTTCGCACTCTGCCAGTGCGGGTCGCAGCAGTGATCTCTAAAATTTTATTCTGCCTACAGCTATAGAGAATACATAACATACGGCAGCAAACATGAATGCACAGTTAGAAACCCACATTGTCTTACCATTTGTTGTAAGCTACCTTGTACAACCACGTTTCCGACATATCCTGGTGTTTTTGAGTCATCAGTGTAAAGCTCTGTAATACCATAGTTTTTCTTTCTAGTGCCCAGTATTACTTTAATATGTGCTGCTGTGATGGTTGTTTTTTTTCGGAAGTGTGCAAACCTGAATTCACACACTCGGAAGGCTGTGCCATGAGGGCAGTGGTTCGTGCCTAGAGGTGACACCATGAAGCGTATCTAACATTCCAAAGGTTTGGAAACTATCCTCGAGACGGAAAAGCAGAGGTCTGATCGACAGGGATTTGTTGGTGAACAGTATTGTGGAGGTCCATTTTGTAAGTGTGGGATAAAACAGGTCTTTCGGCAGGGAACGGGTTTTCAAGAAATATGTTCCTGTGAGCCTGGTTCTGCCTTTAAGTGATGGTTAATTTCTTTCGACCTAGAGGCATTATATGGGGGATGCTCTGTATGAGACAGTTGAGAGACGTAAGGCATTTAAATCGGAAAGCTGGGCTAGTTTGTGATCTTAGTTGCACAAACTACTTAGAATGACTGAAAGCATGTTCTAGTCAAACGAATCTTGGATGCATATAAGTCATGTGCATGTGTTCTTAATTTCACCCACAAACTTTCTAAAGGTGGCAGCTTACAGTTCCTGTACGTTGCAGTTTTTCTGATTGACGCACGCGTTTGCTATATGTACCAGCCCTAAGGACTAAGAAAGAAATTTTAAATTTTAATTCGACTCATTCTAAGTTAGTAAAAGAACAAATCGCCAAGACATGCCTTCGTATGCCATAGACAAGCCCTGCTCACGCAAGTTGATTGAAAGTGAGTGCCTGCAGGCATAGTGCATGACGAAGGCAGGTTTCATTGGGAAGCTCGTGACATCCGTTGCTGAAGGCCTGTTAAACACAGCAAACGCTGAGAAACAGGCAACGATATATGAGCTACAAGATAATGAACGGGCTAGATGAGTGGCACTGCCCTGTATTCGCCAGCTGACAAACCGCTTAAAGAAGGTGGCTCAGAGAGCTGCACGACCGCAGCGGCGAATGCGAGCTCTGACTTGTGTCCATCGCCTAATTGGAGGCGCTGGAGTTCCGCAGGGAGCCCGCGGGAAGAGGTGGTGCGGCCTTCTTCCGGACGAGGGAAGCTTTGCGGGCTGCCAATTTTTTGTCCAGCAGGCCCATTTTCGAGGGTGGCAAAGCAGCTCTCGTTGCATCTGCCAGAGATGCGTGTGGCCCTGTATCGTCCTCACTGGTTGCGAGCTGGGAAGGTGTCGAACCCCGCTGTCAGCGCGCCCATTCACCACATAGAGGAAGTTTGCATGTGGCATGAAAGAAAAAGTGCCCTGTAAACTTGCATAGCGCCTTCTTGCTACTTAAGTGACGTATCTTCTTTGTCTAGATAGCAATAATTTTTTTTCTTGTTCTAAGTGGGACAAGGCCTTGTATAAGCTGCGTGATTACCTTCGAAGTTTGTTCACCATGGCACAGAATCGCAGTCATCCGACTGGTGATGACTTGTGACACATTTGACACATCTATCACGAATGCGGAAGCTTTGGTAGCCATGGCCAGACCTTTGGCGTTTGAAGCAGCGTCTAGAGTTAGGAATATATGGTCGGACGGAGATTTTGGCGTACCCTATTACGACTGTCTTGGACAGGGTGCTGAAAGCTAAGGTCAGGACCAAGTGTTTCCTAGAAATTTACTTCGTTTGCTTATTTTTATTCTGCGTATATTAAAGACAAATTGATGTGATAGCACAGCCACCATCTATTCGTCTGTAAAGTAGAGAAATTCATTGTCCAGGGTTGCACCATGTATTATATTTAACGATCTTTGTGGTGTTGCAGACTGGGATGTCAACATCAATGCTTCGATGATTGCAATCTTTAATATATGAGTGACCTCTAGGAATTCTAGCGAGGAGTCTCCACTAGCTAACTCCGTCACGTTCTATTTCTGGCCCAAGGAATCTGTGAGAACTTTAGATGCTATGAAGGGGGATATTAGCCTTGCTGGCTTTTGTTCACTATGCACGACATGGTAGTTCCGCAACTATTTTTGTTTGAAAAAATTCAAGTCACGTCGATGCGCCGTCTTTTCATTGGACGATCATTTCAAAGAAAGGAGGTAGTCATAAGAATATGGGTTCTTCTCTCATGGTGCCAGCCACCCTCCATGAAGACCAACCAAGGGACGGGACAGGCGCATAAAAACAAGTCCTACCCACGCCAGCAGTGCACCTCTGCTATAACAATATATGGGGCAACACAGGGTAGTTACACCATACGAAGTTAGCCATAGACTCCAGGAAAGAAAGAAAATACAAAGAAGAACAACAGGTGGACGCAGGAAATTTCTCAGCATCGGAATGGGAACTGCTGTACTTAAAAGGCTCCCCTGAGGTTGACTGTTCTCTTCAGTGAAGTTTTTTGAAAAGTTGGCACAAGGGCGTATTTTACCGGTTGGACAAAAGGTTTCTTAAGCATTTCAGCATCATCCAGCGAAGGTGGCGTAGATTCAGAAACCTCCATCTTGTAGAAGAGGAAATTTGCAACGCAAAAAACGCACGGACGACAGAAAAAAAGACAAAGACAAGCGCTGACACTATCAAATGAAAACGGTTTTATTTGCGGATGCAAAAAATACCGTACAAGAAAGTAAAGATAGAACATCGAGTGATTTAGTAGGACGTTAAACAAAAAAGGAAATCAAGCACGGACAGACACTAATCTGGAAAAGCGAACTCAAGATTTCAGATATGACATTTCCTTCTTGAGGCGAGCGATGGATGGTGTGCTGACATAGGTCTCTCCCATTTTGTCGACGACGAATGCCTCAAAGATTTCTCTCGCTTCTTTCTTTTTGTACCTACGCAGAACGAGAGTTCCTTGCAGCTTTGATTTACAGCTTTTTCATTTCTTGCAGTGCAATGGCAAATTGCTACCTGCTACAGTCCCCAATGAATTTGCGTGTTCATGCAGCCGGTCGTTGAGGCAATGGCCTGTGTGACCGACGTACGTGTAGCAAGCAAGCATGCCGGAGCGAGGAATGAATCTTTATTGCGAAGTGCGCCGGTATTTATACCGGTAACTGTTGGGATGTGTAGGGTTCGGCGTGCTGTCGCATTTTTTTGTACATGTGTTGCGAATATTCCGTGAGAGGGCAGTGACCTAGGCTGCGCGTCCGGTTTTGTTTTATTTTCTTTTGCTTTGATGCACGCCGTTAGAAGCGGACTCATGGCTTTTTGGTTAGTCTCCCCATTCGTCCTTGCGGTTTCCTTTGCCGCTCCGGACGGCGGGGCTATCTGCCGGCCTCGACCTTGGACCCCTTTCCCCTTGGTGAAGGATTGCGAGACCACTTAGGGAGGAACTAGGGGGTAAGGGAAAACGCTGACATCAGTTCTGAGCTTTCCTATTTGTCAAAACGTATGACCCGCAATTAGCAGTTTATTTTTACGTGTGGAAAGAGGGGCGGGCATCTTAGGGGTGTACCCGCGAAGGGAGCCGCGCCCGTGTGTGTTTTTTTTGTCTAGCTACTCCTAGATGGCAAGCGCTCGGTCTGATCGAGTGCGGAAGGAGTGACCGTTGAGAGCTGGTGCAAGGCGCGCCAGTTTGGCTGTTGGGACGCGGTGTCCCTCGCCTCTGTGCAGGCGGTCGGCTAGGCCGGCCGCAGATAGTTGTGGCCGTATACTGACGTTTGTTTGTACTCATCTGTAAATAGCCTGTATAAAAGTTCGTTTCTCACTAAATAGTTTCGCCTGCAAGTCATATCATCGAGAAGCCTTCAAGCGGTGCATCCAGTTTCTGGAAATCACCGGACCAACACCACCGGCAAACCTTTACTGGTGCAGTCGACAGTGCTGGTGCTGTGCAGCGGCCCCGAGGAACGGACGAAGACATCCACGGAGAGAACGACGAAGTTCGGTATCCAAGGCGAGATACCGAAAGGACGACAGGCTACGGGGGTACGAAGGTGCGAACCGCATCGGGCGTGAAACGCTGAAGACAAGGCCTTCAACAGACACTGAGTGGTATCATTGAGCAACGGCGGCAGTTGGAAGATTCAAGCGGACACGGCCTTCAGCGGACAGAAAACGGCATCCCCGAGTAACGGCAGCAGCTAGCGGCTTCAGTCGGCACCTGGTCCGAGGTCGCCGCCATTCCTACCCGAAAAGAGGACCCTGAGCGCAGCTCCGAGTGAGTTCCATGGTTCCTGCGTTTTCTTAGCGGTCATTGTTTGACTAAGGCTTGCGTAGTTGATGATAACCCGATTTGGTCATCTTAACCCCGACAAGGCATCTACGATGGACAGCGGTAGTGACAGGCGTGACAGGGGGGACGGTGGAGACAGGGGCAGCAACGAGGCGTCGGGGTCACAACATGGCCAAAACATTGAGAAAGAGTTGGAATTGTATGAAAAAAAGAACCTTAGAGCTCGAGATGCAAGTCATGCGTGCTCGAAGCCAGAATGCGGCGCCTCCCGAGGACGAGCGGTGGAGCCAGTAGGCTAAGCTACTCGCCGGCGCGTTCCCCAAATTGCCGGCAAACGGTGAAGTACCCGTCTGGTTTGAGTCAGTGGAATGCTCGCTCGTGGCTTACAACGTGCCGAAGGAACATTGGGAGCAGCTTGTGTTCCCGGTGATGGCTGGGCCGGTAACCGACTTATCGACACGGTTCACCGTAGAGCAGCACAGGGACTATGATAATTTGAAGGCGGTGGTCATAGACGAGTTGAAACGTTCAGCCGCAGAGTATCAAACGCGGTTTTCTGGGGCCACCAAGCGCCGCGAAGAAACCTAGAAGGCTTTTGTCACACGCGTTCAGAGTTGCTTAAATTTTTATTTAAAGTCACGATGCGTGTCGTCTTTTGACGGATTATTGAAGCTACTGTTTGCAAACCAACTCAAGGCGGGGCTATCAGAAGAAGCACACAAATATGTCAAGCTGCGCGAGGGTGAGAAATGGCTGAATGCGTATGAGATAGCCGCACTGCTACAGACATACGAGGAAGCCGCCGGGAAGGGAAGCGCTCAGAGGAAAGCCGACAGCTTTAAATGATTTGACACGACCCCAAGACCGAGAACTGAAGCCCCACCTACGCAGAAGCATGGAGCATAGCGAGGAGACAGAATAGCCGCAGTCAGGCCAGGAGGAGAAAAGAAAACGGTATCGCGGTCGGGTGGCTGTTTCCGATGCGGAAGCTGGAGACATGTCGCGAACTGCCTATTTGATCGTGAGAACCCAGCTGACAGACGAGAGAATCCACCGCGCGATGATAGGCTAACGGCACGCGTGTCCACCCATTCCTTGCAATCCACGCGTCCAGCGCTCAGGGACATTAAAATCTGCTGTAGGGAAGCGGTTATTGGCACTTTTGTGGACACCGGTGCAGATTTCACCGTAGTGCGCGAAAGCCTTGTACATGAGGAGTTCGTATCCCCACATGGGACGATCGATCTCGTCTCCGCTTTCGGAGAGAAGGCAGGCGCAAAACTGGCAGTAGTTCCGTTGGCGCTGTGTCATGGCGCTCCCCTGATCGAAAATGTCGACGATGCGACACTGGTGTTGTGTGCGCTCACCGACAAGCTCATACAAGCCGACTGTCTAATTTCCGCAGACGCATGGGAACAGCTGCACGACTCGGGCAAAACGGACAGTGAGGGTCTCGTGCAGGCGGTGGGAACTCTGTCGCCGCCGGCTGAAGACAGACCAGATAGATCAGGGCCAGACGTGGGAACCGAGCCCGTCCTGGCGTTCGCAGACGAAACCCTGCCCCAGCAGACAGTTGACAGTAATGAGGTCGAGCCATAACAGGCGAGCGGCACGGCTGAGCTTAGCGGGGCACAGAAGTTTCGCGTGGAGCAGCATGAGAATGAGACTCTGCGTCAGGCCTGGCAAAACGCCAAGCAAGGAACGGCGGGCATGCCTATCGTAGACGGAGTTTTGTATCATAAATACCAGGTGCTAGGCCGAGAGGTACAGCAGTTAGTACTGCCAAGATTACGGCACGAGGCCCACTCAGCCTAGCACACGAGTCATATTGGGGAGACACGTGGGCGTTCGGCAGACTAAAGCTCGCCTAAAGTACAGTTTCTAGTGGCCGGGAATGGAGTCGGATATTCGCAAACACTGTGACAGCTGCCATAGCTGTCAAGTGCGTTCAGACCACCGGCGAACCGATAGGGTACCGATAACGCCTCTCAATCGGCCGAAGTTTCCCTTTGAGAAAGTGAACGTGGATATCATAGGTCCGATTGAGCCATCGTCTGTCCGAGGACATTGGTACGCGCTTTGCACAATAGATCTGTGCACGCGTTGGCCAGAAGTAGTCTGCCTAAGGTCTTCGTACGCCAGGGAAACCTGCGACGCGCTGCTTCCGGTGTTTAGCCGGACTGGGGTTCCCGAGGTGGTGTGCTCAGACTGCGGCACCAATGTCACAGCCGCACTTACGAAGGAGTTCCTCGAGAGACTCGGCTGTACCCCGCGCTTTTCTGCTCCCAATCATCCGGAGAGCAATGGGGCGGTGGAGAGGTGGAACAGAGTTTTTAAGACCATGCTCTCAATCGTAATCGAAAAGAAACCGAAAAACTGGGACAAGTTCATTCCCTTTATTCTTCGGGCCTATCGGGAGGTGCCACACGACACCACGGGCGTGTAACCCTTCCGAATGCTTTACGGCCGAGACCCAGTAGGACCACTCGGTATACCGAAGCAAAGCTGGGCAGGAGACATTGAGGTACCCGGGGAGCTAGCGAGTGCTCCCGCTGAGTATTTGAAAAATCTGAAAGCACAGCTCGAGATCGCGGCCGACATTGCGGAGGTAACGACAAGAAACCAGCAAGAGGCGTACTCGTCGCACTACAACAAGCACGCAATGGTAAAAACCTTTAGCGAAGGTGAGGCGGTCCTCGTCTTTGATGACAAGAGCCCAGAGAAAATGTACCCGAAGTGGTTAGGGCCGGCGGTGGTGACAAAAAGGTACCACAAGCACTCGTACTCTGTGCAGATGAGTGACGGTCGCCGCATGCTAGTACATGCAAATAAGCTACGCCCTTACGTCGGGAAGGTAAGTTCGGTGAGCGTCATATTTGATGACGACTGCGGTTTTGGAGAAATCAAATTTACCCCGCACGCAAGAAACGTCCCGAAGGACCGGGTAATGCCTACGCCGGATAAAACAAGCCACTTAGACAGGGATGCAGCGGGGCTGGTGCACGCCACGTTCGAGCAGAACCAGGCATTATTTGCAAACGAACCGTCGATCGCGCGCGTGGGCGAGCACAGCATAAAGCTCGCGGAGGGGGCAACTCCAAGGCGAGGCCACCCTTATGGGATCCCAGATGCTTTAAAAGACGAAGTAACGAGGCAAATTGATGAGCTCCTTGCACAAGGCCTCATCTACCCCGTAAAAGCCCTTTTGCACACCCGATCGTGTGCGTTCCCAAAAAAGGCGGGCCGGTACACGGTGACCACGGTGAACGCTGAACACGGTGACCGAGACGGACGCATTTCTTATGGTTTGTCCCCAGGAGCTGATTGTGCGAGTCGGAGCCGCGAGGTTCATAACACTTCTGGATCTCAAGCGCGGCTATTGGCATGTGCCACTCGCTCAGGATTCTCAGCTTCCGACAGCGTTCATTTCGCACCTAGGTGAATTTGCCTGGCGGGTGATGCCCTTCTGTCTTAAGAACGCAGCGGCAACCTTCCAAAGGAACATGAACAAGTTGCTAGCCTGGCAGGAAGAATCGGCTTGCGCCTATCTAGACGATATCGCCGTATTCAGCCAATCTCTAGAAGCGCATATCCATCATTTAAAGCGGGTGTTTTGCACTCTGGAGGAGGTGGGCCTGCACGCTAGCTGGGAGAAGTGCCAGGTAGCGATGCCTTCAATCCCCTGCCGGAAGCACGTTGTCGGCTCAGGCCGGCATGGCCCAGCCAAAGAGAAAATTAAAGCCATCGAAGGAATTCAAGCCCTTAAGACAAAGAAAGAATTGAGGAGCACCCTTGGGCTGTGCGGCTACTACCGTAGCTATGTTCCCAATTTTGCAGAAATCGCTCTACCACTAACACGCCCGACAGGCAAAGGCGTGCCGAACAAAATACCGTGGCCAAATGACACGGACAACGCCTTGAAAGCCCTGAAGAAATCTATAAGCGAGGCGGTTTCACTGACCACTCCTGACCCGCGAAAGCCGTATCTTCTTTTTACAGACGCGTCGGCAGTAGCAGCCGGTGCCTGTTTAGCGCAGCTTTCTGACAACGGCACTGAGGCGCTGATAGCCTTCGCCAGTCAGAAGTTCACACCATCGCAGATGCGGTGGGCGGATATCGAGAGGGAGGCATTTGGGGTAATCTGGGCATTAAAAAAGTTTGAGACGTGGGTGGTCGCCGCCCCCCCCCCCCCCCTCCCACCGTGACTGTCATCACTGACCACAATCCGCTCTCCTTTCTTACGAGCAGTGTGCCTGAAAGTGCAAAGCTTACGCACTGGGCTCTTGCGCTCCAACGCTAGAATGTTACTATTGAACATCGCAGAGGAGCCGACCACGCTAACGCAGGTGCCTTGTCTACAATACCCAACGCTTGTTGGGATAGTGCACTGTCGGACGTCCCGCAGTGACAGCTGGGGATAGTGGACCAGGGGACTATGTAAATGGACAACAAACTGTACTCGTTGTACTCAAGTAAGGCACACGTCGATTGAACGAAAGCGGGGGATTTCTGTGCGTGTTTTTTTTTGTCAATATTCTGTGGACCTTAGTAGCATGTATCTGTGTGTGTGACGAAGGGTCGCAGAATGCGGGCTCGCAGGCTTCGGTTGCTTGCTCGTGCAGAGGTACTCAACCGCCACTTGCCGAACCCTTTTTGTTTTTTGCCTCGGCTTATCTTTGAATAGATTAGCCGAGTCTTGGGGGGAAGGTGTAGGGTTTGGCGCGCTCTCGCATCTTTTTGTACATGTGTTGCGAATATTGCGCGAGAAGGCAGTGACCTAGGCTGCGCATTCGGTTTTGTTTTATTTTGTTTTGCTTTGGTGCACGCCGTCAGAAGTGGACTCATGCCTTTTTGGTTAGTCTCTCCATTCGTCCTTGCGGTTTCCTTCGCCGCTCCGGACGGCGGGGCTATCTGCCGGCCTCGACCTTGGACCCCTGTCCCCTTGGTAAAGGATTGCGAGACCACTTAGGGAGGAACTCGGGGGTAAGGGAAAACGCTGACATCAGTTCTGAGCTTTCCTATTCGTCAAAACTGATGAGCCGCAGTTAGCAGTTTAATTTTACGTGTGGAAAGAGGGGCGGCCATCTTCGGGGTGTAACCGCGAAGGGAGCCGCGCCCGTCTGATTTTTTTTTCTCTAGCTACTCCTATCAGGCAGGCGCTCGGTCTGGCCGAGTTCGGAGGGAGTGACCGTTGAGAGCTGGTGGAAGGCGCGCCAGTTTGACTGCTTAGACGCGGTGTCCCTCGTTTCTGTGCAGGCGGTCGGCTAGGCAGGCCGCGGATAGTTATGGCCGTATACTGACGTTTGTTTGTACCCATCTGTAAATAGCCTGTATGAAAGTTCGTTTCTAACTAAATCGCTTCGCCTGCAAGTCATATCACCGAGAAGCCTTCAAGTGGTGCACTCAGTGTCTGGAAATCGCCAGACCAACACCACCGACAAACCTTTACTGGATGAGACATGCGCAGTGATCGTGTTGTGCGCGCGTGTAGCTGACGGTGCAAACGGCTATAGCACGAGCGGCCACAGGTTAGCGGAATCTCATAAAAGACTGATAATGCATTCAGCAAAGCGGGTTTCATGTTTTTTGGCACAAGAAATCTTTTGATTTTCTTTCTCGTTCACTTCTCGCAAAGGCCGCCCAACTTGTTTGGTGCTGAAAACATAACTCGGGTGCCAGCGCGGTTTCTAGCCTTCTTTCCCAGAGTTTTTTGCGCTGCATATTTCCTCTTCTGTGATGGCCCAAGAGGCCCAAATTTTCACGCTTCATCAGTTCGATCTATTTAGTGTAACATACTATCTAAATCAAAACAAACCACATGACAGTCTTGTCTCGACATTAATGCTTCTCGAGCTGCATTAATGCATTAAGACATATGCAAATAATGCCTTCACTCTATCGATTCTACTCTAAGTGCCTTTGCGCAAACACTTGAGTAAAGGCCTAAAGGCGTGCGCCAAGTTGACCGCCTGCCAGGCGTACACTCTTAGCAGTTTGCCCACAACGTGGTGGGCAGACCGCCACAAAGCCGGCTGCAAAGACGTACGTACACATCTGCGCAAAAGTGGAGAGACGCCGCGAGATGAGAGAATTGCATGCCCATCTTTTCTGACGGTGCAGCAGCTGTTGTCAAGACATGCATAAAGTTCCTGGTAAAATACGTTAAACTTTGTCCACACACTGCTGTTACATACGCCTTTATACCGGAAAAAATCGCCACCACCGCCTTTCCCGTGGTCTCTGGCCGTTTACGGAGGACTGTGCGCACATACGTGCGAAGCATGTAGCCCTAATTGAGATAGTGCGCCTAATACTGCAACTGCTCTAAAATATATTTTCTTCGCAAGGTACGCGGAATTCAATTACGCACGTCCAGATTAACAAGTGACCACCAATGCATGAGCGCAAAACCGTGTTACTTCTTGGCAATTAAAGGTTAATCTTGTGCATACGTTTTTCTATCCGCTGTATGCAAATCAGTAGGTGTGTGATGGAGAGCGAATAAATCTTTAATTAACCAGGAACAGAGCTCGCAATAAGATAATACATTCGCATACATAGCGCAGAAGCGGTCTCAAGTGAGTGCCCTCTGTAATTTATTTGGTCGGTAACTAGCACGTACAGTGCGCGTTACCATAGACCCTCATATTCTATAATGAAAACATTCCGCCAAGCGGCTCGATATCTTGTTAGGCTATAGCACTCGATATGCATGACGAGACGCTGCGTGTTCTCGGCATTGGTTGTCAGCGATTACCGTGCGTTGTTGAAAGCACGTGTGCTAGACGAACTGATGGCGCAAGCTGGGAGTAGATCCGTAATTCTGCCTACCGCATGTTCTTCAACCCCGCACGTGATGTCATTCCCGCTTTGAGTCTGTTATGCCTTGACGTCTGAACAGGCAGCACCCCGTTCTGCTAGTAAATTTCTGGATTTCACTTGAGGTGCCAATATACTATGCCGGAGACCAGAAGTAAAGTTTATAGTCACCCAAAATGCCGTTGGTTCGTTAATTGAAGAAGCTGGGCACCGCAGTTCTCTAGCCAAGTGGCTCGAAAGTTTCAAGTTGAAGCTGAGTGCACTGAACGCCTCCCAATGAGCACCTGGCATTCAGAAAAACTGCTGTTCACCTAACACGACTGCAATTTGGTTGCTACAAACCAGAAATGCGAAGCACACTTGCAAACGAAAGATTAGCGCCTTGAAGGTTATTTGCTTGAATCGAATAGTTTACTTGATTAAAAAAAACAAAAGGACGTCCCGCGTAACCCGCAATAATCTTACATTCTGCTATCTTGTGCGAACTATATTACAATGCAGTTTACACAGCTGAATAATATTTCATTCGCATTTCTCACACAACTAGGTGTGTGTCCAGCAGAACACTTCCAGTCATTGGCCGCGATGGTACAAGTATTGTGAAGAAAAATTATTTCAAGCGCAATAAGGTTAAGTTAATATACCACTTACCTGTGGCGCCCGGTACTGAAGTCAGTTGTTCTCCGTGGAAACCCACGGCCAGACTTTCCCGCGGCTGCTGATCAGTGATGGGATACCGCTGTCCTTGAGGTTCGGCTGAAAACTTGCTCTGGGTGCTCAGGGTGCTAAGTCCTCTCTTCAAGGCTACTTCGGGGCTGCCACGAATTTTCCCGAATAAGAAGGTGACGCGGCCGAATGCAAACTGAAAAACCTCCTGAATGAGCAGAGGAATTCTACACGAACATGTGACACCGAATAGGGGCTGCGTGGTCCACATGGAGACGTAAACAGCATATCGCCCCACGGAATAGTGCTCAATCAATTCCACCAGCAGGCAGGCGTAAACAGCACTGCCACGCACAACCCAAGCATGAGGTACTTCGCTGGCGTCGTCGTTGAGCCGGTTCAAGGCAGAAGTCATGCGGGTAAGCGCCTCATTGAAGCCATGAAAGGTCGGTCTTTCCTTCACACGGTAGAACACCCAGTTCCGCTGGTCATCGAAGGGCATCAGCCAGCATCGAATCCATGCAGTGCTTTGAAGGTGATCCGCCTCTGTCTTGGAAGCTCTCACAGCCGAGACAATGGATTCCGCTACCATGCTCTGATGAATGCTTCGCAGCCGTGGCAGCCACGCCACTTTCTCGTCGTCGAGCAGCTCGAGTTCCTCCGTCGTGAATCTGCGCAGCAGGGCGCGCAGTTCAACCAATACGTCGCGGACCATCCCTCAGCCTGTTGTGACGTCTCTGAATTCCTGCCCGAAGTTAAGAGACAACCAATGTAGCTGCGCAGTTAGCCACGAATCACTGTTATCTGCAAAGTCATCGCCAGGGCCCAAGCCCGCGTCCTAACAACACATTTACAGCGAATTAGAGTTGATCCTTTGGCATCCGATTTGGTTAGGCTGACCACTGAATTCAAAGCGCGCTCTGAACCTAATCGCGTGTGAAATGTACTGATGTTCCTTCTTTTTTTTGTAATCTGTGAGCGCATATTCGTTCTGATATGCCCTAAAAGCGTGCCTCGTGTATATTTATTTAGTGACATTGAAAACATCGTACATGGTTTGACATTGTAAAACTTTTTTTAATGTATTTGCATGCAAACCCTAGGACTGATTTGGGTAAGAAAGCTAGAAACTCCAAATAAAATCAAGACTGGTTTATATGCAGGTTATATTGGCTTTGAAGGCGTATGGGGCAATACAACGTACCGCAAGAATTGCGCACAGTACTATGTGATGGCTACTAAAAAAGGTGGTAGCAACACTCGAGTATTTTACACACACATAGTAAAGGTTTGCCGGTGGTGTTGGTTGATTTCCAGAAACTGGATGCACCGCTTGAAGCCTTCTCGAAGATATGACTTGCAGGCGAAGTGATTTAGTGAGAAACGAACTTTTATACAGGCTATTTACAGATGGGTACAAACAAGTCAGTATACGGCCACAACTATCCGCGGCCGGCCTAGCTGACCGCCTGCACAGAGGCGAGGGACGCCGCGTCCCAACAGTCAAACTGGCGCGCCTTGCACCAGCTCTCAACGGACACTTTCTCCGCACTCGGCCAGACCCAGCGCCCACCAGCTAGGAGTAGCTAGAGAGAAAAGCACACGGGCGCCGCTCCTATCGCGGGTACACCCCGAAGATGCCCGCGCCCCTTTCCACACGTAAAAATAATCTACTAACTGCTCGGAAGTGATGTCAGCGTTTTCCCTTACCCCCGAGTTTCTCCCTAGGTGGTCTTGCAATCCTTCACCAAGGGGACAGAGGTCCAAGGTCGAGGCCGGCAGATTGCCCTGCCGTCCGGAGCGGCGAAGGAAACCGCATGGACGAATGGGGAGACTAACCAAAAAGGCATGTGTCCCCTTCTAGCGGCGTGTACCGCAGCCTAGGTCACTGCCCTCTCGCGGAATATTCGCAACACATGTACAAAAAGATGCGACACCGCGCCGAACCCTACACACATAATAACTCTGGCTTCTGAAGCGTAGTGTTCATCGCTGAATTGTATTCAGTGAACTTCCGCTTTTACCACCGCCCCCACCCCCTAACACGTGTTCTAACAAAAATATATACTCATTCAAGTCTCACATTCACGTCTGTATCGAAATTATGTGTCCGCACATCTCCATAAAAGGCGCACTTCCTGTGATGTCATGCCTGTTTCTTTCTCCGATCATGCCATGGCCATTGCACGGAGTGAAGACTGTGGGCCTGAGAAGTTTCGGCCGCATTCGGCAACATGGAATCTTAATTCTTCGTTGCTAAACCACAATACTTCATGCAGGGAGTCAGCATACTTTGGAATCTGGCTTGACTTTGAGAGTCCTATTATTTTCAGCTTAGGAGATTTTTAAGCAATAAGTTCGTGCATTATCTACCGATACCGGCATCATAAGCTCTTATTTTAAGCACTGTGACGAGAAGCAGTTGCTTCAGAGCCTTTGTATGTTACACGAACTTGAATGTGAGGCTTCACCTTGTACACTTAGGAAATTTCAGCTCTTAAATGCCACCTTGAAAAGTTTGATGCGGAAATATTTTGGGTAGCCCGTATACGATCCCACGGGAATCGTTCTTTGCCCTCAGAAGCCGCGTTCTGAGAATGCGTGGTACGCACGGATCATTGGTAAGGATCGTAAGCGTAAACGCAAAAGACGCCCAAATTTCGCGCCCAAACCGAGGAGTGACTCCATCTGACGCTCCGACACACGCCGGCGCTGCTGCATTGTCTCGGCTATCCGCTGTTGTGTCTTTGTTTGTCTCCGTGATCTGCCCATTTTCCAGCATGGTCTGGCCGCAGTTTGATCTTGTTGACTGCGGACGATCCTTCACTATGTATGAATGAGCTGCTCATCGAAGGAAAGCGGCAGAGGCTTCTTTGCGACCAGCGGCTGAAGACATACAAAAAAAAATACAGAAACTAACAACTCCGAAACGACGCCTGGCATGAAAAGTCAAGTGAACTATAAACTGTTTTTCGTTTTTTATTGTGCGGACAAACTCACAACCGTAAAATGCATCCCTTCGTTTAGAAACATGCGATTATGGCTCCTGGCGAGCGTTGACAATATTGACGGTGGTGCCCTGCCCGTTTCGTTCTTGTGCATTCTGCTGCCAGTCAGCCAATCCTGCGCACCATCAATTGACGCGTCTACTATGGTGCTTTTATGCGATAGGATAAGGAGCACGTCGAAGCGTTTTCCCTGTGTTGTTTCGCTGTCACACTCAGTGATGCGGCAAAAACTATCGCAACCTCCGCAGCCACAATAGAGGCGCACCCTGAAGGTGCAGTTCGCTTTTATGCTCTTGTCTTCATTGGCCAGAAGCGCCGTCATAACCTTCCGATGGCACATACAGTACAACCGCCCGTCCCCCATTCTTTTGTTGCAAAGTTTCGGCTTGATCCCTTGTTCTCTTTTCATGGGAGTCCGGATTCATGTTCCTGGCATGTGGCTGAATCTTTATCGTGTTCCGTATATAACTGGAAACGTCGGGAAAAGTGGTGGATCAGCCAATTTTTCTGGTCGGCACACTCGCACATCAAGCTCCACGAAGGAATGAACAAGCACACGAGCTTACCCGAGGTCTCTGCACCAAATGAATTGGTAGCAACAGAAAAGCAGACAATGCTCACCAATCGTAAAATCGTGCAGTACTACAGAAGAAGTAGGAAGGAATATCTGCAAGTGAATAGCAATGTTAGCCAACAGGTAGAGATATCTTGGAGGGAACTCCAGGCCGGGATAGTTCCAAACCCTTGGATTTATAGCCAAATATACCCAGGGCAATTCAAGGCTAGACGTCAACATTGTGACGGATTTACGACCATGGTGCACACGGTCCTGACATGCCACGTTACAAAGACAACACAGGCACACCACACTCAGAGGAGACTCTGATGCAGAACTCGGACCCAGAAGTCCAAATAAACAACGTATATCAAGCTTTGGACGCCGCTTAGTCCCAGGGGTTCATGGCTGACGCCTTACGCGTGGGGCAGAAAACAAAGTCCTGCGACCCTCCGATTGATTGATTCTGAAATAGTTTTCGATTCATCGGTGAAGCTGCGAAGTATATGCGAATATTATGGGCCCTGTAATTAGCGCACAAGTACGTAATTCATTGTGTTGAAATCTGCGTGTGTTATAGCACGTTGTTAGTTAGTTACAGCTTGCGCCAGCCCTCCGCTGGGTTTTTGGTGTCCTTTGTTTTTGATGCCACCCTCCCGAACTCGATCTGGTAGATTAAAATAAATGTTCACAGCTCTTTTCTACGGCAGTGCGCACAAATTTTCATAAACCTAAATTTGGGCTATCAAAATGAGATCAGCATAACTTGGCACCAGTAAATTTTCTTCACACAAATGCATTTTTCAACATATGCTCTGTATGTTTGTAATATGTAAACATGTTCTTCTTTGTTCAATGCCGTGCTACAGTTGCAGCATCGGTGGAGCTACCTCTAAAGAGAGTTCTTCACCTCCGTAAAGTGTACACACAGTACTGCAGTGGCGCAGCAGACGTTGAGAAGTCATGAACCTTAATACTAAATCTATTTTTCCTGATCGGCACAATAAAATGTCGAAGGTGCAAGCCAATTGTTAGCTTCTTTGCTAGTCAGTAGTTGTGGCATTTTGTTGCTATGCATGGGCTGGTATTTTTGGTAAAAGCTGCAACGGCCGTATATCGGTAAAGACAAAAAAAAAATCGCGCTCTGGAACAAATATTTTCGCGTGCACTAAGTGGCCCCCTGGTGAATGAATTGTGTGCTGTTTGGCTCATGTGACATCTGGAGTGACGCGATAGGTAGAGGTGGACGAATGAAACTGAGTCGAAATGCAATGTCAATCTTTCGCCTCTCCGTTTCGCTGGGCGTTCGTTCTTCATCTTGATCTTCATCTCTGCACGTGGATTCACTATCGGCGGCTAGCCGCACTCCGCCACTGGCACCTGCTTCGCACCACGTGACCAACCACGTCACCATCCACGTCACCAGCCACAGAGCCGCCACGGAACTCAAGGGATGCCAACCTGAAGGCTCGAAATTCGAGCGTAATGTAGCAATCGCTACAAAAAAAAATCTATCTCACAGTGCGATTTTCCTTCTACTGTACATTTCGGCACCGGGAGGTTAGAGCCGATCTGTTTTAATTGTATGTTTGATATGTGTGAAGTAGTTGACATCTTCAATTCCTGAAGTAGGAACAATCAGTGTGACACAACTGACAGCACGCCGCGTATAATGTGAACTACAACAATACACCACAATTTTATAGGGAATCGGTAATATATTTAGACAACAATTATGGCCCCATCATCTCGGTTACAGTATGTTTGAAATATTTTATTTTCCTGTATTCTGCTTCGAATTTTATTTCAAGCAAAAAAAGGTGCCCTGTCGTACATCTTGACGTGTGCTTTCGTACTTTACAGGCCGAACACAAAGGCTTGCATTATGTGTCAGTTTTCGTTATTGGACGACAGTGTATAAGTTTTATGAGGGAAATGCAAGCTTTTCTCTTCAAATGGCCTGTTGGGCCCAACCATGACGTGGTGAAAAAAGACGTGCTCCTGCGCATGCTTTACAACTTGCCTTCTCTGACTTGCGCTCTTCCCACCACAGAATGGAGATTGCAAGATTAAGCTACCGCACATGGTCGTTTTTCACACGTTCAAGGTGTCCTAGCGTAGGCGCTACAATACAGTGCATCTTTATAGCAACTTATGGCGGTGTTACGCTTAGGATATCCTGATTTACTCTGTGGAAATGATTAAGGCCGACTCCATAGGACTGGCCGTAGAGTATGTCGGAAGTACTTCCGTAATGCACTGCTTATGGTCCAAGAAGCCACCGAAGGCGTTAATGAGCATCCGCATAACTATACACGTAGATTTGTAACAACGCATTGTTAATGCACAGATGGCCGGACATGGTATCTCTTGAAGTGACTTCAATAGGTGCAGATTATGACGCCGGCCCAAAACAAAGATGCACTGAAGTAGCCAGTGTAAGGAAAGTAAGGACAGACCTGGACTACCATGAATCTGATGATAAGGAAGCTGACGTGCCTCTGGTTGCTATAAACGCTTTAACCACGATTAGTTAAATCATGTATTTAAAGCAACTTGCTGCTTGGCCTTTGCGACGCACTTAGGCATGACCCCTCTAGAGGGGTTGGAATGTGGCGATGAACGGTTTCCTTTGAAAATGCTGACGTGCATAATGATTTTTTTAGAAACAAACGCTAATTTTTTCGGACCTCATATTTCTTGCTGTCAAATAAAAGTCCGCTTACTTCGAACATTGGACACAACAAAGAAAATGCGCTCGACCATCAGGTTCGTTATAATTGCGCTCGATTGTACGTAGAAACCCTATTCTCCAGACCGCTGTGCTAGCGACTAAGCGTTCTTTCACGCATGGGCAGTCGTCTTAAAGACTACTGCTACTTTTCTCTTCTGATAGGCTTGGGGTTGTTCAGCGCTTTCCACGTATTTCCCTGCCTCCTCTTTAGGTTTAGTTATGTAACATTTTTAATATTCACATTAGGGCCAAGAAGCCAGCGAAGGACCATGAGCTGTATGCACGAAAAGAAGCACTTTAAAGAAGACTGCACGCTAAAGAACCACGAGTGGTGGACTTTCCGGAGACCTTCACTACGGCGTCGCTCACAGCCTGAGGCGCGTTGGGACGTTGAACACCAATAAACCAGAAACGATCAGATTAGTGTTAGATTCCTTTCATTAAATTGCTCCGGGTGTTAAGACACCATCAACTCATTTTTTGTGGCAAAGATCCCCCAACATGCCTTATTTTTTTCAGCATTTGATAGCCCACGAAATATGAAAAAATTTATGTAATTGCGCTCTTTTGCCACCATATAGTAGTATTACCAAGCGTGCTGTGAACGAATGAAACCTGCACTCCCACCATCTAAAATTGAGTAGTCAGCGCCGCTGTGAACATTGCATTGAAAATTCGTCAGCGCAGGCACACAAAGTGCGCACCATGACCTGCAATAAGTGATAAGCTTGCCCACGAGTGCCAATTCGAAAAGAACTCTTAATCAGCCTTCGCACACAGAAAACAATAAAGATATGGAAATCAGTGAAGTTGCATATTTTCATGGTAGCCTCAGTTTTATTTATTTCAGCAGCTCTTAGGAATGACCGGCGGCCACTCACTTGGGAACGGTCAGAGAGCACGTTTCGTTGGTTCAAAACACGGTTGGGGTTTGTAAAATACCGCAGCGCATGAGTGTGATGATGTTTCTTTTAATGTTTCATGGGCTTTTTTTAAACGCCGCAAAAGGATCACGAAAGAGCTAAGTCCACACAAATAAGCTGAATCGCTTGCCTCTGGATCCCAACTGCAATTTAATGAAATGCTATTGGTCCCTAAGTCAGCATGAAAAGTTGCATAATTTATCTAACCGAATTAACTAAGTGATCAGGTAATCAAAAAATACTCTCAGGGGCATCTCATGACAGTTGACTGTACGTCACTGGTTGCACCCATCTGGGGTTCGTGCCTCATTACTACTTGACTAAATTTACGTGGAATACCCTGTATACCACTTGCTAGTAGCTTAACTATCATTATAACCTGTTATCGAATGGTTTTCGACTTTAAGATGCTTAACAGAAGTAGTAGTGCTCCCGCGCCCGTCCATTGAAGCCGGATGAGTTGAGGATCTATATTTCAGGAATGGCAACTTTATGCAGTTGTAGCTTTATGCCAACAACATCATGATGAAAATGAACACATTCGGCATTTTTAATTTTAAACTGTTTGTGCCGTACATCACACGTACTGAGCAAGGGGCTAACGAAATTTGCTTTCCAGAGGCAGGTTTACTTAAAAGGATATTTTTTCCCTCCGAGCTGATTCGATGGGTGTCGTCACCTAAGTAGACACAATGGCGGACTGATTTGAAATGTCATGGATGCTTGTAGGCGCAAGCTTGATTAGGCTCCGAGTATATGGCGTTAGAAAATAAGACTGACAGGCACTGAAACGACACACACAACTGTTCTCGAAGCATGATTTCAAAGCTTCTCGGCCGTATGACAACGGTACAGCAGTTACGACCAGTCAGCAAAGCAGCCTGTCGTGCCGAAAAACAGGCTATAGGCATTCATATTGGAATGTACGTGTTTGGTTAAAGCAGGAGTTAGCATCGCTTCCCGCAATATAGATTATTCTCTATCATTTAGGAGGAACGTCGAGTAAAGAATTATATACTGCATTATTTAGTAGTGAGAAACCGCTCAACACGAAACGAAGAGGTTCATTAGTTCAATGATAAATCAGACTAAGTAGTAAACGTTTATCAAGTAGGCAGTGCTTCCTCGAGAGGGAATAGTACAACAAATTACATCTTAATACGTTTAGAGTGCACACCTTACGCATCTGAACAACGCACCAGTTTAAAGGCCGTTTTAGCCTCTGGTTACCTTTGGAAAACTGCCTGCTTAAGAAGAAAAAGAAGATAAACTTGTGGGGCGTAATACAATGTTTATTCTCATACTACCTTCGATATACTCCATATAAGCATGCCAAATTTGAGTAAGATTGAAATCTTGAATTTCCGTACGCTCCGCGCATACTTTGCTACCAGCGTAGTGTCAGAGCAGAATATAGTGGTTGCCGCTGGACTACACAATGGAGGCGTGGAACGATATGTGAGGGACTTCCACAGGCCTCTTCATCATTTGCATTCCTGTCGAGAACCGTTGCTTATATAAATAACGGAACTGTTGAAATGAGTTATGACGAAACATCTAGAAACACATGTTCAATTCAATTCTATTTATTTTACGTAAAGTTTAGAAGGATATCTGGTGGGCTAATTGAGATGGCCCGGAAAGTCTCTACAAAGCAGCACCGACTTAGTAACAATAGTGAACAGAAAAGATATATAGTAGGAGACGCTGTACAACAACAACTTTGCGTAGTTTTGCAAAATACAAAGAAACTTACTTTTCAGAATTATGAAGAATAATACATGAATACATCCTTCATACATATTTGAATAAAATTACAGTTTTGCGCAATCATAAGTGGACCCAAGATGACGTAAAGGTACGATAAATAATAGATTGCAGATGGAAACTTGTCAAAACCAATACTATATATAGTTTGGAAATGATTCCTGGTGTTGCTTAAATGAAATTATCTCGATGTATTGATGTTCATTGAATATTTGAGAGAGGTTATGCTGTAATGACTGAAATTTGTAGATTGTGCGGAAATGCTGAATTTGCCATAAGTCAGTACTACGAGTAGGTATAATGGTTTTTCTGGATGTAAAATTTGCGGCTTGTACGATAAAATTCTCCTGCTGAGTAGTCGAGAAGAAAGAACACAGAATACAAAAATCACACATGTCATTAGCTCTGACGATTTTGTATGAAGGAAATGGCATTTGGGTCCAGTGTAGGAAAAAATATTCTCAATATAGCGAGTGGCATATTTTTGTTCTACAAGTATTTTTTAATGTTTATTTTTGTTTTTCAAGCCAAATAAGACTACAGTAATTTAAATTAGATAAGAATAGAGGGTAATATATTTGGAGCTTTAATTTTATAGTGAGAACTGTTTGGCAACGAGAGAGTGATCCAGTTGTTGCAGAGAGTTTTTTACTGGGGCTTTCGACTCGAGAATCCCAGCTATGATGAGATGAAAAAATAACTCTAAGGATCTTGTGTTCATGCACTAAATAATTTTTTTCTACTGCGTATTTATGAACATAATTATATTTGAGTGGCTTGTTTCTTGCACTCTAAAGAACTGCTTTATTTTTTGCGTTAATTTCAGTTTATTCGACTCTGACCAAGTAAGGAGTTGTTAAAATATTTCTTTGGTATTTTTAATCTACTCATCTTCGATGTAATCGGAGAGTAGAATGCTGCAGTTATCCGCATAAATGACAAATTTCACAGTATGAATAATTGGAACAATAATATTTATGTAGGCATTTAAAAGAACATGTCCCATAACACGGCCTTGAGGGACACCGCAGCTAAGAGGCAGAAAAGATACCGCACAGTGCTTATGCATATACATTGGCTTCTTCCAGTTTAATATATTTCTATCAGTTCTAATGGTTTCCCGCGTATACCATAATACACCTCCATACCTTCTGGATACAAACCCGTTTTGAGCACAAGATTATAGATGTGGAGAAGTAACGAGACAAAAAATTTCAAAACGTACTTTACTGGCCCCACTTGCATATTGTTAAGATCTAACGTAGTGCTATTAAGTTCATAATGGTCATATATGTTTCTATTTGGTTTGTTAGCTCCAAAAAGAGACTTTACACTGTGCTATTGATTTACGAGCACAGAATCAGAGTGGTAGTGATACTTTGTTAACAAACTGTTCATTAAAGCGTTCTGCTAAGGCTTTTTGGTTATATTACTACCTCTATGGCTTATTTTTTAGGGCGAACGGCAGGTATTTCCGCGTCTGAGGACAGTATTCTCAGTCGCGCCATTCGTTTACCTAACAAGCACATTCCGAGTAGGTCAACAAAGAAAACTTTTATGCGTCGTGTTTAGAGAATTGTTTTGGCCTACAATATGACGGCAGTGTTCTGCTACGTACGTTGGTGAGCAGCCAAAGAAATATAAATTGGGCTATATCAGAAGAAATGAACGCTCATCACGAGAATACCATCTTTTCCCAATGTTCTAAATCGGAATTTTGTTATAGCTAACCATGTCATGCGAGCTTTGGTGCCGAAAGAAAACACTTCACGACCCTAACCTACATAACACATATTGTGTCCTTGGGAATCAAATACGTTTAATACGAGATCACAAGGTGTCAAATGATTCGTTTTTACTTGCCTTGGTGAGCTACGACGAGCACCTTAACAGCGCACAGATGTGATTGCGCCTTATTCGACGCTGCATACCGCACACTTCGCGGTTCCTCATTAATGACTCTATTCTGACATCACCTCTTGCAAGTAATTAAAGAGGACCTACAAACTTAGTTCCAGCAGAGATCGAAAGTTGAAACCCAATATCTTACTTGGTGCGCATCTTTGATCCGAAAAGAAGACCAGCTGAGGCACGAAACCTGCTCCGCATTTAAAAAGTTCAGAATTTTTGTTCTGTAATTGTTTGCAGAACCCTAGTTCCTGTACAGGGACACTTGTTAAAGGCCCTTTTGCTTGATTCAGTGTCGTCGTCGTAGTAGTAGTAGTAGTAGTAGTAGTAGTAGTAGTAGCAGTAGTAGTAGATGACGAAACCTGGAATGTTCCATACATGCAGATTTGCATGCGGAAATCTACTATGGAAGAATGAGGGTATGACGATAACAGAGTAACGCTCAACCACTAGGTGGCAGACCGAGAGGACTAAAGGAGGATGGTTAATAATCAACAAGGAGGCCGAGTAAGTGTTCGGTCGTGCTGGTGCGTTTCGGACGTTGAAAAACATAGGGCTAAAAGAGAAAGGTAAAAACTTGGGAAGATGTTTAAGATTTACCTGTAAGAGTACAACGACGCGATAGCGTTATCGCTCCACCCTTGTTATCACCAGCGGTGCGTAAGAATGGGGGGCGCAGGAGATAAGTGGTGGTTCATCAATTATCTGTAACCCCTATCGGCTGCCGCACACGGGGAGGAAGGTGTCTGTTGTGCGCGTTGAAGGGGCAACAATGAGCAGCAGCTCAAGGCCGGCAGCACGAAAAGCGATGCGATGGGCCCGCGGCAGCTGTGGCGACGCCAATGGCCTAACGAGGGACCTAACGCTCTCTCGTTAAAGAAAGACAGCTACACAGACACATGGCTAGGGAGAATGCGGCGCAATCGCCAGAACGTCGCATGCTCCCATGAAACACGGGTTATAGGCTCATTATTGAAAATGTATTTGGAAAGGCTGGTCCTACAAAGGTCGGCGTGAAACCATGGCGGAAAAACTTCAGGCACCGACCAATCGCATAAAAAATGATGTTCAGCCCCGGCTTACGGGGCCCTTCTTCACGGGGGTGAACAAGGCCCCTGTAAGCCGGGGCTGAAACGTCATTTTTTTAAACGATTGGTCGGCGCTTTAAGAATTTCTGCCATGAACATACCCGACCAGACGGGTTTCGGCCGAACCCTGGATTTCATCGCACTTAGTGAGGCAGATGGCCAACCGATCATCGCTGAGATTCACCGCTTAATTTAATTAGAAACCCGTGCGTCAGCAGGTGAACGCGGCTCCCGTAAGCCGGGGCCGAAACGTGATTTTTTAAACGATTGATCGGCGCTTGAGCTTGAAGAATTTCCGCCATGAACGTACCCGACCAGACTTGTTTCCGTCGAACCCCCGATTTCAGTGTGGAACTATCTGTTTCCAATATGGGGCCAATTATTTCTGCTTTTTGGGCTATGTAGGCGGCGGCTGCTGCGCTACCCACCGCAGGAAGAGGGCCTCATCAGCGGTTTAACCGCGTAGCTTATGCGGCAGATTCAAGAAGAGCCCCAGTCTGAGTAACCTACTGTTGAACACTGAACACTCTAAATCTAAGTGTGGCCTTGCGCTGGGGCATGACGTACAGGGATTACGACCCCGAAACTCGCTTCGCTAGTGAACCTATTATAGAACGGCACTCCGCATTGATGGCAGCCATGGCTTTCGCCCACTAGGGTTTTGCGCCGCAACACAGTTGGTGACTGAATCATAACTGTGACACAAGCTACAACTCAGGCACGCAGTATGCCTAGCCAGAATATATTTGCATTGGACATCGTCTTGTTCAGATTTGGGACACCAAGAGATAACGGTAAAGTCACCACAAGGCTCAGAACACCGGATATACATCCGTAAAGGTCTAGTATCGCTAAATCTTTTTGGTGGAAAACATTGCGATTCATTTGCCGCGAACCTTTATCTCAGTGGCTCATGCAGTGAATAGTAGGTTATGCGCGTGCTCACCTGAAAATTGTTAATTGATAGTATCGGTCGGTGGCAGCTATCCATGCCGCCTCAAATGTAGTATGTTATTGAGGGGTTTTATTGTGTTCTTAATAGGTCAAAAGCGCTTCACCTTGGCATCGCGCGGTCACCAAGTATGCAACGCTGATATTTGTGCAATTTTATTTCTTCATGCTAACTGCGTTTTAGCGAATGCCTACCACAGACAAGCAGCTGTAAACTACATGTCGTGATTGCAGGGGGCACTTTTGCTTGCATTCATCAAGTGTTAGGAAATTGTTGCACTTGGGGCAGCATCCTCCCCATTTGAATGGTTCGCACTTCTTGGTCACAGGGTTGAGAAAGTATTTCAGTGGATATAGTTGACGCACGGTCTAACTTGTTGCGGTTCCTTGCAACCTGCGCGAAACAGCCATGATAATAGATGCGGCACGTGGAGCGAAAACAAAGCTTAGTATTTAAGTTATACATCTGACTTCGGGGCTAAATGCAGACTTCTAACAATGCCTCTCAAAAGTTTACAGCGATCATGAACTTAAAAGCAGCATTTAACAATCATGCACTTGCTGAGCGCACAATGCGCGTTCAGAAACTGCACTATACCACGCGCTAATGCAATGGCTCTCGTCGCAAGCGTTTGCATGTCTTTGTTGTTTATAATGGCGAATGATTTTGACCAAAAATATTTTTACACCATTACGTTGCTGGTTAGATTTCAATCAAAAGGTGTTAAAAGTAATATCAAATTTTTAGTGCTCTTATTTTAGGCCTGTAATTCATCGTGCGAATTTCTCAACATATTGTAACGTGAAGATGTGCACACCAAAAGGGAAAAATATATTTACAGGGAAACAGCTTACAGCCACGCAGCCGAACAACCGGGCACGCGAAGCCCAGCAGCAGAAACGCACTTCGTCCTCTTCGCGTTCCAAGCGCGAGCGCACCAAGCACGAGCGTTCCAAGCACAAGCACAACCGTAGCATAACGTAGAAGTTTCTCAGAGAGACCGACATGGCGAGAAGGAGACCAAAGGAGGACGAGTGAGCCCGGCGGATAGTGTACTGGGCGATGCCGGCGGTCGTAAACTGACTTCTGGTAGGTCTGAGATGCGGTGAGCCGGTCTCGGGCGATTTCACGGGCCATAGTTGCTCGGGAGATGGCGTCACGTGCATACTCTGTGGTCGAGGCAGTAGAACTCGGTAGTAATGTATCCAATGGCCGCGCAGGATGCCGACCAAACAGAAGGTAGAAAGGAGAATAGCCGGTGGTATCATGCCGCGACGAATTATAAGCAAATGTTACATAAGGCAAGGCAACGTCCCAATCGCGGTGGTCGGGCGAGACATACATGGATAGCATATCGGTCAGAGTCCTGTTGAGGCGCTCGGTAAGCCCGTTCGTCTGGGGATGGTAAGCTGTAGTGAGCTTATGCTGCGTGCCACAGGACCGGAGGATATCGTCAACTACTCGGGACAAAAAGTAGCGGCCGCGGTCCGTCAGCAATTGGTGTGGAGCGCCGTGGTGAAGGATTACGTTCTGCTATAGGAAGTCGGCGACATCGGTTGCGCAACTTGTTGGTAACGCACGCGTGATAGCGTACCGGGTCGCATAGTCGGTCGCGACAGCAATCCAACGGTTGCCGGAGCAGGACTTCGGGAAAGGTCCGAGAAGGTCGAGTCCAACACGGTAGAATGGTTCGAGAGGTACGTCAATAGGCTGTAGAAGGCCAGCAGGCAACGTTGATGGTCTCTTCCGGCGTTGACAGAGGTCGCAGGAGGCAACGTAACGCCGAACAGAGCGGTACAGACCAGGCCAAAAGAAGCGGCGTCGGACCCGATCGTATGTGCGGGAGACGCCGAGGTGGCCTGCGGTCGGTAGGTCGTGTAGTTCCGCTAGGACAGATGAACGGAGACGCTGGGGAACGACTAGCAGGAGCGGAGGTCCGTCAGGACGAAGGTTGCGGCGGTATAGGACGCCATCCTGAATGACGAACAGTTGCAATGAAGGATCTCGGCTGGCACAGTTGAGGCGATCAATGAGAATACGCAAGGAAGAGTCTTGTCGCTGCTCGTCCGCGATGTTAACCAGATCGGAGATAGCGAAGAGGCACGGGCCGAGGTCGTTGTCTCCAGGATCAGGCGGCTCTACAGGGTGCCGAGACAGGCAGTCGGCGTCTTGATGGAGACGCCCTGACTTGTAATGAACAGTGTAAGAATACTCTTGGAGGCGCAACGTCCAACGTCCGAGCCGGCCTGTGGGGTCTTTCAGTGAAGACAGCCAACAAAGGGCGTGGTGATCGGTCACTACGGAGAATGGACGGCCAAACAGGTAAGGTCGGAACTTAGCTACGGCCCAAACAAGAGCTAGACACTCGCGCTCTGTAATTAAGTAATTTCGCTCAGCTGTAGAAAGGAGGCGGCTGGCATATGCAATAACGCGTTCTTGCCCTTGGTGACGTTGGGCTAGCACGGCGCCAATCCCATAACCGCAGGCGTCTGTGCGAACTTCAGTCGGAGCCGACGGATCAAAATGGGCCAGAATAGGTGGGGAGGTGAGTAAGTCGACTAGCGAAGAAAAGGCCTCCTCTTGGGCAGGGCCCCAGGTAAAAGGGGTGTCTTTCTTTAGAAGGTCGGTCAGGGGGCGAGCGGTGCCGGCAAAATTTTTGATGAAACGGCGGAAGTACGAGCAGAGGCCGACGAAGCTGCGCACATCCGTAGACGACTGGGGAATAGGGAAGTCCTTGACGGCTTTAACTTTAACAGGATCCGGGCGGACACCAGAAGCGTCGACTAGATGTCCGAGAATGGTGAGTTGGCGGCGACTGAATTGACATTTCGACGAATTGAGCTGTAGCCCGGCTCGACGGAAGACAGAAAGAATGCTCGCCAGTCTTTCGAGGTGCGTGGTAAACGTGGGCGAAAAAACCACAACATCGTCGAGGTAACATAGACATGTGGACCATTTAAAGCCGCGAAGCAAGGAGTCCATCATTCTTTCGAAGGTAGCTGGCGCATTACAGAGACCGAATGGCATAACTTTGAACTGATATAAGCCGTCCGGTGTGACGAATGCCGTCTTTTCGCGGTCATTGTCATCAACAGAGATTTGCCAATACCCGGACCGAAGGTCAATTGAAGAGAAAAATTTGGCTCCGTGAAGGCAGTCCAAAGCATCGTCTATTCTTGGGAGTGGATAGACGTCTTTTTTTGTTATGTTGTTTAGGTGCCGGTAATCAACGCAAAAGCGCCAGCTGCCGTCCTTCTTTTTAACCAGCACAACTGGTGAGGCCCAAGGGCTCGACGAGGGCTCTATGATGTCTTTACTGAGCATCTTGTCCACCTCTTGCTGTATGATGGTGCGTTCTGTACTGGACACTCTGTAGGGTCGTCTGTGAATAGGAGCTGCGTCACCGGTGTTGATGCGATGCGTGACCACAGATGTTCGAGCCAAAGGGCGGTCATCGAAGTCAAAGATGTCGCGAAAAGACGACAGAAGATACCGAAGGTCGTGAGCTTGCCCTGGTAAGAGGTCAGCAGCAATCATTTTTGCATATTCATCAGGTGGTGGGACGTCAGAGTCGCGGCAGTTCGACGAGGGTGGGACGCTTCTCACCGCCGATACGACGCATTCGGCAGCAGGGCACAGCGTGGCGAGCGACATACCTTGTGGGAGCGGCTGAACGTAAGAGGCAAAGTTGAGAACCGGAAGGGACGCTTGATTTGCCGACATGGTGACAACTGTATGCGCAAGGGCAACACTGCGTGTAAAGGGCACATCAGGAACCGGAGTAATGATGTAGTCACCATCGGGAACTGGCGGGACCGAGGAGAAACGGACATAAGTGGCGGCATCGGGGTCCAGGCGGACAAAGTCGGCGGTGCACAGTCGGTGAACAATTGGATCCGGTGGCTCTGAAGGAACAGGTAGAGCGAGTTGAACGATGCTTGTGGCGCAATCTATAAGGGCGGAATGGTCGGTGAGAAAGTCAAGGCCGAGAATGATGTCATGAGGGCAGTGTTCGAGGACAGTGAAGAGCACAGAAGTATGGCGGCCGGCTATTGAAACACGAGCAGTACACATTCCGACGACAATAGACATACCGCCATCTTTAACACGGACCACAGTTGAGGGGGCAGGAGTGAGCACTTTCCTTAGGCGACGGCGAAGACGAGCATTCATGACTGAGACGTGCGCTCCAGTGTCGATCAGAGCGGTAACAGGGACCCCGTCCACGTCGACGTTAAGGATGTTCCGATGAGCATGAAGAGTTAAAGGAGGGTTTTCTGGTCGGGTCGTCAGAGCAGCATCACCCCCAGACGCTGCAGCCATCAGTTTTCCGACCGGGAGCGGGCATATGGGGCCGGCGACGAAGGGCGGCGAGGTCGGGGCGATGGAGATCGACGGCGCTGAGGTGACGACGAACGGTTGGTAAGCGGGGTCTGAGCGTTGTGGCCAGAAGAGGTCGTTTCCGAGGGCGAGGGAGAGCGGCGGGAATATGCAGAACCCGGCGGGTAGCGGCTGTAGGTCAAGGACGGACGGCTTCGGCAGTGTCGAGATATGTGGCCAACTCGGGAGCAGTTAAAGCAGATGGGCCTGTCATCAGGTGTTCTCCATTCATCTGGATTGCGGCTGCGTCGAGGGTAGTATGCACGTTCAGAACCGAGCTCCGGGGACATGCGGCGAGCATATGGGGCACTAACTGAGCAAACAGGTTGAATCCCAAGATTGGCAAATACTTTGCGAACGACAGCCTGTATAAGGGATACTGCTGGAGTACTGTCTGTTGCGGGTGGATGAAACGCAACGGGGGACATTGCCTCTACTTCTTGGCGCACAAGTCGTGTCAGGCTCTCAGATGTCGGCAGACGGCTCGGTGGAGTCGAGTCTACACAGGACGACGTCGCAGTCGTATTCGTCAACCGCGTGAACTGCGGAGAAATTCGGCGGCTCTTCGCTTGTTCGAACCGGCGGCATTCCTTGATGATTGCGTCAACCGTTCCGCAGTCCTTGTATACAAGAAGGTTAAAGGCGTCATCTGCGATGCCTTTGAGCACGTGACCTACTTTGTCGCACTCTGACATAGTGGCGTCGACTTTCATGCAGAGTGCTAATATGTCCTAAATGTATGATACATAGGACTCTGTGGACGTTTGTGCACGGCATGCGAGCTCCTTCTTCGCAGCGAGCTGACGCCCGAATGGCTTACCAAACAGGTCACAAAGCTTGCGCTTGCAGAGATCCCAGCTGGTGAGTTCATCCTCGTGGGTCTCGAACCATACCCTGGCAGTGCCCGTCAGGTAGAAGATGACGTTGGCCAACTTTAGGGTCGGGTCCCACCTGTTGTGTGTGCTCACGCGCTCGTACATTGCGAGCCAGTCCTCCACGTCGACGCCGTCCGTTCCGTTGAAGGTCCCAGGATCTCTCGGATGGGCAATGATGAACGCCGGGTTGGCGGACGCCGACGGAGCGGCCCCTTCGCTGGTCATGGTTGAAGAGCCGGCGAGCTGACGACCGCTGCGAAGTTCCGTGCTTGCTGTGGCTGTACCCAGCACCTCCACCAATAATGTAACGTGAAGATGTGCACACCAAAAGGGAAAAATATATTTACAGGGAAACAGCTTACAGCCACGCAGCCGAACAACCGGGCACGCGAAGCCCAGCAGCAGAAACGCACTTCGTCCTCTTCGCGTTCCAAGCGCGAGCGCACCAAGCACGAGCGTTCCAAGCACAAGCACAACCGTAGCAATATGCTGAGTCTTGCGAGCATCTTGCCCTGGTTATAAGCTTTTCTTCGACTGATACTTAAAGAACAAAAATTACGTTTTCTGTTATGGGTTACCAGCCCTTTTTGTAGATGTGCTGTGTGGTTCTCTTCCTTAGTAAGTTGCGAATCAGTTTTGACTTCTCCTTTTTCACTTTCCCTACACAGTTGCACTGATGCAGAACGGCTGGAATGGGTTAGAGAAATAAACAGTGCGCATATACCTCTTCGTAAGTGAAGTTCAAAATCAGTGCTGTGTGTTTTTTCATTTCAGATGAGAAAGATGCCATGTGTCTTGAAAACATTGTTTCCTGTTTAATGATCAACCACCGCTAACAGTCCCTGTTATAGGGGCAAAAAACGCACTTGAGTGCTCATGTATTTTAATTTCTTTAGTTTGTGTTTGTTTGCAATGCGTCGTAATTTTAAAACCACAGAAAAAGAAAAACGCATTTTAAGAACATTTTTTGTTTAGAGCTTTCGTTTCTAAATAAATGTGGCGTTTTCAACCTGTGGAACGTGTTCAGAAACCGCAATGGTATGCATATCATGGGTGTGAAAAATGTTTTGCTTCTTTGTGTTGGTTATCGAAGCCTCTGAACAATTTTCGTGGCAGGTATTGTTTGTTTGCAAGCAAGGGTGATTTTACATATGGACTGTAGGCTAGGATTGCATATGAAGTTTTATTCCGCTGCACCTGTAACAACTTCATCCTTCCCAATTATTCAAGGCAAAAGGTAAATTTCCTTCACAGCTCTTCCATACACAAAATATTCAAAAGTGCCAGTAAATGTCTTGTGCACCAGGCACACACGATGGTCGTCTGGGAACCCACCAAGCCACTGGACATAATTCACTGACTTTGCGGAAGAAAACAATTTATTCTGAAATCTATAGTGCACAAAATGGTAAAAACTCAACACGTACCATCCGGATACAGGCATTTTGGATCCACTGGAAAAATAAGTGCATCAGAAAAGTGAGTGCTCAAAAATTTCTTTATAAAAAAGCTATGCCTTCCCTTTTAGAGTTGAATTACGGGCTGGTTGACCTTTTGCACATAAAATGCGTTTCTTTTGTGCGCGAAATACACAATACAAAGAGAAGAGATATATGCAGGACGAATGCTGTCCTATGTGTCTCTCCTTCATCCCGCGTGTATATCTCTCTCTTTGTCCTCCGTTTTTCGCACAGAAAAAGTTCAGCCTTTATGCCTTCCGCTGCTCCGTGTAGTAATATCGAAAGTTTGGATAGTTCAAACGTCATAATTGTGGAAACAGCGCGAAAGACACAGGCAATAAAGAAGCCGGGGTGAGGTCTGTACACCTTTTCTGTAGAAAGAAAAACTTTCAAAGTTAAGAAGGAAAAATAGCACTTCTTGATGCAGTGCAAAATTCCACAAAACCTGATAATATGTACACACAGTATAGGCTTAGCGGAACAAATAGTGAAATAAGTATTCTAGAGTCAATGATGTGTATGGGAGAAAGATGTGTTTCGGGCGCTTGGAACTCTGTGAAGAATGGTTGTGTGGGGAAATTTTCAACACTGGACATAACACCTATGCACTTGCCCAATCCGCGGTTTCTTTAGTTTAAATTTCTTCGTCAATTTTAAATGAAGCCTAAGTTAGCTGGTGTTATTTTGTTCTTAAAACCTTGTAAACAAACGTTTATTGAGGTAATTTAAATACTTGAACCACTGAAGTCACCAAAAACATTGTCTTATAATTAACAATGGCCGTAGCGATACGTCAATAATTTCTCTGCACTGATCTGTGTTACTCCCGCTACTCCAGAAGCATGTGTGAATGCATAGCTTAGGTAGGAGTCAACATATTTTGTTTAGTATTGATTTCGTATAAGGCAGTCTTTCGTCTGCGTGCAAAGACACACCAAAAAGAGCAGAATATTTGAAATGTCAAATATAAAAATCGGAATTCCTAA
This sequence comes from Amblyomma americanum, assembly GCF_052857255.1. NCBI lineage: Eukaryota > Metazoa > Arthropoda > Arachnida > Ixodida > Ixodidae > Amblyomma > Amblyomma americanum. The sequence continues at coordinate 96,396,463 of NC_135505.1, forward strand.
CTCAGCTCTGTTAAAATTTTTAAGCTTAGTAAAATTGACTTGTTAAAAACATGTTAGTTGGCCTAATTACCCTCAATTATAGGTCGTAATACTAGTTTTTTTCTGTTGATAAAGAGCCTAAGTGAAAAAATTTCGCAGAATAATCGAACAGCAGGAGTAATGACTGCAAAACTTTACAAAAAGAAAAATAATTAATTAAAGGAGAGTTTTGGTGACAATATGCGCTGCTTTCCTTGCTCGTGAGTTTGGAACTTTTGTTAGTTTCATTCCGTTAAGTTACCCGGCGGTAATGGGATTGAAACCGCTGGCGCATCAATTACATAGAAAATTTATTTCTTTCTGTGTTACTCCTAGAAACGACTTTTGTTGTTTTCATTCCTGGTATTGTTTACCGCTCCATATGTGCCCTAAAATGAATTTCCAAGTCGTCTGCTTAGCGGGGATTACTAAAGCTGCTGTTGATGCCTTTGGTGGCGCAGATCCATAAGTGTATACGTGCACATAATTTTGGTATTCTCCCAAGAGGTAGGCCAAGGCAAGTTGCTTCAGTCCGCTAACCGGCATGACAGATTTCTTTAGTATACCAAGGACATCGAAGCGCACTGCAGGCTGAGCCATCAGCAATGATGGCTGCAAGGGATGAAGTGGCAGGGCAGAGTCTAATAGCAATTTGGATTCATGGAAGCGCTGTGCACGTGCAAAACTGCTGTCCGGTCACTCATCAAAAATCTTCGTCATAGTGTGACAACGGTGCCGGGTAAGCGCGCGTCAATATAGACGAAGCGATTCTGCTTCAAGCGCTGCATAGATTGGGGCCCTTCGGGAAGCGATTCGCCACATCTGTGAAGAACCGCCTCAGCAGTGATGCATTTTTACAGACTCTCAATCTGGACTACAAGTTTCGGGATGCTTCCTACGCCACATCGCCTACCAGGTTCTGGCTCTGAACGTCAATGGACTCCTTTCATTTGGTGAGAAAAAACGTCCCCGTATAGTGTTAAAATGAATCCCTGGACACTGTGGAGTCGATGTAAATGAGACCGCCGACGCTGAAGCAAGGAGCGCCTTCAGCAGTGGCCTGCGCACAGCTGTGTCGTTCTCTAGACCGGACACCACTTGTCTCCTTTCGGGATCTGAGGAGTGCGACGGCTAGATACTGGGCCCTGCCAGACACTCGACACATCCACTTTGAACGCATAGATCCGGCGATGGCCTTTTCTGTTCCTTGCGGAATAAAACGGCCTATTGCATGCTTAATACATTGGTTACGTTTAAACATCGCCTTCACGCGCGCGCGCAAGAACTTGCTCTTAACTGAACAAGCGTACTGCCTGGACTGTTCCACATGTGGCGTGCTCGAGGCTGCAGAGCATGTTTCCGGGCCGTGCCCTGCATAGGCACAAGAAAAACTAATGTAAGCATCCACTTTGAATTGACAGCAGGCCTCTCTCGGAGGATTTGATCCTAGGCGCTTGGCCAGAGGGTTCGGATACTCTACAGGCAACGCAGGCACTCTCACGCTTTTTAAGCGACACGGGCCTTGAGTCGCGCTTATAAGGTTCAAAAATGTGCCTTGTCTTTTTTCATCCACCTTCACCCTTCAATGTCATCCCCTTTCGTGACCCTCTTTTTTACTCCTCTTATCTTGCCCAGTGCAGAGTAGCAGGCCAGAAATTCATTTTTTCTGCCTACCTGTCTACCTTTCCTATTAATTGGAGGAGGAGAAAGGCTTTCCCATTAATAAAATTTCGGTGTCTCTATGGGTACCTTTATGCGCATCGCAGCTCTCCACGGATGCATCCCATGGCATCTTTGAACAAGATTATGCTATTTAGTTATTTCAAAACAAATAATGCACATTAGTTATTAGCTTCCAGATAGACTTCCGCAACGCAGACAATTTCTAATATTTTCTCATCCAAACGCAGTTCATTTTAAACACTGAGAAAGTGGTGCCAACGGTAATAGAATCTTACCACAGCCTTCTTCGCTTGCAACACTGGCGAAGAAAGTCGCCACGATGACTAAAAAAAATGCTGCATTCATTTCTTCGATTAAAATTACTCAACAGCGCAACTAAAGGTCTCCTCTTTTATACGCTTAGCGAGTACCTTCACAAAACAAGAAACGCTTTATTTTAGGAAAAAATTAGAAAGTTTCCTCAAGTGTAAAATACATATCAAAGCTTTTGCTTTCGCAGGTGCGGATACCATTTTGTTTTTTGTTGCGTTTCTTAGCTTTCTAGCACGGTGCAGATAGGCACGTGTGGCCAGTAGGTTTTTAGCCCCCAGCTAAATTTGTAAAGTACAAAAGCTAACTCACCCGTGGCTGCGGACAATTTGAGGAAAGTCAGCAGGGTGTGTTTATACGAAAAACTGCAGCTCTAGAACTGTTAGAATAGCAGTAATATTTGAATAGACATATTGTGCTCTATAGTTCTCAGTCATTTTAGCTTCACTGCGGCCTCGGCGCGGATACATGAAACTGCTTGCAGAAGGAATATATTGTTTGAGAGCAAAACAATAAAATGACAGTCCAATGAATGTTGGGCTACTTTCCCCGATCCAATCTGACCGCTGCACAATGCCGCTGTAAACCCGCGGCCGCTCGTTTTTCCGAAAAACGCCTGCACCGCCTACTGAAGCTACCCTACCGGTGGGACTGCACGGACACTCCCACTGCCTGGTTTTTATAAGAAAGGCCATGCGATCCAGAAATCTTAAGCGCATAGCTAATGCCAGAGTTACATTTTCTTAACCCGTAAACGCTGCTGCCACTTTTTACGCGATCATTTCATGGTGACTATAGCTCCCTGCCTTCAAACTGTCACAAATGAATTACTATTTATTCTAAATAAGGTGACAACCTTGCCAGCTAACATGATTTAGATCTTTTAGTATTTTCCCAGCATACCTTGCTGCAGAGATCAAGTCAGTTGTTTCTAAATGGTATGTCCAAAAATACTACTTTCACTTCGTCCCTGAAGCTAAGAGTTACGCAATTAGTCATATACTTCTATTGTTTTAAATGGAATAACTAAAAAACACAATGAATGCCAGTAAAATAGATCCCCAGAACACCCCAATAAGGCCACATTTAGCTGGCGCACCAAGTATACTATGGGCTAGCCTTTGTTTGTACCACTACTTGTTCTTGTTACAGGCTGTTCAATAACGCATTGCTGAAATATCTTCATTCCTGGAGACCGCAGCATTCCAGGAGACTGGAAGCACAATGACAATGGTCATGCGGCATGCGCTTGTAAAAAACCGGAGGAAGAAAAGAACGATGGACCTGATGGAACGGACAATCCGTTCTGCTGAGTTTGTTTCTGTTGAAAACTTTTGGGTGTGCATCGAGCTGTCTTGTGACCTTGAGCTGTATTGTGACATTGAGCTGTCTTGTGACATTGAGCTGTCTTTTGCGTTAGCATAGTCGGTTTTTCAGTACATACTTGCGACTCGTACTTGTTGCTTTATTGAGACCACTATATATGGCTATTGAAGCCACTTAAGAATATCGTGAACAGACGAGCATTAGTTTGCACTTATTTTTTTTTTTCGCAGATGTTTTTTCATATTTTCTATCAGTGGGACAGAAAGAGGAGATTAGCAAGTAACAAGTTTTTAAGCACAGTAATATCGATTTTAAAGCGGCAAGGAAAATATGTGCATCTAAGTTAAGGCTGGCAGTGTAACAGGGCTTGGCACTGTTTTGTCCACAAATAATGAAGATAACCTGACGCCAAACTTTGGGCATGTTTTTTTCATTGCTTCTGAAGTAATGTCAGCCTACTTAGCATATATGAAAACGTTGATGTTTCTAATTTATATTTGTTTGGCTGGGATTTAATATTAGCCGTTGGGAAATTTTGCTTTGTGTCTAAGCCAATGCATAATTAGTTCTTGGTCCACGCCTAGGTAACTAATCGTATTTTTGTTATGTTTAAATGCAAGAGTAAGTGCGTCACATGCAGCGTAATCATGTACGTTAGTCGATTAGGCAAAAAATATCTCTCTCCACTAAGCTATACTCTAGTGCTGCTGAACCTCCAGTACTTAAAATACAATTGTTGCTTCATCACCTTAATTTTCCCTTTGTGTAGCTCCCTCTGCTTGTTTATTTAACCTTAGCATTTGTTTTGGAGGCTTGAAATATCTTTACAAAAAATGATATTTTTTTCCTGTCTGAATAATGTTAAAAGGCTTGACACATATGACAAGGACTTTTCAGGACAGTTTGGTTATTTTACTGTTTCACCCGTTTACGTGACTAAATTGACAAAATTTCTGCATTCGCACTGTATTGCACAGATGTGCTGATCTGATGATAAAAGGCAACGAAACCAGAACTGTTGTCCTGGGGATTTAATTCTTCCTTTGCAAAACCGCAGTGTTAGCTTGTCCATCTTCAAATAAGCAACATAATCTTGCTTTTAGGATACATTCTTTGTGAAGCGATAACAGTTGATGGAGTGTCTCGGAGAAAATACTCAGAAGTCACACAGGAAGCGGGTTCTCCATTTGGCTGAGGAGTGCTTGCACGGTCTTTACAAGCCAGCTACGTGAGTGCGCTTTTATTTACGCATAAGAAATTGCCATAATTGATATAATAACGAACAAGCTCGCTGGATTGCCATCCTGTAAACATATTGCAGAATGAAGAAACAGATTGAAACATTTTTACTAAGAGGTCTTTCTAGGAACCTATCACTTGGTCTGTTATGTTTGCTCGTTTACCGCTAAAATCACAGCGTCAGTGCAAAGAAGGCATCCGACACAGGTCTTATTGTATGGATAATTTGCTAGATTCCGAATATTGCATGACCATTAGCAGAGAGAATCACTTCTTTTTTTTTAATACTGCCGTCCCACTCTAGGGGCCAGAGTAGGAGTGGGTACACGTAATGTGGTACAATTGCACGCATAAAACGGTACATGACAACGATTAAAATATAAATGCTGCACACGACATCATACAACGCTACGACTCAATTGCCGACACAAAGTCAGAAAATGATAATGCACGAATGTTGCCATGCAAACAGTTCGAACTCTCCACAGTACGCGGAAAAAAGCTGTATTTGAAAACGTTGAATGGTGAATAAAGGCATGAACTCAAGGCAGACCATACACTCAAGGTATTGCATGCTTATTGCTGCAGTGCTGTAGTAAACATCTCTGCCCTGAATGTGTCGCGTTTTGGGGCTCTTGGTAAAAAAATAAATCTGCCGTTCAGCACTACTTGGTCGAAATTACTTTTCGCAGAGTTGTCGAGTTTAGCGTTGATTTTGAACTAATTAATCTTGGCAAGGTGATGGTTCGGGCTAGTGTGTATGCGTTATGATCCATAGCGCAGCAACAAAACAGGGGACTAAGACAAGCGCTAATCTTCCACTACCGCTTTATTTGGTGCACACAGAAGTACGCAGTGTAACCTAATAAGAGTGCGCCAGAGCTCCTGTCATTCGTGACACATGTGTCCAGCCGTGCACCCTCATCTGAGCAAGAATGGTGTAATGTCGAGGGTTTGGAAGTGCTCAGCAAGTGGAGGCCCACAAGTACCCCCGTTCCTGTGAGAAGGGTAATCTCGTTTCTAAAGAACAATGGCCTTTGCGCCCTTCCTAATGACAAAGAAGGTGACTTTGCAGTTTTTCCATGGGATTTGTCCCGTAAGAAGGCGCGTGAGGCAGTTGATTCAGTTTTTAATTAGCAGCAAAGGGTGTCTTTGGGAAAGGTAAAAGCCCAAGCAAAAACGTTATGTTTACAGCTTGAATTGTCTAGGCTTGCGCTTGCAGTCCAAAAGGCGGAAAAACTCGGTCTCGAGATGTTTTTTTTTTTTTTCAGTGAGGACGCACAAGCCTGAAGCACCGTTCCGTGTCATCATATCTGAACGAGGCACGTGGCAGAAGGAGGTAGGGCTATTTCTTCAACGACATCTCAAACTTTTGAGCGTTGATGATCCTTTGCTGATTAAAAGCTCAGAACAAGTGGTTTTGTTTCTAAAAGAACTCGAAGAGCAAGATGTGGAATTTTTTCAATAGATGTGAAGGATCTATATTACTCCGTGCCACATCAGAAGCTTTTAGAATGTATCGAAGACTGCATTCATCGCTTTGGTGCTGTTCCTTTTCAGAATGAATCAGGTGTGTCTCTTGATGGGTTCTTGAGTTTGTTGTCGCTGTATCTGAAGTCGACCTTTGTTAGCTGGAATCAGGAGGTATTTCTGTAAAAGGATGGAGTATGCATCGGCTCGTGCATTGCTCTATCGCTCAGTGACCTTTACCTTGCTAGTCCAGACAGGTGACTGCAAAATAAACTGGATGTTGCCACTGTCATTCGGACGTTTAGGTTTGTTGATGTCTGCCTAGTGGTCCTTCGTAAGAGTCATAGAGATGTTTCTGTAACAGCCGCAACCTCTATTTCTACCTTCACTGAGTGTCTGCACCCTCTGAAGATCACCCATGAGCTTCCGGTTGAGGGCACTATTCGGTTTCTTGACATAAAGCTGGTTACTGGACAGCAGGTTAGTTGGATGTTTGAGCCCAGATCTGAGAAGCCCCTATTACCTTTTTCGTCTGCTCATACCAGGCTGATCACGCGAGGGGTCGTGAAGACGTGCTTTTCAAATGCATTTAGCAAGTCCTGCGTATGCTTGATATGCTTGATGAAAAGTAGTTTTTAAAAGCAGGTGGACCGCCTACGAGCAGCAGGATTCCCGAGACACTTATTAGTTTCGGTCGCTGAGAGCTTGTATCAGCAGGAAAAGGCTAAGAAGACTGGAACTGATGGCGAAGGGGGCAGCAAGTTAATGGTAGTGCCATATATCCACAAGCTGTCACACTCCCTCAAGAAGGTAGCACAAAACGTGGGAGTGAAGGTGTATATGTCTGCACCTGAAAAATTTTCCCGCATTTGCAACGCCACCTGTCCGAACAGCAAACTTCAGAATAGTTGCACGATTTGGCATAGAAACCCTTTCCTCCAGTGTACTGAGGAAATAGTCTACAGTATCCCTATTTCAAGCGGCAAAGCGTTCATTGGGCAGTCAGGCAGATGCCTTAATGAGCGGTTAAGTGAGCACCATACGGAAGGTAAAGATGGCGGTTCCAGCAATTTGGCACGGCACTGCCGTGCTCATAAATGCAAGCCTGGTTTTGAAGAATGCGAGGTGATTGACAGAAATGCGGATAGATTAACAAGAAAAATTATCGAGGCTGCCGCAATCGAAAGAGCTGGATCTGAAAGCTGCGTCAGCAATGCGTCTTTGTCGCTGACAAAGAAAGATATGGCATTTTTTACTCGGAGCAGTATGCCAACAGGTGAAATGTGTTGCATGCTGTTTTTAAGCTTTTGTTCACAAAGTATCTTGTCTAATCTGACAGGTATCGTTCTTTTCTTCATGTATAAATTCTGTGTGCACCAAATAAAGCCGTAGTGGCAGTTTACGCGCTTGTGTTTGTCCCCTGTTTTGTTGCTGCGCTGTGGATCATAATCCTGGCAAGTCCGGAAAATGAACGTTTCACAAGAATTTTTGAGGCTGACAATCATGTGGCTATCACCACACCTTCATTCTACCACTCAGGAAATGCAGCTTAAACAAGCATTCCTATTCACACTAAATGCTGTACTTTTGTTTTTGACGTTTTAGGTGAATGATTGTTTTATGGTGGTTAAAGCAGTCTTCAAATTGAGGCATGGCCTTCAATCTGCCCTATAAAACAAGATGCCCAAACACATGCAAATTTAAGTTTTGCTAATAAACCCTGTCAGTTAAGCACCCTCCCGTCTGTCGTACTGAGGTCTTGTTGCGTGCCAGTGGATTTTTACTACAGCTATTTCTGCACGATGTGTAAAGCTATTCTTTCACATACCAAGGCCAAGTACAGCTGGTCCAACTAAGGTGGAAGTTTTAGCAGCTGCTGAGCGGATGATAACACTACGTTTATGTTAACCACGCTTCGTTTTTTCAGACTGCACAGCGCATCATGAGTGGAGCGCACAGCCATCTCTTGTTTTTATTTCGGTACTGTAGAATCAGGCATGCCGATTCGCAAATAGTCGGCAAGCTTCATGAATAACATTACAAGATGTGCTCCTGAGCACCCTTGGCCTTCTGGAGCCTCTATACGATTCACAAATGCACTAGCTTACAAGAAAAATTTTTGTTCATACAGTGGCATGCTAAACTAGAACAGATTTTGTTTTCTGACGCTGATTCGAAAGCACTGCAAAAGAAATTGCATATCCAGCGCAGTGGAGATGCAGGAACTGGCGTTTCACATAGATAGAAACCGGTTAGTCCTCTGTACGGCTTCTAAATGCGAGTGCACCCTAATGCAGTGGCTATCATTGCAAGTATCAGTGCAAATACCGGTGACTGTCAGTGCAACGACCTCAGCAAATGCGTTATTCATCAGGTGCACTGCGTAGCTTTCAAACGGTTAGGAGATATTGGTAAAAGCGATTGTAAGTATACTGCACATTGTATTAGTCATGATGACTGACAGTGATGCACGCCAGTTCGTGTCGAAGGAACAAATGTCAGTAGTCGTTTATTGCAGCGTATATAGCCACGTTGGGCGAGAGGGTAGTGTTATCAGGAAAGGGAATGTCGGCACATGTGTGCTCGGAAGCAAAGATAAGTGCGCGCACAAGCAGATATGATACATCCCCTCCTCAATGAATAATTCACCTGCAAAACTCTTTCGCCGTCACTTACTGACTTGTTCAACGTTTCTCGTGTAGCCCTACCGTTCCGGTGGTCTAACTTGCCTCTTCAATCTTCTGAGGATTGGCGGCGGCGGCCTCGATGCTATCGCAGGCATTGGCACGTTTGTAGCCGACAGATGAGGATCAGCCGATGTACTTGCATCATCACCAGAGTTGTCACTCGATTCATCCTACGATGCATTACAGTGGGAGTTCTCTTTCGTTCTCAGCAAGAGTTGGCGGTTTCGTCGTAGCAGCTTAATGTCTGCCATCTGTACATAATAGGACCTCAGTACTGCTGGTGCTAGCACTCTGGCTTTGCGTGACCGTGAGCCCTTCGTTACGCGTACCACGTCATCCTTGTTCAGGCACTGGAGGTTGAGCGATTGATGCTTGTCTGTGATTCCTCACCTCCACGATTGGCCCTTCGCGAAGGTCAGGCTGTGGGGTCCGACGGCGGCGTCGCTGAAGCTCTCCCGGAGACCGACCATCCTCCAGGGGGCTTGCCCTGTAAGCCAGTACACCAAGCCAGAAGTCCTCGTTAGATTCAGAAGTTTATTTTAAAATTCGTTTGACCATTTGACCTTGGAAACTGCAGCCTCGACGTGACGTGACGACAGTCGTAGGCTTTCGCTAACTGTGCGAATTCGTGGCTAGAATGCTGAGGCCCGTTATCCGTGCATACCTCGACGGGAATACCGTATCTTCCAAAAATTGCACCTCTTTTCTCGATTGCCGGAGCAGCCGTGGCCCCGTGCAGCAACTAGACTTCTGGAAAGTTTTACATTGCGTCGTTCGCACACAAGTAGTATCACCCTGCGTACTGGAATATATCGACTCCAATGCGGAACCATGGGAAATTTGCGCCGAAGTTTGCGGTGCCGATTGCAGCGCCATAACACACTGCCTAGCGAATGGTATTCCCTTCGTCAGGGCAGGCTTACAATGAAACAGTTTTGTCAATATAAGGGCACAGGGCGAGCAAGGAGGTATTATCTCCGCCCTCAAAGCAAACTTGAGAGTGAGGGCAAGGGGCCGTATAATGGACCGCGCAGCAGCTCTCACAGGGGCAGCGGCTGAATATAACACAGAAAAACGCAGAGAAAAACGGGGAGGTGGAAACAGTACTGAATAAAACACAAAAAAACGCAGAGAAAAACGAGGAGGTGGAAATAGTACTTTCCACCAGGTTGCGGGCACCGGGTTGTAGGCAACCTGCTCAGGTTTTTTTCTAAATATTTACACCTGGACAGGCTACCAAAAACCCGGTGGCCACAACCTGGTGGGCAGTGGCAAGTGGGGACCCCTCCAGCTGTGTACATTTCTACATACACACAACTGTGCAGGTTGCCCACAACCTGACGGGCAGTGGCAAGTGGACACTCTGCGAGGCGCATATATTTCTACATACACACACCTCGGCAGATTGCTTACAACCCGGTGCCCAAAACCTGATGGACAGTGGCAAATGAACGCTCTGCCAGGTGTAAATATTTCTATAAAAATCACGGCAGGTTGCCTACTACCCGGTTCCCACAACGTGGTGGAAAGCGGCAAGTGGGCGCCCTGCCAGGTGTGTATATGTATTCATACACACACCTGGACAGGCTACCTAAAACCCGGTGCCCGGAACCTGGTGGGCAGTGGCAAGTGGGCACCCCTCTAGGTGTGTATATTTCTACATACACACAATTGGGCAAGTTGCCCAGAACCTGACGGGCAGTGGCAAGCGGACACTCTGCGAGGCGCATATATTTCTACATACACACACCTCCGCAGATTGCCTTCTACCCGGTGCCCGAAATCAGAAGGACCATGAAAAATGAACGCCCTGCCAGATGTAAATATATATATAAACACATGGGCAGGTTGCCCACAACCCACTGCCCACAACCTGGTGGAAAATGGAATGTGGGTGCCCTGCCAGATGTATTTATTTCTACATAAAAACTGTGCCCACAGCCTGGTGGGCAGTGGCAAGCAGGTACTCTGCCAGGTGTATATATTTATACATACACACCTGGGCAGGTTGCGCACAATACAGTGCCCACAACCTGGTAGGCAGTGACAAGTGGGCAACCTGCCAGCTGTGCACATTATACACACACAACTGGGCAGGTTGCCCACTGCCCGGTGTGCAGGTGGGCAGCCTGCCACAAAGCATGGTTCAAACAAACGCAGAGACATAGACACACAACAGATTATTGTGGGGGTGCCCACTCTAAGTGGTAGCGCACTGAAGCAGCCGCAGCCTGCCGATAAGATCCAATCCCACGACCACCAAATAACGCGTCCAGGTTTGTACCAACTGGCCTAGAGGGACGGGTGTCTAATGTTCTGCTATAGGGGTATTTATATTACGTGTACGCTAAACATGAGAGTATTCACCAGTGCCACCCTCGTCCATAGCAGCGGTAGTAGTCCGTTCTATATTACCGCGACCGTGACGTGAAACAGTCAAACACAACGTCAGAAGCCATGCGAGAACCTTTTGGAGTAACACGGAGAGTTGACCGAGTTGGTACATAAATTAAAACTTTCGAAAGCGCTGCTACGGGCGACACCAAGAGAAAGAAGACGAAGGACAAGCGCTACTATCGACTGAAGTTTATTGGAAAAAACACATAAGGTTAAGTAGCTCACACAAGGCAGCCAGCAGCGCATGCGCCTGCCCTCAGAATGACAAAACAAATCACTGTGTTGAATTAAGATACCGAATTTCACAGTCGTGGATGGCAACAGATGCATGTGTACCTCTGTTCAATAGTACAAAAATTCTGTATAGGCATTCCAATCAGCTAACAAGAGAATTACCTGAAGCATTTCATATTCACAAAAACTCCGACATGTGCGTCAGCACACCATCTGTAGCCATCCGCGATTGTGAAATTCGGTATCTTAATTCAACACAGTGATTTGTTTTGTCATTCTGAGGGTAGGCGCATGCGCTTCTGGCTGCGTTGCGTGAGCTACGTAACCTTAAGTGTTTTTCCAATAAACTTCAGTTGATAGTAGCGCTTGTCCTTCGTCTTCTTTCTCTTGGTGTCCCCCGTAGCAGCGCTTTCGAAAGTTTTAAAGAGAACCTTTTTATGCTGCCTATGAACACAAGAGTGGCAGCACCGTGGACCTCTCCAAGCTATTGAGCAGACCAGCGAAGGGAAATGATGGGTTTGTTATGATATGCATACAAACGAAACCAAAAGCCCCAGAAATTAAAGAGCATAAGGAAATGAACCACGTGCGTGGGTGTTCTGTGCTTTTCAACAACACGATTATAATGAGGAAGGAAATGTCGTCGTCAATATATTTCTGATCGAATTGAATAAATACAGTTATAGATTGAAAACTAGTGCTAAAAATAGAATAATTGCGGGCCTCGTTTCGTCCACAGCCGAATAATTAGGATCGTTTGTGAAACAGCTTTCACTTTCATCTATTGGCGCATCAAAATTCCATATGTAGGCCAGTTTGGTGAACACCGAGTTTGACTCAATGGTGTCTCATTTGTAGCCAACGTGTCCCTGACTATAAGTAGGCATTTTGTCTTTCAAGCTGCCGCGGTGGCTTTCACCAAAGTGGATGCGCGCTATCCTGTCCGAAAGGAAATTGTACAGAAGGCCATAAATGAGGTCGAAAACTATGTCAGCCGTAGGTGCTTGCAATGCTCGCCGCAGAAGTCTGAACTTCTTTTTTATAGATTTCTGCATCAAAGACAAACTAGAACCATCGCTAACATCAAATTACAAACTCAAGGGGCGGAGATTCCTCATGTTGAAAAAATCAAAATTTTAGGAATGATTATACAAAGCAACGGGTATAACGGTGACGCAATGACTAAGATGGAAAACTGCGCGCAACAAACTATGCGGCTCATACAGCGGATTGCCAACAGAAGACACGGCATGAAAGAGCAGAATCTCCTACGGCTGGTACAGGCGTTCGTAGTAAGCCGTATCTCGTATGCTGCCCCCTTCCTTGATCTTAAAGTTTCAGAAAAGAAAAAGATAAATGGAATTATTATCAGGCGATGCACGAAACAAGCTCTAGGATTGCCCATCCGTACATCCACTCACCGCCTCCTAGAGCTGGGAATGCATAATACCCTGGAAGAAATTACGGAAGCAGTGAGAACGTCCCAAATCGAACGCTTAGCCGGGACCACAACTGGCAGGGCCATTCTAGAAAAACTCAATCTTAGCCGAGATATCAAAACAACCGCCAAAGTTGACATGCTCGGAAAAATTCGAGACAATATAGTTGTACCCCCATTACCCAGGAATATGCATCCTATTCATCACTCAGTGCGCCGGGCCAAGCGGGCAGAGGCGCTAGAGAAACGCTTCCGCTCCTACAAAGACGAGGACGTGGTCTACGTGGATGCCGCTGAGTATGGTAAGAACACGATGACCGTCGCGGTCGTCAATAATAAACAACTCCTCAAAATAAGTGCCTCCATACTCTCGGGTAACCCAGAGACTGCAGAGGAAGCTGCCATAGCACTGGCTTGTGTAGGCACAAAAGCAAGATACATCATCAGTGACTCCAAAGTTGCCATACTAAATTTCAGCAGGGGCCGGGTCTCCCCTGTAACGAATACAATTCTAAGCCGTCATGTAATAGACCGGAAAATTACGCTAGTCTGGACACCAGCACATGCATCCCTGCTTGGTAATGAGACAGCCCACGAGTTCGCCCGAGGCTTTTCTTTCCGGGCGGACACGAGCGAGGTGGTCTTTACAGACAGGGATCGCATGGTGACCTACAGAGAAATTACACAACACTATCGTTTGCAACGAGCTAGACTTCCTCCAGTGGATAGATCCATGCCCAGATACCAAGCCATCAACTGGCGCCGGTTACAAACTTACACATTTCCAAACCCGGCCCTCTGGAGTCTTATGTACCCAGGGCAATTTTCAGAAAAAATGCGCGAACTGCGAACTTAGGGCCACCTTGGACCACATACTATGGGAATGTCCTCATGCTCCCCGGGAGGGACGAGGTATTAACACAAAAGATCAATGGGAGACCTTACTACTGAGCTCCGACCCGGCGACTCAGTTACAACTCGTCCGACTGGCCGAAGCCGCCGCCGAGAGTCAAGACCTTTCGGCCGTCGTCTAGGCGGGTAGCCCTCTGGCTACCCTCTTTCTGGTGGATATTAAAAGTTTTCCTATCCTATCCTATCCTGCCGCGGTGGCTCAGTGGTTAGGGCGCTCGGCTGATGATCCGGAGTACCAAGTTCAAACCCGACCGCGGCGGCAGACGCTGTGCGATGTCAGTGCGCGTTAAAGATCCACAGGTGGCCGAATGTATTCCGGAGACTTCCACTACAGCACCTCTTTCTTCCTTTCTTCTTTAACTCCCTCCTTGATTACTTCCATTACGGCGCGGTTCAGGTGTCCGCCGAGATGTGAGACATACTGTGCCATTTCCTTTCCTTAGAAACCAATTTTTCTATTTCCATTTTGTCTGCCCCCATAAAGAGGCCAAAGTTTGGCTGTGTTATGCCGCGCGATATGGAATCTTTCACGAACAGAAACATCATGAACCTCACGAGCGAAAACATAAACAACTCTTCGCTGAGGTAGCCTTTAATACGGTTTCAAAAGCGAAAAGAGTGCAAGCCAGGGCAGGGAGCCAGCGGCTCAGATGAAATTAACGAATAACCGTGCAGGCATAAAATATGCGCGGTAAAAACATGAACGATACCCGCAGGCGGTTCCACCGGCAGCTTGGTATCCCACAATGTGTTCTGCAGTACAACCTTCTTGGTCGTCACAATAAATTATGTGGCATCTGAGGAATATTGTTGATGGGCGGTGAACATACTAATGGCAGTCGCTCAACGTTTGATTATGCAACAATATCTTGGTTTTATAGTTCGCTTGCGCTCTCACCGAGAAGGCAATTTTGCGATAGAAGATGAATAGGATGCGTTGTTAAAAATAAAAATTTGACAAATGCAATATTAATAGTAATAATATGAATTGGTTTTGGGGAAAGGAAAGCGCAGTATATGTCTCATATAACGTTGGACATCTCAACCGCGCCGTAAGGGAAGAGATAAAGGAGGGAGTGATAGAAGAAAAGAAGAGAGAGGTACCGTAGTGGAGGGCTCCGGAATAATGTCGACCACCTGGGGATCTTTAACGTGCACTGACATCGCATAGCACACGGGCGCCTTAGCGTTTTTCCTCCAAAAAACGCTGCCGCCGTGGTCGAGTTCGAACCCGTGAACTCCAGATCAGTAGCCGAGCGCCCTTACCTCTGAGCCACCGCGGCGGGTCAAATGGCACCGTCCCGATGATAGATTTCGGCATACATCGAATGCTATTTCGCAATCCTGCATTATGCAATAAATTGCGTTATATTCAGCATCGCTTTCTAAAATGCGCTTTTCCAGGTTTTTTTGAATATGCGTGAACTCCGCTGAAGCCTTAGTTTTAAGCAAAAACACTTTAGCTCTCATTTTCAGGCAATACATAAGACTGTGGCCCAGAACGGCTGCTGCGCCAACGGCGAATAAAAGGCCCATCCACACCTGATAATTAGATATATTCTAAATCAAATTTCAATCAAGCAAAAAGAAATTTTTCAATTCATATGTACGAAAGCGTTAGCACAGTCACCGGTGAAATTAGATAAGGGTTTAATTTTTGAAAAACTGGAGCTCTCGGGTGATGTAGTAATTTATTTGCAATATTCTAATTTCTTCCCAGTATGTTTTTCCTTGCACTAATATGATTATTCTAAGAAGAATTTATTAAAAGAAAATAATATTGCAAAATCATAATAAATCACACGACAAGCATCGCCGAAAAGCATCACCATGAACTGCTGAGCAGAAAAACGCTGTGGGTGGCAGTGCATAGTCTTTCAAGTTTCGCTTTATAAGTTCCTTGGACAGATATCATGTAGCGAAAGCGATTAAGAGAAAATATTAGGCTTGTGATATATGAGTTTTCCAATGGCTTTCGACGCTCGTTCACGAGAGCGTCTGCACAATTTTTTCAGCCAAGTGTAACGTAGTAAGTTAACCTGATACAAGCTAAAGGAATTCAAAATATTGCAATTCTTTTTAGTGCTCTTTGCAATCTTCAAGATGAGCATGACATCTTTCAAAATTTGAAAGCAGTGCTCAGGTGCTTAAAATTTTTAGAGACAACAATAATGTAAAAGCACTAAAAAAAACATCTTTCTAAAGCGAACTCTCTATGAAGATAGGCAGCCTTAGGGCTGCTTCGGTTACCATCTGGGGGGTGTTTACCAAGGAATATGATAACGAGGGTTATTGTGGAAGGAAGAAGGCCATGCATCAGCTGAAGAATGGACGACAGAGAAATTTTTACCGTGAACAGATGCAGGGTAGAGTTGCCGTGGAAGCTGGAGGATATGGAGAGAGTTGTTTAATGCACATCCGCATGGTATTGGCCATGGGTGCCACCCGGAGTGTGGTAACACTCGCAGAAAAAGAAAGGTCCCCGAGACAAGCGAGCTTACCGAGAGCGGACGAGTGCGTGACCTGAAGGAGGTTAGAATCGGACCTATGGTCATGAGGGCACTCTCTTGCTCTGACCGACGGACAGTGCTGAAAGGGACAACTTGTCTTTAGCCATTGAGGCTTACGCTGCAGGCCAGCCCCAGGCTAGCTTTGAAAATTTTGACGAAGGGGATATTTCTTAGAAATATAAAAGCGGATTCAATCCAGCACTTATAGGTACTACAGCTTTCATCATCATCATCTTAAGAATCGCCATTACCGCAGCTTCGTCCACTGGAGGGCAAATGCTAGCAGCTGTCAACGCAACTCCACAGGCTTCGTGATCTCATTCAACCGCCACCTAAATGTTTATCCCCTCTTCCTACGTATGTCCTACGACCTTTGAAAACTGACTTGCTCTACTTAATATTAGCAAGGTTCGCGCTTCAAGATCTAGGAACGACGAAGTGCTCTTTAAATCGCCATGCCGACGCTCTTGGTGGCGAGCGCAAGCCTCAAAGAGGATATTTCGCACTGTTTGGCACATATGGCCAAACAGTTTTAGAGCACCCCATTCGCATTTGGCGTAACTACACAAATTGACCATCACTTGTTTTTCGGCGCTTACTAGTGTTTTTGTGGCGCAAGTACTCGAAACGTCCAGGCAGTATTTTTTCATCCCTCTCATATAATAATAAAATAAAGCAGCTTACTAACACGAGGCCGTCAATTTTTGCGTGAAGGGAGAGCAAAGATTTTTATGCAAATCCAACACGTCCTCAATAAGAACAACACTACAAAAACACCAGAAAGGTTTTGCTCCGTTCAAAAATTTATTTAATTCTCTATGAGCGCCACGTGGCATTTGGCGGGCTGGAAAAAGAACGAATATAGACTTTTCCCGGGAAAACAATCCTCTAACAGGCACGTTCGGGTTATCTCACGTAACTGACACACCCACACTGCAGTTATCCGCTCCAGCCATCTAGCGTAGTTGATGGCAAAGTACGCTGTCAAGTGGTGATTCCTGGTTACAGTGGCTACGCACTCTGTCTACGTCCGAAGCAACGATTTGGACAAACAGGAGAACTAAAATCCTTGTGCTTTTCTATTGGTAAGCTCTGGTAGAGCTGTTAGTCATCCGCTAGTCATCTACTAAGGTCATCAGGCGTCCATATGTAATAGTTAAAAAAAAATATTTGCTTGTGAACTTCAAAAGCTAGAAACTTCATTTTCGGTACTACATTCGCCATCACTGGCGTCAGTATGAACAGTTCTCTCTGTGTAGAAGCACCGATTTCTATATTTTTACGCAAGAACGTATCCGAACCACTGGAATTATTTGACCAGTTTACAAGGAAGAATATGCAAACTTGTACCACTGTCGAACCTCGCTGAGCACGACTCGAAGTATTTCATGCTGTCAGTTGCCAATTGTGCACTAGCAAAATGCCAGCAGTCTATTTATGTAACCTGAAGCCCAACACGCGCAGCTTATAGACATTACTACAAGCAGTTAGCTATCTGCTGAGTCCTAGGCCCGTTTTATTATGCAGCTTGTTCCCGATGAGCAATATAAGAAATGTTTTGCAGCATCGGTTACCTCCACAGTATGCTGTGCCCAAAAACCTGAGTTTGCATAACAATGAAGAGATCTGCTAGAAAAAGTTGGTTACAATTTTTAATTTCGAAATTAAGACAGACGTTGCATGTGGAGGGTTGGTAGCGAAAGGCAAGTAGATTCCTATGATTAAAATTTAAAAGTGGTTTCTTTGTTTCATTGAATACTTTTTGTCACTACTTATTGGACTGCTGTTTATTATGCTCTGACTGTTGCAGACGCATTCTGCACAGAGAACCTCAAAGTGAAGCAAAATAATTCACATGCGTCCATCTTAGAAAGCAAGGCATATACTTAATATGAACTCTATGCAGGAAATTCACTTTTTTGGTTCTGCATGTTGCGCCTTAACAATAATAAAAGAAGAAAGCATGACAATGTCAAATACCCAATATTACATGTTTAATGCTTTGTATTCAGTGACTGGAGTATTTTCTGATAATTTGGGGTTGCTAAAGTACAAAAAAATACCGTGATGAATAGTTTCACTTTTTTCGCTCAAATTATTTACATTAGGAGATTGTGGACTGTTTGAAAAAGCAGCCCTAAAAAACACTTTCTACAAACCTCAGACAAAAAACGAATCAAGCACAAGACCACTGAAAAATTTACTCCCCGGCGTTCTAGGAAATGTCAGGCACCGATACTCATACAGACCAAATACTATAAAAACTTTCATCGGAAACCTCGAACAATATATTTTACGGCATTGCGGAATAGCTTGAAGCGCAAATAAGAAGTGTTTTAGAACAAAAGTGGTCGCATCGCGCTCTGGAGCGTGGTGATCATACAATACAAAGACAGCCTTGAGCTGCCACCAAAGCGTATTATGTGGGCACATTGTGGGAGCGCCGAGAGCAGGCATGTTATCTTTAACATGAAAGACGACCGTCATTCATTTTCTTTTCTTTTTGAGTGCAACCCGAGGAATGTACACAAGATATATGGTCAATTGGGCCGTGTCTGACCTCGGGATGTTGCAACCGATCAAGATTACGTACCTAAGAACGCAAAAGAGTGAATAAATTAAGATCGTGAATTATTTGAAGCTGCTGACTAATGCTCGTCCGTCACACATTGCAGGTGGCTTCGCCCAGTGCCTCAGCTAAAATTTCTCAGCGCGAACTACAATAGACATGTGAGCACCGATAAGCGACGGGTCATGCTGTTTACATTTCCTAATTTTTTTAACATTCCCAAATCAGATCCGCGTAAAGCGCTTCCTGAAACACTGGGTATGGTAAAAGCAAACAGGTTTTGCCCGCAATAACAAGGAAGCACCAATTGAGAGCGAATTTTGCGATCAACTACACTCCTGGACTGCAGCCTATAGCTGCAGCCTCTGTTTGTCACAGGAGCAGAAATAACCTGCACGTGCCTGTTAGATGATTGTATTCCCGTCCGAAGTCCATATTCGTTCTGCTTGCACAGCGCCAAATGCCACGTGAGGCTCATGGAGAATAAAGAAAATTTTTGAATGCAAAAACAAGGTTTGTAATGTTATTAAAATATTGCTTAGGACTGGCATAAAATTATTTCGCTCTCTTTACGCAAGAAAAAAGCGCCACGTGCCAGTAAGCTGCTGCATTTTACTGGTATAGGAGCGAAGTGGAAATCTACATCCTAGACGTGCCTTAAACCTGCGCCAACAAAGGAAACTACGAGACGCCGAAAAGAAAGTGACGGCGGATGTGCGTACTTTGGCTAAGCGCTAGTTCGGTGCTCTACACATTAAACAGCAGCCAACGACGGACAGCGCGAAGCTAGGCGACATGACACGAGGCTAACACTAATCAGTACCATTGCGTGGCTATTGTTTTGAACTATTTTTCTTGCTTGTGCATTCTATTTCTTCACTTTCCTTTGTTTATCGTGGTTACGCTGTGTTCTGCATAATATTGGATTGTGATTGAAAAGGCTCTGCAGTTCTGTCCTCTGAGTTGTATGTGTTAGCATGGTATAGATGAAGCACAACAGATTGATGGCCCAATGTTTATTACAGTGTTTTGAGTGCATACGTATCACTCAAAGCTGTCGTTCTGCTGAAAATAAGACGTCATCGGCGGCATGTTGAACAGTTGGTGCCCTACGTGGCGCCTTAGTTGTGACGTCATCAAGGCCTGCCAATGTGGCAGGTGGCAAACACCTGTTGTGCATTAGACCAAAGCGAAAAGCAAGAATAATGACGTTTTTTTTGTTAATGCGTGCTTGAGTGTTCGCGCACTGAAACATGTGCACGTGCGAAAACAAGCTGCTACACTCGCCCACGTGAAGGAAAATATTGCACTGTTTTATGCGACCTACCATACTTTGTATTCAAATATTCGCGCTTACTGCATAAAAGCGCAAGCATTTTGTAACCGTGTAGAACAATTTCATTAGGAGCCATGACTCATCTGTTTGCTTTGGTCTTAGTGGCGGCTTTCTTCTGCTCTGTGGCTTGTCAAGAAGGTTGTGGTAAGATATTTTTGCCTAAGCGTGTTTTCTTGCTATTGGAAATTAAAATTACTTCCAGGAGAAAAAGCTGTGACATAAGCATTGCGAGCTTTTTCTCAAGGCAATCATCACAATATATTATTTATCTGGCGAGAACAATGTTCTACTTTATCGTGAAGGATGACGTAGCAAACATAGAATAAATGAAAAGTATTTAATTTCCTTCATGGTTTTGTATGGCCGGGGCGATTAGCATACGGAAAGAATTACACAAAATTTAAATATGAGCAAAACTAACATGAATGAGAAGGAAGGAAAGCTCTTGCGTAAAATATTGGAGAAGCAATATTATTCCCTTCTTACGCTGGGTCCACGCGTTGCTTATTGCTGATATTACGGCAGAGGCAGTTTCTACAGACTTCATGACCGCGTCGATGTCTCCTTTTGGCTCAACCTCATTTCCCAGCACGAACCGAGGCCGCCAGTGCAAATCGGCCCTGTTCACCGCTCTTTTCAACACATTGGGCGTCCGAAGCAGTCATACGATCTCTCACCATCTTTTGGTGCATGGGATGGTAGAACTACTTATCCCACAACTGAAGACTGCTCTGACAACCTATCAGCCAAGGAAACGCTTTTCCGATAAACTTCTCCGCGTCCTTCGCGGCATCCGCTCAGCACTGAAGGCTCAACTGGGCTCCTGCTCATTTGAATGAGTCTACGGCATCTGTCTGCGCTTCCTTGGAGAATACTTCTCCTTCGTCCATGCCGTTCATTCAGGATGCTTTCATCTACATCCGAGACCTGTGAAACACGTTACGACACATTACTCCTGCCATCCTTTCTGACCGCCCCTCCTTGTCCGCATTTCTCCGGAGGATACGGACTCCTGCAGCCATGTCATCGTATGGCGCGGCCACGCCCACCCAACCCTAAGACCGGCCAACGCTGGACCTTTCCACGGGCTCCACCGCACGAATAAAACGCTCACACTAGACATAACCTGCGGCGAAGACGCCGGTTCTTCTGGCCGAATGAAACCCGCATATGTTGCCCCTTTTCCGTGGTCCCTCCTCTCACTGAGAGTTCGACGCTGCCATCCTCCTCCTCGTCGCCATCGAAACACGTCCACATCCCAACCCTGTCGCTTCCGCTCTACGGGCAGGAGCCTAGTAGCGCCCCTCATGTTGCCCTCTCGCCGCAGGTCACAAGTCGCTACGTGTGCGGCCCCCGTCAATGAAAACAAAAATTGCATTACGCCTCGCAGCGCGAGGAGCGCATTACAGCGATCAGTTCGAAGCCGAGCGCTGTCGGAGCTGGTTCTTCATCGCCATAACTCCAAAATACATATACCTTATTTAGTAGAGTGGAGAGCTGGGCGAGTCGGTACATGATTGAAGAAAAAAACCAGCGCAAAAGACGAAGACACAGGAACAAGGAACACAGGACACCGCTGGACTATCGACTGTATTTATTTCAGAAACGATCACATTTATACCCTTCAGTTATCAAGCAAGCTTGCGCACACATGACAGATTAACAAGACAAGGTAAATAGCAGCATCACATACAACCGCGTGAGTTCATAAATCTAATTTCTTTATCAAAGAGACTAACCGTCGTGTCACTTACACATAGATGTCTTTGATTACCGATATGGTATGCCTCTAGAATTTCACGTTGGCTCTTAGTTTTACCGCGTCCAAAAATCGTAGTCTTCTTGAAGAGCGGGATGCATTTGTGCTTTCTGCAATGTTTTGGCAAATTCGCCCCGTCATCTGTGGAAAGCAATCTTTCATGTTCTCTGAGCCGGGTGTTAAGACAGCGGCCAGTCTGCCCGATGTACACATTCCCGCAGGATAAAGGTAAGCAGTACACTACCTGGGTGGCACAGGTGACATATTTGAATTCGTGCTTGATCGTGCACTTTGAAGTTGTACTTTTCTTTTCGTCAATCCTTCTGCACAAACTGGCCAGTTTTCGCGGGGCTGAGAAAACTACATCAACACCGTGCCTACTTGCGACCTTCTTTATATTGTGTGAAAGTGCGTGCAAGTAAGGCATCACTTCACACTTGCTTTTGTCCTTCCTACCTTCTGTCAATTTAGGTTTGGCTTTCATTTTTTTGAGAAGCTTTTCAGAGACACCTTTCATAACATGCGTAGGAAAGCCTGCTTCTATTAGTCTCTTCTGTTGTTGCAGAAAGCTTTCTTGTACTGTATGGAAGCAGCTTTTCTCCAGCGCGTTACTGAGGCATAAGGTTGCAATAGCCCTCTTGGTAAGTTTGGAGTGGCAGGAGCTGTAAGGGAGTAAGATTTTCTTAGTTCGTGGGGCATAGGTCCAGCAAATGTGGTTATTGCACTTAAAAGTTAAAACAAGGTCTAAAAATCTAATACGATTGTCGTCCGGTAACTCATGGGTAAACGTCAATGAACTAGAGCACGAAATAAAGCGATCTAAAACACTAGCCACCACATCCTGCAGATTGTCATTAGGTAAAACTTTCAAAAGTACTAAAGAATCATCAACATAGCGGAACACCTTTGCCACATGGTTCATGTCCAATTTTTCTTTCAGTAAGGAGTCAAACTTAGACAGGTAGATGTGGGTTAAGATTGGCGCCACACAACACCCAATACAAACTCCTTTTTTCTGGACGTACACTCCACCAATAAAATCAATCATTGTAGAGGACAGATGCTGCAGGCAGTGCGCGACCTAATAGAAGAATCCGGCACGGTTCAGTTCCAGAACTGCTGTGGTTGCTCAGTTGAAGGTTTTTTAGAACTTCTCACGACCTACCTGTCCTCTACAATGATTGATTTTAATGGTGGAGTGTACGTCCAGAAAAAAGGAGTTTGTATTGGGTGTTGTGTGGCGCCAATCTTAACCCACATCTACCTGTCTAAGTTTGACTCCTTACTGAAAGAAAAATTGGACATGAACCATGTGGCAAAGGTGTGTCGCTATGTTGATGATTTTTTAGTACTTTTGAAAGTTTTACCTAATGACAATCTGCAGGATGTGGTGGCTAGTGTTTTAGATCACTTTATTTCGTGCTCTAGTTCATTGATGTTTACCCATGAGTTACCGGACGACAATCGTATTAGATTTTTAGACCTTGTTTTAACTTTTAAGTGCAATAACCACCTTTGCTGGACCTATGCCCCACGAACTAAGAAAATCTTACTCCCTTACAGCTCCTGCCACTCCAAACTTACCAAGAGGGCTATTGCAACCTTATGCCTCAGTAACGCGCTGGAGAAAAGCTGCTTCCATACAGTACAAGAAAGCTTTCTGCAACAACAGAAGAGACTAATAGAAGCAGGCTTTCCTACGCATGTTATGAAAGGTGTCTCTGAAAAGCTTCTCAAAAAAATGAAAGCCAAACCTAAATTGACCGAAGGAAGGAAGGACAAAAGCAAGTGTGAAGTGATGCCTTACTTGCACGCACTTTCACACAATATAAAGAAGGTCGCAAGTAGGCACGGTGTTGATGTAGTTTTCTCAGCCCCGCGAAAACTGGCCAGTTTGTGCAGAAGGATAGACGAAAAGAAAAGTACAACTTCAAAGTGCACGATCAAGCACGAATTCAAATATGTCACCTGTGCCACCCAGGTAGTGTACTGCTTACCTTTATCCTGCGGGAATGTGTACATCGGGCAGACTGGCCGCTGTCTTAACACCCGGCACAGAGAACATGAAAGATTGCTTTCCACAGATGACGGGGCGAATTTGCCAAAACATTGCAGAAAGCACAAATGCATTCCGCTCTTCAAGAAGACTACGATTTTTGGACGCGGTAAAACTAAGAGCCAACGTGAAATTCTAGAGGCATACCATATCGTTAATCAAAGACATCTATGTGTAAGTGACACGACGGTTAGTCTATTTGATAAAGAAATGAGATTTATGAACTCACGCGGTTGTATGTGATGCTGCTATTTACCTTGTCTTGTTACTCTGTCATATGTGCGCAAGCTTGCTTGATAACTGAAGGGTATAAATGTGATCGTTTCTGAAATAAATACAGTCGATAGTCCAGCGGTGTCCTGTGTTCCTTGTTCCTGTGTCTTCGTCTTTTGCGCTGGTTTCCTTCTTCAATACATATACCTGGCAGGTTGTGATGATGGCACAAGGTGTACTGACCTAGGCGGCAGTTGGACGGTTAACGATTTGGAACAATAGTCACAAAGCTATAGCCCGTGTAAGTCGGATTTGGCCTATCTACACAAATCGACGGTAATTTTTTTCGCGACACGGATGGACGGCTAAACTTCGGTTTCTCTATACAACGGGAACTCTAATGCTATTGCATTGAACTTTGGAAAGCATTCGGTTTAGCTGGTGCTTCTGTTATGGCGTGACCTCGCCGCTGTTCCGGCACACGATTCCCCGGTTTTGATGGAATGACACATCAGCAGTATTTTTGCTTGAAAAGGAGCCTTCCACGGGAAGACGAGTGCTCATCATACAAATCCCGGCAGATCGAAATGAATATATACCTGCGTTGTGCACTATATTCCTTTTTCCTTAAACATATTTTCTTTCTGCATTTTTCTTTCCTACGTTTTAATCGGAGCTGCAGCCTACCGCCGAACGCATTTCCTGGTGAACGGGGCCTTTGAAGCTGTCACGCAAAAATTAAGTATACGTGCGAGATGATGGCGGGGCACGAGTTATGTGGCACATAAATTATTCACGGGGTACGGATTACCATCTATGAATAGCCGTCAGAAATCGTGGTTTGCGCTGGCATATTTAAATCCTATATGCGATCCTCTAAGGCAATATAGAGCCATAACCATTACAATCCTGAAGTAAGGACAACAACCGAAGCAGAAGGCTTCGTCTTTATTTTGGATTGTCAATACACGTTTCTACTACTACTGCTCTCGGGAAATATTGTGAAGTCAATTTACGAACACTAGTATAACTTTCCACTCTGTGGAACATGCTTATTAACTTACCGATATATTGAGTGCCTCGATGTGCCTAGATGCAGGATAGAGTCAAGGCGTGGCATTATTACAAAAATATTGAGGAAAATTTACCTTTTTAATACATTTCTTCTTTCAGGTCTACCTCCCCTACCATGCGCCTATCCAAATGGTATGTGTTAGTTTTGGCATCTTTCTTCAATATTGAATGTATTTACAGATTTTGTTAATTATGCACCCTTAAGAATGCTCTCCAGAACTTTCCGGAATTCACAACTCGGCGCAATTTCAACTCACCTCGAAAGGTGAGCTCTATTGACATTTCTCAGTTATGCGCGTAGTGGAAAGGGCCTGAAGAAAATCATCACTACCACAATATCCTCGGAAACGACTGGGATGTTGTACGAACTGTAGCATAGTCACAGAAAGGTGATCTTGCCTCCTGAAACCGTCGTTTATCACGGAACCTATCCTACAAAAATTTTCTTCCTCGCCTAACAAACAGTTCTGAATAATATTTGGGGCTTGCATTTGCAACAAGCGTACAGGCAAATTACGCACAGCATTGGCTACGGTTCTTTATTTGATTGTATCATGCAAAAATTTTGCCTTTCATTCTTCCATAATAAAAGCACTTGTGAGTCGGAATCTGATGAACTTGATGTCACAGTGTTCCTCAGAATTGCATTTGGTGCCGAGGCTTTAAAAGCACAGGAAACCCCTGATGATGTTGCCCAGCCTGCTAGAGCATGCGGCCGTTTACTTATGGAAGTGGCAAAATGAAAACAAAACTAGTACTAGCCCACATAAATACAGGATACGGACGATTTATGGCAGCTTTATGCCCCGGAAATTAATGGTGCGTTTTATTGTACAACCTGAACAAAAGCTTTCATCCTTGCGCTTACTGCATTTGTTAAGCGCTACAATTCCACTGACTGCAAACCGTATTTTCATTTCTAACAATTATACCAGCTTTTTCGCGTAACTTAAGACATGACGGGGGAATTAGAAATACGATATCAAAATGAAGCTTTAAATCTCGCATGAAACGCGCCACATCGTTGGACCTACCAGGGACTTGAAAGGCGAAGCAATGAGATGGTTTATGTTCTTTAAGAGTTCCGCAAAGGGCGGCTGCCCATGAGAAAAAAAAGAGTATAATTAAGAAAATAAAGGAGTGTCGTACATAATGAGAGGTGAGCTCGAGTGGTAGAAATATCAGAACTGAATGAAGACTTTATGGAGGAAAAACGCTAAAGGCGCCCGTGTTCTGTGCGATGTCAGTGCATGTTAAAGTTCCCCAGGTGGTCGAAATTATTCCGGAGCCCTCCACTACGGCCCCTCTCTCTTCCTTTCTTCTTTCACTCCCTCCTTTATCCCTTCCCTTGCAGCGCGGTTCAGGTGTCCAAAGATATATGAGACGGATACTGCGCGATTTCCTTTCCCCCAAAAGTAATTATTATTAAGACTTTCACTTGCTCGTTTAAGCTTTTAATAGAATATTTCCTGTATTCCGCGTTGTCAAAACATTTATATTCGCGCATTTTTCTAGTTCTTGATGATAAACGCGCAGAATTCTTGGAAAAACAGCCGGCAATATTTGTCCTCATTATTTTCCGTGCTCCCAGTGCATGTTTGACCTTCAAAAAGTATATCAGCCAAAGATCATGAGCGGTCAGTATTTACTGCGGCTCTTGTAGGTACCAAAAAGATAGTCGGTAAACTGCATTAGTACAGATGCTGATATAGTATCTTCTGTGCAGGTTTCAAGGAGCCGCAAAAGGTTGAACCATGCCTGGAAATTGTACCGAGGTACTATTGCAACCCTGGACTAAGAAGTGCGAGCCGTTCAACTGGGGACAATGCTGCCCGAACTGCAACAATTTCGCAACGCTTGAGGTATGCCAAAGAAGATCCAATCGTCAATAATACCATGCTGTTCGCACTTACCTCTCTGTTTCTCACCTTTAGCGGAGAGATCAGTAGCGTGTAGAAATAAAAACCGAAATTTTCATCTTCAAATTCTTCGTGGTTTCTCCACGTGAGTGTGCTACCACGCAGCTTCTGTCACGCTTGCGTCCTTTTAAACATAATTTTTGCATTTGAATGGAGTTTTAGATGCGCAGTGGTTTGAAAAAGCAGCGTCGACGATACCGCTCATCATCAATATTCAGATGAGCGCGAGCGTGTACATAGTTTTCGGCGACACACTTGGCTGTACATAAAAAGTAGTTTGGTTTGATTTATGTAGATTTAACGTCCCAAAGCTACTCAGGCTACGAGGGGCGTCGTAATCAAGGACTCCGAAAAGTGCAACCACTTGGAGTTCATTACCGTGCACTTAGTGTTTTATAACTAAAAATATACTTGAAACAGGTATGCATTCTACATTCACTAAGAAGAATAAGTGAATGCGGCTGTGTTCAGTATTTCTATTAGGTATTCACATGTGGAAGTATCCTTGCGAGTTTATGCCCTAGCAAAGCAAGCGCGGGCCAAGTTAGCCTATTAATTTAAGCGATTCGTTAGGCTTTGCTGTGGCCACACATATTTGTGAGATTTGTGATGCGCGCTTTCAACTTTCTCAATTGACAACAGCCTAGTGTGCCTGCTTTGCATGGACATCTGCGCTTGAATGGCTATAGACCACCCTCACTCCACAGCGTCACGCTCAACTTTTTCTCCCAAAGTTCCTCTCATGATTTGGATGCCCTCTAGCCTACAACTTGTATTCCAGCACGATTTTTTTTTGCAATGGTGCGAATCGCTTGTTCTGCTAGGCTTTATATTCTGAGGTTGAAGAAGCAGGAAGGCATGGTTTATTTAAATTTTATGTGCGACGTACTGTTTGACGCGTCGTCCCTCATGAGAAAGGTATACAACTCTTTCTCACCGGTGTTCACTTATGGGGCAGAAACATGGAGGCTAACGAAAACGGTTCAGCTGAAAGACAACGCAGCGAGCTATGGAAAGAAATATGGCACCTGTCCCCTTAAGAGATTGGAAGCAGGCTGAGTGGGTGAGAGAACAAACGCTAGTTAATGATGTTCTAGGGCAGATCAAAAGGAAGAAATAGGCTCGGACAGGACATGTAATGTGACGGCATGATAACTGCTCGTCTTTAAGGATAACGGAGCGCATTCCAATGGAATGCAAGCTTAGCAAGGGGCGACAGAAAGGTGGGCGGATGGGGTGAAGAAGTTTGCGGGGATACAGTGGTCGCAGCTGGCAGAAGAAATGTAGGTTTAATTGCATAGACATGGTAAAAGGTCTTTGCCCTGCAGTGGGTGTAGTCAGGCTGATGAAGATTACGATGATAAGTATTGTTCAAAATCACTTCACAGCCAATAATCCGAACGCTCTTGGGGGAAACATACGTAATAATTTCCGTTCCCAAACTCTCCAGCCATTTTTAAAATTGTAATGATGATAATCTATAATTAAGATGTATTCAGCAGGTCGCTTAATACTGACCTTGCTCAGCTTTGTTTGACATTCCCATATTTTTCAGCAAACTGCCAGCCCGGGCCGCAAGGACCTGAACTCGTTCTCTCTATTTTGTTTTGCCCTTCCCTGCGTCGCAAAGTCATGAGCTGGCAGCAACCACCTGGGCTGTGCGGTCGGGCTGACCATTGTTCAGATTCAAGATTGTCGGTGGATAGGGTGAGCAGGGAGTGCTTTGTGGGCAAAAGAAAACTCGTGATTAAGCGTGGATTTGGAGGGGTTTAACGTCCCAAATCGAGTCTGGCGATCCGAGGCGCCGCAGTTAACGGCTCCGGAAATTAAGTCCACCTGGGGTTCTTGAACGCATACTGACAGCGCAGAGTACACGGGGCTCTGCAATCCCACCTTAATCGAAATTAAAGCGCCGCGGCCGGGATTGAAGCCACTTCTTTAGGGTCAGTAGCCCAGTGCCATAACCCGGTGAGCCGCCGCGGCGGCGGACAGAAAACGCGGTGTGGCTTGCAGTTTTCTCTGAGTATGACGCACGTTTGTTCAGTCAAGGAAACATCAATGTGGTGGGATATGAGGAAGGGCGCCTAACCTGAGGATGGAGAAAGCAACGTGGCGGGGCAGTGAGGACGCTATGTCCAGATAAAAACGCTGGCAAAAACGCGGCTCCTGAGAAAGCTGCGAGAATGTGTTCCGTGCTGCTGTTTTACTAGTCGTAAGGTTTGCAAATGGGGGTGCCTCCGGTCTTTCCCGCACTGTATCTATTTACTAAGCTGTCTCAAGGAGCTCTAAATTCTGCTCAGTGAACTCCATTTTAGTTGCCCTGATTAGAAGCTGAATGGAAGTCTCATGAAAACAAATAATGAACCAAGGACGCCGAAAACAGAGGAGTAAGATTGGAGCAGTTTTTTTACGCGAGCGCAATGAAAGCATGTATAAGACCAATCTCAATGACCCTTTTTGGAGTTCCTTTGTGGCGTCTTGGTATTGGCGTTGCTGGCACTTCCGTCTCTTTGGTGGCGCAATGAGCCAGCGGCTTTTAAAGCCGTATTGCTTGGAAGTACTTTATGGAAGTAATTTACTGTATTTGACATAAACTGGCTCAACACGAACAGTGGCGCTCTCCGCAGTTTTGTAACGGGAGTAATACAGAAGTTTGCATTCTGAAGGAAGCTGTGCAAGTGCGCTGCGCGTCTCCGGGCCGCTATCTCCGGCGACACCTTCCATTTGTGTGACTTCGAAGGCGCTTGAACAAGATACTTGTGCCACGAATCGTCAGGTGTCGGCGGCCAAGGTTCATTAGGGGTCCCAAGGCCGGCAGCCTGGCCGTCACCTTTATTCGCATGCCAAAATACATCCATCTGCCCAAGTACATCCCGGAAGAATGAGAGGGGCGCCGGCAGGAGGGGAAGAGACTCAAGCAGGCGGGAGGTCCGGGGTAGACGGGGAATGCCGCAGGTGCCGCATTTTGAGGCGGGCGAGGGAGACGCTCCAGCCTGGAAAGGAGTATCGCCCGAATGTACTGGTGAAGAAACGAGAAAAGCTAGTCAGTGGGGTGACGAGCAATGCCCTACACGACATTGTAGGCAGTTGGTCCTCCGGTGCCTGAAGCGATCAAGCTATCGGGGAGAAACTTAGCCTCAGCAAACGAACAAGGCCAACTCCGTAGTCCCTCCAATGCCTGCTACGGAGACTCTTGCGCCAATGTTGCTCTCTGCATGCATCTTGCGCCAATGCATCCTCTGCATCATGTACTCGGTAATATCTAATTCTCAAGTTTATCTTCTTTTTTTTCCAACGGAGTTTAGCGGTGTCTGTGCCTCTCCGTCCCGTGTGGACCCGAGCAGTATGTGGGGTCGTTACAAAGAAAACGCTCTGTTGAACGACGTCTCTCGAATCTTGCACGGTGAGCGTTCGGGAACTGGATCGCCAGTAGTAACAGAAACGCTCTTGAGGCTTAAGAGGAAACAGGCTTGTTGGGACAGTGGTATAGACTCAATACTTCAGTTTAAAAAATCTGGTGTAGAATTTGCCGACATTCCAGTTAAACGCTAACCCCGCCCGTATATATACAACACCACCACCTCCGCCCTTTCGACAAACTGCACACAGTGTGTCTAGGGCATAGTTTCTTTTTTCTTTTACAGAGTATATAAGAAATTTTTATATCATTTTTATTTTTTTTTTATTTGAAGATTAAAGTGTATTAAAGACAATGCAAGAATCTAAAATTCGCTCAATATTTCCACGTCACTTCCCCAAATTAATGCATTTCGGTTATATAAATCTACTAAGCAGCATTCAATATTTCCTCATTACAATACCAGATTATTGTATTACGCCCACGAACGACTCCGAGAGTTCTTCAGAACGGGAGCTTTAAAGCTATCGTATTAAAAAGAAAACAAGTGCAGCATGATATGGCTTACAACATCACAAGTTACGCGCCTTGTCGCCGCCATTTTCGGCAGATGGCACAAATACACTGCAAACAGAAAATCAGATTAAATGTCTTGCATAGGACAAAAACGTCTCTTTGTTAACGAGGAGCTGAAATTCCTAGCGAGGTAGTAAGCTGCGAAAGCCTTCGCACAGACTCAAGCAAAATAGTTGCGACAGCTAACTTCCGCCAAAATGCACACAAGAAATCTGAACAAAGTTTTCTTGCAGTATTCGCTTACTTCAGACGTTTTCTGAATTGCTCCTCCCACATCGCCGAACCGCTGACGCACCTGACGAAAAACGACGCACTTTTGAAGTGCGAACAAGCACAGGAAATGGCATTTCGTGAACTTCAGCGACACCTTCAGCCATCGCCCTTTCTCGCACATTTCTACGACCATGCTGATACGAAACTCCACTCAGAAGCAAGCAGTATAGGCTTAAACGCACTGGTTGTTCAACTCCAAAAAGGTCGTGAAAGGGTCATAGTTATGCTACCACTTGTTATCTAGAGTAGAAACAGAAAACTAATGCCTGGCCACTGTTTGTGTTACTTAGAAGTTTCGTCCCTACCTCATCGATAGAAACTTCAAGGTGGTTACCGATCATTATTCCTTGTGCTAACTGGCAACCTAAGGGACCCATCAGGCTGCCTCGCATAGTGGAGCTTCAGACGGCAAGAATTCAATATCACCATCGC
This sequence comes from Amblyomma americanum, assembly GCF_052857255.1. Lineage (NCBI taxonomy): Eukaryota > Metazoa > Arthropoda > Arachnida > Ixodida > Ixodidae > Amblyomma > Amblyomma americanum. The sequence goes on from NC_135505.1 coordinate 96,428,251, forward strand.
GTATAGGTCAAGCCGTAAACACACTGATGGTGGCTGCCTTTAGTGAGCACCGTTAGATCCACCGCCAGATGACACAGACGACGAAGCTCTCTCCGGAGCGATTGGTTCGAGCTACTTTGCTGTTGTGCAATGTACGGACGCGGTATTGTAGGAAATGATGCATTGTATATAAGCACAAAGCTGACAGGTTCGGAGAACGTTCAAGCGTACGGCATCAACCTTCTGCCTGATCAAGGGAATGTCGGTGGAAAAGAACGTCGGGGCAAACCAAATGCAATACCTTCATGTCGTTCCACAATTCATCCCTCAAGTATTACTTAAAGCCTAATATAATGACCAAACATCGCTGAACCTCTGCTTTGCCCAATTCCTGCACACAATACAGGAGAAATACTCGTGTCCTTGTGCAGCCCCTGAAGTTTGACATACATCAAAACCTGCCCACGCTGCCAGAGTTGTAAAGTACAACCGATGAAGCCAGCCGGTCTTTTAAAACCAGTCCAGTCACCATCAAGACCTTTCCAGCAAGTTTTATGGACCTCCTTAGGCCTCCTGTCACGTCCGCATCACAAAAAAGGTGCACTATCGTAGAAACTGACTACATCCCTCACAACGCAAGCACTGCAGCTCTGACAAGCGCAACTGCACTAGAAGTCGCATGTTCTTTATTCAACACATCGTTTTACAAAACGCCGCACCGGAAATTGGCATCACCACAGAGGAACGGCATTCGCAGCTAATCACGGCGGAGCATCCAACCCCTACGGACTGAGAAATCACCGAAAGACGACCACTTACCACCTACAAACAGATGGCCTTAATGAAAGCTTCAACAAGACTTTGGCAGACATGCTTTGCATGTACGGGGACGTCGAACACAGAACGTGGGATTAGCCGCTTCCCTAGACGACCTTCGCGTAAAACACAGCAGCGCAGAAAACATAGCGGAAGGCACCATTCTATCTGCTCTACGGATGTGAGGCAGCCGCAATGCTAAGCGCCATGTTACAACATGTCTACGACCGTAATTCAAAACTACGTGACCAGATTTCCGCAACGCGCGGAAGAAGCCCGCGAGATCGCACAGCTCCGCATTGACAATCAACATTTCTACTAATCTCGTCGCTAAAGCCTCCGAAGGAGCAACACCGAGCACCAGCCCGGTGGCCAATGCTGGGTCTGAACACCCATCCGACGATGAGGTCTCAGCGGGAAACTTCTGCGACGTACGCTATTCTGTCCCGTGTAAAAATTAGTCTTTCCTGGGCGTCTGTCTGTTTTCCATGGAATCACGATAGACGCAGTGCGCGTACTTGCGACGTAACAGTGGCTGCGAGCTCAGAGCGAACCCACGGCGGGAACCAAACTCACACGGCGGCCGAGACTGAGGCGCTAGGTAAAACCGCTTCGGTCATGGATCATCACAAGCTTCCCAAGTACGACGATTACAGTGAAAACTGGAGGGGTATCTTAGGAAAGTTGAAGTCTACTTCGAAGCAACCACGGTCAACGATTCAGTGAATACGATAGCGTTGCTCGTTTCTGCACTGAGCACACGCACGGTACAAGTGCTTTCTGGGAAAGTCGCACCGAAGAAGACAAATGCGCTGAAGTCATCATCATCATCATCAGCCTGACTACACCTACTGCAGGGCAAAGGCCTCTCCCATGTCTCTCCAGTCAGCCCTGCCCTTTGCCAGCTGTTTCCACCCTACGCCTGCAAACTTCTTAATTCCCTCCACACCCTACTATGCTTGCCTTCTCTTGGGATCCACTCCGTTACCCTTGAGGATCAGCGCTTATCTTACCATCGCATACATGCCCCGGCCAAGCCCATTTCTTTCTGTTGATTTCGACAATTCAGTGAATAAGATGGAGTTGCTAGTTTCTGAACTGAGCACACGCACGGTACAAGTGCTTTCAGGGAAAGTCGCACCAAAGAAGCCAAATGCGCTGAAGTCATCATCATCATCATCAGAAGCCTTGAAGTTTCTGCCCCGTAGGTGAGTGCAGGTAAGATTCAGCTGTTGCACACTTTTCTGTTCAGGGATATTGTTAGGCTGCCATTCATGATCTGATAGAACATGCCATATGTGCTCCACCTCATTCTTACCCTTCTAGTTATTTGTCTCCCATGATCCGGATCAGTTGTCCCTATCTGCACTAAGTATTCTTTTACCACTTGCAGCACCTCGTGCCAGTGGTTAACTACTACTCCTTTGCTGAGCTACGGACAAGTAATCGAAGTCCTAAGTGCCTATTCTGACCCGAAATACCAATAAATACCAGAGAGTTTTCCCTTTTTCAACCGGCGCCAGTTTGTAGGTAAGTTTGTTCATAAATATATTGTTGAAATTCGCCAAATAACAGACAGCTGCAACTTTGGAAACATGCGCGGTTAAATGCGTCGCGGCAAGATGTTTTCCAGGTAAGGTCCAGTGCCTTGCAGATACAGTTGGCGAAAAGAGACATCACCCTGCAGAAGGCCGATGCGATAGCGCTCAGCTCTGACGCTGCAAAAAAGTGTGTCAACGCGATTTCTTCAGACCTGTCAGCCGTAATGAAGATAACCATGCGGCGACCGCCCTTCTATACGAGCCGGTATTACGGTGCGGACGCTGGCGGAAGCACAAAACACAATGGAAACGGGTGTAGCTGGTTGAAAGCTCAGTGTTACTGATGCGGCAGGTACGATCATCTTGCAAAAAAGCACCTTAGCTACGTAATCAAGGAACGTCAGAAGCCACATGCTTGAAGCAGCTGAGGCCAAGCTTTAAATCTGAAGAAACCTTGGATGACACAGCCGAAAGTATATAAAATGGACTTGAGTTGCGTCTCGGAAATCTCATTTGGAATCTCCAATCTCGGCGCTTTCTTGTGGTCTGACAGCGATACACAAATAATCGTCGATACTGGTTCGGCTGTGTGTGTTGCGCCTAGGCAACTTTTTGAACTGCACAAGTAACAATGGCCATCATTGTCGGCATGCCACATGAAACTTTCGTTGCCTAGGGACGTTTCCAGTACTGGGGCAGTTGGATATACCTGTTTCGTACAGCGGGACTGCCGTCGAAGGCTGTTAATTATTATCGACTGCTCAGGGCTGATCCTCTGCGAATGCGACTTGATAACAAAGATTAGCAACGCAGAGCCTTCAGTCCTCAACGTCGGACGAAGTAGGACAGCTCAGAGAATAACGGTGCATCAGCTGTAGACTATGTGATCTCGAACCTACAATACTTGTTCAGCACAGAATTGGGCCTGATAGATGCACCGCCAGTGCGTCCGCAACTTAAAGATGGAACCACACCAAAATTCTGTAAGGCCCAATTTTTTCCATTTGCTTAGCGCGATAAGGCATACGGAGAGATTGAAAGGCTTGAAACCATCGGAGTGCTGCCCCTGTAACAAACACAGAGCGGGCTACACTGACTGTGCCTGTACTGAAAAAGGATGTCACTGTTCTAATCTGCGCACATTTCAAACTAACCCTAAACCCTGCATGCGAGTTGGAACAGTATCCGCTGCCTGTTATTGGTGATATTTTTGTGCCTTGAATGGTGGGGAGCATTTCAGCACACTTTATCTGCGCAATGCCAATAATCAGGTCCCTCTCGATGACCAGTCTAAGAAACTGATTGCTATCAATAGGCACCACGCGTTGTTCTGCTACAGAAGCTTGCCCTTCGGTATAGCTTCCGCGCCTGCTATTTTTAAGTGGAAAATCGACACTGTATTGCAGGGCTTGTCAGGTGTCCAGGCTTACCTCGACGATATTCTGGTATCGAAAAAATACGGCGGCGCTTATACATTAAGGCTTAATTGTGCTCCAGCGTTTCTGAGAGCACGGGGTTAAACTAAATCTGGACAATACAAATTTCGTCAGGCATCGGTTTTCTACCTGGGTCACCGAACTTACTGTGCAGGTTTACATCAGGCGGAGAAGCTATCGAAGCAGTCATCCGCAAAATGTGCAGCAGCTGCACGAATTTTCGCTCATGCTTACATTTTACTTAATATTCACGGCAAACATATGATCCGTCCCAGCACCTTTGTACAAGCTGCTAAAGAAAAGCAGACGATGGGTGTGGGACCTTGAGCAGGAGGCAGCATTGCTGCAAGGTAAAGAAGGCATTTGTAGGGCAGGGGTTCTTGCCCATTTCAATCCAGCTGCAGCCCTCAAGCTGGAGTGAGACGCTTCGAAGCACGAGATTGGCGCCGCGCTATTCCACACGTATGGCAAGGTGAACAAGCACCGAGGTTTCCTTTGGCGAACTTCAACGAAGGGAGAACGGAATTCTTAAAATTCATTTTCCCTTAAGAAAATTTGTTAATATGTACCTATAAGCCGGCTTATATAGCATGACCGGTTGAGAAGTCTGTTCCTTTAAGCGAAAACAAACTAGAATTCCCTCAGTGAAAAAAAAAGCGGTTATTATAGAATCTCAAGCTTCAATCTTTGCCCAGCTGCATTGGATAGAACATTGTTAGGATGAGGGCTTTCATTTCTCCAAGGCCGCGCGTTTAGACACAAGCAGAAATATTGCCCAAAATTAACATCTACGCACCGAGGTTACCCCCTCGCGCACTGTAGTTCTTTTAACCAGTGCTTCCAAATTATGGCTAGATCACGCCGTAGCCGAGTAATCAAATGAAACACCGCAACGATCAAAAAGTAGGACTTTCGATTCTGTAAGGCCGCTCCTCTTTTCCAGCTGCATACCTTTGCAGAAAGCAGGACGCCGGCACACGCGGAAACTGCTCCCCAGTATAAGCGAGAGCCCCCGAGTACATACCGGGAACGAAAATTGTCGCTTGACGCATGGACCCCCCCCCCCCACCCCCTTACGACGTGGGCTATCGCCGGGAAGGCACCCACAGCTTCCCGCCGTGCCTCGTGAACAAAAGCGCATTCCCAGAAGGGCCGTGACGGACACCTGTCATGGCGGGCAGGCAGTACTCGCCAAGAATGTGGGAAGACAGGCGCTAGTGAACAAAAGCGCATTCCCAGGATGGCCGTGACGGACACCTGTCATGGCGGACAGGCAAGAATCGCCAAGAATGTGGGAAGACAGGAGCGACCCTTAATCTGGTTTCCCGGAGCGACAGACGAACCCCTTTATGCTTATTAGCTGTGTCCCGCCGTCGGTAGCGCGGCAGCATCGTGGGCCCTTTCGCCCCCTCCTCTGTTGCTGACGAGCGACGCGGACCGATGGTGGGTGGCGGTATGCATGCCTGAGGCAAGGATTAGCTCCGAAGGGAGAGCCTGTGGATACTCTCACTTGAGAAAGAGTGGTGGCGTTTTTGTTGTTTATTTAGTTTGTATTGTTAACAGACTCTGGGTTCGAAGCTAAGCCCAACCCAAGGGGTTGTCCCCATCTCGCATGTTATTTTTGATTGGAGAATTGATGCTTTGGGAGGGCCACTGAAAATGACCGCCCTTAGTCCTTTGTTAATCAAGTGCTTAAAAGCGCATGTAAACGGATGCAGTGGAGTCCAGTCTGAGCTGAGGCTCCATGCTTAGCATGTAATGTGATGCTACTTAGGCTCTAACCTGCCCGGTCGATGAGTAAAGTAGTGCAAAGTTTGTTCTTTTGTAAATTCAGTTCTGCTTTTTTCAGTTTAACTCTCTGTATATGTATGTTGTAAATATATGCTCTGCTGTCATCATCTACAAGCTCGCCTCCTGTTCATCTTCCAAGCCGAGCGACACTAGAGGAAGGGTTTGTGAACCATCCTCGAAGAAACGAACGACCTTTTGAAATTCTACTGCTTCCGTACAATTAATGCCTTATATGTTGTTTCCTAGGACACGTGGATGGATGCTTTCGTGTGGTATCACCATTACATAATAAAAGAGCCAAAAATTTCACTCCGATCATTTTTTTATTTATTTCACAACGCTCTTTGCCGTTGCTCAATGCGAAGCACGCATAGGGAACTCCAACAGCTTTTGAAGATTAACGAAGGCATGTTCTTTGGCATTCCTCAAGCGTTGCGAAATTGTTGCAGTTTGGGCAGCATCCACCCCATTTGAACTGCTCGCACATCTTGGTCAAAGGGTTGAAATAGTACCTCAGCACAAACTTATTGCATGGTCCAACTTTTTGCGGCTCCTTGCAACCTGCACAGAAGATACCCCAACAGCATTGATGCTAAAACAGTTCGCTGACTATAGCCTTGTTGCCTCTAAAAAGCACACTAAATGCTGACTATTAACAGGGTCCTCGGATGATGTGGAATAAAGATGAATATCAGTAAAATATTTAGCACCTGCTGCATTTTCCTGCTAAACGTGTACTACGCACTGAAAGCCTGAAATGCACTGAGAGTATGGAGGATAACGAGGAAAAATGATGTCAAATATTATGCCAAGCACCTGGAGTATTTTCCATCGAGATGAGCAAAAAGTGTGTATGTAAAAGATTTGAGAGTGCGGAATCATGGAAATATTCAATTAAATACCTAAAATATTTAACTAAAAGTATTGTCTAGTATCTACGCAACTTCTTTATCTCCTAATAATACTCTTCTTGTCCGCATAGGCAGCTCTCATTTGAGGAACACTTAGAAGACAGAAGTCATCGTCTTGCTCTGGCTTGCTACTCCTTAGTACTTGCAACCATGTGGCGCCTTCATGTGAGATTTAAAACTCGATGTTGACGGCTTGTTTTAAGCCTTACGTGGCAATTCCAGTTAGGCAAGAAAGTTGGTACAATTTCCATAAATGAAAATGGGATTTGCAATCAATAAAAAACGCTGCGCGACACGAATGCAGTAAACGCTAACAGAAAAGGTTTTGCTCAAGATACGAAGTGAAAGGCACCATTCTTCTCAGAGGCATATTTCGGTCGTGATTCCTGCTTGGCCCATTTTTTTTTTTCGATCTAGCAAGTTAAGTTTCGAAAAGAGGCGCGCATAAACAAACAACTGACATGTTCATATGAGCTACGCAAGTATTATTCCGGTTTTTCGCAGCTTGCCAAGTCTCCACTTGAACTGCCGTCCAGAGAGACATGGTGAATTCAAGTTCATGACAAAGCCACCTAAATTTTCTTTAGTGATAGAATAAAAAAAGGGCGCCATTTTTTATATGACATAAGACAGAAAGAACCGTTGTCTGTCAACCGCGTTATTTGACTTTCTACATACTGAAACTGCAAAGCCTTGTACACTGCTTTAGGATTGCGAGTCAGCTGAGGCAGGATTCTTTTGATTGCTAGGTACCCTCATTATACCAGATTAGAGGACGCCTGATTGCCATTCTAAATTCTACATCACGGCTCATTTAACATTAAAGTCACTCCCAATGTCTTCAAAAGAGTGCCAGATTTTTTTTCTGTACTCATCTCTGTGCACGTAACTGACAAACACCAGTATATTTCATCTTTTCGTGCTCGCGCGATGCGCGGCGGGCTCAATCCTCCGGCAGCCCTGGACAGCATCTTTAAGGTTGCACAATTAGCAAATTATATAAACAGTCAATATTGCACAAAGATTTCACGACTAAAACACTTACCATCTGGATAGACGCATGGCTTGGGTGGTGGCACGCCTGAAAGATTTGAATTAATAAGGCAAGCTTTCTTAATATCTTTGTAATAAAGCCACCCCCTTCACTCCACCCTGTGTCTAGAAACAAAAAGGCTCTAAAAGCCATGAATATTTATTAAACGTAGTCGACAAAGTGCAAATTTTTTCTAGCATTCGTAAACTGTCGTGAGAATGTCGCCTGTGACGACCACGCGTAAGCTCTAAATATGTTAGCGCAAATCCCGATTTCGGACGGTTATGCATGCTGGATACTTAAGGCCCCGTGAACAATTGCTGTGCCATAAAATTGGTCTCCGCCACCAACTCGCGCGTATAAACTAATTCTTCTACATTATTTATATAAATTCTTCCTGAGACATGCAGTATATATTATCTACACATTTTATTCTTAACGATGTAATATTTTCCTCAGCAGGATTCGAGCTTCTGCCGAAACTAGCTTTTGACTTTAAAACTCATTTTCAGTTCCAAATGTGGACAAAGTGTAAAATCTCTGCTCATGATTTGTTTAAGATTGCATTACTAGTGAGCACACCTTTTCTTAAACATTATCAATGCAGCAAGCTGAAAAATATAACTTCAATTACTCTAAGTGATAATTTTTTCACTTAAAAACCATTTCGCAGTTCTTGCTGTTTCTATCGGTGAAGAGACCATGTTGTTTTGAGCGCAGCATCTGACCCAACAGCATTATTATAACAACTACGTTTCCTAGCCTTCACAGCGTAAGCTTTCCGTTCTTGTGAATGATATTGTTATTATCTATAATTCAATATTATTTCACAATTCCGGCTTCGAAATCACACCAGCAATCCACGAAACAAACGTCGAACAAAATTTTGCCTCCAGCGAAAGCTCACCAGCCGCCGCGTTACCAAAAAATACAATTTTGCGCTCTCTCGAGAAATTATCCAACGTCAGGATCACCTTTCAGAGAAACTTCTGCAATGCTCTCAATTTCGAATCCTTTTAGGCAGCCACCTACATTTGATTCCAAACCCTGCGTATGAACAAACTATGGCAATAAAATCTTACCACAATCCTGTTGGCCATATGAATAGGCAGCTAGGAAAACGACCACGATGGCTGAAACAAATACTGCGTTCATGGCTTCTAATGAAATCATTCAACACGGCAATGAAATGGGTGCTCTTTTATATGCTGAGCGGGCATCATCGTAAAACGCAGTGGATATCGAAATAGATTCAAAAATTTTCCTCTAGTTCCCATACATCGCTCCCTGCAGTGCGCATGTGCGGATACGTTTATTTGTCTATTTTTCTTGATCGTCTAGTGTGATATAAATTATACACGTGCAGCGACCATATTTTTCCGGTATGCTACTAAATTCGTAAAACAGTGCGTCACATACACGTGTCTACTCAACAGACTATTTTTATAGGAAAGCTGTGGCTCTTGAAATGGTATGACAACAGCAGCAATAGTTTAATGACATTTCGAGTATTTTGTGTGTTAAAGCCATTTTTACCCCCGTTAGCTCCACGTGGGAGTGATAAGAATTGTACGCAGTACGAATATCGGCATTTTCTATAAGGAACCTCGAATTAGGATTCAGGTAAAGTTTTTGCACTGTTCGTGCCCTTCCGCGAATTTCGAAAGAAATGCGGAGATGCTTACTGATTCTAGCTTGCCTCTGTGGTTGGCCGGGAACCGCGGCTATGCGATTTCAATATGTACCACCTGGCGGCTAAGAAATAGGCATCGGACAGCGACTGCCAGAAGAGAGTTTCCAATATAATGAACGGTTATGCCGGTATTGATACCGTCAGTTGCTGTTGTCCGTGGTAATTGGTATTAAACTTTAAGGGCTGAAAATTTATTTATCTGAATTCAAAAGAGATGCTTGCCGTTTAACTCGACACACTTGTCTCGAGTCCGCCAGCGTACAACATTGCAAACGCTCCAGTCGTTTGTTCTTCAATGCTAACTCTAACTGTTCAACCGTCACTTCGTCCCTGAAGTCAAAAGCTCAACAAATAAAATATAGATAATTACTCCAGTATATTTATTTCTACGCTCGGCCAAAAACACATTGAGCACTGGCATTTATGGCTCCCACAAGATTGACAGCTGGGACCAACCCCGGAGTATACGGCTCTCTCTGTTTATACGAGTTTTGGTTACTTTTAGCTAGGATGCCCAATATACTACGAGATATAAGCTTAACTCGCTCTCTTATTTGCAATAAGGGTTCTATTGGAGTGCGTGCCTCACAGATGCACATTAAGGGATCCCTAATTGAAGCCATATGACGCTTATGTAGCGCATTTTTTGCCTCCTTCAAAACATGCATTAAAGACTATGGTTTTAAATGTTTTCAGATCTGCAAACATATTTTCTGGGGGCCCAAAATAAATCTCCAAAAGTTTTGCGGAAATCACTGGAACAAAATTTGGAGGTGACACGGAGAGGGAATAGTGTTCGACGCGATGGCGTTAACGACTTAATACCCATATACTCTGAATGCGTCATTGTGCGACATTCATATGTCTCATGCAGTCCTCATACCACCCCTTGCGCAATGGTATTGCGGTTAAGGGATGCTCCACTTCTCTGCGATGGCAGGTGCTGCCACCGGTCAGTCTGGTGCCATCCAAGTGACTCTTTGCCGAGCAACCGCTCGCGGTTAATTATTAATTCAACAGTCACTTGCGGGGCTGGTTAGTTTGCTCACAATCCGGTGGGCAGGTCGTGATGACGCTACAAGGTCGTGTGACCTAGGCAGCCAACATAGGTCGCTTCTTCGGTGGTGGCCGCCTGGGCCATCCTACGCTACTCTATATATCGCTCACAACACCCGACGACGCCGGAATTTCTTCACTACGGAAAACTGAAAGTTATTGCTTTAAAAATACGGTAAAACGCTGCCAACGCGTGACGATTGCATCACCCGTATACTGTTGAATGCGCAGAAAATTGAAGCAGCACACTGCACCTGCAGCTGCGCACTCTGAAATGCACAGCTTATGATCGATTTATACTAGGCATATTAGTTATTGGCCTTAAAGGATCTAAAGTCACTTTCGTTTTTCATAATAATGAACAGATCTCGTTAACCCCTATAAACCAAATGCGCTGTCTACACAAGTTATCTATTGTACATTTCACAGATAGTTTGCTTGGCCAAACGGTGGCTACTTAAAATTAGGCTCTGTAGATCGCAACATGGGATGTTTCACTTGGCTACTAGGCTGCGCTTTTCTCGCCATGGGAAACTTTAGAGTCATCGTAGCGTATCCTTTACTAAGATCACTAAAATGGGGATATCTCACTCTGGAGACGAGCGCCGGTAGGCTGCCGCTCTGACAACTCGAAGGAAGCAGTTTGAAGGCAGGAAACGTGCGCCGGAAAAGGGGAAGACCGTGGTGAATATGGGTAATTATAAACGCTTATCTTCCGCGATATCTAGAGTGTGCACACTTCCTACCCGTGAGAAAATCGTTTTCAAACGAAAATACTGCTTATGTGCCATTCGATCAAAGCGGGGAAACATTGTGCGGCGACAACGGCGACGTAACGCCGTAACAGAAGCGGCGTCTAAACCCAACGTTTTTCAGATCTTAATGCGATAGCATTAGAGGTCCCATCCTCGAGAGATGCAGGTGTCCGTCCGTCCGTGTCACGGAAAAGCAGGTGACCCACCTCCTACCGTGGACCGCTCTTATTGGCCCAAAGAAGTACATTGCTTTTTGCCATCATCACAAACTGCACACCGTGGTAACTTGAAACCTGCACACTGGCTGACTGAAAACTTTTTTGGCCGAAGTATTTACACGTAGGGTGGGGAGCGGTCCTTAAGTTGCCCTTCCTTACAAAAACTAGGTGGCCTCCTCATTGGAGGAGCCCATTGGCTGTAGCTGGGGCTCGGGTGCGCCCAACCAGGGACTTCTGGCTCGCCATATCAGAGCAGTAGAGCAGGGCCGCCACCAAAGTAAGGTTGGGGATAGAAGGTGCGAGGTTAATTCGAATGCCTACACCATGTGGAAAATGTCCGAACACATTTCCTTACAGTGTGGGCACTTTGTGCATGCGGGGTCGAAATGTGTTATAACTATCGGGCACAACAGTGTTTTATTATAGAGGTGAAGGAGCAAACGCTCCTCTGCCTTCCTGAGGTCCTTACAGGGCTTAGGAAAGATTGCATGGCCACAATGGCAATGTTTAGCGATTTCTTTAAAGGTTAAAGCCCGATTGGGGTCGGAGTCCGCATCGGGAGGACGCGAGGACGATGCTCGGAGATTGAACGCGCGGGCAGCCGTGTCGAAAATTGCATAAAATAGCCCTCAAAAGCTATCGCCTCCAAGTTCTCAATATAATCATGCACGCTAACTTCAGCCAACAAGGAGGCAATTAATTATACTTAATTACGAAACTTAGGTTAAAATTATTACCCAAATTTGTGTCTGCCTGGCCGCATTACCAACGTGCAAAAGCGGCATTAGCGTATGCCGTTTTATGTTTAAAAAAACAGTGAAGTCTAATTCTGAACACGCTGGATATCGCTGCTGGAAGAGTAGCCGCCGCGGTGGCTCAGTGGTTAAGGCTCAGTTATACCAAGCCGGAGTACCCGGGATCGAACCCGACCGCAGCAGATGCGTTTCGATCGAGGAGAAACACGAAAGGCGCCCGTGTGCTGTGCGATATGATTGCACGTTAAAAATCCCCACGTAGTGGAAATTATACCGGAGACCTCCACTACAGCACCTTTCTTCCTTCATTCTTTCACTCCCTCTTTTATTCCTTCCCCTACGGCGCAATTCGGGTGACCACACTGATATGTGAGACAGTTACAGCGTCATTTCCTTTCCTCAAAACCAATTTTCAACGCCAATTTTCCGCGGAAACAGTAGTGCAGTCCATGAGGATGCTGCTTACAACTTTGCTGCCTCTAGAGCGCTGGCGGCGGGCGCAGTGAAGCCTCTTGGTTGCTGGTGACAGCGCTCGTTCTTCTTCGACATTTGCGTTAATTCATGTCGCACCTGGAGAGTGTAGGGCTTGCCTACGAGGGACCGGCTGCACCACTGGGGCGTTGTGCGGAACACAGAGTAACCTAACTGCTCGCTCTAGGAGTCAGGCCGACACGTAGTGAACGAATGTGTGTGTGGTCGAGTTCTTTGAAGAGTGATGCATGCCGGCAGTCAAGGCAGCATCGGAGTTAAGTGGTTTGGATCAAGCAGTCGTTGTCCTCGTGGCCGCTTTGCGCAACTGTTGATAGTCGCGGGACCTTTCGTGTTCTGATGCAGCCTAAGTGTGGATGTTGGCTCAAGTCGACGCTGGCGTGCCCTATTTGCGATCATGGCGTGCCTTCATGGGGAGCTCCCGATCTTCCTTACGGAAGTGCTTATTTTTTCTTGGGGAAAAAGTTCTCCGCCATTAGTCGTATACCCTTTCGTATCCGTATTCGACGGACACGTCACAGTTCTACATCGGCCGACGTGATTTTTTGAACCTCATCACTTGTTTGGCACTAATTGTGCCTACTCCCGCCCATTGTATTGCCTTCTAATAGTCGAATCATGTGTCAACATAAGTGTCCCGCATGTATGCATCACAATTATAATCCAACACCTCACTGCATATATATATATATATATATATATATATATATATATATATATATTAGAAAACAGAATATGCATGCCACTCGTTCTATTTATGAAGGTGATTTCATTTCCTTATTCCTCTAACCTCCCAGTTGATAATTTTCATGTTTATCTCATCTCTCTACATTTGTACATTAGAGATTCATTTTCTGCTCCACAAGTGTGTTTTTCTCATGCTCACAATCATGAAATTCATATTGGCTAGTATTCTGTGTTCCCAGTTCTGAGTTTTCGTCTCCTTGTGATTGTCAAATTTTCTAACCAGTCACCTTTGCGCAGGTAGTTGCGGCGCGCGTTCTAGGCGTACCGGCTGTGTGCAAACAGGCATAGGAAGTCATGACGCAGCAATCTCCTCTTACTGCGAGCCCTCTGGCCTGCCCCGTCGTACCCAAATCCTCCGCTTTCTGCCTTACACTTCCGCCGTTCTCTTCCCCCACTACAATCTCCTCCAACTTTTTATCCTCGCCATCCGTTCTTCAGCGCCCTACTTTCATGCTTCGCCTTGCTCTTTACTTTGCTACACCTCTCCGGGCTACGTTGGCAATGACGATGCCGTGCAAGCCAAAAACGTGCTACAAAGTGTTGCGCTCTTAAACTACACCTTAAACAGTAGTAGCACGACCTCCATGTCAAAGTTCGAGGTCGCGAGAGCACTAACTAGATCTCTTGCAGACCATAGACGAAGCGGTCAACAGGACGAACGTGGCATGCGTGCTGTGATCAACCACAGTATACATTAAGGCTGTGGTAGGCGGCTCGCCTGGGAGCTCCTTCCTTTTCACGTCCGTTGGTCATAAAGAAGCATCTAAATAAAACGATGGTTGTGGCTTTTCCTGGTTAACCGGGGACACAGTAGAATGTTTCACATGAGTCAGCAACATGCCAGTGAGAAAACGTCGCCTCGCCAGGTCCGGCCCTCGTTTTAAACGCCAACTCTTATTGCCTAGACAGCGTTCAAAATGGGCATATCGCGTTTCAAGGGAAGAATGAAGACATTGGCTCGAGATTGGTTGTCATCGCCATATTTTAGCCGTAGATCAAAGCAGTCAGGCACAACTTGTGTGTCGCTCTCTATTAAAGCTTCTAGGTGGCTTCCTTAAGCCTTGCCGCCTGTGCCGGATGAAAGGGGCTAACTCCACTTTTTAGCACAACTCGTTGTAAAAATAACTTTTCCCAGACGATTTAGGTTCTTCTGTACATATCACGCCCGTGTAGGCTTTGTTCAGTTCGAGCCTTCTAATGCTTGTTCGAAAACCATTGGAAGCTTAAACAATTGGCGTCTATGTTGTAAACGTGCTACCTTATCAGCTTGGCAAACACCCAAAGCGCAAGATTTTTACGCGTTCTCACGATGCATCTTCCACCTGACCCTCTACCGGTCATGCTATATAAGTCGGCTGATGGTACGAATACACGATTCTTTTCCTGAGCGTCCATCTTTTTTTCCCATGGAATCGCGATACACGCAAACGCACGTACTTGCGACGGAACAGTGGTGACGAGCACAGAGAAAACACACAACGGGAACCAACCTCCCACGACGGTCAAGAATGAGCCGCTGGATACAACTGCTTCGGTAATGGTCGTACCAGCTTCCCGACAACCACGACCAAAGCGAGAACTCTAGGGCTCATCTTACGAAACTTGAAGCCTACCTCGAAGCAATCGAAATCGACGACTCAGTGATGAAGAGGGCATTCATTTCTGCGCTGAGCACACGCACAGTCGGAATTCTTTCAGGGAAAGTCGCATCGAAGAAGCCAAACGCGCTGAAGTAGGGAGAAGTAATTGAAATGTTAAGTACATATTTTACGCCAAAACACCACAAGATAACGAACAGTTTCCGCTTTTTCAACAGGCGCCAGTTTTAAGGTGAGTCTGTTCACAATTTTGTTGTTAAAATTCGCCATATAGCGCACAGCTGCAACTTGGGAAGCATGCTCGGTAGAATGATTCGAGACAAGATAGCTATTGTTTGCTGCGTAAAGTCAAGTGCCTTGCAAAAACAGTTGTTGGCGAAAACTCACATCAACTTGCGGGATGCCGAAGCGATAGTGCTCAGCTCTGAGGCGATTGAAAAGAGTGCCAAAGCAATTTCTCTGCACTTGGCAGCTGAAATCGAGATAAGCGCACGGCGACCGTCCTTCGACGAGCTGGTATTACAATGTGCACGCTGGCCGAAGCCCTAAACACAATGGGAAGGCATGCAGCTGGATGAAAGCTTCGTGCTACCGCTGCAGCGAGCACTGTCACCTTGCAAAAATAGTATTAGCGACGTAAGCAAGGAACGCCAGAAACACCATGCTCGATACAGGACAATACAGGCGTTAGATGTTAGAGCGACGTAAGCAAGGAACGCCAGAAACACCATGCTCGATACAGGACAATACAGGCGTTAGAAGAAACTTTGGATCACGCCACCGAAAGCATGCACATTTGGACTTTAGTTGCATCTATGAAATCTCAAATGGAACCTCCATTTGCCGAACTTTCACGTGGTGTGACAGCATCATACAGATGACCGTCGGTACTAGTTTGGCTGTTTGAACTGTACCTGGGCAGCTTGCTGAGCAGCACAAGTAACAATCGTTACCATTGTCACAGTGGCACATCAAACTTTCCTGTTACCCAGGAACCTTGCGTATATTGTGGCAGTTGGACCTCTCTCTTTCGTACACCAGCACTCTCGTCGAGGGCTCATTAATTGTTCTCGACTGCCTCTGTTTGACGGGACTTGATGACAAAGCTTAACAACGCAAGGTCGCCAGTCCACAGTGTCGGGGCGAAGTTGGACAAGAGCTCAGAGAAATATGATGCATCAGCTCTAGACTATGTGATCTCAGACTTCCAAGACGTCTTAAGCACATAATTGGGTCTGATAGACACACCGCCAGTGCATCTACAACTTAAAGAAGGAACCACACCAAAATTCTGTAAGGCCCGATTTCTTCCATTTGCTTAGTGCGATAAGGCATACGGAGATAGGAAGGCTTGAAACCATCGGAGTTCTGTCCCCGGTAGCAAACTCAGAGCGGGTTACACCGATTGTGCCTGTGCTGAAAAAGGATGGCACTGTTCTAATCTGCGCACATCTCAAACTAACCCTATACCCTTTATGCGAGTTGGAGCAATACCCACTGCTTGTTATTGATGACATTTTTGTGTCTTGAATGGTGGGGAACAATTCAACACACTTGACCTGCGCGATGCCTATAATCAGGCCCCTCTCGATGACCAGCCGAAGAAACTGTGTATTATCAATAAGCACCGCGCGTTGTCCTGCTACAGCCGCTTGCACTTCCGTGTAGCTTTCGCGCCTGCTATTTTCCAGTGAAAAATCGACACTGTATTGCAGGGCTTGTCAGGTGTCCAGGCTAACCTCGCCGATATTCTAGTATCGAAACAACACGGCGGCGCTTATATATTAATGCTTGTGCTCCAGGGTTTCCGAGAGCGCGGGGTTAAACTCAAACTGGACAATGCAAATTTCGTCAGGCATCGGTTTTCTACTTAGGTCACCAAACTGGCCGTGGGGGTTTACATCAGACGGAGCAGCTATCGAAGCAATAATCTGCAAAATGTGCAGCAGCTGCCCGCATTCTTTCGCATGCTTACGCTTTACACAAAGTTCATACCAAACTTATCATACGTCCTTGCATCTTTGTACAAGCTGCTAGAGAATAACACATGATGGGTGTGGGAGAACAAGCAGGAGACAGTATTCTAGTATTTCTGCATGCTAAAGAAGGCCTTCGTCGGGCAGGGGTACTTGCCCATTTCAATCCGGCTGCAGCCCTCCGGCTGGAGTGTTACGCTTCGTAACACCTGATTGGCACCGCGATATTTCACACGTTCGGCATGGTGAAAAAAGCTCACCGGTTTCTTTTCGGGAACTTTAACAAAGGCAAAATGAAATTCTCGCAATTTCTCGTTTAACGCAATTTTTTTTTATTCGTATCGACCAGACGGCGTCTATAGCATGACCGGTAGAGAGTTCCGTTCCGTTATGCTAGAAAAAATTATAACCCTCTGTGTGCTGAAAACGTGCCTATTGGAGAATCTCAAGCTGCAATCCTTTTCCAGCAGGTAGGAATAGAACAGGATTAGTATCTGGCTTCCATTTCTGTAAGGCTGTGCGTTTCGACACAAGAAAACGTTGCCCAAAATTGACATCTACACAACAAGGTTACCCCCTCTCGCACAGTAGTGCTTTACACCAGTGCTTCGAAAGGAAAGTATCGATTGCGCCATAGCCGAGTGGTGAAATCAAACACCGCAGAGACCAAGAGATACAACTTTTTCTTCCATTGTGCCCATGCCTTTTATCAAGTTTACTAGGAAAATTTGATGGCGGTTTTTGGCTGGTAGTACATTTACTTCACTAAAGAACCAAAACTTCCACTTCGACCATATTGTTATTTGCTTTAAAACGCTGTTTCTGCCTCTCCTCAATGCGAAACACAGAAAGGGGACTCGAGCAGCATGCCATGATTAACTAATGCATGTAGCGAGGCATTCCTTAAGCGTGGCGAAATTGTTGCGGTTTGCGCAGCATCCCCCCCATTTGAACTGCTCGCACTTTTTGGTCACAAGGTTGAATACCACCTGAGCACAGTTGCCTTGCATGGACCAGAAGCAACCCCAATCAGCATGGATGCTAATACAGTCAGCTGACTATCCCTTTGTACATCCAGGAGACGCAATAAATTCTGAGAGTTCTCAGAATGCTCGGTGGATGTACTATAAAAATGAATTCCGGAAAAATATATAAAACAAGCTTCACTTAGCCGCTAACCGTGCACTACGCATTGAAAGCCTGAAAGGCGCATAGAGCATGAGAGATTACGAGGAAAAATGTTGTCGGGTGTGATCTTAAGCACATGGTGTATTTTTCATCAAAATCGGCAAAAAAGCATTTAGAGAGTGGCAATCATGAACATAATAAACTAAAAACCTGAAATGACTATTTGAATATCCTGACTACAGTCACATCTACCTCTCTAGCTCAATTTTGATAGTTTCCGCAACACCTTTAGTTTCCTAATATTACTCTTCTTGCCCCCATTGGAAGCCCCACTTTGAGGGACACTCAAAAGACTGCAATCGTCTTATTGCTGTGGCTTGCTGCTCCTTAGTCTGTGCAATGATTTGGTGCCCATCACGTGAGATTAAAACTCGATATGGCCATCTTATTTCTTCGCCTTCCGTCACAATTTCAGTCAGGCAAGAAGGCTAGTATGCTTTTGAGAAACGGAAATTTGTTTGCAATCAATCAAAATATAGCGCGAAACGAATGCAGTAAACGCTCATTGCAATGATTTTGTTCAAGCACAAAGTAAAAGGCATCATCTGTCTGCGAGGCATAGTTTGGTCATGATTCCTCCGTAGCCCACGTTTTTGTCCGCTCGAACAAGTGTCGTTTTCAAGCTCTGGCGGTCTTAAAATAAGCAATGACATAGTCATGTCAGCTGTGCGATTATTATTCCGGTTATTCGTCGCTACCAAACTTTTCGCACGAACTCCAGCCCAGAGGGACATAGCGAATTCAAGTTTATGACATTGCCACCTAAATCTTCTTTAGTTACGGAATAAGAAAAGAACCAGTTACGGAATAAAAAAAAACAAGATTTATAATAACCTTCTTTTCCTGCCCTCTTCTCTGTACACGTACCGGTGAAATGCTAGTATATTTTATATTTTGATGTACGCGGAAACCGCGGCGGGTAAACTGGGCAGCCCTGAACAACATTCTCAAGGTTGCATAATTAACGAAATCTATAAATACACTCAATAATGAACAAAGATTTCAAAACTAAGGCGCATACTACCTGGATAGCTTCATGGCGGGAGAGGCGACCGGGAAGAAAAAATGCATTAAAAAGGGCGAATTTCTTAAACACCTTTGTAATAAAGTCACGCCCTTCGCCCCACCCTCTATCTGTGCAGAAAATGCCCTCAAACACAAGGTTATTTAATAAACGTTGTGGACATAGTCCAAACTTCTTGTAGTATTTATTAAATGACGTGAAAATATTTCGTCAGTGTATGGCGTATATGATTTAAATATGTCAGCGTAAATCAAGATTTCGGACGGTATTGCACGGTGGACGCTCAGTGCGCCATGAATAATAGCTGTGCCACAAAACACATGCATCACCATCATCTCGCACGATTAAACTGTGCTACCATTTTTATATATGTTTTGTGGAGTATGTATATAATATGTGCGGACTTTAATGTCAACGATCTACTTTATCGCCTATGCAGTATTGAATGTAGTGATGAAACTATGTTTTGGATTCACAATTCTTATTTTCACTTGCTGATTGGTGCATGGTGGGTGACAAATCTTTGCTGATGATCTGTTTAAGATTGCATTTCTGGTCAGTACAGTTTTCCTTAAACACTTATCAATAGAGCAAGCTGATAACTAAGGGGACTTCGACAAAACTTATTTGAATATTTGATCTTTCAAAACCTAATTTTGCGGTTCTTGTAGTCTCTCTCTCGGTAAACATACCATTTTGAATTGACCGCCCCTCTCGTTTAAAAAAATTCATAACAAAAAATATCTTTTCTAGCCTTCACATCATGAGGTTTCTGTTTTTCTGATACATGTTATTATCCCCATTCAATTATTAACTGTACAACCCCTGTCTCCAAATCACACCGGCTATCCGCAACATAAACATCAAAGAAAGTTTTCACTCTTTCCAGCGAAGATTGACTTATAATCTTGTCAGCAGAAGAAATTATGGACTCTCAAGATAAATAATCTAATTCGATTATCAGCATTAGCAGAAAATCGTGCAATGCTCACTATTTCAATCCTTTTTGGGCAGCCGCAGCAGCCTACGTGCGACTAGAAACGCTCCGTATAAAGCAGCAATGGTGACGAAATCTTGCCGCAGGCTTTTTGTACATATATAATGACCACTAGGAACACCGCCACGATGGCTGAAACAAAAACTGCATTAATGGCTTTTAATGAAATCATTGAACACAGGAACGAAATCGGTGCTGTTTTATTTGTTGCGCAGGTATCATCGTAAAAAGAAGCAGTAGATAATGAAAAAATTCCCAATTTTCCTCCAAATGAGATATATCACTGCTGGCATTTAACACGCGAGAGTGAGTTTTTTTTGTTTTCGTTTCTTGATGGTCTGTTGCCCTATACATTATGCACGTGTAGCCACTATGTTTTTCCAGTATGCTGCTAAATCTGTAAAACAGCCACTCGCACACACGTGGCCCTCCAGCTTTGGAATGAAGTCAGGAGAGTATTTTTAGAAAAAAACTTCCGGCTTTTGTAACGGTAGGATAACAGCAGGAATATTTCAATGATATTTCAGTATTTTTGTGTTTCAGCCATGTTGCTCTAGTTATCTCGACGTGACAGTGATATGAACTGCGCTCGAAAAGAATATCGGCTGTTTCTATTAAAAAACATTGAATTAAGAGTCACGTGAAGCTTACGCGACTTTGCTGACTTGACCTTGCCCTGCTCGCTCTTAAATATACTTCAAAACTTTTCATAACAATCTCGGAGCTGAGACAGATACTGCGCCATTTCCTTTCCCCCCAAAACCAATTATTAATTATTATTATTAGTGACGGTAGCTTTCCATTGCGGCAAGGCGGGAACTACGGCTACATGATTTTAATACGGCCCGCATGGCGCCTCAGAAAGAGGCATCAGACGGCGAGTGCCAAAACGGAGTTTTCAACGTAATGATGAACGGTGATGCCGCTATTATCATGGTCAGTTGCTGGTCTTCCTGGCTATGCGCTCGTAAACTCGAGCAGCTGAAAATTTATATATCTGAATTCAGCAGAAAGGCTTCCCGTTTAACTCCTGTCATTTCCACCATTAGTTTGTTCTTCAACGTTATATTCAACTTTTCAACTCACACTTCATTCCTAGGGCAAAGGGCTGAATACAGAAGATAATAGATACTTACTTTATAACATTTGTTTTCAAGCCGCACGAAAAAATATAAAGATCACTTGCTGAAATGACACCCAAAGACTCACCGCTGGGACCAACCGCGTAGTATAGAGTGCGCTGGGATTCAAAACATTTTGTTTACTTTAGCTAGGACACCCAATATACTACGAGATAAATTCTAACTTGCTTTTGCTCTAATTCACAATGAGCGTTACATTCGAGTGCATGCCTCAAAAATGCATATTAAACGCTCTTGAATTCATTAAAGCAATATATGGCAAATGTAACGTACTTTTTGCCTGCTTGAAAACGTGCATTTGGGACTGTCCTGTTAAAAGTTACGAAATCTGCAAATATATTTCCTGGAGACTGAAAATAAATCCACAAACGTTTTTCGCCAATATCTAGAATGAAAAATTGGACGGGACACTCAAGCTCCTCCTAAAGGCTATGACGTGATAGCGTTAATGAGTCAATGCCCATATATGCGGAATTTGTCATTCTCAACTTTACATTCATATGTCCCTAGGAGTCCTCATACTACTCCTTGCGCAATGGTGCAGTGCTTAAGAGAGCCTCGATTTCTCTGCGATGGCAGGCGCTGCCCCCATTGGGATTCATGCGATCCAAGTCGCTCTTCCCTAACAATCTCTCGTGATTAATCATTAACTGGCACCTACCAGGGTATTCACTTTGCACGCAATTCTGTGGGGAGCCTTTCATGACGCTATAAGTTCTCGTGACCTAAGTAGCCAACCACGTTTCTTTAGACGTGGCCGCCTGGGCCAGCGTCCGCCACCATATTTATTGCTCTCAACGTCGACGACGACGCTGACGACTCCAGATTTTCATCACTATGGAAGCGTTAATGCTGACGCGTTAAAAGTAGTGCGCAACGCTGCCGATGTTTGATGGTCGCAGCACCAGCGTGAGGTGGAGCGCGCAGAAAACAATGGCGGTGGTTTAGCACTGGTTAATTCTGGTGTGACGCGATAGCTACAGCTGGCTGAGTGGTACTTGGTCACGTGACCAACCACGTGACGAACCACGTGATCAGCCATGGCGCCGCGTCACTTGACCAACCACGTGTCAGTGTGGCGGCGCAGCCACAGGGTGGTGCGTAGCCACAGGATGGCGTCACCGCCACGTTGAGGGCTCGAAATGCTGCCGTAATGTAGCTGTCGCTATAAAATTCTAGCAACGCAATGCAGCTGTAGCTGTGCGTTTTGAAATGCGCAGCATATGAGGGAGATTTACTCCGCGTATTAGTTCCTGGCCTGAAGGCATCCAAAGCTACTTATGCTTTCCTTAAAATGCAACACGTGTCCCGCAGGTAAGGAATTCTTTGAAATGCGGGGCACCTTTTTTGGGTTGCTGCAAAACCTCAGAAAAATTAAGATTTCGACTAGAGTTCATATAGACCCGGCCAAAAGAATTTAGCCTGTGTGCCTTGCTTCAAATGGTTGGTGTACGGTGTTTCTTAACTCATTGGAAAATATTCTTCTCCAAAAGAATTTTAGGAGCGATTATTAGTAGGAAAATGCATTTAAATATTAAGACTTATTTGGCGGGCGTCGCTATATAAGCCAAGAATTCTCCCGCACTGTAGAAAAGGAATAAGTTCAAGGCATATTCCGCAATATTCATTAGCTGTTTAAAATCAAGTTTTCTTCCATTCTAAACGTTAGCTTACAGCGTCCATTCTGCACTTTGCTTCATGCCATAGCCTATAGATACCAATTTAAGCGCGATAGCATTAGGGCTGTCATTGCCAACAAAGTTCGCAAACTGGTGGGTTACAATTGAACACTTTTGCTGAAAAGAAAATAGTAAGAAATACAATAACCAATTCCGCATATATGGGCGTGTAGGTAGAACCTTGCTGAAAGAGAAAGAGTAATTGCACGGAAAGGGATGCGCGGGAGGGAGGGTAAGTTAAGCTGGTAGAGGCACTAAATTTTTGGGCGTCATGTTATGTGTTTCAAACGTTGCGTATTGCTCCAGTGCGCTTGATGCATGCTCCCCGCTTTATGAATGCGTTGTGACACTGCGCTGCGTGCTCTCGGAGGACCACTATCTCCGGCCGCTATCTCCGCGTCATTCGGCTGATTTCCTGATCAAGTTAGAACGGAAAGATACCTAATGCCCGTGCGGACCACAACGCGTTGTGGTCTTCACATCACCCCGCCGGCGCAGCCGCACTGCGAGAATGCTCCTGGTCCCGTGGATGCAGATTTCGATATAAGCAGCTCACTTTTGTTTCGGTTGCTTGAGTCCGCGTATTTGCCTAATCAATCCTTCAAGATAATTGCGAAGAATTCTGCATTTACCACGCAAGTACGCAACTGCCCCGACAATGCGCGCATGTCGACGACTGCACCTCAGTGATTTTTTTACATAATTGCGTGTGTAAAGGTAGTAACTGCTCGTGTGTTCGGCATGAAATGTAAGCTGCAATGTCCATGACCTAATCAAACCAGATCTTTCGCAGAGATTGTTAGTTTACTTGCTCACGCAGGCCGACAACTCTAAAAGAAGCGCCGATGAATGCTAGTGCCACGTCAGGAATGTTTCATGCCCATGTAGTGGTCACCGCGTAGGACCGGTGTTTCTCGTTCTTTGCATCTGCGTTTTAGGATGTTTGCAGCATACGCGTAGTTGACTTTTAATTGCTTTGTCCACAACTATGTTCTGTTACCATTTGAACGAATTTAAATGGCCTTATTTGTTGTCCACAAGGGGCACAGACGAAAACATGCAGCTTGCCGCCTGCAGCATGCTGGTCGGCAAACGGGGTCCCACAGTCTCCGACTGGCGCTCCCCCCAGGCAGCACAGCAGCATTGGGCGAACATCGGGCGATCATTGGCAAAACTTGGCATGAAAGGCGGTCCTACATTTTCATTTAGGCAAAGCGCTACCACTTTGACACATTGGTTTTACTTTCAGCCCAGTTTAGAGCCAACGTTCAGCCAATCAAACGGTCAACGCAGGCATAGCTGGCGTTCGTTCAGCAACACAGACCAGTAAAGGCCTCAGACTGGCATTCCAGCTTTAGAACACTGGCATCTAGCTTTCGAACATTGATATCCAGCTTTAAAGTACTAGAATATCCAGATTTCAAACATTGACTCCCAGCTTTCAAACAGTGGTCTCCTGCTTGCGAAAATAAACACATGCAACATAACAACACACTGGCCAATGACTGGAACTATGTATGTACCATTCAAACTAGGAAATATTCATAAATGAGGGTGCCAAAGAATTCAGGAAAACGACCACTGTATTGCATATAGTTACAAGTATCACGCTTCAAGGCATGCAGGATATCTTGCGCTCCTACCAGCCATCCCAGGAATTAGAGCAAAGAAAGACCGAAGAGCATGGTGGAAGATGCCCTCGAAAAATCATTTATTTTCAAGTCTTCTGCGCACCGATGAATCAGATAGGACAACGCAGCTCGGAAAGCTGCTGTGGCAGGGTGAAGGCAACCATAGAGCGCTTAAGTATGCTGTCCTCCAGTGAACTGATCAGTCATATCGGAAGTAATCATTGCACTCCTCTTGCCAGACGACTCTTGCATAACATTCAAACAAATACTTCGTCCAGCTCTTACACGATGACCTCACGATGCGTGGAGGCAGCTAAAAGATGCATGATGAGCCTAAATATGGCCGTCACAGGAAATAAAAATAAATGTATAAATAACACTGAATTTTGTGAGGCAAATTCCGCGTGAAGGCATTTTAAAAACATTTTACAGGATAATTTTTAACAACTAGCACCGCATTAATTGCATAATGTGAAATTTAATTTGCCTTGTACCAAGTGGTTGATTTTTAGTCTAATGCGCTGTGTCGCACCTGCAGTAAATATATTCAATGTGACAAAAACAAATATTGCTATATTAAAAGGAAATAACTCATTATTTTGTTTTAATATCGTAACTACGTATCTCTAATTCCGAGTTCATTTTTTATTCGGGTAAAGATGCACAGGTTCTAGCTTCTCCTCCACATGGCAGTCAAAACAAGTTTTGAACAAAGTTTGTTTTTTAGGATGGAGTTAAAAATAAATACGCCGGACGGAAGAAACTCAGGACACCATTTTTTTGTTAATCCCACAGTTTCTTTAAGTCGCGTTAAATGCATGTAATATGGTTTTTCGAAACTTACTTGAAAACCACACAAAAACACCCGTCTTAAAATCCAGAGTTATGCCTTTATTCATTCACAGGAAACTTGGGCAAAAGCTTTCTCAGAAATGCAGGATTTTTTTTTTTGCCTTCCAAGTGTGCAAGCTAAAGAGAAACAGTACGGAAGTAGCATACATATCCTTATCGACTGCTCTAGAGTAGAACACTATGCAGTTCTGATTCCTATTATGCATAAGCGGTACCTGACAGACGTATTCCCAAATGCATGAGATGTCAGCTCACATGAATTTAAAGCCGGTGCTCGACAAAGTAGTGAATGCTCGATGAATTCATCGCACCAAAACTAAAAGTAAAGTTCTTACCACTCTGGCAGATTTGCATTGCGCACGAAGTCAAGCAAGACATTTCACAATCACAGTAGGTACAAAGAAGAAATCCTCGTGCTTTGTCTCGTTGTCTTTCCCTGCGGTAAAAAAAAAAGCCGCGGGTAGTCAAGGCAACACTTACTCCCAAAACCACATTCATTTCCGAACGTAAGAGAACATAAAAGAATTGAAATGCTTACATGTAAGTTATCGCAGGTCAGGATAGTTAACCGTGTCGGAGCTCTCATATGCTATCAGATGTGGCTTTTCGCTTGCGCGGACTACGAACGGTGCCAGCTCGAGTGTGCTTGCTTTTTCATCGCGCTGGTTGTGCGCCGCCGTTACAGCCACGGCAAGACCCATCCTGTCAAGGATGTGTCGTGGTGATGCATCGCGCTGTGACGAGTGGCAGGGGAGACGATGGAGGGTGGGGGGGGGGGGGGGGGGCTGCATGTGGAAAGTAATTATCTTTAACACAGCTGTTCTGGTCGCCAGAAAAAAGTTTCCAGCTGAAAGGTGCAGAAAAGAAAACCTTTGGGGGGGGGGAGGGGGGAAAGAAGGATGCACGAATGGCGAAGCGCGTAGCTGTGCACAGGAGAAACACCCAGAAAAAAGTGAGTAACATCTCAAAGAAAAAAACTGGCGGCGGTTTAGCTCTGGTTAAACCTGGAGTGACGCGACAGCTACAGCTGCCTGAGTCGAACTTGGTCATGTGACCAACCACGCGACGAACCACGTGATCAGCCACGACGCAGCGCCACCGACAGCTGCTCCGCACCACGCTGAAGGCTCGAAATACTACCTTAATGTAGCTATCGCTAAAAATGAGCTTCGGGGGGTAGGGGCTTAACAACGCGCTACCTGGCAAAAGGCACGGCCGGCAGAAGAGTTGGGGAGGTACGAGACTTGAAAGAGAGAGGGGACGGAGACCGAAGAGTGTGAAACGGGTTTACTATTCTCGAAGAACGAGTCACGGGCAGTTTAGACGGCAATATCTATAAGAAAAAAGGGTCTGGGTTATACCCGCGGTCAAGAATGAGCGCGGCATTGCACGACTATGACCAGCTGACGCGCACTAGGCCCCCCTATGGCCTCTGCTCCCCCTGGCCCTTTACTACGGAGGTACAGCGAGAGATCGTCGACATCGCGGGAAAACGCAGCAGACCGCAATGTGCAGTGCAGGATTTAGCCGGAGCCGTCTTTTACGATCAACTGCGTGACAATCTGCTTGCATACACTGACGGCTCCGTGGGAAGCGAAAGCTCCTCGCTCGCCGCCGCGGCCACCATCCCCGCCCAGCAGCTGCCCCGCCAGTTAAGAGCGGCTTACCTCGGCTCTTCAACAACGGCGGAGCTGCTGAGTCTTCGCCTGGGCTTGTACCTGGTGCTCACCCTTACTCCTCCGCCGCCCAGGTATGCTCTGCTGGGGGACTCCCGTGACGCCCTTAGCCGCCTGCAGATTCCCGGCCGTGGCATCCCGTTGCTGTGCTAGATACGCGAACGCATAGAGCGTCTCGCAGAGCGTAGATGCAGTATTCGCGTGCAGTGGGTGCCCGGTCACTGCGGCAACCGCGGCAACGAGCAAGACAACCAGCGCGCCACCACCGTACATAAGCTTCCTCCCAGCGACGAACCACTCGCCCTGGAAGACGTCTGTGTGGTTATCTACGACCACCTTCGTCAGCAACAACCGGACCCTCGTATCGCGCGAGAAAAACACATTAGAGAGTTTGTTTCACGTACGTAGAGGGTTCACGTACTCAAACGTGAGAAGTCTACGTAGCTTGCACGTAGGTCGTTTGAAACACCTATAGTTACACGTACGCGATGCACGCCTCGTGTTACTCCTCGCGTCATCTACTAAAAAACACACACACTGGTTGTAGCCTAAATCATCCAAGACAAGTCATTAAGCCAAGCCATTCGGACTGTTCTCGTGTTTGGGGCTCGAGATCTCGCGACACCGTTGTTTTGACGACGACCAACGCTACTTCGTCAGGCTTAACAGCTGAAAAATCGCCCTTCTGTCTGAAAAACAAAAGCTTTTTGTCGCTCGAAACCTTATGCGAGGGTAAGAATGGGCAAATTCAAGGCGAATACAACAGTTTAGAACACGATATCGCCTCGAGGGATCAGCGACGAAGCTGTTATCGCTGTGAAGCGGCGGGCAGGGCGCCGCCTTGTTTGTGAACGCTACATACGCAAACGATGCAAAGACCGCAACGTAAAAATCTGAATCTCACGTACGTACGTGAGACTCGCGCATACCCTTTGCGTTCTGCGCATGCGCAGTGGTCACCCGTAAGAGCTCTACGCACGTGAAGCCTCTATGTACGTGAAACTAAAACTCTTTATGTCGTCGGCGCGCGATGATCATCCGAATGCGCGTCGGCTGCGTGTGGCCCGGGGAAAGACGGGTTCGCCACGGACTTTCGTCGAGCGACGCGTGTGGTGACTGCGGTGCAGTGGAGACATTTGAGCACATGCTCCTACGCTGCACCGCTTCCGCAGTGCCGCGTCAAGATAACCTCGCGGCCTACAGGGCGCTGGGAATCATGCTGAACAGTCGCGAGGCGCTCCTGTGGCCGCACGGCAGTGCACGCACCCTTGACAGAACAATGGTGAGCCTCTGTGCGTTCATCGAGCAGGCGGGCTTGATTTCCCGGTTGCTTTTCGCATGACATGGTAGGGCACGAATGACACGAACGCTCCGAGGGTGCTACCTCGAAAGGTACGCGGCCGGGCGCCCCACCCCGGCCGCTCTTGCAGCGTGCCGCACGCGCGATTAGTTCGAGACAAGACGCTACGTGCGCGCGGGTATGTATGTACAGATTATTTATTTCCTGTAGATAATTGTGTGCAGTGGCCGCTCGCGCACACTTATTTTTGAACAGAGCCTGAACACTAGCGCGCGAGCGGCGCGAACCTGATTGCTTTATGCAGTTTATAAACTCTCCCCTGCCCTTTCTTGCTATCGCTCCCCTCTATACTTCTCGCTATCCTCTCCCTTCTCCTTTCACCTCCGCCGGCTGCAGCTCGGGTGCTTAAGATTTTAGATAGCAATTGCCGGGGCCGGCCAACATACCTTTCATTCGGCTTTTTATTTATTTTTAAATAAACTACCACTAAACGCGGAAGCATTAAAATATTGTTGCAATGGCGCAGGAAAAGCATTATGTTCGGCGAATGAAAACTTTTAAGCGAAAAACATGGAGCTTCGAGATGGATTTAGCCAAAACGCCTTCAGACAGTCGCGCATTCAGTGGGGTCGTGTGTTAGTTCACGATGGCTTAAAATGTTACCAGAAAATAACAAAATATAAAACAGTGAATAAAGTATTATCCAAGCAAAGTTCGCTCTCTTTCATAGATTATATGCGGGACATAAGGCAAACAAGCTAGGTTAACATGCGTCTTACTGCATTTGTCAGTGTATTTTTGCGCTGGTCGTCGACAAATCCTCACATTTTTTGTTGCTGTGGAAATTTCACGCAAAAAAGCAAGCAAATACGGGTTGAATTGTGATTCGCAACCATTTTCGATGCTCTTCATCAAAAACGGTAATGTGTGAAAGCAAAAAAAAATAATTTGCGAGCAAATAAGCAGAGACGTGAGCAAGAGCTATAGCCCTCAGTGCAACTTACGCAACAGAGCAATGAAATGCACAAGAAACAATAATTTACAACATTACGATTTGAAAGCAAGGAAAGAAAAAGCAAATTGCAAAACACAGGCAAAGGCGCGATCACAGGGAACGACGTCCGAAATAAGCGTAGTAGTAGTAGAGTAATAGGACAGTGCTACTACTCTAGTACTGCGCAAATACTATAATGTGCTCCACGAACAGGTGTTTTGATCTCAAGGATCAACGTAAAGCATCTACTTTATCCACGTATACATAACAATTGTAGTTAAACTGAAATGAGACAGGCCTATACAGGCCTCAAACCTCTTATAAAGAACTCAGGTCAGTTTTTACGAGTTCGAAAATTTATAACCCCTCTCTGTCTGTTGTGAAAATATTGAAGTTGTCATGTCATTTTAGCAGATGGCATAATGTTGTGTTGACCAGCGTGTGCTAGTATACTTTTAACGCTGGATGAGTGATGACAAAGCTAGGCCAGTATAAACAGCTTTACAGAATAGCATAGGCAATTCTAGCATACAGTGGGGGATCCTGGCTAACATGGCCCGTCACACCCACGATTCCAAGATGGCACAGCCAGTAGTGGTAAAGAATGCAAGAATGTGGCCCATGATAGCCATGATCTGATGATGACACAGCCAGTGCTGGAAAAGCGACGGATAACCAGGGCCAACATTTGATGTTATATTGAGTGGTTCAGCCAATATTGGATCCTCATTGAGAGCTCTGGGCCAGCTTAGGGCCATGCTTTGCCAACGTATTTCTAATACTGGCCCGCTGTAATGTGCTACCTGGGCCGTTCATCGTATGTGCGTCCTAAGACGTACTCTATTGTCGATTGCAGGTCACTGCTGTCATAATTATTCTTGGTCACAGTTTGCATGCTCTAAAACTTGTAAATTTAATCCCACAATCACCGACATCACCCATAGCAACCTCACGGACTCGCTACGCCTACTCGTTGTGGAAGGGGGCGAGCCTGGAGTAAAGCTCACTCTTTGTCGCTACTGCGTATCCATGTCTGATCACATCTAATATATTTGCTAGTGACGCTTACTTCTATAACTGATAAGGTATAAACAAGAACAGCTAGTCAGGTTGTTGTTTAATCGCCGTGTAGGCTTCCCTCGCAACCAATGTGCTGTGTCAGCGACGGCGTATCTCCCGAGCAGACCACCGACCGCCGCCGCAGCGTCTGGCCGATGTCGCACATCGACGCTCATAGTGCGTCAGGTTACTGTACTCTGACGTCATTAATATTTTTTTATATCATTTCCAAGCTTACAGGCAATTAACTATTCTGTTGGCGACGTTTTTCAATCGTGACAATAAAAATATCTACGGAATCTTTGCAGCAAAACTGAAAAATGTTTTAAGCGCTTGTTGCGTCCGATAATACGCCGTGGGTGGCCTCGCAAAGAGAGTAAGACCATAACAAGCTTTTATAGCCTAAACATTTAGTGTGGCATCAACTTTAGGCGTAGTCCAAGATTTCTTCTTGTACTCGCGTGGAACTCTGCTGAAAAAAAAAAGTTTCCAATGGGGTGCTCTGAGCAGGATAACAAAGTAATGTCAGCGAAGGTAATGCAAAATTATTTCCTTAAAATTCACTCCATTCCGCCACTGCTCTACTTTTAGCTGTTTTTATTGCATCCAAACACAGAATCGGTTAATGTGAAAGATGGTGCCCAGAGGGTATTCATGTTAGATCACTGCCACAATTTTCAACCCAACGGGGTTAAAGAGCACGCGTCTCAGAAAAGCCGGTGTCGTCGTTGTTGGCGATGTAACACGATAACCTCCATAGAAAAAAAAATGTGTAGAAAAGAGGAATTGAAACCCAGGTCCTTCAGAATGTGAGGCGAGCACGTGCCGAACACGCTGCGAAGGCTCGCTTATTTGATCTGAATAAAAGTTGAACTAGCGAATGCATTGCGGTCTTAGACTTCGTGAAGTGCCTTTGGGTACTGATGCATACATGAGTAATACCATGAGGCGGTGCACCACAGTGTCTCGTTTGACTTTTAACGGCAAAGCATAAGCGTCCGCCAATATCTTTTCTCTTGAGCCAGTAGCTTTAGCACTGCAGATTGGAGGAGAACGCTTCGCCGTTGAGGTACTAAACCTCGCTCTGAAAGATCCCCGGAGATTCCACCACCTTTTTTCTGTTTTTAATTTCATTTATTATACCCCTGAGGGCTAGAGCCATTACATAGAGGTAGAAGTAAAATGACCAAAAATGAAGAAAATTCAGTAGCTGCATTAATAAATAGCACCTGAATATGCAATGCTAAATTTTGCAACGCGGAACAGCTCATTGTTTTTATTGCATATTTGTGCAGGGAGGTTTTTCCAGTCAGTTCAGGTCTGCGTAAAAAAATTAAAAAAACACTTGGTTAAATATTTAATATAAGCGATCAATGACTGTCAACAAAGTTTTTCAATATCGACGTTTCGCAACATACTCGGTTTCTTCATCAATGTGTGAGTTGCAGCGCCGGGTCACCGAACGTAACCAGTGAGCGTAGGAAGACGGAATGGTTTCCACGGTTTCCAAGCAGCGATTAGGATCCTCCCCCCCCCCCCCCCCCCCCCCCCTCGCGTTACCTGAATGTGCCACGAGTTAAGGAGGATTCTCTTTCCCTCGTTTGCTCGTTTTTCAGCAAAATTACTCCGCCAAATTCAATTCTATGGTAACAATCCTATGGTCCTATGGATCGCGCTGCGGTCACTGCTCATTTGTCTGACATCAGGTTCTAACCTTCCCCCGTACTTAGCTTCCCAAATGACAGCGAGCATTCGGAGCAGGGGATTTTGTAAAAATCGCCTGGGTGTCAGGCCACTGGGCTGCGCTCTCCCAGTAGACTGCCTCAGGCCCAGAGCAGGCTTCATGCCTGCCTCAGTGTTGAAGCTAATCCGAACATTGTTTACCGCGTCCGCACGAACCCTGCCGCGGAGAGCCCTCCCGTCGGCCAGCCTAGGCATATATGCGAGAAAGAAAAGGTCAAAAGGAAAAAGAGGAGAAGTTAACGTCCTTGCGGCGCATGGTAGCAGTTTTCTGAACAAAATGGCCACGTCCGAGAAAGGGCATGAAACCAGTATTAAGTTACCTGCTGGAATATCCGTTAATTATTCATCCTTATCAACATTACAATCTACAATATTTGCAGGATAATTTGTGTAGAAACAGCATTATGTACGCTGGTTACCAAGAAGGCGCGGGTGATTGACTGTGAAATGATTTTGAATAATTTGAAACTTCAAGCACTATTCCGCTTGTAAAATCTGAATTACCTACGCCTTCCTGCTTCTTCTCCAAGGACAGGATATACAGCCTATAAGAACGAGGCATCCTCGTTATCGCGAAAAAATTAGTGCAGCCAAATATTGAGAGGCGATGTGGGAGAAAAGCTTTTTCGTAACGCGATGGGCTTGGTGTGGGTTCTATCTGTTCAAACGCACATATCCGTAAAAAACGAGCATCCTAAGCTGGTGTGAACTGACAAAATCGAAGCAATACACCTGAAATCTCACAAGGTATGTGTTGCCACCTCAAACTCAACAAAACACTTATATTAATAAACAAAGTTGGTAGGCGTTTTGTTTGCCAAAGCAAAAATTCGGACTAGAAAGAGGCCACAAGTGGATGACAGGGTCGCACTGGTTCGACGCTGCTGAAATTAAACCTGTTCCACTCTGGCGGCAACGTGTCCCAGGTGCAAGCTTTTCAGGAAACGTTGCACTCCGCTGTCTACAATAAAAACGAGCTGACCGACTTTAATCGTTGTCATCGCTCAGTGGACGGGTGGCTAAGTAGTTCACAAAAATTCTGACCTCAAAATCGTATTACGGTAACGCCATAGACACGCTGAAGGAACGCATCTGTCAACCAGCAGCTTACCGCGCTGTACTACTTGGTCAACCTCTGGCTAAGTAGCCCTGCACCATTAGTAGCTTCGGCGAATATCAAATATAATAATACTTGGTGCTTGGGGAAAGGAACTTGCGCAGTATCTGTCTCATATATCGGCGGACACCTGAACCGCGCCGTAAGGGAAGGGATAAAGGCGGGAGTGAAAGAAGAAAGGAAGAAAGAGGTGCCGTAGTGGAGGGCTCCGGAATAATTTCGACCACACGGGGATCTTGAACGTGCACTGACATCGCACAGCACACGGGCGCCTTAGCGTTTTGCATCCATAAAAATGCAGCCGCCGCGCTCGGGTTCGAATCCGGGAACTCCGGATCAGTAGCGAATATCAAAGGTTTACATGTATTTAGCGTGCCTTATCTCTAGCAGGCTGTAGTTCTTGTGTTGGTGCCCAGAATGGTAATGCAGAGTGAGATCATCATCAAGTATTACAAACTGCAGAGCTTCTAGCTTAAAGCCCTCGAACGTCACTCAGAAAAAGAATACCGACGTTTACGGTATTTTCTAGCGCGAAATTTTATTCTAGCTTGATTTTGGGACATGATGAGGCAGAAAACGTATACGACACTTAATGTTCCCTAAACAACACTATGAGAAGCGTTGCCACCTTTTCGCCCAAGGCCTCCAAACGATCACACTCATGGCTAGGAGCGGTGGCGAGGAGAGTGGCCCGCAGAGTATCGCGCGTCCGTTCCCAAGGCAACGGCGTGGCTCCACTAACGGACCCCGTATAGAGGCGCACATGTACGTTCTGGTTGACAGTTCGGCTGCGTATTCACGGCTGACTTAACTTGAGACGGGTAGTTTTGCTGTAAGTCTTGCGCTGGTTCGAACACAATCAGCCGCGCACATGTGCGAAAATGACGGAGCCCACAATCTTGCGCCAGAACCACCTCACTTTGACATGTTTGTTCGCCAATTTTTAAAACTCCCCATATATTTCCCACCTCATAGGGATGTATTCTGGAGTATTTGCCTGCTGCCAGATCCACCGCAGCCACTTTTGCGCTGGTGGTTGCGGTGCACGTGCTACGCATGGCGACAATCTGTAAATGCGTTTAGGAAGTCATTAGTGAGAAAAGCCAGCTGAGCGTGAACCTTCTCGCCTGCCCCCGCAGTGCACTCCTCCTTAACTTTCGCCTTTCACCTCACGCTTCGCCCTGCCCCTTCCACTGCCAACCCTTTCCACCTTTTTATTCTCACCCTCCGTTCTCTATACCCTACTTTCATCCTTCACCGCGCACTACGGTTTGAGTTAAGCTGGAACAGGCACCTAAGTGTGGCGCTCTAATACCAGAGCTTCAAAGGTAGTAGAGTCCCCTTCAGATCAAGGCGTTAGATGAAGCGGTAAACTGGAGGAACGCGGCAAGCGTACCGTGATAATACCCAGTCTGCAGTAGTGCTGGGCTGGTGGCTAGCCTTGGAGATCCTTGCCTTCCGCGTCCGTTCCTTATAACGACTCAAGTAGATGAAGCGATGGTCGCCCTTTTCACGGTCAAAAGGGCACGCAATGGAATGCTTTACGTGCCACATCAGTCTTGGGGAAAGTCGCCTCGCTAGGTTTATTCGTTGTTTTAAACTCGCACTCTCATGGCCCCTTGTGTTCAAGATTGGGGAATGGGACTGGGAGGGAACAGGAAAGAAAGTGCTCGAGGTGAAGGCGAAACGACATTGGATGTAAGCGGCATATTGTCATCTGGAGATTGAAGCTGTCAGACGGCACTTATGTGCCTCTCTCTGTAAAAGCTTTTAAGTGGCGCCATTAAACCTCGACGCCTATGCCGCATCAATGGGGGAGCTCCCGCTTTTTTCATTTATTATTAGTAAATATAGCTGTTGTTCCCGAGGATTTAGGTTCTTAATTTATTGCGCATGTCTCGGGCTGCGGCACTTCGATGCTTCGCCTAATGCTTCTTCCAAAACCATTGGGAGCTCAATCAATGTGCCTTTAGGGAGCGAAATAAAATTAGATAACTTTGGTTGAAGAAAAAGCTTTTATTGGAGAATCTTCAGCTCCAATCGTCTTCATATGACATGGGATAGAACGGGATCTGTGTTTTCTTCCTGCAATTCCGTTCTTTTGAAGAAAAAAAAAATGAAAATTGGCCGAAGTTGCCATCTTCCCAACGCGGTTGCCCCGTATCACTCTGCAGTGCTTTAAACATGTACTTCCAAACGATGGTATCGCTCATACCGTAGCCGAATGATCGAATGCTGCAACGCAAAGATAAAGAGATCGAACTTTTGCATCCATCCCAGATAATTGTTAAAGTAAACTAGAGAAATCCGTTTTGGTCAAGTACCCTTTGCCACCTAACCAACGACCCTTTCCTGCAAAAACGTTGCGCGCCCGCCTGACATGCAGAGAGCCGAGGTTCAAACCCGAATGCCGGCCGATTCCTTTTTTCATTTGAAACTTCTTGCGCCATTTCTGTCACTGTGCTGAGGCCTTGCTGTCAATCCTAGTTCAGGGCGATGGCATGTCGACCGAACGATCTGTACATCGTTCCTGAAAATAAAAAAAAGACCTTCTTGCGAAGCTATGAGTGTCTTGAGGTGGCTGTTACCCGAGGAATGGTAAAATCGCTGAGATGAAACTATCGTAGCGAGTGCTCATTTGAAGTGCTTGTACCTAATTATTTTGTGTTCCGGAACCATTTCCGTATTTGTATTTTTGAGTCATAGTTGGTTCCAGAGAATGCGCTCAGGTGACGAAGATATTTTATTGCTTTTAGATAGAGTAAAACAAATAATATATGACAGATTTGTTGCCCGACGCTGCTTTCAGAAAGTGCCAATCTCTGTTAAAGCGGAAGACGAGCCAACTGGCGGAAATATTTGTGTCACGTCGAGAAAACCCTTTATGCCTCTCCTCTCCTTTAAAATTTATCATCATCATCATCATCACCAGCCTGACTACGCCCACTGCAGGACAAAGGCCTCTCCCATATCTCAACAATTAACCCTGTCATTTTCCAGCTGCGAAATAATTCAACCATGTTCTTTATTACTCAAATTCCAGTCTTGTGTGCGTTTACCACTACAACTTTGTGAGCCTGTGTGCAGTTGATAAGGTGAACTAGTGGGCACCTAAGCTTATTGGAGGCAATGGCCATGAAAGAGTGGTAGGAGGGGGTAAAGATAACCCAGAGAGGATATCATTTAGCGTTGGCTGCAGGATTAGTTGGTCGTTCGTAACACCATGACATCTTTCCAGAGTACATAAAACAAGCGGGCAGAGGGAGGGGAGACATCAAAGGCGCTCGACTTCAATGAGGTTCCCTTCCACAAATAGTAGGCATTTGTACACATTACGCGGCACTGGTTACGTGCAGACAACGAATACATTTCGGGAACCGAATCATAAGCTATCAAAAAACCAGAAACAACCAAAATACTCAAATATGAAATAAAAAGGGTGAGTTCTCTCAAATGCAAGCTTTTGTTTATTTTTGCTATTTAAATAATCATCCTGATCGCGAAATGTATTCGAGCGCCAGGGGATATAAGCGCCGCGTAAAGTATATAAAGAAGTACCTTTTGTGAGATGAAATTCAGTGAAAGTATAGCGTCCATGGTGTCTCCTCTCCTATGCCAGTGTTTTTTAGTGTCATTGAAAGATGTGTCGTAGCTTTAAAGGCAGCGAGGTTAATGGGAAGAAGAAATTGGTTTGGAAGACGTCAATGGGGGAAAGTTAACAATATATACAAAGCGTGAGGGGAAAAAGAGTGTTTCAGGAAGATCAAGTCAGTGTGCAAAAACTAAGTGAAAAACTCACAGCCTATTGTGCAAGCAAGACCGCCTCAAGTCTCTGAGCATTGCCTGGCAGGCCTGCACCGCCGACAATCGCGACGGCCACTCTACAAGAATCCTCAACTGAGTCAGCTCGCGTCGATGAACACACAGCAGCGCTGGGCATAAAGGCAGCCCTCGAGCAATGGTCAAAGATTTGTTATGATACTCCTAAGAAATCAGCTAAGTTAATTTTTCGGTACAACCAGGCGTGTGGCCGAAATCGTGTTGTGCTCGCGCTCATAAAAAACCTGACGATGTAGAGTATCCTCGATCTAAATTTGTAATGAGGTGTAGGATATTACGTTTACTGGGACAAAATGATGCCAGTTTTTGCCTCCACATGAAGGAGCGAAAACTTACATTCCGACGATTTTCTTGTTTATTTCAAAACACTGTTCGTCTCTCTTGCTTAATGCAAGACGCAGATAGAAGGAACTGCGAACAGAATGTTATGGTTGAGGAAGGCATCTCCTTTGGCATTCTTCAAACGTTGCGAAATTGTTGCAATTTGGGCAGCATCCTCCCCATTTGAACTGCTCGCACTTCTTGGTCAGGGGGTTGAAATACCACCTCGGCACAATTGCCTTGCATGGCCCAACTTGTTGCTGCTGCTTGCAACCTGCACAGAAAATGCCCATAATCATAGATGCCAATATGATCAGGTTACTATCATTTTCATACCTCTAAGAGTAACATTCATAGCCGACTGCTGACAGCGTTCTCGGCTGATGTGTCATAAAGATGAAGTTTCGTAAAGTATTTAACACCAGCTTCAATCTTCTGCTTAGCCTGCGCTACGCACTAAGAGCCTAAAATGCACTGGTTGCATGAAAGATAGTGCGGACATCTACTGTGTACCGTTATACCAAGAACTTTTTTTTTAATTTAGCCGACAAATAAGTGGAACTGTTAATGTTTTGAGAGCCCGGAACTATATAAATTATCGATTAAATAGCTGAAATTGGTTTCTGAAAGTCTTCACCTCTGTCATTTCTAACACTTTAGCTCACTTTTCATCATCACGCAACTCCTTTATTTTCTCGATTATACCCCTCCCTTTCCCCTGGAAAGCCCCTCTCCGAAATAATCTTACTGTTGCGGCTTGCCAGTCCTTGGTGCGTGCAACGATGTGACGTCCCTCATTTGAGATTTGGAACTCTATGTTGATATCTTATTTCTAATCCCCCCCACGATTTCGCTTGCGCAAAAGGCTGACATAATTTACAAAACTGAAAATGCGGTTTGTAATCTACGGAAATGGGGCGTGACAAGAGTCTAGTAAGCGCTGGGTTCAAATCTTTTGTATAATTTATGAACTAAGTGGAACCGTTTGTCTCTTATGTACAGTTCTATCATGATTCGTCCGTACGTTTCATTTTCTTCCGCTAGGAAAATTTTTGTTTTCATGTTGCGCTTGGCATAAGCAAACGATTGATATGCTCTTGTAAGCTGCGGAAACTTTATTGCGGCTTTCAGTAGCTAGCGAAGCATCTGCATGAAATCCAATTCAGAGGAAGATTGTCATTTCAGGTTCATGAAATTCTGACATCTTTTTTTTAAATAAAAAAGTGAATGCTTTTCTACCAAAAATAAAATAAAGAGCCGATGCCAATGCAGTGCGTTATTTTTCTTTACGCTTTTTGCAACTGCAAAGCTACAAATATTCTTCAGAATAGTGTGTTAACCAAAGGCGACAATTTTTGTTTACTAAGTACCGTCACACTCAAATGTTTCAGGACGCTTGAATACCTTACTAGGGCCTATATTACGGCTCGTGCAACATCGCAGTTATCGCCAAAAATTTCGAGGTAGTGGTCAATTTCTTCACGCCATTTGTTCTACGCATAAAGCTAAGAAAGGCTATCAGAGTTGATCTTTCGGGCTTAGTGCGAACAGTGGCCGGCTGTGAATTCTGGAAAGCTCTGGACAGCGTTCTTAAGGTAGCATAATTAGCAAAATTTATAAATACAGTCAGTATTGAAGAATGATTTCTAAACTAAAACACATACCATCTGGATAGTTGCATGGCAGGGGAGGTGGACCTGAAAGAAGAATTGGATTAAAAAAAGGAAAACTTTCTTAAGCATCATTGTAATAAAGTCACACCCTTCACTCCACCCTAGACACAAAAAGGCGCTCAAAATCAAGGATATTCAATAAACGTGGCCGGCATAGCCCAAAACACTACTGGTATCTGTAAATCGGCATAGTCAAAAACACCACTAGTATCTGTAAATTTGAGGGAGAATATTTGCCTCAGAGGACCGCATGTCGGATTTAAATATGTATGCGTAAGTCACGATTTCGGAGAGATAAACATGGTGGATAAACAGGGTCCTGTGAATACTGGCTGTGCCACGAATCTCGTGCTCCACCATGACCTCGCGCGCGTAAACTAACTATGCCACATATTTTTTTGTATATATGCTTGCTGGCACACTATCATTTACATTCTTTACATTTGTCAACTACATCGCCGCCTCGGCAGGATTTAGGCACCTTTTGAACTTGGTTTGTTTTTAGTCAACGCTTATATTTACTTCCTCCTAAGCTGCAGATGTAATCGGCCCGATATTGTAAACGCGTTCGCGATCCGTGGTCCTACGGTGGCCCGTTCTTGCCAATGCGTGGCCAATAATGGCGATGCGATACGAGAACACGTCCATTAATGGACCGGCTATGCTCATAATTCCCCAACATTGGCATACCCTTGTGAACAACTATCAGCGAGGGCCAGCCAGAAGCAATGGCTCGCCAACGACGCGTACGAACTGGTATTCCATGGCGAATAATGTCCCAGCAGTTGCTATGGCTAGCCAGAGTAGCGTACATCATGGAATTCGTTGATTGATGTTGTCATGCCAATTTTTATGGGTGGTGAGCATCGAACATATCTTGGTGTAATTTCGTCAATATTGCCCTGGAAGTTGGGATGGCCTCCCAACAATGTATACAAACTGGGCTGGGCTGCAAACTATTGCCCCATAGGTTGCGATGAGCACCCAGTGTACCACACATCTTGGGATGCGATGGTCAATCTCGTCCCACCATTAACGATCGCTCATAAAAAATAGGAATATCCTGGCATATGTTGTTCGACATTTTCCTGCCTGTTGCGATTGATTGCTGAAATTGTATACATCCTTGCATTCCTTGGTCAATATTCTCCAAGGAATTTTGATGGCTCGCCGACATTGATCTTGGCATTGCTTGGCATCTAAGTGTGATGTCACCCAAGCCAAGTATTTTAATATCCTACTTCATAAACCGGGCAAATTAGAGTTTCCTTAGGCCAGAGCGCCCAAAAAGATAGAAAAAAACAGCTGGAAATGCACATTTAAGTTTTGTCGATATAGCGGTGAGAGCCATATGCGCAGTGCGAGCTCTCAAAATGTACAGCACCGAGCGCAGCCGGGTTTTTTGGCAGGCATGTGCTAGACGGTCGCGTTATGCATATACTCGGGCCTTTGGTGAGGAACTTTTTTTGAGCGTGCGCTCTTCGTTCCTCAGTCCCTCACTTTAGCGTCATAGCCGTCGGCGGCGACAGCACCGCCATTATCAGGACAGAATCTTCAATTCTGGCTCTCTTCCATCGCCGTACGCTGGGGTAATTGAGTTTGGTTGGGCCACCCCCAGCTCCGCTGTGCCGAAACGCTGCCCGATGGGTTGCGGAGGGAACTCGGCGCAACATCCGCGAGTTTCTTGGAAGTTGCGGGGGGCCGTTGCCTCACCTGACCGAAGTAGGCACCTGCGGGAGCGGCGAATGGCCCTCTGGGTGGAGGGTCCCAGGAGAGAGGAGCCAACAAGGAGACGCGCTCGACGCATGTGCGGCGGAAGGCAGAGAACGCATCCACCGGCGCCTGTGTTCTCGAAAGACCACTTTCCGCTTGAAGATTCTTTCCAATGCGCGGCCACCTATTTTTGTTGATTGGGCGGCTAGCATCTTGTGCCCTCAGAAGCTGCGTTCTGCTTGCGACGAGTTTGTGCAGCGTATTCTGTAATCAATGGGGTCTCCTAGCCAACGAACTTCATTTTGCCGCAAGAAGTTTTTGATTCTTCGCGCATGGCCCCAAGCCGCTCAACAATTGTGAGCACGCGCTTCAGTTCAGAGAGCACGATCGATATCTTTCGTCTGAGGCAGTGTGACAAGTATATATCCTTAACTTTCAGGTAGTGTGCGCGATAAGATTGGAACGCATGATATGGTCCATGATATTCAGCATCCAACAACTCATTTAGCGATCACAAGGCTGTCATCTCTACATTTAAAAATTCTAGCTCTAAAAAGAGAAGTCTGAAAAATTGTTTGCTCGCACTGCAGCGAACGCGCGAACATTCGATCACATTGCATACACGAAACTGTCCTCTAAGTTTTATTTACACCACGCAAACCTTTCACGCTACTCTATGGTGTTTAATTCATTTTGCTTCCCCTCGTCATGCGCTATACAGACAAACTTTACTTCGATACGACCACTACTGTGCACACGGGTGCACAGTAGGGTGCACTATGCTGGTCCTGCAACGCCGTCGCAAGCACTATTGCTATGAGATTCGTCAAAAGAGCCTAGTTGGTGTTGCACTGCTCTGTTTCTTGAACGCACCGAGTGGCGACAAGGACAAAATGAACCAACGTTTGGACAAGGCGCCGCAAGCGTTCAAACAACAACGCTATGATAAGTAGAAAATTTCCAATTAGCTGAGACGTCCTCCCAGCTAAGTGGAATTTTGAGTGTGATTCTCTTGTGACGATGATAGCTACAGGGACAGTACGGAATTTTGAACCCTCATCGCATTCTGATGCTCTCACTGGAGATGCATCCTACATAGCTACAGAGGACTTACTGCTAGCAAAGCAAGTTTAGCACCACGGCTCTCGTCCCGCCTTCAAGGAAGTCGGCAACATCCGCTTTGAGGTCCTGATAACTGTTATTACCTTTTCACTTAGATCCTGGCTCAAGCTATTGAGGAAGGAAGACGCGGTGGTATTATTACCGCTAGAGAGTTAATCTGAAGGTTCGCAGCGTAGCAAAATTGTCTAGTGTATGTCCCAGAAGCAGCACAAGCTCGAGCGCTCCGTCCCGTGGCACTGCACGCATGTGGTTGTATTCTGCTTGGCACTAATCCGGAGGTTGAGAGCCTAGAAAAATTGCCTAATCTATGTCCGTGAGGCTGACCTAGCATCGGCGCCCCCACAGAACTGCTCGCTCATAATCGTCTTCTACGTAGAACAAATCCAAGCTTTCGATGTGATTCGAATGAGTAAAACACAATATCTTAAGGATTTTCTAACATTATTGTTTCCACTAAAACAAAAAGGATGAGAATAAACATTCTGCAAGAGATTAGCATCACTCCTGTCATTCAAAAAACTGAATGCTGCATGTTTACGGGGGCAACAATAGAATAAAGCTTCTGAATTCACTGGATTCTGAACTGGAAGGAGAGCGTGCCTTATGTCTGCCTTCAAAATAAGGCCTTCTTTAAGTATTTGTTTTATTAAGCGAATAGCTATCGGTAAAGCTCTTGATAGCTAAGCAAATTAAAAAGGTTGCGCGAAGCAAAACTAAGAAGAGCACAGCAAATTTTTTATTCTAGACTTTTTTCGCACTTATCTGAA
The DNA here is from genome assembly GCF_052857255.1 of Amblyomma americanum. Classification (NCBI taxonomy): domain Eukaryota; kingdom Metazoa; phylum Arthropoda; class Arachnida; order Ixodida; family Ixodidae; genus Amblyomma; species Amblyomma americanum. The sequence continues at coordinate 96,470,883 of NC_135505.1, forward strand.
GAATTAAAAGGGTTGACATGACCAGAAAAATATTCTCCTAAAATTAAGGTAACTGCTCTTGGCGATTCAATAAAGAACCACAAGTTTTATGGCAGACTTCGTTGGGAGTCCAGCACTAAGTTTGGTAATTTTGGTGTGTAAGGCCAATATCGCTTTCAAGTAGCCGCTGAAGTCACACAAAAAGCAATCGGGAGGAACAATGAGATTCAAGCTGCTTAGATTACGATGCGTAGTATGTTTTAAAACGGAAGAAATGAAAGCAGCAATGTCTCTATTGGACTGTAACTCAAAAGGCCAGTTTCCAAAACAGCTCAAATATTAGTCTTTGTGCTTGATGTGACTGAAGGATCCTGTAAGAAGTTTATAACTGTGTGCTAGCCAAATAAGTCATTTTTATTTTTGTGGCACCGTAACTTTCATTCTGTTCTGGCCTTTAGATCTGCTTTCTATGCTTATGGTATAGCTTGCTCAACATCCCGATCGCACCCAATCATTTCAAGGCAGGAAGAAATTTCATCCTTCCTTTCTTTCGCCAAAAATAAGTGAATAAATGTCAATACTTTTCCTTTTTCAGCCTTAGCATACCACAAAGCTGACTTGGTGGTACTCTGGGCAGCACTAAATAGCAACATTACGTTTGCATGTTTAGAAAATCTTTAATATGAACGCAATGTTGATGGAAGATTTCAAACCTGGAACGCATACCATCTTTATGGGTGCTTATTGCAGGGTGCTCATCTGAAAAAAAATGCATCAGAGAGGCAAACTTTCCACACTAGATTTGCATTCATGTCATGACCTTCGCTCTCCCTTCTTCCTGTACGCACAAATTATGTTAAAGTTTAGGAAAGTTTATAAACCTGCTGGATATAATAGAAAAAATTGTAGAGTTTTACCACGTTTTGGATTCGTAGGCTTAACGTCCCAAGGTGACTCAAACTATGAGGGGCGTCGCAGTCAGGGCCGCATATTATTTAGACCACCTGGGGTTATTTAACGTGCTCTGAAATCGCGCAGTACACGGACCTCTAGCATTTCTCCTCCATCAAAAAGTGAGCAACGTGGCCGTGATCGAACCCGCGTTTTTTTTGGGTAAGCAGCCCAGCACCATAACCACTGAGCCACCACTGTGGCTAGTTTAAAAATGAGCTGACATTATGGCCTGGGCTGACTTCACATCGCTTTAGCATCAATCACGTATTCCGGGCAATTATGCTTTGTTGACATTGTGGGCCGTGCGTACGATGTATATATGATATAACGCCGGCCGCACATAACTTGCGCTTAATAACTAACTGCATTACACTTTTTGTTTCATTGCTTCAGGGCGCGAGTACACTGTCAACACTTTATTCTCGAGAACAATCCACATTTTGCGCTCAATCAGAAATTAAGGTAGCTGTGTTATTGGGTATTTAAATTAAAACTCTTAATTTTGAATTATAAATTAATCAAGATGCTAAACCTTGCAGAATATTTGATTAAGTTGATTAAACTATTTCATGCTGTAAAGACCTATCGATGGAGCATGTAGTGTCAGAGTTCATTTTGAAAAGAACACTTTCAAGGCACATTCATTGAACGTGTTACTTGTTCGTTATGTTGGTTCTAGGAATACAGCTATTGAACTTCTGAACAGAATTCATGGCTGGACTAGTTAAAAAGAAATTTTAAGAATTTTTTTTTACCTGTCATATTCACTACTTTCCGTACTCCTCGTTGCTGCTATTGTTGATGTTTAAATATTTTCTACCATTCATCTCTGCATGTCACTTCGGCGACCCGCAACTGAGATGAGAAATAAAGTATCTTCTCTTTCCAGAGATATTTCTCGTGCCATTTTTTCAGCCAAAATCTATTTTAATCTCCCGAGTTGAATTCCGAAAGTTGAATTCAACCTTTCGCATGAGTTGTGAATTCGAAATAAGTTTGATTACGATTTATGTTTTAATTTTCAAATCTATATAACTAACAGTTTCAACTATAAAATCTTACCACAGTCATGGCCACAAGCAATGGCGCAGAGGAAGCCGCCACGATAACTACAGCAAATGCTGCGTTAATGGCGTCTCGTGAAATAATTCAAAAACGTATTGCAAGGCTTCCTCTTTTATCCATGGGGTCTGTGTCTTCGCAAACGAAACGCATTAGATACCAGAAAAAAATTAAAGATTATTTCTGCAGGTGTGATATATCACCGCTCTGTTTCTGCACTTGCAGGTAATTTTTTTCCGCTTTATTTTTTTACATTCTAGAATAATAAGTATAGACACGTGTGCCCAGTATTTTTTCCAGAGCAGCTAATTTAGTAAAACATAGCAGCAAGCTTGCACGTGGCAGGAAAATGTTTCGACGCCAAACAACCTGATCCTGAACTGTATGGAAAGGAGCAATATTTTGTCATAGAGAGTATTTTTTGTCTTTGCCAATTCAGTCTCCAAAATATCCACGTGGGGGTAGATGAGCTGGAAGCTGAACGAATATAGAGTGCTTTCTAGCAAAACATTGAACCAAGAGCCACGTCAACGTTTAGCAACTTTCGTACTCTATAAACTTGGCAGCTGCTCGCCGGGATTCGTTATTGCAGCCTCCAAACCCTACTTGGTCATCTCAAGAGAAACGCACGCTGCTGAGTGACGCTTTCTTACCAGGTGGGTTGCGGGGACACTGCACCTACATTGTTTCGGTAAAGACACCTTGCGGGTCAAAAATCATCAACGCATAGAATGACGAGCTTTTTTTTTTCTGCATATTAAACCCTGATCCCGCTCTTAAGGCGGTCATTTACAGGTATCAGTGGTTGTGTGGCGCCAAACTTTCACAATAAAAAACTTTCAAGTGGAATGCAGTTCACACGCTTTCCGGTTAATTCAATACACTTGTGAGGTCAGCCAGCCTACTTAGCTCCAAACGCTCCAGCGGTCTGTCTTTAAGGCTATCTAACACTTTCCCGTTTTTATTTCGTCGCTGAAGACAAGAATATAAACAGTAAGCTATTTGGTTTGTTAAGTTTATGTAAAGGCAGAAGTGAAAATATTCATAACACTAGTTCACGCGATTTCCAAAGCACGCAGCTATTTTCCCCCGCGTAGAAATTGGACGGTCGGTCTTTTTAGAAACCAAGCATACCTTTTTTACTGGGTCGATGATGTAACTCTGAGAAAACTTGCAAGTTGCTTCCCCATTTAATCGCAGTAAACACTTTGCTGAAAAGTACTGAATAAACGCTACTAATTCAATGAACGTAAAGTCATACGGCTGATTGATTTCGCTGACCTGATTTCGGCTGATTTCGAAATAAAAATCACAAAACAACGCTTTCACTAGGCGAAATTGAAGCATACGTACGTTCCCTTCCGGGTCGGAGCTGAACCGCAAAATTATTTATGAGTCATATTTTGAAACCACTAAATGTTTCGAGCCATATGCCTGGTCATGTCAGATGGCAAAAGGTATTGCAAACTGGAACCCCTTCGACAAGATCTTTCCAGATAGTCCAGTACTGCACGGAAGATTGCAGCTAACAACCACTCATGAAATAATTCTCTCAGCAATTAAACCCCACAAATTCCTTCAAACGTCTCCTGATGTCAAGGACAAAAATTATCACTTCTGTTTATCGTCTACATCCAAGCTGCTGAATATAAATGGTGTAGAGAAGGTTTGCTCCCAGCCTAAATTTAAACATGAATGAACACTCTTTCGGAGCACAGATGATAGGTTTGAATGAAATTCTTTTCTGCAATGCAGTAGAACATTGCAGAGACTAATTGTAGTTGCAAGATGTGGGCTCAGCCAAATGCAAACAACCATCCGCAGCGTCGCTCGGGCGACAGAGTGGAACTCTTATATCCTGCGCCGAACCGCCGGCCGTTGGGTTATCTTCACCGATTCAAAAGCATCTCTGCAGCTCCTGGCCAACCTGCTGAAGAAAACGAATCACCAGCCAGTTTCCCTGGACATTGGGCATATCCATCATTTAGCTATTGCCGCAGGCCACTGCATAACATTTCGGTGGGTACCTGCTCACTGTGGCATTATGGCTAATGAAAAAGCAGATGAAGCGGCCCGTAAGGGCCATCAACATCAGAGATACATTCGAAGGTTTCTCACGAAATCTGATGCGTCCCAAATGGCTAAAAGTTTTGCGTACGAAGAAACGTATCGTCTTTGGAGTTTGCCGACACATCAGTACCAATTTCTTCACTCAATCGACCCACATCTTAGATCAAGACTCTCACCCAGAATTCCTCGACAACTCGAAACACTTTATCACCGACTTCGTCTGAATGCTGCATATACAAATGGCCTGCGATACCGTTTTGGACAAATGAACAGTCCGCATTGTGACAACTGTGCTTCGATAGAAAATGTGGAACATATCCTGCTTGAGCGCCCTGCGTATGCTAACGAGCGTGCGTACTATGAACATTGCATGCAGAAGCTCTGCGCAGTGCCCCTAACAATGGACAAAGTTTTAGGCTCCTTAGCCTGCTTCAGGCAACAGAGACTTGCAATGAACTTTCTTTTTACATATTTAAAAGACATTGGACATCTCGATAAGCTCTAAATTCACTTGCAGGTTACCTTCATGCATTCTTCTTGCAGTGAACTTCGTCAGCCCATTCGTCGGACTATGCACTCCATCATTCCATAGGTTACATCAATACTCGCCACTGCATCCTTAGTACCCATTTCATGGCTGCATTTTATCTTCGTTTTTTTTTCCACCTCTTCCACGCTGCTCTCCTTCAGTCTTTATCTCCCAAATTCCCCTCCCTACGCAGAGTAGCATGCCAGCGATATTGAAACGCCGGCTAAATTCTCTGTTTCTTCATTAAAGAGTCTTTCTCTCTCTCTCTCTCTCTCTCTCTCTCTCTCTCAGAGTGGAACGTTCAGAAGTACTAGCTTCCACGCCCTCCTTATATAGAATGGTTCCCGTGGCGCGCAGAAGGGCGGTGCCATGGTTTTCGTACGAGACCACTTTCCCGAGAGCTGCCCGGATTGTGCAATTCCCTGGCCCTCTCGCCTCGTTTACAAGTCACGTGAGCTGCACATGCGTTGGTTAGGCAGCAGGACAAAGTGTATGCTCCTTTGCGCCATGCAGTGGCTTCGTTTACCATGCTATTAATACGACGCTGTTGTTAACGTACGCGCTGCTCTGGCAGAACGTGAGCACATCGGCATTAAGAAGCAGGCGCAAGGCTTCGCCACACTTCGTTCAGATTCAGCCGCATATTCTCTATTTGTTCTGGAGCCATAGTCACACGTGGCGCGCCGACAACGGGAACCAAAGGCATTTCTTTTTGCAAATTACTCGTCGGTTACCCTCCGCGCTGCAATGTGGCAACATAGAAATAGTGCTTTAAAAGCTTTTGAGATGAACACTCTCGTGAGCAGCGACAGATGTGCCAGGGTTAGAGGATTTGTGCAACTGTTGGACTCAGACAGGTGTGCACGTTATCGTTGGTGACATATTTTCTCCACACGAAAAACACTTAAAATGCGTTGAAAACCGCCTTCGCAACAACTGATGCAAGCGTTCAAAATAGGCTATTTCCTGAGTCACAAACTTTCACTTTGCGCACGGCCACCTGTGCGCACCGAGCACCTGTGGCCGAACCAGTTCGCACGCATCTTGAGTGTGACACAATGTGTGGCTTCCAAAAATGTCGCTCCAGCCAAAATCTCCTGCTGCAGCTTAATGAGCATTCACGAACTGCCGAAGCGCTATGCGTACAAAGGAAATCCTGGCCCTCAACCTGAAATGGCATTTGACACCTTATAGCATAAATTTATCTTTGACAACCTCGTGTCGTCTAGCTGCCGTGCACGAACGCATAACATCATCCGCGCCTTCCTTGCACACCGCTCCACATTCGTTGGTTTAGGGGATGTCGGAGAGATTAAGATCGCCTTGACGGTCCGACGAATGCCGATGAACATACTCACACCGACAGTGCTCAAAGCAGCCACGGCGAGAATACGGCCACTCCTTGGCCGCATTTCCCACGTTCGTCATGCCCTGTGCGGGGACGACGTCGTGATTTGGGTGACCGAGGGCTCCGATAACAACATGCAAAGCGCATTCCAGTAAGCTGTCGGGAGGGTACAAAGTTAAGCGACTGCCGGAGGGTTGACCTTCGAGGCAAAGCCTCAACTCTTGGTAGTCCACGTGCAGTGCCGACGATTAGACAGTTTCCTCGCGATTTCTCTCAAACTGGAGGGGGGCACCACTGCCTTAAGTCCACGTCTTGAGGTTCTACCTCGAGAGGCACTCACTCGATGCACCTCCTCCACAAACAGATCACACTTAGTACAGATGGTACGGAGCGTATCAAGTCGCCGTTGCAGTCCGAAAGAGGTGGACGCTCTGCGCTGTGCAAGAACTAGTTCTGAGCCACCTTACATAGCTCACGTTCTACCCCACATTCACCTGCGGAAAACCGCAATGCTTATTGCTCTTCTCCGGTCAGCAATCAAGATGGCAACGAGAATTCCTCCACATGCCTTAAAGCAATACCTGCTCCAGCCTAGAATCCACAATTCAATCGAAGTAACGACCGAAGCACAGCACGCCGACCACCTTATCCGGCTTTGAAACACACGGACAGGCAGAGCCCACCCCGATTGCCTTGGGTGGTGTATTGTAATTATACTGAACATTATATTGCCTTTGTACTTAGTGATATGATGCTCTTCCAAAATTTCTCTTCACTTCTATCGCAGTACATTCTATTCACATTAGCCCAGATCTCATTTTGCTTATAGTTAACAGATCTTACCCTTTGAACGTTTCTTGCGTTACTTAAACTTTTCTCTTGCATATACTCCTGCCACGCTCTCAGACACGCGTAACCTGGAGTGATCTCTCCGCAGAAAGATTGCCTTGACTTCTTCCTGTTGCGTCATTTCGTGGGCGTGATATCTGCATGCATATACATGTACGAAATAAAGTTGGCTGAGATTCTTGATAACTATCGCCACGAATGCTCGCTTTTTTTTATGGGATCAATGCACAACCTGGAAAATAAGACGCATTAGACAGGAGAAAAACAGGAAGCTTTTTTCTCCACGTGTGATACGGCCCCGCGCGCGTTTTCCCACGTGCGTGTGCTATTTTAATGGCACTGTTTGCCTATGAATTCTAGTGTCGTACATGTCATGAATGAATATTCTTTTTTTCACGGAGCCGCAAACTCAGGCCATTGCTAAGTTATCAATATGCGGCAGCCAACTGACACGTGGCATTTTAATTTTCCTGTAAAGCGGTCAAAATTTTCTGATGCCAACGCCTGATGTAGAGGACAGGTACAATTACAGATACATTTTGAGATTTAAGCAATATTTATTTTTAGTTTAAATAGTTTATTCTCCACGAAACACACATTGAAATGCATGAGTTTTACCCAGAACGACTATAGACTGTTGCTAAGTAATACATCGAACTGTCACTAGAGAGTTACGGATATTACTTTTACCCGCTATGCCCGCTACGCATCGCAGTTCACCATTCCAGCACCCCAGTGGACTTCGCGAGAAACGTGCGGTTCTGAGTGACCCTTGGTTGTCAGCGTGGTTGCTCAGTAACTGCTGCCAGGCTGCATTTAATCGTTGCACTAGGCGGACCAGAATTCCTCGAGACTCAAAAATGCTCGTTATGCCTTTTCAAAATTTTATAAGCTCCTGCCTCTTCGCGAACGGACAGCTACTTATTTGCAAGGTAACTCGGCGTAAACTGCATTTATTAGAAAGGTATCTGTTGTTATTGAGATTTCTTTACTGACGTCCGCGCTGAGTGCATTACCAGTTAGCCAGAGCCATCTGTACACATTAGGAAACTTATTCCTAAATGTACAAGGTAACTTCATCTAAACACCCGGTAAATATGACGTTGATTGGAGAAAAAGAATGAATTGCATTACACAACTCGTTATGAGTATAATGAGCTACCACTATGGAGCCACGATTATGTATGTTTCAGTGAAATTTGCTCATCGTCGATACTACGCATTCATTGTCAAGACTGATAATCTCAGCCTCATCATCGAAGAAATCATTTCACAATCGTGTGTGCTCCTCACATGCTGCCATTTCTCTTACTCTTGGCGCATCCGAATTCTGTCATAGCAAACGAGCGGGAAATGATTATAGCCGGGCAACAGTTATGAGGCGCCCGTATCTTCCCGCCATTCTTTTATATCTGTTCTGTTTACCATAGGGGAGCGGCGGCGATGAAAGCGTGGTGGGCAGCGTTTCTCGTGTTCGCCTTGGGACCTTTCCGTCTACAAGACACGATCGCGTCTTGCCTGAAAACCTTACTCTTTATAGGTACCGCTGTAAAAATCCTTTTCAGAGCCGTTCTATGAGCTTGTCATGAAGTCTATACAAGCTCCTCTCTCCAGCTGCTCTTTCCGATAAACGCATTTCTTTCACTCCCTCTCTTATCCCTTCCCTTACGGCGCGGTTCAGGTGTCCAACGATATATGAGACAGATACTGCGCCATTTCCTTTCCCCCAAAAAACCAATTATTATTATTATTATTCTATCCACATATGCTGAAGGCCGACAGGCACACAATCGAAGCATATAACAAGCCGCATAACTAGTTCTCGCTTTGCACGAGCGCATGAAAATACAGCAGATTGCCGTTATAATTTGGCAGTAAGCGTCGCAATGTAGTTTAGCTGCCGCCCTGAAATGTTTGGCCAGCGCTGTCACTATAGCACGATGAGTAATAAGACTACTCATAAAAATTATTGCATTGTGCTCAATATACGCTTTGTTTACAGCTGAAGTGCTAGCTAGGTAAAATAAATGCATAATTGACGTTAGTTTATTTTGAAATCATGTTACAATTATTTGCTCTTATTCCTGTCTTGCGGCGCTACATTTTACACCGCTTGCGACATCTAAGGGGTGTTGGTCAAGCATTCTGCGTAAAACTACACTTACACAGATGTCGACCAAGCACCAGCGCCGGCGTAGTGCTGCAAAGGTAAATACAACGCATGCGTTGTGTATACCTTACATGCAGAGACCACGTTGGCATACGTGGTATACCGTTGAGGTCAGCTCAGGCGAGCAGCTTGGTTTCAGAACCTAGAGTCGTCCGCCTCTCTATTCACTTTCCTCAGCATGTCAGAGTACCGACCAAGTTTGCCGGCATTTCAAAAGGCGCTGGCATGCACAACATGCGTGCGATGGCAGACCACGCACCAGTCCACATGCGTCACAACTTTTAGGGCCCGCATGGCCAGGGTTGCTGCTCTTCGCTGGGTGCGATGTCATAGCACATCCGAGCGTTCAGAGACCGAAACCTAAATCGCTCAGTATAAAGAATGCAACAATAAATAATTTACCGCGCACACATGAATAGCAGAGTATGTACCACGCGTCCTGGGGCAATACGCGATGTTTGAAATAGAGAACACGTGAACGAATGCGTCGGATATACCAACTCTTTCGGAGAACATGTTCAAAAATTTTCAAAAATAGACTTATTGAGGTTAACAATTGCTTTGCAGCATAATATGAACAGTGCTGGTGGGCGCCAGGAAACTGGTGAATCGTGTCAAGTGTTAAGCTGGTTAACTAATTTTTAATAAATAACTATTTAACCAATAGAGTTAGGCATTAGTTGCAACTTGATTGGTAGCTGGTCGTTAGTAATAGCCATATTATACTTTATAAATTCGAAAACGCGATTGCCCTTGGCGCTGTGGCTGTACAAAGATTGCATTTTTTCGACTAGTTACGTGCACTGGAGGGGTTGCTTTTCCTGCGTGCTTTCGAAAGCGCAAGTATTTTCGCACGATGAAGCCAAATTTTGTCGAGCCACAATAGAGAGGGTATTCGCGTTTTCAAAATTATAAAAGCTAGTATGGCTTTTGCTAACTACCGGCTACAAATCTCTAATTGCAACCAGTCGCCTATCTGTGATAGCTCAAATGTTAGTTATCAGAAATTCGTTAACTAGCTTACTACTTAAAACAATCCATATGCTTTCCGGTGTCCGCCAACTCTGGTAGCCATACTGGTAGTCTTTCTCAGAACACCTGGTATAATTACTACTCTATGTTACCGACATGACGGGTTCAAAGGAACTATAAAGACACTGCTGTCTTTAGTGTTCCTCTCAAATTTATATCTTATCTGACGAGGAGGCGCACTCTGAAAAGAGAGGAAAGTGCGCTCGTTTTTTATTTGCCGCTAATACCTATATTGCAACTCAGTTCTCTGCGATTAAAGATTGTATTCAACATTTAAGTGCGGGACGCTTATAAATCTGCGAGCGCATCCCGAGGCCGCTGTAAAATTAGAAAGCAATAGGTACAATAGTTGAGTTACTCGTTTTCATTCTGCCCGCAGGAATTAAATGAACAGCAAGCTTAATTGCATGCAATAAAGGATGTGCCTACTGTGATTTCAATGGTACAGGCTGACATCAATAAGTGATAATTGCAGCGATCATATCGTCCGCTCTCTAACCGCATCTGCACTTCTTGCTGACTCCATGAGAGGGTATGCCGGAGAATCGTGTTTTGTTAAGAAACGCGATTGTGTGGTTACCCGCTGGGGCACCTTTTCGAGATTCTTGCTTTTAAATATGCGTACGGGAAGATTTGTTCTCATGTTACGGTGTCAGTCACGAGCACCAAAATTTTATATGTTGGATTGTTCAGCGTAGGCCCTACTAAAGGTTCCTATAATTAGTTTTACATTTCGATGCCAGCCAGGACACGCTGTCTTCTTACGCCTCTGCCGAACCACATTATTGCGAAAGAATAGTAAAAATGTCTGGAATATAGCGCATATACTCTAAGGTGCAGTGAAGATGTTACGTGGTCCAGGCGGGAACGACGCGAGAACGCCCGGGCACCGCACACAGGTCAAGAGCACAAGGCGGCCCGCACAGAGCACCAGGCACAGAGCACCGAATCCCAGAGCACGCGCGCCTCCAAGAGTCTTCATTCATCTCTTCTTCTATCCGTTGCAATATTTTGACAGTTTTTGGTTAAGTGTAAGGAATATTTCTCCCCGTAATGAGGGTTCGATGCTCCTTATGATGTGCATGAATTGTAGGGAAAAGCCGTTGCTTCCTTTATTAAATCTCAGAAAGTAAAAAAAAAATGATAAGCAAACACGTCTTTTTCGGCCAACTAGGCAAAAACATTTTAATGCTGCAGGCATAAATAGTCATCTTTCTAATTCATCACCTTCCTACTGAATATTCTCTGCCTTTGAATACGAACTGCCAATAGTGACCCGTGCTGGTACGGTCACCAGTGTTGTCTTTTTTTTCTAGCCGTTACTTGTGCAGCACTGATTTCGTATATATTATTACCCCTTATGAAATAAAAGGAAACAATGGGCTAGAGTTTAGTAAATTCTTCAAGAAAACCCTCATTATGTTGCCAACAGAATATTTATGGCTGGAGAGTGCATTGAGGCAGATGCAGCTTCCTAATCTGAGAGTTCATAAAAGGGTAAAAGGAAAAAAGTAAATCATTTTAGTGCATCTTCGTCTTCAAGTAGTTTTTCCTCACACTCTGTAAAGTGGAGTTCTAGAATGCAGTGTTACCGCTTTTCTCCCCGGTTGACAGACATCTAAGGGCTTTGGTGTGGTGGCAGCAGAGACTTGTACGCTGGCTACGAGATGCGTGCAAGAGATAGTTTTTAAATTCCAGACGCTGTTTGGTAAGAAACCAAGGCTTTAGTTTGATAGGATGAAATAAAACCGATAAAATTTCCAACACCTGTTTTGCGGAAATTTTCTCTTTGTAAGTCTTTACTTCATTGTACCTCATGTTGACAAATCTGATGGTTGAAAATAAATGAAAACTAAATTTACTTACTGCTACGAACGCATGGAACACGCGGAAAAAATCAAATACGTTTCAATTTGCATTTCGGCAAAAATGCCGCCGAACTAGAAGAGGTATGATTGAAAATTGAAGATTTGAGTCACCGAGCATGTCGCTGCGAAATGAACTGTTTCATTCCTGAATATGGTTAGTAAAAAAAAATCGGCAAGCAATTTTGAGAAAGCAAATGGTCGATGGGCTCCTTATCTCAGAAAGCTCGCCCTTTCGAAAGATCCCTGGGACAGCGTACATTACGTACAGCAGCTATAGGTGAGCGCATCTAAAATAATCTTTATATTGTTTCCTTGTAGATGAATTGGCTCCAACAAGACTGTCCTCGAAAAATCTCTGCGACTGATAGTATGCTTCGACCAAAATTATTTCAAGTCATTGACAGCCGGGCTGCGCGCTTTTTCGTCCTTTTTGCACAGGATCAGTGAAGAAGATCAAGGATCTGTTCTTATCTTGTGCTGTGATTCCCTTCACTTACCTGGTAGCCAGCGCTACTTATTTCATCACCAAGATTCTTAGTGCGATTTCTCGGCTTTTCCATCACTGGTAATCAGCTTCTTACCAGTCGGTTGAAGTCACCATGAAGATAACCACGTCAAATTTTTTTCATTACAAAAATCGGTTGTTTCACTTTTTCTGGTCATTATGTTTCTTCTTTCGATATGAAACGTGCATTATAGCTGGAATTATTGAAAACTAAACAGGAATCGTTATGGTTTCTTTTTTCACATTTAAATATTTGACGACTTTAGAATCGGCTATGTGATCGCTGACTAAAAGTGAACGGAGGAATAGTTTAATTTAAAGATCCGTGCGAAGTCTCCAGTTTCCGGCAACGTCATTTTATTGTAAAATCTATTCTTAGTGCCGATACAAGTGTTTCATTTTGCGTTCTTGTATAGCTAATACAATCTAATTTTACCACAACATAGCCTCCTTCCCACTGGAATGTGGTAATACATAGATACACATCAACATCTGTTTATCCTCAGTGTCATTTTATGATGAGCAGAATGCGGAATTTACCTCTGTGTTGAGCGTATGGTGCCATCTTGCTCCTTTGGAACAGGCTCAGTCAGTAAGAACAGGAGCAAATTATTGAACAAACACACTTTACGAAGCATTAATCATTTCTCAGAGGTATCATGCAAAAAAGAAAAGAATCTCTTACGCGATCGTTGGCAGATCGTTTAAAAGCGTTACCATTTTCTCTTGCTGCTAATTACTTGTACCTCTGCGGTAAGATAATAATGTGAGAGCGTTAAACTATTAGTACCTACATATGCTTTATTGGCCATATTCATAGACCGCTGGTAGTCTTCGTACTACTCTTGGCGCAACGACGCAGTGGTATTAAGAGAACCGCCATTTCTATGGCAGGTGCCTGTTTCAAGCACATACACTGGTCCAGCTTCTCAGCACCAGGTTGTTCTTTCCGAGCAGCCTGTCACGACAAATCGTTATTTTAACTGCGGCAGTTTTCTCACAATGCGGTGGGCATGTTGCTACCTGCAGTGAGAGGCAGGTTGTGATGACGTCATAAGGTTCGCACCGTGCCACGTGTCACGCTTCACAATTGTCGCCATTTCCCGTTTCTCATTGCCTTCTAATACTAGCACTATACTATGCAATACAAGTTACCCCTACCCAAGACTTTTGCGTTGCCCTCACGCATGAAAACTTGAATGTCCTGCACAGTGATATTCATAAAATGGCGTTTTTTTTATTATCGATGGTTGGACTAACAACAAGGGATATTTACAGTGGATTTCAAATTTTATGGCGTAGACTGTGAAAAGGTCAGGAGGTCACGTTCGTGTAGACAGGAACGCGAGGTGGGGTCGAAAACTTCCGACCGGAATGGGGCACGAAATCACGTCCAGACTGGTTCATTCTGCCAGTTGTCCAGGTCCACATGCTGGATGTCTTCGCCGTCACAGTCCACCTTTGGATTCCTTCAGAGTGGAAGAATATTATGTTATTAGAACATAAGAGCTGCCCTGAGTGATGCAAAAAAAAAAAAGATTAGCTCCTGCAGCACTTACCAGCTGCTTTCACGAATCATGACGAGCGGCTGCACAAACTTGAGGTTCGAGTTGTCACAAAGAAGACGAGCCAGGCTGGCTTTTCGTATTTCCTCAATTTGCACTGCGAGGTACAAGGCAAAACTTGTGTGAACACAGGACCCTATATCTTTACACAGGGTGTAAGTGTTGTCACGCCAGGCTAAATGTTTTGGATGGCATTCAGTTTTCTACCATAGTGGCCGAGTATCGACGATGTTAAACATTTCTTTCTCTTTACTTATTAATACTGTAAAGGTGCTTCGGTCAGCGCTTCGGCGGCGGCGAAACAGAGTCCCCGATCTGTCAGGGTCAGCAGGATCTCGGTCTGAGCGATGGCAGTGCGGCCAGGCTAATGCCCTTCTTCAGAGTGCCAATACTGCCTTGTTGCAACAAGCAGGCTTATTACAGCAAAAATTATAGGTTGACTAACTGCAGATTTACCAGAGCCCACGCATCGATTTTTCTAAAACGTGTCTTCTCCATAGGCTGGCTAAAATTGTCCGTGAAAACTATAACGCGAAGGACATCCGCTGGAGCTTATGCGGTGTTTATTCTTATGTTAGTGCTGCCCACATACACAATTTTTATACGCGTTATGTCTTCATTCAGTGCTGCATATTCTTAGTATATAACTTCATGTATAAAAAGATGCATGTTTGCCATCGTGGAGTGCATGCTGGCATAGGTACATGATCCTTATCAGTGTTGTTCGATTCAGCATTCGCCGATGGTATACCTCACGTCTACTGGGTTTCTTTGCTAAGAACTCAATATTCCACTGAGATACGAACGCATTTCAGTTAATCACTTACCTCCCTTATGCGCACCCGTCTGGTACTAGTCGCATTTCTCACTTTTTTCTCATGTCCATGCAGCTACTGTGTCGCGATGTCACAAAGTGTTATCTTTGCATACTCATTGCAGATCATTTCGTTTCCTATAGTGGGTTCAATACACGTCTGCGCAATTTTGCAGTGCACCACTAAAATGCTCCGCCAAAATTACGCTCATAGGTTGATGGCGGCAAAAACTTGAAGCGCTAACTTTGATAGGTTCAGAGAGCCCATATTAAGGCTCTATTCTATTCTTCTGTATAAGCTCGAATCTTTCGGTATTACTGGCCCACCTTTAAATCTTATTCACAGCTACTTGTCTAACAGGCCTAAAGTAGTGTATCTTAATGACCAATTCTCTTCTACTAAAGTAATTAACTGTGGCGTTCCCCAAGGCTCTATACTAGGCCCATTGTTGTTCTTAATATTTATTAATGATCTACCTAATGTACTTACCAACTGTAACTGTTTGTTATATGCTGATGACACGACCATCTACTCATCACAGAAATCGCTTACCGCACTTCAAGACACACTTAACACTGATTTTAACAATGTGTATTCCTGGTGCACTGATAATAAACTTCAAATCAATCCCTGAAAAACAACCTTTGTACTATTTCATATATCACAAACGTCAATTTCTTCTCCAATAACTGTCTCGTTAAATACTTATGTTATACCGACATCTGATACTGTTAAATTTCTGGGTATTACTCTCGACAAACACCTTAAGGTCAATCGCCATGCCAACTCGCTAATAAAAAAGGTTTCATTTGGCATCCGCATTATCATTAAAACACGCGCATTCTTCCACCCTCATATTATTAGATCGTTGTATCATGCTTATATTAACAGTCATTTATCATACTGTTGATCTTCATGGGGTAATACATAGCCATTCATCTCACACAACTTCAACGTCTTCAAAATCAGGCAATAAAATTAATGACCTTTAGCTCATTCCGCTGCCATTCTTTACCTATCTGTCAACGTCTTAACGTTTTACCCATTCAACAGTTGTTCTATCATAAGTTATCACTCATAACATTTCGTCTCTTTCATCGTGAAATAACCTTAGACAGTCTTCCTTTTGATAACCTCATGAACAAAAATAATACTAGGTTTTAAGAACGCTATAACCTTCTATTACCTAAAATGAGATATAACTATGGTAAATTTACACTTCGTTTCTATGGTATTTCACTTTGGAATCGCATCCCTGTTAATATTAAGTCATCTCTTTCATTGCAGTTTTTTAAACACAATATGAAGAGAATACTGTTAGCAGAACCATCTTTTCATTTGTCATAAATACATTTATCAAATTTTCTTTACATTATTTCTGTTATTGTATCGTTAGGCTTCATGTTTCTGTAAAACACTTTGTATTTTTCTTTGTTCGTAATATGCAAAAGAGCCAAATTTTTATTACAGATTACTAGATATTCCTGCTTATGATTATTTATTGTGATATTACTGTATAACGCTGTTTTTAGTATATATCTAATTGTCTTCTATTTATTTGCACTTGTTCCCTATGAATTGTATTTCTTGACACGTTTTTTTTTCTCTTTTTTTGTTTTGTTTGTTTGTTCGCCCTCTACTTGCTGCTCTAATACTCTTATGCACCCACTAATGATAGGAGGTCCCCCTGGTAGTTTCTCACTCTGGGAACTCCTGATGCTGTATATAATATGTAAGCCCGTTTCTTGTACATGCAATAACAATAAACTTGAACTAATCTGGGGCATCAGAATTCAGCAGGCCTTACACTTTAAGTGCTACGCTGGTGCGCGCTACATTTGCTAGTCAAATTTACGACGAATGTTTAACCGATATTGATATTAGGTAATCTGGAAATTTTACGCAGCATAGGTCGCAGTAAAAACAGGCCACATGGAAAAACTAAATGCTTCTACGGGATAGGCTGTGGTCCGTCTCAGGCGTAGAATGGACGGCAATGATGCCTTAATTCCGGGAATAATGATTATCTCCTTTCGCCAATTCTTCTTCATTTCAATGATTTAAATCTTTGAAATGTGGTTTTATCGCCTTCCGTAGCTTATAAAATGAGAATTGATTCATTAGATAGCAGATAGCTTGTTCTTTAGTGAGAAATAATAATTATTGCAAATTGCGCTATTCCAATGATAACTGCAGCGCTTCATCTTTATTGCCGCTATATTGTTGTGGTGATTTTAGGCTCTCCTATGTATTTTCACTATACACCTCGATCAATACCTTTTAGATTAAAAACTAAACAAAAAGAAACAAGAAAACCTCGAACACAGTCGCGGTCTCACTGACCTTCATTCAGGGACGACTCGAGGCCTCCGTTCTCGTACCAGAAGCGGTCGCCGTTCTTCAGCCTGCGGAACTGCTCGCCGATGCTGCAGGCGAACGTGGGACCCAGCGTTCCTCCGGCTATTGGCCGCTCGTTAACACCGGCGGCGAACAAGTCGATGTCGTCCGGGTGCCTGTGGTACAGAACACAGGTTATGGATAGCTAACAAAACGGCAGAAAAATTAAGTAGTGGTCGGTTATCAAAATGGGATTACAAGATACCATTATATAAATGTAGGCTGGGTATAACTATCATGCACTCGTGCACATATACTAAACCTTCGCAACACATTTGCAGTTGCATTACATAGCCACCAGGCTACCGCCAAAATATGTCGGGCATGCAGTCTTCTCAACCCTATGTCACGTGCCACCACGTATTTCAAGCACGGAAAGGTACATGCTTCGTGATATTAGATAAATTGTCCTCATTTATGAGACGTACGCGAGGACCGAATGAACGTATTGGCTTATTTGCAGTTAAAAAATAAAAATGAATGAATGAATGAATGAATGAATGAATGAATGAATAAATGAATGAATGAATGAATGAATGAATGAATGAAAGAAACTGTCACGGCTCATGATTCGAGGTTAGGACAAAGGAGCGCTGCGCTTCCTTTTCTTGAAGTCACCATCAGGAAGCCATCTGGATAAATATTCTCATTTCGCTGTGACCACTTGATGCCAAGAAGAACCGTCTTACCGTTAAGTATGAAAGAATATTTTATACTGTGTAAAGGTTGGTTGAGTTGTTCGCAGCTGTTACGTTAACAATAACGAGAGAAAACAACTCGGAAGAAGACAATGACAACCTTTTAAGGCAGCAATGCTCTCCTTTATACGAGTAAAATTTTTCTTTGAATTTTTCCGCAGCAGTTGATCGTAGTAATAGTTTTTAACTATTTTTTCATGTAAGCAAAAACGCTTATTCACGTCGCGTTGGTATCACTACAATAACAAATTGTAAAAGGCAGTACGCGACCCACTTCAATGAGCTACCTGTGCAAAAGTGTTGATATTTCGGAACTCGAAGAAATGGGGAGGCTAAACATATTTTCCTCGTATAGTTTTTCAAACAAAGTTGTGGTCATTTTTTATGCTTACACTTCTATAGGTATGACTGTGAGCATATGACCGGAGTGAAATGATGGAAAATGTCTCAGCACCTCCATCTTTCTCTATTAAAAGACCAGAAATAACAACTTTGCCGCATTTTTCAGTTCCTGGAAGCACACTACTCACTAAGTGACTGCTTGTGTATGCTTGAGGTTGCTGGCGTGTTCGAGAAACGAGTAACGCGAAAAAAAGATGCGAATACCAAATTCTGGGCAAACCGAGTAATTAGGCTATCATGGCATATTTTTTATGTTTTCTTCGGTAAAGAAAGGGCTGTTATTACGACCAGCACCTCTTCCGCAATGAGAAAACGAAGGTTCTCTCTTTTGAGCAGTATCTAGGATCCTGAGCGGCAAGTAAATTCTTTAGCAGAGCTATCTAGCAGATAATACGTTTAATGCAGAGTCACTTTAAAATTATTGATTGTACACATATCGGTCCCAGACTTCCAAATTATTGTTTCTGCCGGCCTTGAAATATCAAGTGGTAAGCTTACTTGTACACTTGTGCGAAAGATTGAGCCGCCTGAGGGGACATAACATCCGCCAGCTGCGAGAAGTCGGTGATGCGTGACATGCCGCAGAATTCCCGCCAGTCATTGTAGCTGGGGATGCCGTGGTCGCGGCCACGCTGCACGTTGAACGCCGCCAGATCCGCACCGAAACCGAAACCCGGTGGCTCGAAAAGATGGTTGGTCAACTGCGAGAGAGGCAGGCAAGTGAAAAGGGCGCTGTTGCAGGGTTCGTAATACATTGTTGGGCCACTGGCTTATAAAAAGGGGACGACAACTCCATGCGCAATGCATACCCCAAACACAATATTAAAAAGAAAAAAAAGCTTTTAGACATAGCTTTTGCTCACGTATACGCTTTAACGTTTGATCTTAATTCCCGGAAAAACCTGATATCGCCCATTAATCTCATGTTTCATCATAGTTTCATTCTCTAACGGTTTCTAATGATCTCTTATATTCCATCCCATTGATTTTGTTACGCTTCGACTCATTTCTTCCTATTGCATATGTCTCCCCATTTCATCTTTGTTCTTCTTACCCCACCGTATTTATTCCCTTGCTTCACTAAGTTTCCTTGCACTTCAGTTCAGCTTATATTTGCTTTTTCCTTCCTCTTTCATTATTCCCACCAGGGGCTGCAACATGTTTAAATACCTAAGCTAATAATATTTTTTTTAAGATTATCATCGCGGCACTGCCAATATGAACCGTGAGAAATTTTAGGTTAACTTCGAAATTGTAAAAAACGGCCCCGATTCTCTCGATGACTTAAGTGCATTCGGGTGGACCATCTACGCTTCCTACTCACTGAACAAGCCGGAGGTTTTTGTAGTGAGTTTGTGCTAATTATTTCTGTTTCCTAACGATAATGCCTGCTTCCGATGGCGCAATTGAAGGTTTACATACCTTCACGCCCGGCCTTAGGCCGCAGACAGCAGCTGAAGGACACTTTACAGAAATAAAAAAATCTGAGCATCTGCAGACTAAAGACATTAAAGAGGCAAGACCCTTTCTAGAGAGCTGTATGGAATGCCATCTGCCTAAGATGCGGAAAAATAGATTTTCTAGATAGTCAGCTTTGTTTGCGTCTACTGTATGACTCTTGCGTGGTCCCTGTGTTAGTCCTTGGAAAATTAAAAAAAAACCCTATATGCTCGAATAGATCATAATTCTAAATCTAGATCTGACACCATTACGCCCTTCTTTCAAGTCTTACTTAAGATTCCCTACTTATCAGTGCTGAATCTGCTCGGTTCGTTGAAGTTTTGTATCATTTGAAGGGTAGGTGTAGCTACCAACTGGCTCATCGTGCGTACTTGCTCAGACATGAAGCCGTCGTAACTCTGTGATGGCTGGCTGATGAGGCCGCGGTAGAACCTGTCGAGGTTATCCGGCTGCACCAGTTCAGCAGGGTTGAAAAACTGCGTCGCCAGAGGTAGCCGCTTGTGCACCGAGCCGTCCTCGTTGATGAGGTCAATATTGCCCTGCAGCCAGGAAAGTTTGCAGATTTTAATATCAGATAGGTGTGCCGGCATCGATACAACATTCATATCTTGGTACACTGTTATTCCTCGGTACTTTCTTGATGTGTGCTGAAGTTCAATTACTGATTTCATTTGAAGGGCACGATCGCAAATAAAGGCAGCACGGTGGACCTTCTAAGAACACTACACCGAAGTTACACGCAATTGTACGCGGGAAAGGGACATAGAGTTTGCGTCTGACACGCAGCAGGATCGCGGGAGAGCTGCAGGAGCATTAATGCTTCCAGAAGTGCGAAAAAAAAGCGTAGCGGCCGCTACTGAGAGGACAGTCGATTCGAAGCAAAAAAGTATGCAATGCTAAACAGGAGGCCAAGTCGGGAATCTTGTTTTCATTTTATTCGAGATATGCTTGCCGTTTCACTGCATACTCGTCAAATATAAGCTGTGATCATTACAATTTTATCGCGAATGTTGTTACAAATCCTTGTATAGGTCATCTATGCTCACTTCGTTTTATACGCAATGGCTTCATTTCAGATTTCTGGCGTTCGAGAAAAACATTTTAAGAATGAATTTGAAGCGAAAAATGAGGCGGCAAAGCAGGTTTCGTGATTTACTTAGAAATACGAAGGGGCACTTCTGCTTCGGGACTCCAGTGGCTAAGTCGTAGGAATGCTGTACACGGGTGGACGGAAGGCATAATTTAAAGGCGCTGAAATTCGAAGCCCTCTGTACAGTTATTTTGGCGAACGTAGAATAGTTTTCCACAGGTCCGCGGTTCACAGCGAAATGCTGCTTCCTTGGCAGGTAACAACCCACGAACCGCAAGGGACTAACTCATGCGACGGCCTCTCTATCTTTTCGTGGCGTTCATTTACTCACCTGCACCAGGGAGTGTCCGTACCGGTACGAGGCTGTTGCGAAGACGTTGACGATGCCGGCATTGAGCTGCGGGTCGTAACTTCCACTGTACCCGGAAGGTGTCAGCAGGAGGTCGAACTCTTTCATTAGATCGCGACCTGCAATCGATGCCCGTGAGTTCATGTTCAGTAGCAAAAACGTACTGACCGCCTTATTTACCCATCTGCGCAAGAAACAAATGTTTTGCTCAACTCAGATTAAAATATAATAATCGGCTCGACAGAAAAAAAAAAATCTTTGTTCAGGAGGCTGCCAAGAAATATGGCGACAGGATGGGATGTTCAGTCACTAGTTCGAGAGGCACAGCTGACCACGCGGAATAACACTGTGCAGTACCATCCGTAAAATGCACAAGCGGAATTTAGCCTTCTTTTAACTCTGTATAGATTAGCTGAAAATTTTATGTCGTGACAGAGAATAATTTCTGGTCTTCTTGACTTAGTTAAGTTTACTACAACGACATAGCTCAGTCTTAATGGGCTGTAACCATTTTCCTATTTACTGTTGAAGTAAGACGGTTATGCATCCTCATATCGGCCCGAAATTCAGTTTTACCTTCCACATTCAATGCAGCGTAAGTTAGGCGTATAAAGGCAGATTCTAAACATGCGACCACAATGGCTTGTCATTAAACCGAATGTAGTACACTGCATTGATCCGAAAAACATTATTTTATTCGCCAGAGGAGTATTCAATGGAAAACAAGAGCGTGGAGACAGCAAGATGAAGAAAGTGGACACAAGCGTAGGCTAAACTAGTGAGTGTGGATATTTCAAACAACAGCTTAGATATTGTGTGTGGCCTGGCTCATCTGCTGATACAGCAGCCAATGCTATTTCAACCGCAGAAGTTGAGAGAAGCTTTCGTCGCCCTGTATGCATTTCTCCGAGAGTGAAATTTTCTTGCAAGAAAGAATGCTCGAGTCGGTGCATGAAGGGCAGAATAACGTAGCCATATTTTCTAAAACAAGCAGGATGCCAACCACATTGCAAAAGAAAATGCAGTGCTTTTATCCGCGGAGTAGCTGCGTGCTTCTGATCCCAAGATTCGGCTCTGATGATTGACATGGACAATAAGCACATGACATACGTCACCAATATTACTCAGCTCCATCTTTTTACCCAGCGCTGCAGCCCGCGTCACATACGCCACGGTACCAGGCGCTCGATGAATTGCCGCTTCAAAACTGTGTGTCGATAAAGCAATTCACAGTTAGCAATTCCCTGGCCGACGTCCCGATTCCCGACAGAGCCAGGCTAGTCTTGGTCGAAGTATCTTTCATTCTATCTAATAATTTGCTGTAGTAACATCCGCTTTGATGCGCGCCGTAGCAGGTGTTGTAGTTGCTTTGATTAGCCTGAGACTTTCTATCAAGCAATTTAGCTACCCACCATTTTGTTGTATCATCAATTTAAAACCGTTTTTCAGCCCGTCCGTTATGAAATAAGGAAAAAAAATCCCTCCTAATGCGACGTTTTACTGTCGAATACTAATATTGAATAGCGCAAAAAAAATTAATTTAGCCTAGTCGACCAATCACAAAAATTTCGTCGAGACTCATGCCGACTTATTCTGGATCTTTTTTTTTCTTTTTACCACCAATATGCAGTCCAGCACCTTCGTTTGCAGATTTGAATTAGAAAAAAACTAGCCAGGTGGCCGATGACCGCTCTTAAACCTGAGTTAATTGAATGAAACCGGATGATAACTCGTGTCGGTTTATTGATATCTAAAACATCATCTGAAACCTCTGGCAGGCTTATGGGGTCTGCTTTAAGTGATCAAGACAATTTTAAAGTTTGCTTATATTATTCATATTGGCGTTTTTGGGACGATTCTACAGATCAGCTTATTTGTTTTTTTCTTCACCTTTGGTTTAGGCTTTGTGGTAACAAAAATTAAGTGTTCAATATCACACTCATAGAAGTATGCCGCTGGTGATCTGCTTGTTTTGAAAAAACCTAAAATATTTCTGGCTCTGCTTTCGCGTTATAACTTTTATTCCAAATATATCTGAAAGACGCGTAAAAGAGTCTAATTTTGCGCTGCGTGATATACTGTAACCGGATGTCCTTTATACAATTACCCTATAGCGCTGCTGTAGTGGAGGGATAAAAAGGTTACTTACTCGACTTGCTAATCTGTTCCCAAATATGTGCATAGTCGGGTTTGCCTGCCAGTGAAAAAACAATTGCTCTACATGAGCGCTTGAAATGCGACTCACCGAGCAGTATCGGTAAGTACTCGTTGTAGGTGATGTGCTGGAACTCTGCGGCCACAATGCGCCTGGCCTCCTGATAAAGGATCTCGTCTTTCCAGCCCGGGTTTAGGCGCAGCAGCTCGGCAGCCACGCGGTTGTGCTCCCGCATCCACAGCGTGTGCATGGCCGTCAGACCGACTTGCTCGTTGACGCGGGCGTCACCTGTGAGTAACGAAGAGTGCAAAATTGTGTGATTTTAAAGCTCGAAACTGTCAAAACAAGTGCCTCTCGAACGTAAAGCGTGTCACAGAAATGTCTGGAAAATTGCCGACCATGCAAAGGCACAAGACAAAAAAAAAGGGAACACAAACAGGCAGCTCTTCATACATCGAAGGTATGCAGCTTTGAGACTTGGCGGTTGAGGTGCTTCCTTATTTTGAGAATGTGGGCACAGCCATTTTTCCTGCTATCCATCGTTTTTAGATGGAGTGCTAAATAATAAGAACGTACTAAATTAATTAAACGAAACACTTTATATATACTCAGTCTTTCAAAAGAGGTGTTCTGACAGCTGGACTAGAGCTGTACAGTATTGTGCGTTTTTATCGTGAAGACTCAAAAATTTCCCCGCCTCAACCGCTGGCTCATTTGCGATGAAACTGCACACAGAGCTTGCGTATTATGGTAACTTTTGAATCTAGCAAGTTTGACAACGGTACTTACTTAGTTCAGCCGTGCATGATGCAAAAACGTAATCGCCTACGTTGATATCGGCGAGCCAAAACCCGCAAATGACGTTTCTTTTGCATAAGAGCGCCAGTGGCGCCATCTGTTTTCGCTGTGGAAAACGTCACGAGAAGGCCGCCGAGGCGAACGTTGGATGAAGCGCTGGCCCTTTGAAAATGCCCTTCCGGCTGTTTCGTCTGCTTCAACTGAAGCGCTTACAACATTTTCGGCAAATTGAGCGGAAAGAAATTTTCACAACAACTGATTTAACGAGGCTTTACCTTTCAAAGAATATTGTTTACACCTCTCA
This sequence comes from Amblyomma americanum, assembly GCF_052857255.1. Classification (NCBI taxonomy): domain Eukaryota; kingdom Metazoa; phylum Arthropoda; class Arachnida; order Ixodida; family Ixodidae; genus Amblyomma; species Amblyomma americanum. The sequence continues at coordinate 96,495,283 of NC_135505.1, forward strand.
CCTCGACCTTGGTGTGACGCTTTCTACTGCAGAGAAAAGATGGCGCCACTGCCGCCCTTCAGCGAAAAAACGTCGTTTGCGGGTTTTGGTTCGCCGATCCGTACGTAGACGATTATGTTTTCGCATCATGCACGGCTCAACTAAGTAAGTACCGTTGTCAAACTTGCTCCGATACAAAAGTTACCATAATACGCAAGCTTTGTGTGCAGTTTCACCGCAAATGAGCCAGCGGTTGAGGTGGGAAAATTTTTTAGTCATCACGCTAAAAACGCACAATACTGCATATCTACAATGCGAGAAGTCAGGCAAAAAAAATTAAACGGGGCACTTCAGCAACTTATGCACGAATAATGCGAAAGTACTGCTATTCGATTCCACTATATTCCAAATAATTCATAATTTTAGTCAAATTAATGTAATTTATTCGACTGCTTGGTAGTTGGTGGAGTTGAAAGTAAAAGTACACTTTTATTTCTTAACATTTGGTATTTAAGCATATTTGATGACGCCACACCGTTGCTGCCAATCGCGAGTTTTGTGACGCAGCAACTTTCTGGACGACATGGGTTTACCTTTCGATGAATCAGGTCATGCTTTCCGTTTAGTCAAAAAATATTTCTTTGCTTGGCGGTTGTCATCCAACGCTCTTGTCACCCAACGGAGGGTTCAGTGACAAGTCTTCGCATCTTTTGTTATGGGATAACCTTGATATTTTGATTGTGAATTGCATCTACATCAAGATTTTATTGTTGACGTTTCCTCCTATTACAGCAGAAAACATTTCTTTCCTAATGCAAATGATAAATCAAAGACAGCTTTTAATTAATATTATTTCAGCTGAATAAATACCTGCAAGGCAGGATTTTGCAATATTTTCTCTCCTGCCCGGAGATTAATCTAGTTGTCGGGACTATAGAACGTATAGAACCATACTATCTTTTGCTCATTAGACACAGACATGAGTGCCACCAGAAAGTCAAAAAGGAAAAAAAATATTCCTTTGTTTAGGAGAGGCGGTTTCCTCGACATGTATATCGCATGCCTGGTCTTTTAAGTGTAGAACATTGTGTTAACATGCATAACATGCAGGCTCCAGTATTTATGAGCAATGATAAGACTACTCCGGTAAATCAAACACATTATTCTTAGTGCAAGCCACAGTAAAGAGCGCCGTCTAAGGATGGGTATCGCAACAATGGCAGAGGGCTGTAGCGGATTAAGTGCCGTGAATTTACAGCGAACCCCTGTGACGGCATTACAAATGACGGGCGAAGGTCAGGCGATTACAGTATTTTTATACTGACCATGTTGCCAGAACAATCCATACCTCCTCGGAAGCAAACGCTGTCTCCGATGCACGCCTGGACCCCTTCAGGCTGCTGTGGCAGCATCTCATTATCGCTGAAGAAGGTGGAGGCCAGGCGACCTGAAAAATGTCGCAGAACATTCCTCCTCATAAAGGTATGTTACTTGAAAAAAGCTTCAAACAATTTGTCTTCGCTCTATAAGGGCAACAGGAATTCCATCGTTAATGTTTCACACCGGCAGAATCCCACGTCACCTCCACACGCCGCAATTGCCATGGCCTATCCGAGCCAATTTTCCCAAGCCCCCTACCACTATCATTTCTCACTATCGCTCCCCCCTTTATTTTCCCTATCCCTGTTCTTTTATTCCCGCTAGTCGCAGCTCAGGTGCTTCAGGTTCGACGGCAGATGCCCCGGCTAGCAACATATTTTCCTTCCAATGTAATTTTATTAATAAATAGCCACTAACAACAACAATAGCATACGGGCGCTTTTGAAATGAATGCGTACCACACTTCCATTGGACTTTCTTAGCAATACCAAAATCGCGCACCTCCGCAAGACCGACGAGAGGATTATATATATACCTACATCATCTCCAGTTACACGGTCGTTATCTGCTATACTACGCTCAGTGCGTAAGAATTAACTGTCTGTTTTATTCATCTTAGCATAAAATTAGCTCGGTTGGTCATCACTGTCCGCATTATTTATCTTGGAGAGGTATGTTTCACGCTCCAGACTTCCGTTTTGAGAACATTCCCACGGGTTTTGTTCTTTTTTTACAGACACTATTCACATTCTTTGTGTCAATATTTGAAAAACTTTGTATTTATTTTTTGCGGTCGGGTTATCGGTTCGATTTTACGCTCATTGCTGACCTCCAAACTATGCTCCACTAAGTGGCTGCATTTCGCTCGCTATGGCTTTAAAGAAATTAACAGGAAAAGATGCACACGTAGGATTTATGCAGGCTGCTTAATAGGTCGCTTAGGGGTACGTACCATCTGTAAAGCTGCGCAGAGCCCTGGCTTCATCCTCTGTGGAGCCGTATATGGCAGACCCGTCCAGGTACGCAGTAAGTTGGTTAAGTTGCTCACGTGGTCCTGCAAAAGAGAAAAACACAGGGCGGGGGGGGGGAGGGGGGGGGGGGTTCAGGCAGACTACAATAGAAGCAAAAAATTTATGCGAAGACTCTTCCCATGAAAGCAAACGAAGAAAAAAAACAGTATAAATAGCTGCTGTTGCTTTCATCGCCACTGTCGTCAATACCTTAACAAATTTTTGTGCCCGGGTGGTAAACAATTCTGTGCCGGCCTTCACGACTATTTCGTGCGTTCCCAAGAAATGTTTGCGTGGTTTACAACCATACATAAACATTTGTCCGCAAAGTTACGAGATAGATTTATTTTCTTCTCTAGAAATGGTTCCCCAAAACAAATGTTGATGCGTATGTGTAGGGCCATCTTTTCGGGCTAACCTGAGCTATTTATGTTAATTGCTGTGGCAGCCGGTAGATGGCACTACATGTAGAAAAATACGTTGTCACTAGTGGCCAGCGCATTCTGCTGTGGGTGAAGGAGGAGAGATCGACGTCCACTTCGAACAGCATGAAAACTATATAATTCTCTGTGAAGCTTGGCAAGACATAAGCTCCTTCGTGACGCTTACGGCAACGAGACATTATCGCGAGCGCGAGTTTCCGAGTGGCACGAGAGGTTCGTTTCAGGGAGGACGTCGGTCGAAGAAGACACAAGGCAGGGGTGCCCTTAAACCTCACGGAATGAAAAAAAAAACGTGGCTCGGATCAGGGAATTCGTAGAGCAAGACCGCACCGCACCATAACAGTCTGCATGCTGTCAGGTGCTCTCGACATTATTAAGACAACATGCCACCAAATTTTGCGTGAGAACTTGGGGAAACGAAAGCTGAATTCCAGACTTGTCCCGTACTCCCTCACACAAGACCACAAGGACACGCAGACATTAGTCAGCGCTGATTAGACCTCCGAGGCAGAGAAGGATGCTGCAATCGCCAACAGCTTTGTTGCTGAAGACGAAACATGGTGTTTTCAATGGGTCATGACGAAATATCAGTGAACATCATTAAGGACAACATTCATATTTTGTGCCTTCCACTGGAAAAAATATTTAATCAGGCTTTTTTATCGGGTATCTATCCTGAAATGCTCAATATTGGGAGAGTTGTACCGATCTACAAAAACGACAATGCCAATGATGTAGAACATTACCGCCCAATCACCATACTGAGTTGCATTAATACGCTCTTCGAAAAACTAATAGCTAAGAGAATACAGGATTTTGTTGAAAAATATGGCATCTTAGCCAGAGAACAGCATGGCTTCCGCAGAGGTCATTCTACAGGCACAGCAGTACACTCAGCAACAGAAATAATTAACCGGGCTTTAAATTCAAACAAGATTATTATAGGCATATTCCTTGACATTAGAAAAGCATTCGACACTGTTAAACATGACATTTTGTTACAGAAACTTGAAAGTTATGGATTTCGAGGACCAGCCAGCAATTTTTTCCGTAGCTACCTAACTAACCGCATGCAATTCGTGCAAACCTCAGATCAAAGATCTTCAATGGGGGAAGTTAGGACAGGAGTTCCGCAAAGGTCAGTACTTGGCCCCCTGCTTTTTTCCCTCTTTATAAATGATTTTCCTCGTTTCATTGAGCATGGACAAGCAGTCATGTACGCAGATGACACAGCTCTACTATTACCTCATCAGTCGGCAGAAAAGGCTGAATCACTTGCAAATGATAGCCTCCAAAAAGCAGCAAATTGGGTTAGCACTAACAAACTAGCGCTAAATGTTAAAAAAACAAATTTCATTGCTTTCACCTCCCGTAGTAAATCTACCCCCGTAGAATGTAGTCTGCATCTCGATGGATTACCAATTGAACGGGGTTCAAAGCTACCAATATTTAGGAGTAACTCTTGATGAGAATCTACACTGGGCACCTCATATAGAAAACTTATGCAAAAAGTTAACCTCTGGGTGCTATGCACTAATTAAAGCACAAAAACATTTTGACAAGAACACACTACGAATGATATATTTCAGTGTTTTCCATAACCATTTAATATACTGCATTGAATCCTGGGGTTTCACCTTCGCATCTTACTTAGCAAAAGTTAGCACTCTCCAGAAAAGGGCTGTCAGAATATTATCATATGCACCGAGGGCAATACCATCCAAACCTCTTTTTGATGAATTAAACATAATGCCCTTCACCAATGTACGTGAGTACAAAACGGCCATTTTAGTCCGCCAGATAATTAGCACGAACTCTCCACATCCTACTTCCATATTCATCTCTCCCAAACGTGACACTAGGCAGGCAGAGCACAATAATTTTAATTTACCCATAGCTCACAACATATACGGGCGGCGCTCAATTTCTTTTATCGGGGCTAAAATATGGAATACCGTGCCGTGTTACATGAAATACACGTCCAACTTTGTTTCTAAACTAAAACGCCACTACCTTAACAAGCAATCTGATGCACCAAGCTAAACACGTGTTGTTGCTCATAGCAATGCTCCATATAGTGATTGTTTAACTCTGACAATGTTTGTAATGGATCCATCACTAGCCATAGCGGCTAAGGATCCAGATGACTACACAACATTTTTTGTATCATTTTCTGCGTGAATAAACGTTCTGATTCTGATTCTGAATACGATCCTCAAACAAAGATGGAGAGCACCGAATGGCGATCAACAAGCTCTCCGGCGTCGAGAAAGGTGCGGCGACAGAAGACCGAAACCAAGACGATGCTGATAGATTTTTCGATTCCAGAGGTGTCATAAACCACGAGTTTGTCCCATAAGGGCAGACGGTGAATTAGGAGCTTTATGTCCGCGTGCTCCAACACATGCGTGATGCATTGCGACGCCATCGCCCTGACTTATGGGCATCCGGACATTGGAGCCTTGTTCACAATAGCGCAAGTCCGCACACTGCTCTCAGCGTAACAAAATTTCTCGCCAAGCACAGCTTTACTGTACTTCCCCATCCGCGACACTCGCCTGACCTCTCCCCATGCGATTTTTTCTTTTTCCTCGTTTAATGAGATCCCTAAAAGGTCGCTGGATGAGGAGCCTGGAGGCCATTCAATGCGCCACGACAAAAGAGCTTGTAGTCCTGCCAAAAGAAGCGTTTTCCAACTTTTTCCATTAGCTCAATAAGCATTGGAAGCTTGTATAGACTGCAAGGGAGAGACTTTCGAAGGGGTGCTGCACAAAAAGTTTGAATGTTAAACGCATCTTTTTAAATGAACTCAGTCTCGGAACTTTACTGACAAACGTTGTATAAGACGTGGCGGGCTTCAGATGTCGCGTAATCAAGAGGCCAAAACAGGATTCCGAGATTTTTAATGTGGTGGCGCGGATACTTTGTGAAAGAAAAATGCTTCTAGTAAAGGCCATGATACCTTAATTGGCCGTTCAAGGATAAAAAAGGCGGAAGCTATAAAAGAAATTTCAAATCAAGCCCATAAGAGTGCCTTGCTGCAAAATTGTGCAAAAAGAGCGCAGAAAAGAGCAGGATTTCCACTGAAGCCATGCGGGCTCAATTCGGCTGTTCTGTTAGTCACAACCTATTTTTCTAGAGTGCTGAGGCTACTGGTAACGTATTATTGCGCCATACGCCGCCGTGTGCACCGGTTTCATTTTATTGAAACTTCTTTACTTTTCTTCTTCACAAAATTGAAATTCTACTGAAACAGTCCAATCACCAATTTTTCTTTCATCCCTTTTTAATAATAATTTGCAACATGCCATGAGCTTGTACGTCGGAGTCAACCTTCACAGTTCCCACACAATTCAGCTCACCGAAGTTGCACTTGGGTCTCGGCGCAGCAACAGAGCGCACAAACTCCATGCAGCCCTGCTGAAACTGGCCGTAGAAGCGGTCCTGGGGAGAAAGGTCGATCTGCATACAGGCAAAGTGGCGCCTACTCGGATTGGCGATCAGTTCAGGGGCGCAACAGGTGATGGCAGAGCCGTTGCTGACTGCGTAGAGTAGATACGGAGTGCGAGAGCAGTTATTAGTTCATAACGTAATGTACACGGTAGTTGGATATTCATGCCGTGCTTCAAATTCACCGAAGAAACTCGATTTCTTCAACTGTTAATTTTACTGAATGTTCGTGTTTTTGTACTTATAATCTATCCGGAGAGGCGAATGGTAACAACCGATTTCGTTACTATCGACTTTCAAGAATTGTTCGTTTTTTTTTGTTGAAATCTAACAGCGTAGGCCGAAAACAAGATCGATCGCTTCGCTTTTGAATTGCACCGCATGTTCATATTTCGCGTTTCATACCTATGAAGACTTCCGTACTGCGACTTTTCTCTCCATGAGCATGTGTTAAGAATACATAATGTAGCCTGGTAATCAATAGATGCAAATATAATTTTAAAATTTGAGCTCCCGCTGTAAACAAATTGGTATTACCTGATCCTTGCGCCAAACACTGATGTTGTGATGAAAAGTAGCCCTGATTTCTAAAACATTAAACCTTTAGTGAAGAAGGCAAATCTGTGAATTTCAAGCATTGTACTACAACGTCCCATCACTACAGCATTAAACATTATCATGGCTCTTTAGCCGCTAAAAAGTACACCTCTAGTTTTTGTTAGTAGGGAAGTCGCTGTGCATTTTAGACAACATTCCCACCGCAATCAATGCGTTTGGAGAAGCGGAATAAGTGAATAAAAAATTCAGAATACAAGTCTGCTGGTCTGTAATGGTGCACATGTGCTAGCCGAAAAGCAAGAAATTGCAGCCAGTATGTTTCTAGAATGGCTTTCCTAAACGATTGAAGCAGCAAGCGGTTACCGTGAAACAGTTTGTTTTTTTTCGCCCACTTTGAAACCACCATTTAGCGTCAGTGGCTGTGTTGACTTGAATTGAGGGTCTTACTTTTGATACTGTAGATGGTAAAGCAAGGTCTTCATGTACTGCACAGTATGACCCGAATGTCATTTTGTATATCACATGCAAGGCAACGTGAAAGCGGCGAACATAACGTGACTTGTCTTTACTTGTTTGCTTTGACATGTACTGATGGTGAACAGGAACCACTCTTGAGAGTCAATACTTTTTAGGGCAGATTCCATTCTGAATTGCTGAATGGCGACCTCTTTACTTCCACCGTCTGTGGTTAGACGCCTGCTAGAATAGAGGGCAGCTAGCTGACGTCAATGACAGTGTGGTCAGTAAAAGTCCCTTACACTGTGGTGAGAAAAGCATGTGATTCCATAATTGTCTGGTACAACAGCAGACATCATTTCCTTGTGTAATACGGTGGAAATTGTCAGTGCAGAGATGAAAACGGAGGTGACTTACATTAAAATGTCTGAACCTAGAAAAATAAAAAATTAAATGATTTATTTTCGTTCGGCCAAATGTGACGCAACTGCGTTAGCACTAGTTGCTGTGGTTAGTTTAACTTGGTTATTAATGGCTCCACCCTAACGTTCTGACGCGATACGGTTATTGAGTTAATGCCAAATATGCGTAATTGGTCATTCTCTACTTTGCATTCATAGATCGCTGGTAGTCCTCATCTCCCTCATGACACAGTGGTGCAGTGATTAAGTGATGTGCCACAGCCCCCCGGCAGGTAGCTGTTTCAAGCACAGCCACTGGTGGATCTTGTGAGACCAAGGTTGCTCTTCCTTAGCAGCCTATTGCGAACATTCATTAACTGAAGGATCAACCGTCAAGGTGGCAATTTGCTCACAATCCGATGGGAGGGTTGCGACGGTATCACAAGGAAACGTGACCTAGGTGGCCCACTAGCTACCTCGGGGTGCCACTTACGTAGCAAGGGGGCCACCAAGGGGAGGTTACCCACAACCCGTTGAGAACGCACATGGACTTCACAGACAAAGGCTAAGCGGCTGACTGGAAGATCTAGAGCTATCGCACTTAAACTTGCAATTTCTCCTGCGCAGTAAACCTACACTACTCACATCGTGTTCCTCCGGTCAAGGTGAGGTCATGGTCGATGAACTGGGCAAACTGCATTAGCATCAGCGTGTGTATAGGATTGGGCACGTCGGCGTCGGGCATCAGTGTCACAGAAACTGTCCTTGCATTGGGCAGTGGCCCTCCATCCACAGCAACTCGGGGAGTTGAAAGGCCTGTTAGGAAAGAAAGAGAAAACAAAGTTTTAATAACTTGGAAACGGAAGTGATAAGTTGTGTAACTCCTACGGCTCTGCACGGAAGGTTGGTAGCCGTCGTGCATTTACGCACAATTATATTTACCGGAACAACTCTCGCATGCAATCAAACTTTGGCAAGAGTAAAGAATAGGCGGGGCAACCAAATCTTCAATGGGTCCCCTCTCCTTCTTCCTTTTCTGTTCTTATCCTTTCCCGGCCTTGAGTTCACAGCTATTTGTAAAAATTAAAAAAATATTACTTATAGATATAACTTCTCTCTGGTCAACCCTTTAAAGCATATTTGTGCACATTTGTGTACATACACAACTCGCGACCTTATCTCAGAATGTGCTTGGCTTAGCAGTCATTTCGTTGTGCCCGGCGAATATTCTTCATTACCTTCTTATCGCTTATCAGAGTGTCGCCGCGCGCTGTCTAGTCATGGCGTGTGAATTGGTTTCGGGAGGCATTGCTTCACGAGCTCAATCACCATGTCGGCAGTACATGTTTCTTTAATTAACAGAGCAGTTTTTTTAGTTGTTTTTTTTAAACGAATCTCCCAGGCTTTTATTCCTCTTTCGCACTGAAGGTGTAACAATAACAGCCGTCTCGTCTGAACGGAGATCCTGGCTCCGCCATAGTAACGCTATGGTTACACCATCCATCCTGAAGAAAGTCTCAAAGCAGCCTTTACATTCAAATAAGCTCTTGCCGGCAAAAATAAAAAAAAACGAAGGACATTTAAAAATCAGACCGCACAAATTGCAGCAAACGTTGCGGACCTGAGGGTGCAACTATTTCGGAAATAAAATAAATACATGGCGTATTTAGGAGAGCGTTTTCCGGCTGGCGAACTGACCATCGGCGTAGCTAGGCGGCAGGAGCCTCTCGAAGGCAGTCAGGGACTTTCCCCACTCTCGGTTCTCCAGGTTATTGCAGAGTCCATCTGGAGAGCGGAATTTTGTTGACGGGCAACGCGGGATCTTTGGGCAAGCATCGGCGATCACAGTGTTCTGTATGTTGAACCTTTGTAAGCCATCCCGTCCTTGTAGCGAGTCCAGGTTGAATCTGCGATTACGACCATGGAAATATTGATGGCTATTTCGGCATCCCTAAACACAAGGCTGCAATCACGAGTACTTAAAAAGCTCCAAGTTCAGCAGGAACTTTTCACGAGAACTTTTGATTCCTCCGGTGCATACAAAGGCGAAAAAAGTAAAGTAATCACTTCTAAATTCGTGCTTGAGCATAAAAGTGGTTATATCTCATGTGCTACCAGAAATCTGAGCCCAATGCTGTTTCGCAGTGGTCAAGGCGACATTGCTCAAACGAGAATAGTTGAGCACTTGCTTAAAAAGACGCAGCTGTAGCTTTCCTTGTCTTCGTCATGCCATGTAGCTGATAAGTGGGCTTCTTGTAATGATTGCATTCGTTGCTTCAAGAATATTACGGTATTTTTTATGCAACGCGCGCAATTTAAACGTGAGCTTGATGAAGCCCATTACATGTCAACACCAGTGATCCTTGCGTCGTTACAGCTTCATCATTACTCGTAAGTAATAAGGCGATCATAAGTGCTTCTTGCATTGCTACTTTTTCTTATCTATTTGCCTTCTGACTTGAATAGTTAGTGTGCAATGATATTTTTTTAACACGACAGCCGTTTAGGGCCCAGTGCCCAAGAAGATTTACTGTCGGCGTTGTGAGCGGAAAATCAGGGGCATGGATCTGGCAGGTGGTCTCCGGAGAGCAATGTAGGAGTCAAACTGCACTCGATGGCAGGTGGCAGTAAATTTAATGATTAGTCGCACAAGCAGAGCAACCAGGGTCGCACAAGCCCGACCTCTGGGAGCACCTGTCATTGCAGGGCTGTGGCTCATCGCTTTATCGCTGCACCATTGTGCCCGCAGTGACCCCAGGTATCTACGAACGGAAAGTAGAGAATTAATGTATATGGGTATTCACCCATTACGCTATCGCATGGCGCCCTTGAGGCGGAGCTTAAGTTATCCCTTCAGTTTTTTATCTGTTATTACGTGCACAGTTGAACCGCATAGTGTATTTCTCTGCCTTCCTTTAATAAAAATTTTTTCATGAGACAGCGCTGCGTGACAAACATCTTCTATTGTCTTGTCATCTGCATAATGAACCACACGCAAGAGGGCAGTAGTTTTCTTTTTTTTTCCAAGCATAGTTTGGGTCTGAAACAAACTGACTTCAAACGTTACCTGAAATTCGTGCAATCTTGTGTGATTTTCAGTTTTCGAAAGTTCACTTTCGAGTTTTCCTCTGCTACGTGTACTTTATGGCATTACGTAATAATTGTCTTTTAGCTACTGATTCTTGATTTATGGTCTATGTTTTATGAGGATTTAACGTCCTAAAGCGGCTGAGGCTATGAGGACGGGATCCTTGATTTCATAAAGATGTTATTTCAATGACACTAATGATATCATTTGTATTGCCTTCGTTTATATCGACCTCTAATTGCATTGGCTCTGTGCATATTTAAATTAATAAATATTTGCGCTTAGCACAAATAATTTTTTCGACTTTAAGAAAGATTGCAGTGACGGTCTCTGAACTGATCTCCTCCAACTTACCTTCATTATGTGCATACACGATCTTTTTTGCGTTTCCTTTGGAGTAATGGTGGCGTAGTCGAGACAACCTGCTGGCTAGTGCAAGAAGCCAAATGCGTAACCTATTTGAGACATCATTTTTTAATCTTTTAAAGGTATCGCGTTAAAGGCCCCATTGTCAGAAAGTCCAGTGTCAACGTTGTGTGCGCTGGCGTTTTGAAGAAAAAATCACAGGCATAGCTCTAATAGGTGCTGTCCAGAGAACAACCTGGGAGCAAGGTGGCCCTCCTGGGTCAACTGAGATTGCGGCGCCATCAGAACCTTCCCACCGGATAGTGAGAAAACTTCCTGTCGTGGCAAGCGACAGTTAAATTGTTGATTGGTCGACTGGGAAGAGCTACCTGGGTCGCACACGGCCCACCGCTGTGAACACCTGCAATCACTTTGCAGTTGCGCATCGTTTAGCGCCCACTGCGCAGCGTCAGAAGGGGTATGAGAACTGCCAGCGATCTATCAATGTAAAGTATACATGTGAAATAATGCATATAAAGAAATTAACCTTTTACGCTTTCGCGTCACGCCCTCAAGACAGAACGTAAGTGTCTCGTGCAATTTTTTAGGTAAATGTTTCCTCAAAACCAGACTGAAAAAACAGGCTCAATGTGACCTCTGTTTAGATTCCAGAAATGTTCGGATTCTGGAACCAAACAGCCTGTGGATGGGAACGGGAAGAAAACATACCTGCGTGCGAGCTCTTTTGTAGCTTCAAGGCCTATAAGGCCATCCCTTCCGAGAGACTGAACGTCGAGCTTGAAGCCGAAGAAGGCAGCGTGTTGAGATGCGGTAGATCTCTTGTCTTTCGAGAATATTCCTGTGAAAGGAACACAATCTCTGAGGATACAATGAAAGTTATGATGATTATGATGATAGTGTGTTTTTATGGCGCAAGGGCACCTGTGGCCAAAGAGCGCCATGACACAAGGTATTTACCCATTTCCCAAGCATTCCACCCTGAATAACCCGAGCACCAGGCCAGGGGAAGCACATTGAAAGTGCTTGTCAACGGTCACGGGTAGAAAAAGCACAATGAATAGCTGATAAGTCCATATGGTGCAAAGTAACATGTTGATGTTAACCATTCTTCTATGCATTTTGCTTCATTCACAAGGATGGCGCATTAGTTGCCTGAAATAATGCTTCGTCGCTAAATTCACTTATGTGACTGGGAAACACTGAATGTGGGCTGCATTGAATGTCGAACAATGAGAAAAGTCAGTAAGTGTCATAGACAAAATATGACGCCAGAAATGGCGCCCATAGAAAGGTGTGCAAGTAAATTTTTTTTCTTCGGTTAGAAAACATTTTACAAAATGTTGCCGAGGCCTCACAAGGCACAAAAACATGCACTAAATATAAAGATCTTAAATTCTGTGACTTTTCGTGAGAATGTGCGTGCTGTTCTTTAATATAGCCATGCGTGAACTCTAAAATGATGTTCTCTTTCTTAGAGGCCACAATAAGGAAATTAGGAAAAGCGTTCTCGTGAAGCTCTCTGCTAGGTGACTTCGGCGATAGTTGGCCACAACGCCTTAAAAGTGCAGTGAGGTTAATTTCTTAGGTGCCTATTTGTCAAGATGTCACAAATTTAACAAAGTAAAAACGGCGGTTTTAATGTTGATAGATCAGCCACCATATTATACAGACAAATAGTTCTTGTTTATTTCATACTTCTCTCAATAAACTTTAAAGAAAGAAATCAGCGAGTGATATAAAAATCTTATTTCCGCTGCTGAAAAAGAGGTCAACGCGTGTACAAAATAAAACTCAACTCGCACTCTGCCGCGCCCTGCTTTTATAGTTATTAGAGACAAAAATAAATTAGATACTGGAAGCCGAGAGAAATCCAGCGCCTTTTATTCATAAGAGAATATAGCAAGATAATGCTGTATCTAAAACATAAATATATCCCCTAATTCGACATAGTTCGTAATCTGTGGTTCCAGTCCGACACCTCTAACATCTACTACTCTATCGGTAGGAGGTGCTCTTTAGGGCAGCAAACAAAGGTGGAAAGCAAATAAGCGCAAAAAATAAAAAGAACGTCTGTGTTGGACATCAAAACCAAAGATCGTTATCTGGACACGTTGGTGTAGTTTCGGTTCTTTACACGCGCTTTTTTTCGCGCTTCTAAAAGTGCGATGAGTTTTTTTCACCTCTACAAAAATTTGAGGAAAACATCTACAGCACGGATATTTCGCTATTTCGTTTTTCACAGCACGCATTTCTGAACATTCCAGGGCATTTCTAGGACCTATCGGCAAGCGCCAGGGCTATTCATTGTGTTATCGCAATCACCCAAATGCAGAAATTTATCAAATATTAAAATAACAACGCCGGTCATTTTTATTTTCTTTTAGCGTGATTCTTTTCACTTCGCCTTTGGTCTTAAAGAGGCACTGTGCTAAATACATTAGGATCAGTTATTGTATGCGATGAAGGCGCATGTAGAGGGTTTACCAGAGTGCTTGGGACATATCGTTTGCACTTTTGCCTCGAAGATGTGCGTTTATGGTAGCACCCAAACTCAACTCTGCAGGATGACGAGGTGTCTGCTGTCCTCTGAAATTATTTGTAGCTTTATAACGCCGTAAGTGCCAGAGAATACAGAGCTAAATCATACCCAAGTTCACGCTGCCTTAGACTGAGGTTTTGTAAAGCGAAATTGGTGCATGGCAGGTGTGTGAGCAGCTGAATGTTCCATGTAAACGTATGTTGCCCCCTATTCAGGCAAGTGCACTTGCACGATTCGCCGTGGGGTGATGGCTGCCTGCAAAGCGTTAGAGCGATTAGCAGCGGGCCAAGAGCAGCCGGCACGTGAAGGGTGGCATGACGGCAGTGATTAAGCGTGGTCCGGGGTGTATGACGCTCCAAACCCGACAGACATACAGCTCATAGTAAGAAACACCACAACAGTCTGTGCACATTAGTATTGCAAGACCACGCCTTTGCCAAACCACTGAAAATTTCCCTTCGGGGTTGTAAACGTCTGAGGTCTTTAATGATGGTCTGAGAAAAAAGTGGCGTGTTTCACCTCACGCATATAAGTGCCACAATCAGTATTTGTAGATCGTGAAAGAGGACGTTGTGGAAGTTCTTCAAGGTTAACATCTATACCACCGACTTTCTTAAGTTGTCTTGTCAAAGTAGCCAATGATAAAAGTGCAAGTGCATCAATAACGCCTTTCGTCAAACACAGGGCGACTTAGCGATGGAGCGTATGAGACATTTACAGTTATACCTCTATCACTCATGTCAATGCTTATTATACCAGTGATCTGTATTTGAACCATACTATAAGCATGTGACCTGAGCTAATGAACTGAATACCTAGAATAGAATGGGCGCATTTGAGCTGATTATTCTGTAAGCTGATATCAGGAACAAAAATGTAGCGTCATGAGGAAAAGCTCTTCTATGCAGCTACAGAATACTCAACTAAATCGAACCTGGACAAAAGACATCTTTAAAGCTAAACTGAAATTATAATCTGTCGATTGGTAAAAACAATAAACTAAGATAATTGAGAGGAAAAATGACTTCACACGATGAAATTTTTATAAAGTCTTATTTCTTTTATTCCTCTCTGCTCTACGCTGCCAATGCGCATTAAAGCTAATATGTAAATAGCACTGGAAGCCCCTAATGTATGGCGGAGGCTTTGCAAGTATTGCGGCTCATTATCGGCGGCTTCAGCGCGAGCGCTTACAAAATTTTCTACGAGAAAACCACGCGTGACATCCTTGAGAGGTGGAAAAGAATGATGGCCAGCCAATCACATTCAGTGCCACTGCTAGCGCTGCATCATGAGCATTCAGATGGTGGGCCGCATCGTAAGTAAAGGAAATGCACCTATAAGAATTGGGATAACAACGTTGGGATGGTCGGTGTTTTTCTTAATCCGGAAGTTTGCACCTAAGCTTTAAAATAATGAAGAATGGTTTTAGTTTGAATGTGAACTAATAACTAATACAAACATCCATTCTTTTCCAAGAAAACCAAAAAATAGTGGCATCCTTTATTATGCGAACAAGCACAGGTGGCGCAATCAATTTATTTTAGCGCTCGCTCGCAACCGGGCCGCCTAGTAATAATACCGGTGAATAGAGCACGCATATCCCCTCAGACCTAGCGATACATCAGGTGAGGGGTTTGCACGGTACGCCAAAATCTTGATGTGATAGCATTCAGATTGTCACCTTGCATACACCAACTGAGTTCTTTGTAGCAAAATTCTCTGATTGGTTGAGGGGGTGGTGACGTTATCAACACCACCAGATTTGAATATCCGATTATTAGTATGCTCCAGTACCTTTCAATGAATTGTTATAAGAGGATTGTATTATTCAAACCTACCTTTTGCACCTTAGTGCACCCTCTGTTCCCCGCTAATCCACCATAATTTATATTCTAAGGTGTGCCTACTTATGTTATTCATTGGAATATTTGGTGGTGGGCCAACTTCGAATTGCTAGCGCATTTTCTTCGATGATAAAGTTGTTACGGACGCGAAGTTTTCTTTTTTCTTTTATTTAATCCTAGAAAGATCTCGAGCCAGTTCTACTTGTTTCATTTATTTTTTAATTACTGATATCTTGATCCAAATATACAAAATTTCGAATCTCTGAACTTCCCAAGATCCCTTGAGGTCATGCTGATATCACACTACATTAACGGCAATTTTCATTTGTTCAAATCCCGCAAACCCTGTTGCCATCAATAAAAACTGTATGGTGAAGCGAAATGCGCGTGCTGGTGGATACTTTTTGCTGAGTAACGGCAGGAGCACTTTTCAGTTGCAGGAAGATGTACTTAAGGAAAACCGGGTGACGCATCAACTAGGATTTAGGAAGGAACGCCAAAAATGTAAAGGGTCATTGTTACGAGAAAGTGTATAAGGGTGTTAGCCTTGTCCGGCAACTGGTCTCTTGTTCTTAAAAGCCTGTTGAGATCAAGGAAAGAAAAAAAAGGTGTCAAGAAGACAATTTTAGGCCCATAATAAAGCGCTTGGCTTGGGTACTCGCGCTGGCACGACTGGCATTTCCCTCTCTCACACAGTGCTGGCTCATTTCGTGCATGTAAGCGTATTTACTTCACCACGAACAGAACCATTCAGAATAGAGTTTATTGAATGTTCAGCGCTCCTCCCGAGGGCACCTTCCTATGTCGACCTGTTTATTCTTTTTGTAGCGATAGCTACATTACGGTAGCATTTCGAGCCTTCAGCGTGGTGGCGCCGCCACCCTGTGGCTGCGCTGCCACCCTGTGTGGTTCCACTCGGCCAGCTGTAGCTATCGCGTCACTACAGGTTTAACCAGAGCTAAACCACCGCCAATTTTTTTTTCACCCTTCAGTTATGTCAGAACATTTGTCTGATGTGTGAGAAGTATAGCAATGAGTCACAATATACCGAAAGACCTCATACTAATAAATTAAAAAAGAAAGGACCTACCATCGTTGAGCAAGGCTCTCTCAGCTTGGTCTATTCCCCGCACTATACTCAGGCTCGCTCTGCCAGCGATGTCCAGATCCTCTGGTGTAATATCAGGCAGTGATAAAACAATAGTTGTGGTCCCCTTTGGAGGCCGGCGTACTGCACCTGCGTTCAATAGTCGGAGTACGGCACCGCTCAAATCCGATGCCGGACATCGCACTTTTCAAACCATCGTAGGGCCACGAAAGGTATATTATTAACTTTATAACTAAAAGCAAAAGAATGGCATCATATGGAAGTAGTCAAATGTTCAAACAAATTCACCGATATCTATTAAAAATGTTAGAAAATTTTTTAGTTCTCCTAATGTTGTTTCGAACACATTCTTCTCGGTGCTCTCTTGACCTATATGATTTCCCGCTTTCTATCAACAACTGGTTTAGAGACTCTCCTTGAGGTAAGCCTTCAGTAATGAAAAATATAGGGCCATATAGGCAACCTTCGCAGTATAAAGTACAAAATTTGAAAATTTCGTAACCTAACTCATTGCCAGAGGTACATAAGCAGCGACGATGAAAGAGTAAAAGGAAAAATTCGAAAATACCAATTTTAAGAGATTCCCAGGTACACCTACACCTCATACTTTACCTAAGATTTTCTGATATGATTAAAAATAGGCTTTCTGAGGTTTTCAGGCTCGCATTAGAGACACGGATTGCGTAGAAGGCTCCTTATAGACTCTCGTTCACTTACTCTGTCGCGCTGCAGGAGGTGTGCTCAGAGGACAGCACACGCGGTTTCCCTTCTGCCCGCACAGGGATCTGGCGATGTCTTGGACGTCGTTGAACTGGAAGACGCAATGTCCCAGGCCCCGGCAGATTCCTGGCTGGCCATCCGCTGTTTGGCATGGTTCTTTGTTGCCTCCGCCGCGGCCTCTTCCTCCACCTCCACCTCTCCCTCCTCCCCTGCCTCTGCCCCTGCCCCTGCCTCGACCTCGGCCTCGACCCCTTCCTCGACCGGGACCACGGCCTTCGGCGAATTCGAAGTCTCCTGCACTCGTTTGACAGAGACGCATTACACTTGGCTGCGAATTGATTTGAAGTGGCAGACGAGTGAAGGCTGTGACCAAGTGGTGGTCAGAAACACTGACGTAATGAAAGGAGAGGGTTCTGTCGATAATAACGTCAAGTTCAAAACGGTAGCATACTTAATTTCGGGCTCTTTCAGCTACGCAGAG
Source organism: Amblyomma americanum (assembly GCF_052857255.1). Taxonomy (NCBI): domain Eukaryota; kingdom Metazoa; phylum Arthropoda; class Arachnida; order Ixodida; family Ixodidae; genus Amblyomma; species Amblyomma americanum. Next base: position 96,513,109 of record NC_135505.1, read on the forward strand.
CGCTAAGAAACTAGTGTTGCAAGATAACGGCAGCGCCACTACGACAGCACAAAACAAAGCGACACATGCGCTCATGCGCACTCTTTCTGGTGCTTTTGTGGTCGGGCCACCATTTTCTTGCTTCATGGAACAACTCGGCAAGCAATCTCTTATTCTGAACAACTACGTTCTATATGACGAACTGGCTAGCAAAAGGTTCTCATGGTAAGGTTCACTTATTGTTTAAATGTGCCTCGTGTGTTAATCATTGAAAATACATGACCAAATTTTATGTTGCTAGGTTGGCCTTCATGCTATATATAAAATGTCTGGAGTAAGCCAACAATTTCCCGCTTTAGTTGTTGCTTTCAAGCATTCTTTGGTGCGGTTTTATTGTTTTCAGATCAAAATAAACCCAATGCGCTTCGAAAACTGTTATGGAAATATGCGCTTTCGCGCCACAATTTTAACATTTTGAAAGGTTTCATAATGGAAGGGAGTCGGCTATACAAAAACAAAATGAAGACAAGAACCGTTAGTGAATGCAATGGTTCTGGAATGACCCCAGGCGCCATGTTGACAAGACTCTTGATGCCGAAATAGCGTCGAAACCGCATTACTGTACAAACATTATGTGTACTATGCCTTAAAACCTCGACGGCTTCGTTGCCACCCAAGTGCTGATTGATATCCTTACAAACCCGAACACTGTCATCACTCATCACAGATCCATCGCCAAGCTCCGTGGCCTGCTTATTGACTGCAGCATTATGTAGAAGGCATTCCTCAGTTACGCCGCTTATGGGGTTGTCGACATGGCGGGGAGGGAGCGCGTATTCACTTAAATTGTGTCTACAGTTGCGCACAATATTTTAGGCGAAAAGAAACGAACCACTGTAAAATAAATTCAAGAATATAGCTGCAACCGTCATTTCTGGACATGCTGTCTACGCTTCCGAATGAGACGTTTTTCTGAAGGCGCGAAAGAAAATTTTCCCACATCTATGCGTGCTGATCAGGAAACAATCCGCATTCAAAATATGTAGAACTGGTCAAGAAGACTTCGTACACTCTTAAGCTATGGTCAAATGTTCGTAAGCTCGATGCCGATGTCTTAAATCTTGGTGCCGCCAAGCTGAAGCTGCATATTGGTGTATATGAGTGAAGGTACCATGAGCGACAGTCAAACACTTTATGTGCCATAGAATGCATTTTGTACATTTATTTCTTGCAGTACAAGGGCCACTACCACCTCAGACACGAATGAATATCCGGTGTAGAAAGGGCGCTTTTAGTTGCGTTTCTATTTAACACCACACCAACAAAAATGTGGTGTTTTAACGAGAATACGTCACCCACTTCTCGATGAATGACGCTTTCGTTGTTACCGGCGGTTCCTTGAGTGCCCAAAACCTTACTCATGCAGCTGCGGCAGCAGCACCACAGCGAAAACGAAGTTAACTTAACGTTAACTAAGATGCGATGTCCTGCTTTGCTGCACATTTGAATGGTATGATGCTTAAGAAGTATAATTCCACAACTACATTTCGCTGTCATGCTCCTCAAGTCGATTTTTGATGCTCTTTACTCTTTCGAAGGTGCTATGAAAGGCAACAATCATGCAAATGTTCATTTCCTAGGATATGCCAGAAAACTTCATAATATGTCATTGTGATCATTAAAATATGTCCAATAGATAGTGCCATCATTTATTAATATATTAATCAGATACAATTCACATAGTTAAGGTTACTTTAAGTGTTGCTGTCAGATAAATGTTACACTAACATTATCAGTAATTTGCGTTTTGCACAAAATTTGCGGTGGCTTGTTGATTAAAGAAGAGTAAAAAGTTATACCTCCTCCCCTCTGTGCAATGGCCAAGTCAGCAAGGACGACAACGAGTAGGAACAGGTAGAGGATCCGCATCTTAGCCCCAGCAGATAGCAACAACTCTTCTCGGATGTCACTTCCCCAATGCTTGTAGAGATTTAGAGCACCCTGGAAGGGCATGTGGTCAGGGGTTAAAATGCGTCGCATTTTAGATTAGGCGTGCAATGCTAATAATATCGATCTATTATTTTGACTTCTAGTTAAATATTCTCGATGGCTATTTGGGCGGCTAAGAAAACGGCTTCTAATGTTTCCCTTTCATTATCTGCTGAGAAATCTTAATTTAACAGGTGTAGGTCTTCCAATTCGAGTAACACTGATAATTGAGCTAGTTGGTACATCATTTTAATACTTTCAAAAGCGCTGCGACAGGGGACACCAAGAGAAATAAAGAAAACGAAGGAAAAAAAAGTTTTCCAGTTCTTTCCTCCCAAATGCGACTGCCGCGGCTAGGTTTTCCAAGCCGCAGCCTTTTGCACAGGGCCAGAACGCCATAATACGTCTAACATGCGCGATAGCAAGACCGTTTATAGATCCACTTCCTTAGAACACTTTTGCTGTAACATCGCGGATCCATAGTAAACCGATCAGTGTCATTGTCCGAACAACTCCTCAGAAGAAAATTTTAAGATATTTATTTGCTTACTCTAACAACGAGTTCGGGTTTCACTAAGTCAGTGGCCCTTCAAGGATTTAACTCGGTTTCGGAAGCACCCCTTTCTCGGTTAATTTCGAGCATGGAGACGTAGGTATGCATTCTTTGTGAATGTTCGTGTATATTCTCCGTGAGTCTTTGTCCGTTAAGCCCACAGTGGTTCTCCAAAGATTATGAACCAACTAGCTCTTTTAAGAGTGTTACTCGAATGTATTCATTTTCGAATGCCGACATAAATCCTTCTTATAAAGGCAATAATGACATGCGTGGTTAAACTTTCTGAAGCTTGGCATGGGCTATGAAAGACATAGCTGTGACGGGCTCTATATTCATCTTGGCCAGATTCTATATGATGACGTATATTGGCATCGAGCAGCAAACAGGTGTTTTTAAAGCACTCCTACATTGAAGCGCTGTCATCTCTGGCAAGTATGAATTCTATAAATTGTCTTGACAAGCTAATTACTTAGCCTTTAAATCACTAAACAGGGTTATGAACTATGCCCAGATGTTGTGCATGACAAAATAATATTTACATTTTACTAGTGCGTTTCTTATATAATGCGCACTCACCGCGGTGACTTAGCGGATTTCACGTTCAGCTGCTCAGCTCAGGGGAGCGAGATAAATGCTCGGTAGCGGTTTCCAAGTTTCAACATGGGCGAAATGCAAGAACTCTTTTGCGCTGGATGATATCAATGCCAGTTAAAACCCCAACTAGTTGGCATTATTCTGCAGTCTTTGTCTGCGACGCCTCTCGTTGCCTATGTCTCGCCTTGAAACATTTAAGCCTGCATGCCTCGCGAAAATGAAACCTCTTGATCTAGGTAGCCCACCTGGTATCGATCATCAAGGTGAAGTTTTATATAGAAATTTTAGCAGGAAAATTTAAGCCGCACGTTTGAAAAAATGAGTCTATAGTTGTGTCTGACTTGATCACCTCATGATAATTCAGTGCACAAAGACTAGGCACAAAAACATTGGAAAATAGGCTCACCTGTGACTGCAGGTGGCGACGAGGAGCAAACCTTTCCGAAGTTTCTGCTGCCAAAGGCAGCCAGACGACTAAGTCCGCTACTCCGCACGGACTCGCGACTACCAAACGGAAGTTTGCAGGGAGGGCGTCATGGAGATTTCAAGAGCCGTCATAAAGTACACTCTACAGCTTTACAACTCGCGTCACCAGCAACTTGACGGGACGCCCGCCGGAGTCAAGGAAAGAGACCCTCCGCGTACCTCATGATTCCTCCTGCATAGCTCTCTTTCTCAACTTGGGAAAGGCCCCCGTTTATGTCTGTGTCACGTGGGATGCACACGCAAAAAAGTACGCGCATGCAAAGAAAAGCCTCTTCTTTCGTATTCTTTCTTGCGCTGCCCGTACCAGGTATGCGCACGTCGGCGACATGCTCGCAAATGATTTCAGGAAAGAGGATGCAGCCGTTGCGAAAGGCTGCGAGAGAATGCATTTCATTGAAGCTATCGCGTCCGGCCCCGCGCCTTCACCTTTGCACGCATTGGTCCTTCGCGCACTTGTGCTTTTTATCGCGCGCGATTACCGCCGACCCCGCTTTGGTGTTTGTGCGGCAAAGACGACTGAAATATAGGTCTTGCCTGCAAGCGAACGGTCAAGGACTCGAAGGCAGACGCGCCGCGTGTTACGCAACTCTTTCCCGCGGTAAACGGCGCACGACTACAAGCGATGAATCCTTGTCCTTCCAGCGCCTCATGATGGCTGCCTGCCTTGAGAGGAAGCTTTGTTGTTATTTGGATGCGCGGGTACAACGATCACGATAGGGAGGAAAAGGGATGCTCTCAAGCTAGTAAATGCTTGATAGTTGATGCGCTGAAACAGCATCGACGTTCCTACTGGAAGAAATGCGACCACATTTTCTACTCGACTTTACCGTACAGTTACAAAGGCCATGAATAATTTTTAAAAATATAGGTTTTCATGTAAACAGATCCGTTTGCAGCATAGTAGCACTAGTGTTGGCAGTCGCGAAAAAAAAAAACAGACGAATCATGCCGACAGTTAAGTGACTGAATCAATTATAACTGTTAACTAATAAACTAACATCAACTGGCGCCTGCTTGCAGTTAGAGACATCTACCTGGCTGTTACTTAAGAGCCATACCAGGTTTTATATTTTAGAAAACAAGATCATCTTTGCCGCTGTGACTTAACTAATTTGAACCATATTTTGCGTCATTCGAAAACCACTCGCCTGCGGGGAGCGCGGCGCGATGTCAATCAAAAAGCTCCTCTCCGCGACGAACGTTAGATGGAACAATCTCTGCCGCGCTGGTGATGCGGCGCTTGCATCTCCTCGCCACTTCGCCACTCCCATACGCGCGGGTCTGAGACTGTCACGTGGTACGTAGGTCCCAGAGTGCCGTCATTTGATTGACGTCGAGTTGCGATCACCGCTGGCGGGCGGTTTTCGAGTGGAGCAAATTATGGTCCAAATTATTTGAGCCAGAGTAACCAGGGTAATTGAGTTTTCTAAATTATAAAAACTTTAATGACTATTACTAACAGCCGGCTATAAATCTTTAATTGCAAGCGGGCGCCCATCAATAATGGTCAGAAGTTAGGAAATCTCTGTACTTGTTTATTGCCAAAGCAGATTATCCGATTACCTTCTGAACGTTGAGTATTGTGTGAAACGGCAAGTTTTTCATACAATTCTAACACTTAGGTAGTTAGGTAAGCGGCAAGTAAAATTTCAGCCCAGTAATTGTTTGCCCGTTCGAAAAAAATGTTCAGAAAAGGCAACAGTAACCAATATTCCGATGTGTTCTTTTTTTCTTCACATCTGATAGGAATAGTCGTCCCTGCCAGTGTTTCTGATCAGCGATGAGTAATATTTCCATTCCTAGTGCAGTGATAATGATGTTAGACGCTTGTTTTTTCTAAAGCTACATTTTTCACTTAGCTGCAAAGAACAGCTGACGCTTTGAACATTGCGCATCGGGATTTCGTAACGCTTTCGCCATTGTAGTACGGATGGCGGCACTCCTTTCTCACGGCTGACACCTGCCAGGGGACGACATCCACTCTTGGCGTCTGCGCCAAGAGATGTAAATTTTGTTTTTGGAGCCTGAAATCTCTGTATCGAGAATTAGAGATTAATTTTTTATTGATGACTGACTGACTGACATACTGTTTATTTGTTCATTGGTTTAATAATTTATTTATTGACCCTTAACTGCTGAACAAGCAGTTTGCCATTTTTCAGGGATGCCATAGTTGAGGGCTAGAGCTTAGTTAAGGCCACCGGGGCCACCATGTATGTATGTATGTATGACGCTTCAAAACGCCCTTAACGGGAGGCGATTTCGGACAAGTGTCTAAGTGCGAACTATGAAGAAAGCAAACAGCATAACAGCTACTCACGTGCTGACGTACACCTTGGCACAATTTGAAGATTAGCGCACCAAGGCACAGCCTGGTGTAAAGCCACCTACTCTTCCTCAAAAATTACAGTAGAGGATAGTTCTTCGAAATAGTTATTTTTGTATGTACCCCATCACCTTGTAAGCATAAACTACGCTAACTGCGCGGAAATCAGAAAAGATAAGAACGCATTGATCACCTTCAAATAGCGACATAATAAACAGCTCTCTGCACCGTCTCGAAAGTAACCATTTACTGTTGCCATTCAAGACACGTCCTTCATAACGCGTGCCTACTCATCCTGAAAAGAATGGTGCGTTTCCATTTCATGACTTCAGCCTTATACGTGTTGGAGTGGTGCGTAAGAAATTATGTTGTCTACATTGGACATTGCAGTCCTTAGTTAACGAGATAATTTTACGGAATCTCAAAACAGTGCATCTTTTTCTTTTGCCTCTACACCGCGAGCAGTACTCCTGCTTTTAGAATTTTATCCTTGCTTTGATTGGTAGCCTCTCTGTACAATAAACTTGCACACGAAGGAACGTCTGCAAAAAAAATTTCTATTAGGTGTATCTTAAAACTGATATGATAAAGAATTTTCTTGCATCTAAAGTTCGACGGCTTCACTGTCCTTCGCACTCGCACCATAAAGCCCTTAGGCTTAACAATACAAAAACTGACGTATAAAACTTCACGCTTAAAAACGTAGAAGTGCTTACCAGTAGACCACGGCCTTCAGCTGCATGATGCCCTGATGTCAACCATGTAAGCACATACGCAAAGAAAGAGACGTTGCTTTCTGACAAGAAGCAAGAGGATGCAGAGGCGCAGCTTTTATCGTCAAAGGTGGTTCGTCCATGGATGTAGTGCTGGAGTCTACCCTTTTCGTCAGCGCTGTCTCGTCTCGACGTTTCCGGTATCAGCACAGTGAGGCATTCCGAAGCAGCGGCTGTTGCGTGTTCATGACGAGTGGAGACTCCTTTACGAAAAACTCTCTGAGGGACGTTGAGAAGCTTACGCGAATCAATTGTACATTACGTAACTGCACAAATTGCAGGTTCCGGGAAGCTTGGCAGATATCCGAGGTAAAAGGTTTCAGCACAGCGCTGCGACGCAACGATGTCGCAAGCGCATTTTGTGTTCTTTATTTTGTGTATGGAAACCCAGGCGTACCGATACCAGTAGAAATCCTGCACAAGATTTGCGTGTACAGGGTTTCAATTTCCATTGCATAACCCCTCTTGAAGTATTTATCTACGTGACGGAGCCTGTAATTGTGAAAGTTTTTCATTAATAGATAAAATAGCCTAGTGGTGTCAAGTTGTTTTAATTATTTTAGGTACGTAATGTCTGAATACTGCCATTATGATGACGAAGACAGTAATAAAAAAAGAGTGGTAATAGTTGTATTTCAAACATTTATGCGCTCCTCAATCGCTTCCATGTCAGAATGTCTACGGCCTTCTGTTATCGTTGTTATGTAACGGGATGTCGGCTCTAGAAGATAAACTTTGATAGCTGCCCCTGATGGCTGGCATCGTGTTAAAACAGACAGAAATAAGAAAAAAAAAACACTTTCTTCTGCGAAAGGAACTTGAACTGAGTATTGCATTCTCTAATAAAACCACCAACAAGCTTGCTGGTCTTACAGGATTCTGATATTCACTTTTTGCTCAGCTTTAAAATCACAAAAGTTCTGAGGCAGCAGTCGAAGACAAGAATCTTCGATATTCGGATATTTCTGAAACGTTTCCTATATTTTGACTGTTTTTTACTTTCACTGCTCGAGATGGACTGCGCCTTAATTGCAGATAAAACTGATTTTAAAAGCAAACAGTTTTGTTTCGACGCTCGATTGAAGACCGTGGTGCCAATAACAGGAAAGTTCGCTATAACTTGTCGTACATCAGTGATGCGGTAAGCAACCGTCAATGAACAGCGCATAGCAAAAAAAAAAAAAGACTAGCTTGATTCTCCGTAGCTTTCTTTTTATCCCGAGCAAAAAACTGACTGGTTAGTGCATTTTACGCTTTTTTGTTATTTGACTTTAAAATAACCGCACCACTCTCAGTAAAACTGTCTTCTATAACATTAGGACCGGGTAGATATCGATGCGGGTCATCTTAAATTTTTCGTCAATGTCCTTGGACAAGTTACAATACGCCGTGATGCTGAAATGAATTGTGAGCTCTCACTGCATCACTATTCATAGCGCACAGCACTGCTTTCACTAGTAAAAACACACTGACCATCAACGACTTCCTTTTCGATGTTTTGTAGCATGTCGGGGCAACAGTGCGATCTACTAAACGTCTAGACAGGCTCACCCGCGTTTGCTTAATGCCACAAAGGCCAGGCTGCAAATTCCCCAAGGACGCCGAAATGGGACAGAGCAGCGGTGGACCGCAGACACTCCTGATGGAGCAACGCGAGCGCATGGCTGGTGATGTAGAGGCCTCCGCATAAAAAAAAAAGGGGGGAGTGGGGCAAAAGCGGGGTAAAGAGAGTGGCGAAATCCGGGCTAGCGACGCCGCCGCGTCTCGCAGGTGGGGGCGCGTGCCGTCTTTCGCCTTTCTTTCTGTCCACGCTGCCTCCCCTCTCCAGCCTTGTCGTCCGGACCGGCAGCTGAATTTTCCTCGAGCGCTACGCTGCGCCGTCGTCTAATGGAACACGGAAAGTTAGAATATGTGCCACCACGCCCACGCTCTTGATAGTAGCGTCTGCGTCTAAAGAGCGGCAAGAGCTGTAAGAACATAAAGGAAAAGGGTGTTTGCGTACGTGCTCAGCCATGTGCTACAATAGGATGTTTACTTATGTGTACGCAGTTTACCTCGCGGCGCGTAGGCCCGCTGGACCACTACTCTGTGCAAAAGGTTCGCAAAAGACTGGTTGCTATGACGTTTGAAATGCAGCGGTTTGAAAACTCTTTGCTATTTCGCTCATCCTTGAAACCCCTGCAGGCAATTTAGAATTACAGAAAAGTATCAATTCTAGCCCATCTAGAGGGTTTAAATACTTTTTCCCAGTCTCCGACCATAATGAGGGTATTTCTGCGCACGGCATAATACCCATATAACGTGGGTAGATGACCTAGAGAGAAATGGTATATTATGCGGAAAGAAACGGGTCTTTTAGGAGAGACAGGATAAAAAAATTCAGTCTGTGATGAAAAGAAGTGCAAAGGTGAAATTTCAATTAAGTTATATTTATAATTTTGTTCAAGTACCCTAAGAATTAAAAGTATGAGCGACCTAATGATATATGTGCTGAGAAGAAACATTTTTCGGTACTTTATATTCCCTTGTTCTTTTTTGTTATCTTCGATCTAGGCGCTGTATTTTTGGCACGCACGGCAAGTCTTAACATAGTGTTCGACCACTGTAGCAAGCCTGTACCAATAATGCTTCTGACGTACCCGCTTCAATGTGCGAGAAAAACCGAGGCGGCAGGAAGAAAGCTTGTCGTGGCAATCGTGCAGAACATTGTCTCAAAGCACACGAGCAGGTACGGAGTGTCCGTGGCGCTGTAGATTCTTAATGTAAAGGATGCACCCCCCCCCCCCTCTTCCCGCAAGCAGAACGAAGACAGCCCGAGCGTGATGAACCGGGGCGGCGACGAGGCGCGGCATTCGAGGTACTCTATGAGAGCGGAGGGGCGCAGCTCGGCGTCTCTCTGTTGTTGGGCAAACGCAGACGCGGCTGAAGCGTCGAGAAAAGCGGGATCGTCTTCTATGGCAGCAGAGGAGGTCGCGGTACGGGCATGGGACAGGCAGTCTGCATCTCTGTGTTTGTTGCCAGACTTGTACACGATGCTGACATCGAATTCCTGCTACCGGAGGCTCCAACGAGCTAGCCTACACGATGGGTCCTTAAGGTTCGCGAGCCAAGAAAGCGAGTGGAGATCGCTCACGATTTGAAATTGGTGACCATACAAGTACGGGCGAAATTTCATTACCGCCGAAATGACAGCAAGGCACTCCTGTTCCGTGGTAGAATAATTCGCCTCAGATCGCGACAGTATGCCCCTTGCATAAGCAGTCATGTGCTCAACACCATCTTGCACTGAGCGAGGATGGCACCCAGGCGAACACTGCTAGCATCGGTGTGCTGTCCCGTGTCCGCCTCCGAGTGGAGATCACTCGCGACTTGAAATGGGTGACCATACAAGTACGGGTGAAATTTCGTTACCACTGAAATAACACCATGACAGTCCTGTTTCATGGTAGAATAATTCGCCTCAGATCGCAACACTGTGCGGCTTGCGTAAGTAGTCAAGTGCTCAACACCATCTTGCCACTGAAGGAGGATGGCGCCCCGGCCTATATTGCTAGCATCGGTCTGCACTCCCGTGTCCGCCTCCGCGTCAAAGTTGCCAAGGATGGGTGTAGTTTGGAGGCGTTTTCTTAGATCGTCGAGGTCCTTCTCTAATCTTGCGCAAAGATGAAAGGTTTCTCGTCTTTTGTCAAGCGAGTTAGAGGGTCGGCTAGTTGCTAGTAGTCTGGCACAAAACATCTGCAATAGGCGCAGAGATCCAAAAAGCGGAGCACAGCACGCTGATCAGTGGGGGAGACGCAGCGACAGCAGCCGTCTTGTCAGCGTCAGGGCAATGTGATTAGCTCTCACGACATGCCATAAAAATTTCAGACGTTGGAACGCAAAGTGGCATTTTTCTAGTTTGAGCGACAGGCCGGCCTATTTTATGGCCTCCAGTACTGCACACAGGTGCGTGAGATGCTCGTCGTAGGTGGCAGAAAAAATTACAACGTCATCAAGGCAGACAAGGCAGGACTGCAATATGAGGGCAACAAGGACAGTGTCCATTTCAGACGTTAGAACGCAAAGTGGCATTTTTCTGGCTTGAGCGAGAGGCCGGCCTATTTTATGGCCTCCAGTACTGCACACAGGCGCTTGAGATGCTCGTCGTAGGTGGCAGAAAAAATGACAACGTCATCAAGGGAGACAAGGCAGGACTGCAATACGAGGGCAGCTAGGACAGTGTCCATCATTCTTTGAATGGTGGCAGGTGCAAACACAAGCCGAAAGGTTGCACCTTGAGCTCATACAACCCGTTGAAAGTAACGAACGCTGCCTTCTCGTGGTTGATTTCATCCACCTCAATCTGCTAGTGCCCACTGCAGAGGTCCAGAGAGGAGAAGTACCAAGCATAACGCAGCCAGTTGAAAGTGTCATCGATTCGAGACAACGGGTAAACGTCCTTCTTAGTAGTTTGGTGAAGTCCTTCTTAGAAGTTTTGTGAAGTTTTGTGAGGGCTTGTAGACGGCTGTGTAACATCATGCCGGAGCATGTCGTCAACATGTAGACCTATCGCCTCACGTTCTTTCTTCGACACTCAATAGGGGTGTTGACGGATAGGAGGTTCACTGTCATCAACTCTTATGCGAGGTTTTCTTATGGACGTCTACCTTACCTTAGAGGTGGTCGCATAGCAGCCATTAAAAATAGTCAAGGATTGTTTGCGGGTGGCGTTGCTAAGAGTGTTCAAGTAATGGTTCAAGTTAGCCTTAACTGTTCGACTAGTTACCCCTGGAGAAGTGTCCCTGACGTGGACAACACGCAGTTGGCGGCAGACTCGATAATTCCATCGAAATAGGCGACGGCTATATTCTTCGGCAAGTGGCGCTATTCAGTGCTAAAGCTCGCGACGAGAAGCTGGGATCGATGGTTCTGCAGGGGAACGACGCCCAGAACGATGCAGGCTTGATGGCGCAGCAGTAACGAAAAGTTTTCTTCTGCGGTCCTTTTGATGCGCGGGGCTGTCGCAGTCCACCGTAAAAAAACAAGCTGCACAAAATCGTAGTGATGTGGTCGTCGGACACAAGACATACTGCCCTGACTAGCGCACTGTCGTTGGTTTTGGCGCATGGGGTGGAGAATATCCCCATGAGTTCACTGAGATGGACAATAGTGCCATGTTCGCGAAGAAAATCGTGGCTGCGGATCAGGTTCTTGGAGCACTAAGCAACCAGTGAAGATTATACTGCAAATCTCTATCCTAGCGGTGCACAACGCAGAGCGGCATCACCACATGGCTGCCAGCTGTCCGAATTTGTGTTCCGTGCCAGGGGGCGAGTACTCTTCTAAAAATGGTAGCAGGACCACGACTCAACGGAGAAATACGGGCCGATATGTAAGAGGACAGTCACATGGTCGTTGTCAGCGACGACTGATATTTCGGCGGAAACCATTTAACTTTCTAGAACGCGCGTTGTGGAAAGATTTGTACTAGAGGGTCGTGGTGCTCGCCGAAGTGGGGCGTCGAACAGAGGCTCTTATGGACGCCGGAAGGTAGGGGGTGGAAGGTCGGGTGAACGGTCTAGTCGTTGAGCGGAGGATGTTCAAATCGCGGAGCGACGACGGCCCTGCCCCCAGAGGTCGCCGTCCTCAGTTCCCGGCGCCGACTAGAGGCCTGCCGGAAGGAGGGCTGGCGACCTAGAGGAGAATTCCAACGGGGTGACGGCCATTCGGACAGCCGCTATAGCCAAGGTGCAAGGGGGACGTTAGCCGTAAGGTACTGGTCACTGTAACAGGATCGTTAACCATAAAGTGGCCGCGGTACGTCCGGTGAACATCCTCGCGGCCCATCAGACGATACGGGCAGTGGCGCGGTATGTGGCCGGATTCACCGCACTGGAAGAACAAGGGTCGGTTGTTCGGTGCGCACCACGCATGTGCTTTGCTGAAGGGTGGTCGCGCGTCAGAGTGAGGAGGCGAAGGAGAGAAGCGTTGATGTGCTAAAGGAGTAGTAGGAGGAGCAAGTCAGTAAAATGTCGGTGGTGCTCGCGCAGAGCTGCATAACCCTTCGCTGTACGTCTTGACGTTCGGCGCAGGCGGCGGCTTGGGAGCAGGCACATTCTGCCAACCCACGCTTGAGTAGAAGAAAACGAGGAAGACCAGCTGGTGCTGTCGCACAGCACGGCGGGGCCAGCAAATGGCTAACAGTGCGGCAAAATAATCTCAGACAGCCTCACTTGTCGGAAACTACTCCATTGCCGCAAGTTCGCCCATACGGGAAATATTCGAAGTGCCTTAGTTCAACGCCAATATTTTGTTCTAAATAATATTTTTTAACGTCATGCACAGCACAAGCTCCACTCATTTTGCGTTTTTACGCAAAAAATCAGTCCTATGAGCTCTGAGGTATGTTGTAGCGGTGAACTGTAACCAATTTTGCACACGTATTGATTGAAGTCATTTAAAAATTTAACTGACAGACGTAATGGCCTCAAAAGAATTAATCCACTGACATTAGGCCTTCATCTGCCATCAATATGATGCTCAGGGAACACAATGGCGTTGCTACTCTCAGAAACAGCAGATGATCAGAAAGCAGACGACAACGAAAATAATAGGAGTCTCGGGCACTAAATTTGAAATAATTGTAGCGAACCATGACGGCCGCGCCTGATGCCGCATAGGCAGATCATTGATAAAGCGCCGATGAAGACGAGGCGTCGGTGAAAGACGAAGTTTCACCGCGCTGCACGAGATCGCTTGTTTTTTTTTTTTTTTGGACTGGCCGTCGGCGCTGCCCGCCGTCCTGCTCGCCGTTTTGTGTCGCCCGCCGTGAACTCTTTCCCCTGACTTATTTGTGTACAAACGCCCTTTCATGATGTTTTGTTGCGCGCCCTTTTGTAACTCCTTCGCACAAAATAACAGTAAAACCTGGATGTATGACTCCCCCAACAAAACTTCCTTTATTGTAGTGCACTTCTCAAATCAGGCACTCCAAGTATGCAGATTTATGGCTGACCGACGTTAGCGCTCACGGCGTCTACAGGCAACGTTCTTGTCTTCGTTTTAAGTGCTCTCATTGAGTGGAATTATAAGAACTCACCCATCTGTCTAGGAGCCGCCAATTTTCACAAATGAAGGCCATGCTTATAGGTTTGCGTCGTTGTCTGTACCTTGAACGCGACAGCATTAAGGAGCTAATGCGGCAGGTAATCTGGTGTCGGCGTCGTTCACCAGGAGAGAACAAGCCAGGAAAAAACCCCAGTGAAGCAGCCTAGGAGGCATGTGGGCTGCCTAGGTCACATGAACATCCGGCGGCATCACAACCTGCCCACTGGATTGTGAGCAAACTGTCCACAGTGACAGGTGCCAGTTAAAGTAATGATTCGCAGCTCGGCAAGAGCAGCAAGGGTCGCAAAAGGCCCACTGGTGGCAGCACCGGTCATCGCAGGGCATTGCCGCATCGCTTAACCTCTACGCGATTGCACCAGGCGTCGTATGAACACTTACAGGTATCTATGAATAGAAAGTGGAGAATGACCATTTATGCACATATCAGAATTACCCCATTAGGCTATTGCGTCATATCCTTAAGCGGCAGCTTAAGTGCCTTCCCCCCTATTTTTTTTCTGTCGTGCCGGTTATAGCTGGGTAATTCAGTAATGGGTATTTACCACCAAGCGAGAGCTTCATATTTTTACCTCACACTGAAGGCCATGAGAACAAAGTGTAGTACAGTGTCAGTCGTGAGTTGACTTGCATAGGTAAAAAAGAAGAGAAAATGACTTCTGGAAACAAAAAGCTAAAGAGGAATTTATTAATACTACTCTTCCTTTATAGTTATTGCCGAAAACTTTTCTATGAACTGTAGTTACTTCTAACAAGCACCACTTGCATCTTTTATTTCTTGCCGCTTGAAATCTCGTTCACCACAAAGAGCACCTTTCATTTTCCTCTTTATACATTGGGGATTTCTTGGAGCAGTTGAATGCTTGTGCAAATCCCTCATCATTTTGCATAGTCACATTAACTCTGTGGGTGAGAAACAAATCCGAGCAAGTGATATTTTTAGAGGTCAGGATTCTTGGGTATCAGACAATAGAGTAAAAACCATGTCCTTGGGACAAGAAATTTTTTTTTGAGAAGACAGTCTTTTTTGCAAGCAAAACGCAAACGCTAACTTCAAAATAACATTTACTCTTCCGTATCATACATAAACACTGACTTAATAATGATGCAAACACAACTGCGCATTGTAAGACCTTAGTGCGACAAAGCAAACGGGACACTGATCCTAGTAAAAGTTGAACGGGGATGTTGGCAATTTCAAGAAAAGGTGAACGATGAGCCGCTAGATGGTAATAAATAGAAATTGGTCACAGCGCTACCAATCTCTGTATTTCAATAGTCGATTGGTACCTCAGGCTCACCTTCGCAAATCTAAACTGGCGAGGAGAGCTTCACATTGAAGGGCCTCACATTTTATTCGGCCACCTATATTTCTTTAAGATGTGTACTCACGTCGCATAGTATATAGGCGCCCTGCGTTTCGCCTCCATCGAACCGCGTCCTCGGTCTCAGCAGACCTGACCAGTCAGCTATTTACCAAACTCCAGCCGTCTACTACGCCTACTGTAAAAATGTCTCAAACGTGGATGAAGGCAGTTATGTTTCGGGTAGTTCTTGTCACTGGTTGCATAACCCAAAATTTTCACTATTTCTTGCTCGCTCGAGCCATAGCGGCCAGTGCTTCTTACGTAAGGCTGGTAACACGATAAGCGTAAGCAACGCAGGATGAGCTACTGACCAATACTTGAGGCCGGGAAGTAGTACTTTTTAAACATTGACGTGAGTGGGAGTAATTTACGGTGTTATCAGATCAAACACGCATAACCTTTAGAGAAATCGTACGCTTTGGGTGCTTTGTTTTTATTTCGTTTGCCACAGAATTGTATCGCTGCCTTTGAATTTGAGCTCAATATATGTGCACTTGACGGATATTTCTCAGTCCGGTCTTTAAATCGCGCCATTCCTATTAAGCCTAGGCTTGCGAATTTTAAGACGATGCCCCGTGGCAAACACTTCCACTTGAATACGGAGAACTGAGCCGATAAGCAAAACTGACCAATAAAGAGGGAAGGCTGAAGGAAATATTGCTTCTGTACGAAGGAAGTAATGTTTATTAAAAACAGGTAAAGCATGCGCAAGGTTTCGAACCTACTCACCATACCTTGATGACCATACCTCCTTCAGACAGAAATATCTACCCGAATGTAATAGAGCGGTATGTTGGGGTAATTTGTACTGGTTCATGACTGTGTAATACGTTACTGCCTTACAGCAAGGACAAGGATTAAACACTTATGGAACAGGACAAGTGCAGTCTACTCGAATGGAGGGAAATGTTATCCTATCCAAGTTTTAATGAAGCGCATGCCAACAGTACATAAAAGATTTGACATCTCCCGACGTGCCTAAATAACTTAACAAGGTGATTTATTTAGTGCCTAAATAAGCAGTTAAGGTTGAAATCTCATCTGTTCACATCATATAGCAGAATTGCTTCCAGGGAGTTAGTAATACTGATTTTGACTCAGTCTTGTCAAAAGAACTCGTTGTATAAACGAAGCAGCCCATTTTTAGGAATCTTCAGCATTCATACTATCTTGATTCATATTGCAGCGAAGAAGCACACACACACAGAGAAGGAACACGCAAAAAACACGGACGAACGCTGCACTCACAACTGGTTTACTGCGAAAAGAATTCAAGCTTAACATGGCTCACGCATCTGCGCACTACAGAAAGAAAACCACAACAAACACGTGCCACGAAATAACATCTTATCGTATTGCCGCGAAAAGGTTGAATTCCGAAGCGTACAAAAAAACGGATGCATCACTAATGCAGCAATCTGCTTTTTCCTTTATGTGAAAGGCCTCCAGGAGTTCACGTGCCGTTTTATACTTGCTTCTGCCAAGGATTCGAACACTATCGAAACGTGGCGAACATGTCACGCATGACTGGCAGTGCCTAACCAAGTGCACATTCTCTTTGTTCTTTAAATTCCTTTGGTGCTCCTTTGGTGTGGAAAAAAGCACACTACGCCCTATGTGCAATGCGCTTCTGAGGTGGTATACGAGCTGCCACTGTCATGTGGAAAAGTGTACATCGGTCAAACGGGGCGATGTATTAACGACCGGCTAGTGGAGCACCAAAGGAATTTAAAGAACAAAGAGAATGTGCACTTGGTTAGGCACTGCCAGTCATGCGTGACATGTTCGCCACGTTTCGATAGTGTTCGAATCCTGTGTAGAAGCAAGTATAAAACGGCACGTGAACTCCTGGAGGCCTTTCACATAAAGGAAAAAGCAGATTGCTGCATTGGTGATGCATCCGTTTTTTTGTATGCTTCGGAATTCAACCTTTTCGCGGCAATACGATAAGATGTTATTTCGTGGCACGTGTTTGTTTTGGTTTTCTTTCTGTAGTGCGCAGATGCGTGAGCCATTCTAAGCTTGAATTCCTTTCGCAGTAAACCTGTTGTGAGTGCAGCGTTCGTCCGTGTTTTTTGCGTGTTCCTTCTCTGTGTGTGTGTGCTTCTTCGCTGCAATATGAATCAAGAATGTTACCAACTTGCCCAAAAACGTGTTTTATTCATACTATCAAACAAACGAGAACAAAGTAGCACTGACGGGACCCATACCAGAGCGGTTGGAAAACCTTTTTCATTCTTCTTAAATAAGACCTTAGAGCTCATTTCAATAGCTGGCTCGAGATTGTGCTACAGACGATTTCGAATATTTCGGCACAATATTTTACCACCTACGTTTATGCTGATGGCTCCTCGTATATGTGAATGCGCGAAATTTGTGTACAAACTTGCCTGAAGGGATAAGGACGCAATGGCTGCATCACCACATTCCGCAAAGTACCAGTTTTCATCCAAACTACATCAGAATATGAAAAGTTTTCAATGTTATTGAAGAGACTTCCTGATTTCAAGACAAAAAAAATTATTTTCTTTTTGACGGCTAATATCGGTGTTCGTCTTTTTACGATACGTGGGAAACATAGATATTTATCATATATTTGGCACAATTCTTAAGGCTACACGGTAATTCCCTCGCATTTTTCATGCCCGCCGGTTAAAATTTATTACACTACAGACTGCAAGTGCACTTACCTGTACACATTCGGACCTTCCATATTCGAGGTCATCAACTCGAGCAGACCCTCCTCATTGAACGAACTGCACAAAGTCTGTGTAAGAAAAGGAATATTGTGCGCTTTTGTTCCTTTCCTTTTTGCATTACAGAATGTAAGCAGAACCGCTCACCATTGCCCTTCCTATATAGAATAGCTGGATGCCCGAAAGTCCTTCGAGACCGTATAGACGAGTGTCAACATTCTCACATTCTTCTTCAAGGACTTTCATGTAAGCCTGGAAAATGTAGAATGTTTTGAACAATGCGAAGGTATGCGACGTGCAACCAACTTCATTTTTACAAACTTTCTAATATATACTTTAAAAATCACACTCTATGCAGAAACAATTCGTTTAATTTGTTGTTTCCTCTTAATATATGTTTATTCTAAGTGTAGTTTATAGGTGAGAGAACATCGGCACTGGGAAAGTTGTGTAGTGTTGTGTAGTTGTGTAGTTGAGTAGGACAGTAGTGCTTGCTAAGTGCACAGCTTTGTTAACTACGTTTTGCCTCTCCTCTAAATACAGCACCGAAAATATTTTAGGTCCATACAGTTTATTGACTTAAAATTGCACTTCCTGCATTATGTTATGAGCAGCTGCTCCGGATTCTGAACATTTAACAACAAAATTCCTGCGGCATTGAAGCGAGCACAGGTGGTAGCATCTCATTCTACAACGCGAAGCAAGTGTTTTCCTCGTGAAAAAGCAGGCGAGTATCAAATACAGTGTGGCATTATCTAGTTTTCTTTGCAATATACAATTAACTGCTTCCTTTTTAGGAGTATGAAAATTTGTTGGTTTTCAAGGCTTTTTAGCCTTGAAAACCAAAAAAGTTCTCTACACCTACATAGGAAGCATTTAAATCTTTATTGCAAAGAAAACTAGATAGCGTAAAGACAGGCAACACGAACGTGGTCGAGCCCTTCATTTAGGCGTTTAGACAACATTTATTCATATATACAGTTTTTCAACACTCCCCGTGTATCCATACCTCTCACGAACTACAATAATGCCAGCGCATTGCTTCAGCTATATACTTCTTCAAACTAGAAGGCAATTCAAAGTGTTTAGCTGTATAAACTGTGTGAAGGTCGTGCAGCAATTGTAATGGCATGATTTATTCTGATATTAGCATGTAGTTCAACTGGAGGCCGACTGCTTCGTCACTACGAGGCAGAGAATCCTTTTAAGTCATCTTATGTGATAGTAAATCTTTTTGTAAAAATTACTTCTGGAAAGAATATGACGTCTGCGCGCAGCGCGTTTTTGATTTTTCGAATATGAGCACAACTATTGCGCTGTATACGGCCGTAATAGAGAAAAATTTCAAAGTTCTGTAACCAACTTACAGCTCATATTACGTTTATTATCGATACAATACAACATGGCGGTTTTATTATGCCAAAAAAAAGCCTTATTAACGCTTCTGCTTAGAAGATACGCTTTGTCCGAAAGATGCCTGAGCACGAACAAAGTTTTTTTTTTTCTTCTCAATGTATCTACCAGTAAAATACCGCCGTAAAACAAAAGCATTGTTAGCAGTGTCCGAGTTGCAACACACT
This sequence comes from Amblyomma americanum, assembly GCF_052857255.1. Lineage (NCBI taxonomy): Eukaryota > Metazoa > Arthropoda > Arachnida > Ixodida > Ixodidae > Amblyomma > Amblyomma americanum. The sequence goes on from NC_135505.1 coordinate 96,532,559, forward strand.
GATTTAGCGGATAATTGCTTTATTCGCGTGAACGACACACTAATCATTAGAATAAATTACGCCTGTTCGTCCCTGGAAGCACTGCAGAAATGGTCCTATGCCCTTTTGTACATTCGGTAGCATGCTACACCATATCGGCGCAAGGGTGGTGCAGAGACAAAGTTCCTATCATCTTCAGAACACAGCAAGCCGCCCGCGCTGGCATCTTGTCCACGTTAAACGTAACAGATCTAGTGACAAATGGCTACAGTGGTTCTCTGGCTGGAGCCGTCAGCCCACATTTCTTTTGCAAATATTAATTCTTTTATGCATATTAGACGCCGGTTTTGTTTTCTCGGTGGCCGTTGTAATTCTGGTTTTATTCACATTAGTTTAACGAGACATATCGGCCGCCTGCGAAGTCGGTTCGCTAAGCAGAGCGAAGGCGGCCTTTAGCGTGAATCTTCCCAGGTTCTGGAAACATGTGAGCGGACCTACGGACGTGTGAGTTGTCACGGCTCGTTGGACACGCTAGATACGGCAGAATACGGCGCGATTTTGAGAGGCACAGAAATTAGTTGTCGGTGTCACAATTCTAAAACTAGAGCGTGCTTTTAGTCTTTTCCGCTTAGGTTACGCCCAAGAATCATCGCAATGTTGCTCCAGATCTCCGGGAAAATTTCAACAGCTACCCGCCGTGAAGGCTTAGTGGCATCGTGCTTGGCTGCTCAGTTCACAGTTGCAGCTGCTTAGTGCTGGGAGCAGAACACAAAAACCCATGTGTGCTAGGCTATCTGCACGCCCGTTATACAATCCCTGGGAGTCGAAATTAATCAAGAGCCCTTAACTACGCAAGCTTTTATAGTCCCTACGCAGCAATGGGATGTCTGTCCATACTGACCATTTTGCCATTAGGTTCGGCGCGTGCTCCTCGTGACCTGTTCACCAGTGTCTAGCGCATTTGTATCACCGATAAGGGGATGTACTTCCGATTAATAAAAAGTGTTTACTTGCCTTATACGGGGTATTAGTGAGGTAGCGCGTCTATTTATAAACGCAGTAAGCCAAAGGTGTACGGAAAAGTCTCCACAAGTCATAATCTTGAGCCAAGTTGATACAGTGTTTCCTCAAAACAGATATTGGGCACATATAGCATTGTTCTTTTCTGAGCTCTATGTGACACGCAGTATATTGTGCTGCCTGGTACTTTCAAAAAAATATATGGACAGGTCATGTCGACCTACGTCTTCAGCACTAGGGTGCCACAGTTCAAGGTACTCGTATATTTCTCTGCTGGTGTAGCTTCCTCTGATGAAATGCGTCTGATCGAAATGTACGACTCATGCATATGAGTCATTTCCCTCCTAATAAACGATCTCTGCTCAACCATTATACTTTTCCGTTTAATCCGCCCGCTTTCATCAATCCCCTCTCCGATCTGCACGCTCGGTTTTGATGCTACTACAGATAACGCAGGAAAATATGAATCGAGTGTGACGGCAATCGGCCGCCACAAAAGTTGCTACAAGAGCTTTTAAAATGGGCCTATGGAACAGTTTTTATGAATGTGATTCTAGTACTAAGCCTAAAGACAGTTTGAGGTGACAGTTTTAAGACAGTTTGAGCTGACACACTTTGGAAATTAAATTTTTGACGCTTAGGACATGAGGCGCTTACAAGCAAGTTTTATGTGGGAGTTATATGAAAGTTATTAATCAAGACGTTTAACAATATGGTAAATTGCACAACCCACCCAAAATTCATTGACCTCTCCTTTTTCACTTCAGTTTTAAAGCCACCGTTTGCGAAAGCCGCAGGCGACCGATGACGGCACTGTCAGACACCACTTAAAACTTCACAGGTGCAGCGTCTTTACGAGCAATTGTTTACGACCGCTTATCGCCTGTAATCCAGAGAGCACTAAATTTTGTGAAAACAGCGCATTGCTCGCGCATTGCCTTGGAAATTATCGAATAAAACCAGCTCCATTAAACTCACCTGGAAAGCAACCTTAAGTCCGCTGCTATCAGCTATGTTTGCATCTATTCTCCTTCGGGTAAATTCCGGAAAATTTGGCTTGTAATAGTTCTGTCGAGCCTGTAAAAAACCACCCACAGTAGCAATGACATTTTAATAGAATACTGAATAGGCAAGCGAGCAGGTTCCATATAGGAACGGTGTATCGCGAATGAGTTGAAAATGTTTCACGGAGTGTTCAACATAGTAGCGGGATGACCGACGCAGACGGCAGACATAAAACGGCGCTGAGCAAAAACTGTATTTGAACTGAGTTTGTACCCGCGAGCGTATAAAACTTGGCAGCAGGTGTAACAGCTACTGGGCACAACCGTGGCCGATTAAAAAATGGTTGTTGCTTGCGGCTGCGCTCTATTCAAACTTGTGAGGAAGCATTATTGACAGCGGTACTAAAACACAGACAGTCTCGCACATTGTAGAAAGTGATAAACGTGAGCAAACCACGTTAGCCAAAAAGAAACAGAGGGAAGTGGTAGAGGAAAGGAAGGGAGATAACCAGTAAAATATTCCGGTAGGCTAGCCTGCACAGGGGGCGAGGGATGAGGGGACGTAAAAGAAAAAGAATAAGTAGAGAAATTGGGTCCCTAGCAAACACAACAGGCAATGGCACAAGCACTGTAAGTCACACGCCGCCGCAGCAGTAGCCTGCGAACCTTGACGGCTGCCGACTGCTGCGACCTGAGTAGAACAGATCGAGGGCCCTCCATCACAAGGCAGCGCAGAAGTTTCATTGTCAAGAAAGTCTTTCGTTGCGGCTGATAATGTTGATGACAACGTAAGCATCGGACTTCTTCTCGGAAGGATGAGGCTGGAGGTTGCATTGTGCCAGCTATTGGACAGCTGCAAGCACTGGATCCAACAAATCCAGCATCTGCAGTGCAATCTGTGCAGCTGCATGTGCATGCTGGAAAGCAGCACACGCATGGCGTTCACGAATGACTTCAGCATTGTAGTCACTTGCTCGTCTGCGACCTACAGTCCGACCAGCAGTAGGATCAACACACTGGGTGCGCGGTGACTGTTCTTTCATTGAGGGTGTGCAGTGTTTCGCGAGCGATGGCCAAGTCACTTGCCGGTCCCGGTCTTGGACCGAAGTTTTGACTTGTGCTTGATTAGCAATGTGCTCGGGACTCTTGAGTACGCAATACCTGCTTCGTCACTGCAGGCATGTGTAGCTCAGGCAGGGATGGCCAACGCCCATCTGCGACAACCGTCTGTGCCTCGCAAGTCATATTCCTCCCAATCCATAAAGTAGTATGCGGAAGGGAAGGACAAGTTGGTAAAATTCTTGATCATTTTCAATGCTCGCTACACTCCTAGATGGTCTTCAACAAGGGCGACGACGTCGTCGCACCTTAGAGGCAGCTTCTCTGTGTGTGGGATTGTCACATGTCATTAGTTGGAGTATCGCCCTTTCCCTTTTTAGGCGAGGACAATCTTTTGAGGCAGCGCCATAAGGGCCGTGGCAATTGGCACACGTAAGGATTGTTGCCCGGCAAGAATCGCCGCTGTGTGGCCGCGAACACCGTGGGCACATGATGGGGAAATTGCACACACTAATCATGTGTCCTATCTTCATGCATTTCCGGCACTGGAGAGCTTTCGGGACGAAAGGCCTAACTTCATGCCAAAAGTGCCCAAATAGGACAGTATGTGCGGATGATCCTCGCTCTGTAGTGATCGTGGATGCACTCAGTGACGACGAGTCCTCACATTTGCGCAGTCTCCGTTTGGCCTTCTTGCTTAGGACTCTGAAGAAGCCGTCATCAGCCAGAGTCATCACTGGTGGCAGTGTACATCACGGTTGCCTGGCGGCTGGCGTCATTCGGGAGGCCAAGATATTTCCTACACCGTGGGCACACGATGGGGAAATTGCACACACTACTGACGTGTCCTATCTTCATGCATTTCCGGCACTGGAGAGGTTTCGGGACGAAAGGCCTAACTGCATGCCAAAAGTGCCCAACCTTCATGTACGTCGGAATGCAGTCTTCTTGGAAGGTCAACTCGATGCACTTTGTCCTCCCAAGACGCTGAGCTTGCAGTATGGCTACACCGTTTGGTAGCTGGTTGAATAAAAATGGGCAGATCAGAGTCGCGGATGGCTACGTCGATGTCGTAAACGACGCCCGCCGTAGTGCCACTGCCTAGAAGGACATGGGAAGGAACGCTGATGCCGCCGAGCGTTCTGAGGTTGCTAAAACTCTCAAGCACATTCCGGTCCATGACATCAATGGCTATGACATTCCTGAAACGATTCACCCGCACATTTTTAATCTCTCCCGGGACGCGAGCTTCCAGGAACGCAGACGTGGCTTGCCTATTGATGTGGTTGATATTGTCGGTGGGAGTCTGTGGCGCAAATAGGACAGTATGTGCGGATGATCTTCGCTCTGTAGTGATCGTGGATGCACTCGGCGACGACGAGTCCTCATATTTTCGCAGTCTCCGTTTGGCCTTCCTGCTTAGGACTCTGAAGAAGCCGTTGTCAGCCAGAGTCATCACTGGTGGCAGAGTACATCACGGTGGCCTGGCGGCTGGCGTCATTCGGGAGGCCAAGATATTTCCTGCGGGCGGCAGCGGCTGACCCACCGGACTGAAGTCCAACAGCCTCCACTTCCATCACCGTCACCAAAAAAGAAACAGTGGTTTCATTATAATGTCGTAAGTCAGGAAAAAACTGAAGAAGTGAAGGGACGCGTTCTGGTCTAGAGCCACTTCATCGTCTTCTTTCATTAGACAAGCTTCACTGAAAAACTGATCAGATAGAATGCCCGAACCGATAAACAAAATCTAATGGCAAATAAAACACAGCCCACTAATGGCGCTGTGATGGCAGTACTCTGCATATCGCGTTGAACCTTAATAGTGGTTTGGCTTCTCTAATTTCTTTAAGAAATGAATATCGCCATGGTAATAAGTATGTGTAAGTTTGTGGCATTCAGTACGCGGTCGTGACATTTGAAAAAATTCAAAAACTATTTTACACGTCGTAAGAAGGTCGTCAAATAAAAGCGCAACATCGACATGTGCTTCATTTTCCGGCTACTTTCTAAGCAACTTTGTTCAGATTAAAAATGTTTAGGTCCTTAAGTTGTCATTGAAAAGCGCAAATCCAAATGAAAAGGTACGATAATCACGAAACGATGTTAGAGCTGGGAGAATAGTTGGATATAGCGTCAACGCAAATACTGCAATGAATGATTTCACTGTAAGTCGGGCTTGATAGACGCGGCGGGATTTTTCTGAGGGTGAACTTTACGGGCGGAACCACTTGAGTGGCTGGTAGGAGGCATTTCCCAAAAGAGCGGTGGGGGAAGGTGGCGTGAGTACATGGGTGAGGATGGCAGTGGTTGGGTGTGAGAGGATGTCTGAAATCAATTTTTCTGTGTCTGTTTCGGTGGCCTGATTCGTGACTTCTAGTGGCTAGAGACAATTTCGTGGGTGGAGTTAGGTGGAATTCTTGCAGGCGCCCCTTCTGAAGCGTAAGGTTGCAGCAAAGGTTGTGGATGGCGCTTCAGAAAGTGGCAGGTGGGCGGGGTTGGGAGAGAGGGGGTTGTGGGTGGTTGTTGCTGAGGGGCTCGGTAGTCTTCTAGATGATAGAGGGAAAAGGACGGGGTTGCCGTGGAAAGTGCCTGTTGTGTGGCACTTTCGGAGAGTGAATGCTCCACGCAGCGAGGCTAGCAGAGAAAATGCCGCATCTTTAACAGATACCACCTGAACCTCTATCAGATCAAACCTTACCTCACGATTTGTTCGGTTTGTGTGGCTTCTGGTTTCGTTCTTATCTAGCCGCTTAGTTCTCGCAGTATTGATGCCAGAGACACAGGTAATTTAATTTAAATACTTTGGCATTAACTTTTGTCATGAAACGCTGTGCTCAAAGCAAAATAGTATGATATAGAAAATCAACATTTGAGCTAGTTGGTATAGCATCATGGAAAAAATAGCGCACTCAAGACAACCGACAAGGAACCCATTCACTTTTCTTGTGGACGGACCTGCATTGGTCAAGCTGGCCGTTGCCTTAATATACGCCTGCAATAATGCTTTTTGTCATTGAAACAGCCGCCTTCATCCAATCTTGCTAAGCACTATTTGATATGTAGTGGTTGCAAGCCTTTGCTTGATCAAGCCACAATCTTGATTGGGCACCTACATCAACTAACATAGAGAGGTTTCAGGGGCCTATCATATACGCAAGAATGAGAGCACGTGTGTTAGTGACCCATTGGTGGCCGGGCATGAAAGGAAGCTTTTCTATCTTGACGCGCCTGCATGAATACAACCTTTGTCCGTAAAGTTTAGACACTAATATGTTTTCTTCTCGAGAAATGATTCCCCAAAACAATTGTTGGTGCTTATGTGTAGCGCCATGTTTTCGGGCTAACCTGAGCTATTTATGTTCATTACTGTGGCAGCCGATAGATGGCACGACATGTAAAAGTTATGTTGTCACTTGTCGTCTCCGCATTCTACTCTGAGTGAATGCGGAGGGATGGACGTCCACCTCGAACAGCATGCAAACATAAAATTCTGTGTGAAGCTTGTCAAGACAACCACACACATGTGTGAGCTCCTTCGTGGCGCTTACGGCCACGAGGCATTATCGCGGGCGCGAGTTTTCGAGTGGCACAAGAGGTTCGCTTAAGGGAGAACGTCGGTGGAAGACGACACAAAGCACGGGCGCCCTTCAACCTCACGCAATAAAAACAACGTGGCGCAGGTCAGAGAAATCGTACCGCAAGACCGCACTTGGGCCAGCCTTGTGCCGCACTCCCTCACACAGGACCAGAAGGTCACGCGGGCATCAGTGAGCGCTGGTTTGCTCTTCGCGGCAGAGAAAGATGCTGCATTCGTCTACAGAGTCATTGTTGAAGACAGCGCTATTAATGGCGTTTTCTATACGATCCTCAAAAAAAGAAGCAGAACACCGAATGGCGGTCCACAAGTTCTCCGGCGTCGAGAAATGTGCGGTGACAGAAGACGTAAACAAAGACGATGCTGATAGATTTTTTCGATTCCCAAGGTGACATACACCACGAGTTCGTTCCACAAGGGCAGACGGTGAAACAGGAGTTCTATATCCGTGTGCTCCAACACATGCGTGATGCACTGCGACGCTGTCGCCCTAACTTATGAGCATCTGGACCACGGAGCTTTCTCCACAATAACGCACGCCACACAGTGCTCTCAGCGAGGCCAAATTTCTCGCCAAGCAGAGAATTAAGCTTAGCAGGATGCGTTGTTGGGCAAGTTGGTTCATTGCAATAGGAAACATTGGTTGCGCTTTCTAGACAATCACATGTAAGAAGACAGGACAGGCGCACCAGGATTGCGCCTGTCCTGTCTTCCTACATGTGATTGTCTAGAAAGCGCAACCAATGTTTCCTAAAGCAGAGATTTACTGTACTCTCATATCCGCCATCCTCGCCTGACCTCTTCCCATGCAATATTTTGCTGTTTCCTCGTGTGAAGAGAGCCCTAAATGGTCGCTGGATGGGTAGCGTGGAGGCCATTCAAGACGCCACGACAAAGGAGCTGACAGGCCTGCCAAAAGACGCGTTTTCCAACTGTTTCCAACACCTCGAAAAGCATTGGAAGCTGTTTATAGATTGCAAGGGAGACTATTTCGAAGGGGTGCTGCACAAACCATTTCAATGATAAACGCATTTTTTTAACGGACTCAGTTTCGAAACTTTGCGGACAAATGTTGTACTTATTCTGGTGAGCCTGCGTGAAGGCTCTTGCTTTGTTCGTGGTTTTTTCTTTCTCTGTTTACTCTGCGTTTTTTTTATTAAACATCTAGTTGAAAGTAAGCCCTTCAGTTGTTCGGTCTTCCTTGCCCGTTGTCCTGAGTGCTCTATTTTTTTCATGACATGATGAGCACCAGACCTTATAACCACATAAAGGACCACTATCGATAATTGCCAATGGCCTGAAAAGCTTCCAAACAGGAGACATAATATACTAACCGGAGCAATCCTTGACTACAGATCTCTCATGTGGAACCCTCATTAAAAATTCGGTGTTTATACAAAAATAGAATCAGTTCAAAAAACCATACGCTTCATCTTCCACAACCATCGCCGAGATTTTAGCTCTTCTTCCCATTATGCATTCAGGTCTAATAAGATTATCATCTAACCGCCGCTTAGAATTCTCAAAGGTACAATATGCACTAGTTTATTCTCAGCACCTTTCTTCACTAAATAATTATTTCTCTTTCAACATGCCTTCCTTAACTAAACATTTTCAAAGCCATAACCTTACTACACTTCTTTTCTCGGTCTGAAATGTTCACAAGTAGCTTCTTGCAAATTATTATTGACATCAGGAATTCGTTTTCTGCAAACTTCCGCCTCCTACCTAAGGACGGGATTTTGAAACAAATTCTCGGTTTGTTTTTTTATGTTCTGACTGTTCGAGCATGTATTTTTGTGACAGCCCTTTCTCTACTTGCCGCACTCCTGTAATAGCATCATCAAAAACACGGGTGAATCAATAGAATAAAAAACAAATAGGTAACATAAAAGAGTTCTTGCACAGTGGAGTTTTCAGCATTCGGTAACGTTCTACGTTGCGCTAGTGGTGTTATAATAGGATTCACGTGCGCACCTATGGTCGAAGGTGTCGCATGCGAACACCATGGAAGATTACCTGATACGCAGTTCAGATATATTCGAAAGCAGAAATTAGGAAATTCGTCGTCGTAGAGGAGCTGCTGGAGCCCCGTATGCGATATGCGAAGGTCATGGGTTTGGAACCTACTCTCAAAATATGGTTATCTTTCTTCTTATTTCTAAAGAATTATCTTCAAGGTAAAAAAAGTTCACTAATAAAGTTCCAAAAATAAACACTACCATATAAAAAAACTCCCCTATACATTGCTTGGTTTCAATGGCTGTTGCCATGGATTGTCATGTTCAGCCCTTTACTTCTCTATTTTTTTCCCGGTAGCTGCTAACGTGGCAGAGCTAAGTTGCAGAGATCACAAACTTCCAATATTTCAGTGGAGTTCAAGGATAAACTTGGTTATTATGAAATGTTCTCCGCCAAAATGAAAATTTACTCGCTAAGAGTTTGGAATCGTTTTTAAATATAGAAAGAAGTAGATTTGCTGGATGACACTGGTTATAACACCGGTTCTCTTTAAGAGCGATGAAGAACTTTATGTGCTCCTAACCTAGAAGAAATGCCCAAATGGCTTCAAAGTAAAGAGTCGTAGCAGACCAAATCATTGAGTAGCTAAACTCTCGCAGGAATTGTATCAAATTTAGGTAAATATCTGCACACGTGGCCCTGCAAGGCTGGCTGGAAGTTGGCTCGAGTTCGAACATTACATATTCTATGCGTGAGTGATGTTTATTCTCTAACTGAGCTGAACTGAGGGAAAATCGTTCTGGACATAAACCTTTTAAACCTACAGAAATTTTTCTATTGTTGCCACAGATTCTTTCCAGTGTTTTTTTTTTTTTGGCCATGAACTCACGATAACCGCTAGTATTTTGTTAGTAACACAATATTTTTTTTAGTATTGTGCTGGACTTTGTCTGAGCGACAGAACTACAAAAAATGGGCAGTACAGCAGAAAATACAGGTCAGCATCTGGAATAATTTGTTGTGTTTTGAGGTGCGCTGGCAGACTACTAGTTGCGAAAAAATATTTTGTAGAGAATGTTTTGAAGAGAAAAGCTCTTAGAGAAAGCTACTGGGAACCAATGCCATGAACATGTGTGAGCGCTTGTGATTTTATATCCAAGGTAAAGACCTTTTGCCAATGTTCAGCACCCGGGTGCCTTGTGGTCGGTCTACATGCTTTAAGAACTACATGTTTATATGTAGGGCTCTCAGTACCTGGTGAACGCTTTCGTTTTATTCTGTAGTGTTGTACGCGCATTGTGTTTTTCTTGTTTTCGTGTCTGTTTCTTATTGGCCCCTTTTCATTCAAATTATAAATACGGCTTCGTTTTCTTTTCTTTGATCTCTTTGTTCTCTTGTTCCAACCTGCACGTGATAGCGTTCCGCTTCGAAAAGTTGGGGACGTGTTACCAATTATTGAGACAAATACAAAAGTAAGTCACATATCAACAAAAATCGCGCGCTTTCCAGGCGCGGCCACACCATTTGCATTCAAGGCAATAGAAATTTTATAAGCGCATTCCCCCCAGGACAGACGACCGCTTTGATATACCCAACGTTTTTAAAGTTTCCCTGCTCTGCTCTAAGGTAGTTGGGCAGGGGAGCTAAGTAGCGTAAATCCATGTAAATTTATTTTCTCATGGAAACCTTCAGCCCTTAAGAAAGGTGCAATTTACATCGGCGAAGACAGCACTACCATAGACCGTACATATGAAAAATACATATTCGCGATAGGAGTGTTAAACTTCAGTTGAAGCACAAAAGTTTGATTTTCTTTGATTTTAAGAGCGCTTACTATTAAGAAAGAATAAATGTCACATGGCGTTCAAAATTCGTTTGCGAATTATCCTCAGCTGTCAACATTTCATGCTGTTATACGATCTTGATTAAAAGCTTTACCAGGGCTTTAGAAAAAACTATGATGAAGGTTTTGACTATATTTTCTGTATGTGAGATATATAATAAGCAATAAATACATCAAAATAAAAATCGTGGTTAGCTCACCTGTGCTGCGTCACATGCGCCCTTATTTATCTGTGTCTCGATAGCGGATTCAGACAAACTTATGTACACCTGCAACAAATGCACCATTGTAGCAATGACAGTGTTATGATCAAGTAATAATCAGGTAAAAATAGAAGTCAGTGTACTGTTTTTGGACAGTTCAATGCGGAAAGGAATAGAAAGCGAAATCACTGCCATTATTCTGGATACTTGGGGATTTTTATTTTACATGCCATAAACATTCATGACGGCTGATAAGGTGCAGAAATGCAAGATTTCCTCTCTTTTCTGTTGAAATAAAATGTTTCAGACACTTCAAAGTTCGAGAATATAATAAAAGCAGTCGAAAATTTATTATTATGTACAAAATTAGCCTATTGCAGACAAGTAAAAAGACGTCATTCAACAATTACAAAACGGCGCCCGAAACTCTAATTCTTATTCTGATGCTTTTCCGACTATAAATGGTAAATTATTTTAAAAAATTTGCTTCTTCAGTTTTAAATATTCGTCAGTGTAAAAATTCAGATCCCCCCGCGCTGCTCTTGCGTTTTTTGAGAGTCACATTAACTTCAACTCATAAATAAAACAGTTGTGTAATGCCCTCTGCATAGTTCTATGATGGCTAGGTCTGCCGCTAATCACAGGCAATGAGGAATGGTCTGCCATGAACAATTCCAATGGCAGCGTAGGTGGCTAGCTCGCTTCAAATAAAGAACCATACCTCGAGGCAAAAGATGGGCCTTGATTGCCAAATTGCCCACTCAGTTGGTTAAAGATGCACCGCTGCAATCTAAGGAGTGTAAAACACCTGCATGATATGACTCGATATTGTTTAAGGGATCTGCGCAAACATGTGCCTCTTCTGTTTTAAATGGTGCATTTGGCCGCGAACTTCTGGCCGAACAATCGAAGATGTGAGGGTGGCAAGTTTCTGTTCGCAACTTGTGGTCATTTGAAAAGAAACAGGAAAAGAGGAATTTCACGATTAAGCAAGGTAATTACGAAGGTGTGCCATTCAAAAGTATGATGAAGACGGCCAGTGGCGCTTCCTCAGAGGCGTGCGATAACCGTTGTAGCCGTCGTAAGAGTTGCCGCACTTCCTCCAAATATTTAAATTGTCTTTTAGGCCGCCACTAACGTTAAAAGCGTGCGCTGCCATATGAAAGCTCAGAAGACTTGCCGGGCCGAGTGACAGAACAAAGAAGTATCGCGTTCTACGATCCCAGGTAGCCTCCTTAGTTAACTTTATTGGCATCGCGGCACATGGTATGTAAAATTCTATATATAGAGCGGTTAAGCAAGATAATACTTATCTTAACGAATCGCTGCTAAGGATATTTTTGACGTGCTGCGACAACAGCGAAGAAGACGCACAGCTAAGAGGTTATCGTTAGCGAGGCAACAAGCAGCAAAGAATATATCCATTCTTCGCCCAGAAACATTTAGATTCCTTTCTAACGCGCAAACTAGACGGGTTAGGAACGAATCAGAGTGGGTACACGAGGGTGATCCCTGAACTTCGTAGTGTTAGTGGCGTTGATAACCTGTAAATGGTCCCATAACAACATTATGCTTAAGAGCACCGAGTACTCACACCGAATACGACCTCTTTTCGAACTAAACAGAAATGGCTACTGCCTTTGACGCCTCCGTTCCAGGAAAAAAGAGGTCGAACTGAATACAAATAACTGAATCGGAAAGAAATAGTACAGTGGAAGAACCGAAATGAATGAATGAAGTCCAATATATAGCTTGCCATGTTCATATTGCGGGCACCCGGATTATAAAGTATTTGAAATCCGGAGAGAGAATTTTCTTAAAATACGAAATGCACTTTACATGAAGGTATTGCTGCATCAAGGTTTACTTAGGATGCGTTTTTAAAAGATATAAAATTTCTACGTTTCAATCTCTACAAGAAAACAATGGTCGAATAGAGGTCATGTAGTGCTGGCAAGGGCATGAGATAAAGCGGCTTGAAATGCTCATTTTAACAAATCATTAATGCGACGCCCTATTGAAGAGATATGATTAGCAAGCTGATGAGTGGCAAAGAACAAATTTCAGACAAGAAAGACATTATCACCTTGGCTATCTAATATGTACAAATAGTCGACCAGAAAAGAGACTGAAATACCTCTAAAACAATAAAGTAATAGGAACAAGAGTGAAGCTATATTAAGCGATTACTAACGGAAAAACATTGTGCTGCAATAAACAAGGTTCTCATTTGTTAGCAGAAGCTTCCATTCAACTAGAGCGACATATTAAAACAGAAATTTCGCAGTGTGACACAAAGTGAACACCACGAACGAACAAGAGTTAGAGAAATTTTTATTAGTCTTATTCGGGGCTGCTTCTAGGAGTTCCATACGTTGCGGGACAAAGTGGTTCACGCGTACGCCAGTGAGCCGTCTTTGTTCCGCAGCCTAGTCTCACTTGTAAACCTAGGTACTTTTTGACAAGACAAGTTTAGCCACATTCTGGCATTGTACATACTTTATATTCCCTGAATTGCGCCTATGTTCGGCAGAGGGATAGTGTCTAGTTAGCGGATTCGCATTTTATAGATTCTTTCCCATGCATAATCAGGAATACTCCTGTATTGATACAGAAAGGCAGTGACCCGAGCTGTATACCTAACCGCATCGTATTGCACGGGATAAAATTTGGGCCTGTACGTATGAGAGCTCTAAAAGGATGTACATGGTGGCCATACTGCTGGGTTAAAGTGCCAGAGAAAAGAAAAGAATGGTCATAGACTCACCTTTTCCGTGGTCTTCCAGTACAGGTCATAGAAGCACTCGGCCCTCTTGTTACATTCAGTGAAAGAGCAACTGTCGAACAGGTCACACGGGGTACCTCCATAGTATCTGCATTTACCTTCACAGTATAACGCGAAATGAAAATATCACAAATTGTACTACATCCGATTACAGTGAGCGTATTTTTTTCTCTTAAGCGCGGACACCTACGCTCTGACGCCTCTTCAGTTGTAAATTACGTGAATTCTTTATCCTTTGTTACACAAGGTAGCTAGTGTTGACGTCGAAATCGCCGCGGCGTTAGTTAGAGATACTATAGTCATTCATTATTATGTAAGAAAACACCTAAAACGCCGAGTTTAGTCAGGTACAAAATACATCGCACATGGTTGGGACTAACATGCACTAGGATTTATCATTTTTTCCAATGACCCCTAAAATATTTGTGCTCAAATATATAGTTCAAATTTACAGATTTTCGAACGATCTTGATTGAACCTGGAATTAGAACTCTAGCGTGCAGTCACCACTGCTCTTTCTTTTCTAGGAAAACTAACTTTAAAGCAAAGAAGTATATACCAGGTACCGAGGCGGTAGCTTAGTGATTTTAGCATCCGCCGCGCATGCGTGAGGTGCGAGGTTCGATCCCAGCGCCTCCGGCTACCCACCGGTGATACAATGAGTACAAGCTTTCCTTTGGTTCCTTTGATTAAAAAGTTCGCAAGCGTGACGCGGCTGGCTCACGCGGAAAAATGTGCGTCTTGTGCAACCCAATCTCGAACACTTCACAGAGCAGAGGATGGCTGTTTTCTAGTGAGCACGAGAAAGCCACGCCATTAGCAGTGGTTACGGGTAAGGATTCACTGCATTCAAATAAACTTGATTGGTTTTGAGATCAGTAGCCTTTTTCGTCCCTTAGAAAAATTTCTCTAAAATTTATAATCTCGTGTTTCATCAACTGCTTTACTTTTCGCTCGGAAAAAACCTCCTAATGCTGTAGCCATGACTAATTAGAGCCGACAATTAAGCAAATAATGCTACACAGAAACGATGATAAATATTAGACATAAGGGTCAGTACATAATTATCACTGACCCTTACCCGCTGTTATTATTAAAATTATGTGAGAACTATTGTCTGCAAACCATTCTCTGCGATCAATAGGCACTAAACAGATGAATAATCAGCTGTCAGAAAAAAAGCGAATTTTTGGAAAATTCTGATCAAATTGGCCTTTCTTTTTGCGCATCCTCAAATTTTCTATTAGCACCCAGCCTACTGGCCACAATATTTTCAAATATTCGTTGAGTCTTTACGGCACATTCAAAAACATTGCACAGACCCTGCGCTCAAGATTTTTGGTAACATATTGTCCTCATTACGTGTTTCTGTACTGCATGGATGCTTCTATATAGTTGCCTGATAACTGCTCTCACCTGACTGAAGAAGAGTGGAGTCACTGAAGAAGAGAAAAGATGTGCTTATACCAGAATGAGGGTTATAAAATATCTCATCAAACACAAAATAAAGCCTTAAAAACACGATACTCTGCTTCTGAAAGACGCAGTAAGTAGTTAAAATGTTAACTAATAATCCACAACACCACTAAACTTTTCGCTTTCACCAAAGAGAAATATTATTTTCCGAATGGGAACTCTAATCGCAGGGTATTTTCGGCTGCCAAGGCGAGGAAATGTCTACTACCCTTGTCCAAACCAGGTGCCAGAAGCACAATTTCATTGCATTTGAAATATCATGCGTGGCTTTTATTTCTGTTATGACAAAAAGCTAATAATTACCGCAATCTTTTATGCCAATAGAAAAAACATTCGCGGAGGTTCACACGGACCACATTGCATAATTAAAAAGCAAAAAAATATAGGCAACAAGACACAACTCTTTGTAAAGTATGTACAGCAAAGATATTCCGGAGACTGAGCTTTTATTGTGCATACAATTTTTCTCTCAGGACGCAATGCTCAATAATTTCAATATCACTACCACAGCATGGTAACCGAATGATGCTTTTAGTTGTATATGTAAAACACTATAATGGAACATTTCTTTTTTCATCAAGAATTATCTGGACCTAAATGTATTTCAGGAATATTTAAAAGCAAATCGGTGAGGTTATATGTTTTAATCTCCGTTAAAGTTCACTTTCTTTGAATTTTACGATGTTCGGATTATATCAGCCCTGAACTAAAATAATCTCAACGGTCTAGAAGTTCAGGTTTTGTAAGCTGGTAGTTAAGAGGACAGAACAAAAGTGAAAAAAATTTCTGCCTGAAGTTCTAATCTCTTCTTAGCCCGTTATTGTTCTTACAGCGCCCCGCACTGGTATGCATAGTTTTCAAAAATTCTTGCGATTCTGTTACTCCAAATTGTAAAAGTCCAAAATGTTTCTGAATGCTTCCGCAAGAATCGCTTGCATGCAATTACCGAGAAAAAAATTCAGGTTATACAAAATGTTATTTTTCCTTCCACAAGGATATAAACTAGCGACTTCGCAAAAGCAACTATTGCTTTTCATCTGATACACATATTTTTATACAACAAACTACACAGTTTTTGGCAAAACTTAGTGTCATCCCTTTATGTCGACCCATTATCTCATCTCAAATAAAATTTTATTGAAAACAAAAATAAAAATGAAACCTCAATTGCCTTTCTTATCTTAGCAGATATATTATAAATATTCATTAGTCTACACAGCGATCATTTGAATTAATAAAACATAAGAAGCGGATGCTTTTTATTACATATAATATGGTTTTCAAGATAATGAACGCGTAGCAGGGGTGAACAATAGATCTTTTTGGGAGATTAAATTTCAAATTTTCTTTTCTTATGGAATCCTTCAGCTAGCGTAGTGCAGGATTGATCGGATATTAGCAGGCATGCAGGGCCTTTGTCTAGCGTGCTTACTGCCGATAACTAGAAAATATAGGATATACTTAACTGCAGAAGTCAATTTCGTTACTATAAGCCAATCTTACTTTAGGTACTCATAAATGTGATGTTCTTAGGCTGCCATACTATGGAAGTGACCTGCAACAGGGACCTATAGGTGGCCTATATGGCTTTCGCTCTTTTAACGGGATAGTTTTCAAGACATTGTTTCGGTGGTAGCATTTCGTGGTTGTCAAGCACAGTGCATTCAAACTTTAAAGGTCTTTATTTTGCTGGTTGTTTCTTTTATTTCAGTACGAAAGTATTTACTCTGCTCGAAATAATCAAAGTTTTTCTCTCACCTTAAACTATTACTTGTACTCAGGATGTTTCAATAATTGGATTTTATTGCGTTTATTTTAGGCTGTGGCATATAGTTTCAGTATTTATAACCTACATTTTGGACGACTTTCTTGACACAGTTAAAAATACTAGCTTCCTTACTGACATATGACTCAGATAAATGAGATATTCTGCAACAATAATTCCGCCACAAGCAAGGACGAATGCAATAAGATATTAAGCCGCTGAATTCGCCTACCCTTAAAGTTTTCTGACTATTCCATAGTAGTTTTCTTTTTCCTTGCGCTTAAAAATGGCGGGAACAATTTTTTGCGTAGAGTAATGGATAGCGATCTGCCGCGAGGAGTGGTATACGGTATACTAGTAAAGTATCTCAGGATAGCAATCTTCAATTCCTTGACACCGTTGTTAAGAATAATTAGCAAGCTGAATAATTAAAACAACATTTTTATGTTCTAATGCTATTCATTGACATTCCCTCTGTGCTCTCTTTTATTGTATTGAAGCGTATTTAAATCTACTGATACAAAAATAGCAAAAATAAGGAAAGCCTTTGTTTAATAGTATACATTAACACTGCTCATGCAGGAGTAAATGCGTCTCTTATCAGAATTTCAGTAGCTTTATTTACAGCTTATATCTTCTCATGCTCTGGTTGTGAGTTAAATATTTAGTTTAAGCCAGTTTTACAGTAGACGATTTTGAGCGTTGTCGCGAGGCTTTTACCTTCTGTGTGGAAATCGTGCAGCAGTTGGTGGGCAAAAGTTACTCCGAAGCCGCCGTAGTTTAAAGACCTGTAATGTACACAGACTTAACTTTGCACCTGTGATGCTTTTAGTTGCACAAAATTGATAAATCGGCATCAGAATACAGTGTAGTTGTGAATGAAAGGTGGCAAAAACGTCACTGGTTTGAAGTAGAGCGTGTTGTACTGTCAAAAATATTTGCGGCTCATTGTAAAAGCTGATCATGCGGAAGGAAGCTCAAAATAGCACAGTTAGGACAACGACTTATACCCCAGTCGGCAACGAACAAAACATTCATTAAAAAATTAGTTTACATAATGGCGCCCTCTTCCGTTGATTTGAGGACGTACTATGCAAAGGAACGGCCGACAAGAAGGCATGTCGCCGCTGGAGTGAAATTAACCTGTTTTCATCATGCTAATATGCGAGGCAAAATAAACTCAAAAGCAGCAGTTCGGCGGTTTCCATCGACATTTGAACCACAATAATACACGAATGTTCCGAAAAGGCGCATCAGCTGAGCCCCGCGATGAGTTTATATATTATATGGACGTGAGCGAGCATGATTATCTCAGGGTGGTATTGAAGGAAAGGAGCATTAAAATGCTTGATTCAGAATGGCTCATTCGCGATTCACAAAAAGGTTGCTGGTTGCCTCGACTTCACTGCTTAAACAAGTCTTCGAATTCGTGTCTGCTATGAATAGTGTGTCCTCACAGTGAGGTGAAAATCTCGCGAAGTCAGAGTTAGCAGTGAGCGCTGGAAAGCCCAAAAGGACAACGATTTATATCAGGAAGCGTTGCTCTGAATATTTAAGAAACGCGTGCTCTTGAAGGTGATTCCTGCGTGTGTCCTTTTCACTTGTGTTGACGCGCATGCTTCATACTGTGCATCTTTCTGGGCGGTGCAATTCTTAACGTTTAGTTATCACGTCATTAAAGATGAGAGATGTCCGCCTGGACAAAATCTGGTTGCCTGTAACACCACCTGTGTGCGACTGAGTGTCCGCTGCCCTCTGCGCCACCCTTTAACGAGGACGGCTGATGAGGGCAAAGAACTTCACCGAAGCCGAGTGGTTCAAAAGAGCGTCCCAGCACTGAGTGAAGCACGGCAGGTGAGAGCCAGGAAGCGAAGACAAATGTTTAACTTCATTCGCGGATAATCCTTGCATGTCGACCAGCGTTCCCCATTAATATTCTCTTCTTCAATTTAACTGCACTGAATCCTTCTAACTGCCTCGGCTTTTTATCGACACTGAGGACAAATATGTGACACCTTTCCTATCTGTAATTTGGGTGAGATCATGTGTGACGTCATAATGATGAGGAATTGCAAGTAAACAGCATTCCGTCTTTCCTGATATTTTGATTTTGGTGAGTAGTGATTTTGGTGGGTAAGAGCCGCTATGTGTAGCGGTTTCCTGTATATATACAGATCAACCATGGAATCACTCTTTCGATATCTCTAAAGCTTGCGCGCACTTGCTTCCAGTTTTCTTTCTCTTAAGTCTTTAGAACGAGCAGTTTGGGCATATAATCCGTGTTTCGATATTCTATACGGGGTGTTTCTTCACTTTCAAAAACGTTCGAAAATAGGCTTTTTCGGTCAAAATATAGTTTTTGCGGCATAATAATACCAGTCTTAGCGGACCCCAGAAATTAGGTGAACCGTGTTAAGTAGTCAGCTGGTTACCTACTATTTATTGCTTAACTTTTTAATCTATACAGTTAGGCGCCTGGTTGCAAATAGAGATTTCTAGCCGGTCGTTTGTAGTAGCTATATCAGGTTTTAGAATTTCCTAAACGCGATTTCCCTTGGTGCTGTGGCGCCACAAAATTTGGCTTTTTCGACTGGTGACATGCACTCGAAAGGTTGCTTTGCCGCCATGCTTTCGAAAGCACATGTATTTTCGCACGATGCGGCCAAACTTTGTCAAGCCACAGCAACGAGGGAAATCGCGGGTAATACTATGCAGCAAAAGCCATATTTTTACCCTTAAAAGCCTATTTTCGATACTTTTTGTAAGTGTTCGCTGAAACCCTCGATATTAGGGCGATGTACGCGCTGAAACAATTCTTTGGTATGAGGAAAACTGCACCATCGCGAAGAAAGGACAATTACGTCGAGAAATAGGGCTTGACTACAACGAAAAGCATCTACCTGAGCTTCTGAAAATCATAATGTGCCGTGACGTGCATCCAGGATTAACGGCATGCAGGACGACCCACAAATTCGCACAGCGGGAGGCCACATTATTGTGCCATAGAAACGGTGCGCCAAACGTGAAACGGCTGAAGAATGTACCGATCTTGCAACCTTCGTCGTCATGA
Source organism: Amblyomma americanum (assembly GCF_052857255.1). NCBI lineage: Eukaryota > Metazoa > Arthropoda > Arachnida > Ixodida > Ixodidae > Amblyomma > Amblyomma americanum. The sequence continues at coordinate 96,552,320 of NC_135505.1, forward strand.
GCCAATGTTCACGCGACGTCACCTTGGCATGGAATTGCTGACTGAACACCAAGCGATCCTAGACTTCTGATTCGAGCTGATTACGCTTTCCGCAGACAACGCCATACCATGGAAGGCAACCTTAGAGTATCACGCAGCCTAGAGTTTCCTTGGGCGAGCAGAAAATGAAGCTGCAGCATTCCCTTCGTGCTGGTTTATGCCTAAAATTAAACACTGCTTCCTTTCACTTCTCAGCTCTTACGATACGCTTTTGTTCGTTTAGCGCCAAGAGCTGTGCCGTAACGCGTAAGGAAGGTACCTCACTTTTAAGAGGGGGACGTGTGGTTAACGGGAGACCAGCGGGAATTTTGCTCTCCTTAGCGTCACTTCGCATCTGACTCCGTCAGTGGGTGTCGCTTGATGCGGATTTCTTTGGCCGGAGAGGTATTTCTCAAGAAAGTTGCTGCGGCCCGCACGGCAGCACCAGAACCTGTAGCAGTTGCGCGAAAGAGGTGAGTGCTCGAAGCAGATGCCACAATGGCAGCACCGTCAGCGGCCGCCTTACGAACGCCGTAAACCCTACAGCTAAGACCAAGAGGGCACGAGATATCGAACCCAAAACTGGAAACTTGCACAGAGCCATTAAATTTCAACATGAGTCACTGGTTTGGCTAAGTTTAGGTCACTCGAACGGATTTTTCGCGATGTTTTAAACTGTATAGGGCGAATTCTTCAGCTTTGATTAGGCGCTAAACCTCAAGTTACCGTTTTGGCCTATTTTTCCCATTAAATACGCATATGTTTATCAGCTGATAATCAAAGTAGAATATGCGCACCCTTAAATGCCGAAGCACAAAATGCCATTCATACACAGTTGGAATCGCCTTCCTTGTGCTGTTACCGAAAATGCGAATGTCATTGCTTTTCGCGCAGCTGTCACTAAACATCTTTGAGTGTATTTTTGTACTCGTTTTTCGTTTTGTTTATTTTTTATTTTTAAACTTATTTACTGCCTTACTGGGCTCCTGCTAATTTCGTAACCTGATATCGTGTTACTCAGTCATGAATATTTAGTGTATAATGATCATTGAGTTTTGTGTTATTTTTTGCTGCCGTTTTTCGTGTTCCTTGGTTGACCCAACTCCCCTCTCTTCCTTCTTAATTGTTTGGAGTATTTGCTTTTGGCCTGCCGCAGTGATGTGAATCCAGTTGCCTTATTGCAAATATTTCTAATTAAAGCTTTAGTTATGCCTCTCGGCGTTAAGGACGTAAGGCTCACTCCCAACGAAGACACTAGTATTAGTGTAATTAGGAACGTCTTGCAATGCACTGCGTCGAGAACAACCAGCGGTACAGTCCAGGTATAAACAAGAGGCAGCGGTCAGTCCAGACCACGCACGAGGGACGGAGCGTTCGGCGCTTCTCGTCGTCTTCTTCGTTAAGCGCCAGCCTCTGAAAATTCCAAAGCCGAAGGCCAGTCTTACAATTCCACTTGGGCGAAAGGGCGCCATCATGGCGGCCTAGGGCGATGTGACGACAGCTGGGTCGTAGTATGGTTTGAGGCGGGTCGTGTGGACAATGGCGCCACCTTGGCGGCGATGATCAGGGGATGGCGTAAGGGGTACAATAAAGTAAATTACGGAGGATGTCTGCTGAATAATACGGTAGGGTCCGTGGTATTTGCTAACAAGATTGGAGGAAAGGCCGGGACCTGAGGAGGGTACCCAGAGCCAGACCAAAGAGTCAGGAAGGTAAACGAGAGGAAGCGCAGTGGGATAACGGGTGCTTTTGTGCTGCTGCTGGACGTGAGAAGTGAAGGACCGGGCAAGCTGTCGGCATTCTTCGGCTTAAGTTGCGCCTTGAGAAAGAGTTGTAAATTCGGAAGCATCAGGGCGGTAAGGTAGAATGGTGTCCATTGTGCAAGAAGGCTCACGGCCGTACAGGAGAAAGTACGGAGAAAACCCGGTGGTGGCTTGAACAGTGGAGTTATAAGCGTATGTGACAAAATGAAGAACGCGGTCCCAGCTACAATGGTCGGAACCAACATGCATGGCCAGCATGTCGCCGAGGGTGCGGTTAATACGCTCAACCATGCCTTTTGTTTTGGGATGGTAGGCGGAGCTGGTGCGGTGAACGATGTTCCATTCCTGCAGGAGAGCTTCTACAACTTCAGAAAGGAAGGCTGGACATCTATCACTGAGCAGCTCTTTGGGCGCACCATGGCGAAGAATGATGCCATGGAGAATGAAGGATGCAATGTCGTGGGCTGTAGAGGATGGTAAAGGCGACGTTTCAGCGTAGCGTGCAAGGTGGTCGATGGCAACGATGATCCAGCGGTTCCGGGTTGATGTGCTGGGAAGAGGGTCGTAGATGTCGATGCCAACACGCTCGAAGGAGTGCGCTGGGCTAGGCAGCGACTGCATAAGAGCATCGTGTTGGAGAGGTGGATGTTTTTGTCGACGGCATGCGGTGCAGGACTGAATAAAATGGCGGACATAACGGGCCATCCTACGCCAGTAGTAATGCTGTTGTAGATGGGTGAACATCTTCAAGGATTCGGCATGGGCTCACTGGAGATCGTTGTGGTAGTAAGAGGAAATGAAGGAGTGCAGATGTGTCGGAATGACGAGAAGCCACTTGCGACAATCCGAGAAGTAGTTCCGGCGTTCAGAAAGATCGTCTCGGATAGCGAAATTGTGGGAATGACGACGGAGAGCACGGGAAGGGGGTCGATACGATTGGCCAGATAAGAGATCTAAGAGGCAAGTGATCCATGGGTCTTTGCGTTGCGCGGAAGCCATATCAGCGGACTCACACGTCAAAGAAGGCAGTGCGGATATAAAAGGCACTGCCTGAGATGGTAGAGGGGAACGCGAGAGGGCATCAGGATCGGCATGGTTGCGGCCGGAAGATAGATAACGCGAATGTCGTACTCTTGGAGTCGCAGAGCACAGTGCGCCAGTAGACCAGAGGAACCCTTCAAAGAGGACAACCAGCAGAGGGCGTGGTGATCGGTGACAACGTCAAAAGGGCTCCCGTACAGGCAGGGGCGAAATTTGACAATCGCCCAAAGGATGGCTAAACAGTCCTTCTCGGTAACAGAATAGTTGGCTTCAGCATTTGTGAGTGTCCGGTTAGCGTAAGCGACAACGTATTCGTCAAAGCCTTGCTTGTGCTGAGCGAGTACTGCACCGAGACTGACGACGCTGGCATCGGTGTGTAGTTCCGTGGGGGAACAAGGGCCGACGTGACGCAGAATTGGTGGAGTGGTCAAGAGGCGACGGAGTGTCGTAAACGATTCATCACAGGCTGGCGACCAGGCCGAAAGGTCATGGCTGGAAAGGAGCTTGGTCAGGTGGTCGATGACAGTGCCTTAATTGCGGACAAAGCGGCGGAAGTAGGAGCAGAGCCCGACGAGGCTGCGGAGGTTTTTTACAGAAGTGGGCTTCGGAAATTCTGCCACAGCTCGCAACTTGGCCTGTCCGGGAGAACGCCATCCTTCGACACCACATGTCCGAGAACAGTGAGCTGCCGAGTTCCGAAGCCGCACTTTTTCAAATTGAGTTGGAGGCCAGCGTCGGCCAGGGTGCGAAAAACAGTCTCAAGGCGCTGGAGGTGAGACGAAAAGTCCGGGGAAAAGATCACAACGTCATGTAGGTAACAAAAGCATGTGTGCCAGTTGAGCCCTCGGAGTATGTTGTGCATCATGCGGTCGAATGTGCGGGTGTATTGCAGAGGCCGAAGGGCATGACATTAAATTCATAGAGCCCGTAGGGTGTGACGAATGCAGTTTTTGGGCGATCGGCCTCCGCCATCGGCACCTGCCAGTACCGGACCGCAAGTCCTATGAAGAAAAGAACTCGGCGCCCTGCAGGCAGTCGAGGGCATCGTAGATTCGAAGGAGAGGGTAATCTTTGTGGCGTGTAATCTTGTTCAGACGAAGATAGTCTACGCAGAACCGGAACGAACCGTCTTTGTTTTTACCAGGACCACTGGCGATGCCCACGGGCTGTGCGACGGCTGTATCACGTGGCGCTTGATCATGTCGGTCACCTGCTCGTCAATGAAGCGGCGCTCAGCGGCTGACATGCGGCACGGGCGTTGGCGCAAAGAGGCATGGTGGTGATGGTAGTGGTTTATTTAAAATAACATAAAAGGAAGGTAAAAGATTTTTGCTAGCCCCGGCATCTGCCATCACGTGCGGCGGCACCTGAGCTGGGGCAGCGGAAAGAAAGGATAGCAGGCAGGTGGGAGAAATGAAATAAAAGAGGTGAGGGGACAGAAGAAAGACATGGAGGGAGGTAAATAGTACACTACATAAAATAGATATACACTGCATAAAAACATAAAAGTGAACACTATAAATGCAAAATAAATATACTATATACATAATTTGCACAAACAGTCAAAAAGCCAGTTGTCTTCGCGGCGCGCGTGTGCTGATGACGGGAAACTCGGCAGTCAATGGTCACACGCGCGCCGCACTTTGCACGCAACAGCTGGTCTGGGGCGCCCAGCTGTTAGAGCGTCCGAGGTAGCACACACGAAGCGTTCAGTCACAGCACTGTACTACCTGGCGCAGAACAGGCGGGACGTCAAGCCCGCCTGTTCGAGAAATACACACAGGCTCACCAAGGTTCGCTCGCGGGTGCGCGCACTGCCTTGCGGCAAGAGGCATGGGTTCCAGTGTCAATAGATTGGGTAACGGTGGTAGCGCGGCCCAAGGAAGGTTGCTGGTATTCAAACGAAGCTTGAAAACGGTGCAGAACGGCGACAAGCTGGTCTCGTTAGGTAGAGGTCACGGCGGCGTCGAAGGAACGTTGAAAAATATCGACAGAAGACTGATTGGTAATGGGAACAGGCGTAATGGCGCTGACGTGAAGGCCGGCCGTGCTATTGACGAGGGGCTATGCTGAGGCGAGATCGAGAAAGGCAACACTAACAAGCGATTGACCACGCAGTAAAGTGGTAGGGTAGGGGAACGGGTTGGCCCATAAATAGCGCTGGAGCCACGAAAAATTCTCAACACGGCATGAGACAGCAAAACAGACATCTTGTCAGCGCATCGTAAAGAGGGGGTATAAGTGACATTAGTGAAAGTTGCATCTGCGAGAGCACCACAAGAAAGAGGCTCCAGCAATGAAGAGGAAGGCAGAACGTCTGTGTCCTCTGAGACGACCACAGTAGTGGCAGCAGCACCGGGTACGTCCAAGGGGGCGTCACTGCAGGGCGAAAAGTCAAGCTGAGCACGGGCGCAGTCAATAACGGCCTGATGTGAGAAGAGGAAGTCCCAACCAAGGATAACTTCGTGAAAGGAGCGGGCGAGGACGATGAACTCGATTGTGTAGGGAACGTTCCCGATGAGCAGGCGGGCGGTGCAGGCGGCTAACGGTCCAGTGTCCTGAGCGCTGGCCGTGCGGAGAGAAACGGGAGGAAAGGCGTCGTCACTTTTTTTAGTTTGTGGCAGAGGGTGTGGCTGAGAACGGAAACGGCTGCGCCAATGTCAACAAGTGCTTCAACGACGACTCCCTCAAAGAATACGGTAATAATATTCGCAGGAACAGAAACAGGTCTTGAGTCGCTGATGATGCAGTTCTTGCCTCCGGAACTGCGGCCGTTAGTTTTCCGCGTGGATGGCGGGTTGGAGCGGCGGAGCATCGAAGAACGGGAACGGCGGCCAGGAGACGGCGAGCGGTGGTAGCGGAGATGGCAACTAGGCGGAGAAGTATCCGGAGGCGGCTCGTGTGAAGCAGGCGAGGACGACAGCAGAAGGTCCTACGTTGGCTCACACCTATAATCGTAGGGACGGTGGTCACGATTGCGACACAAACGAGCCACGTGGCCACGTAGAGTAGGCGTAGCAAATACGGTGGTTGTCTTGTGTGCGCCAGGGTTTGTGTGGCTGAGGCTGTGATCGGGGGCGGGCAACCGGACGGTAAGGTGGGGTTGCAGGCGGCTGGAGTTCTAACTGCCGGGTAGGTGGCTTGTAGAGAAAATCAGCAGGTGAGGGCCGCGACCGCACCACGGCATCGGCGTACGTCATAGGAGCCGCGATCAGGGGAGGTTGAGGAGGTGCTTGCAAGACTTCAGCGACTTGCTCCTCGATGACTCGCTGTAGGTTGGGAGTGAGCGACAGCGCAGGCGTAGGCGGTCAGGTGGACAAAGATAGCTGGCATGCGACTTCCTCACGTACAAACTGCTGGATGCGCTGGGGTAGCGACTGTTGGTCCACAGCACCGTCCCCTGGTAGAGTCAAGCTGGAAAGTGTGGCCTCCTGAAAGCCTGCACGCCGGGTAGAAAGGCGCTGTTTGCACAGCTCATCGAAGCTTTGGCAGTAACCGATGACACCGGAGGCAGTCTGGGGATCCTTGGCGACGAACATCTGGAAGTCATCATCATCAATGCCTTTCATAATATGTCTGATCTTGTCGGCTTCGCTCATAGAAGGGTTGGCACGCTTGCAGAGGTCGACTACATCTTCTATATAGCTGGTGAAGTTTTCACCGGTTTGCTGAGCCCGATTTCACAAGCGTTGCTCGGCGCAAAGCTTACGCACTGCAAGACAACAAAATACTTCTCTCAGACTGATTTTCAGAGCTGCCCAGTTTGAGATGTCCGCCTCGTGGTTTCCAAACCAGAGATAGCCTACGTCGCTCAAATAAAAGATAATGTTGGTGAGTTGGACGCAATCGTCCCACTTATTTTATGCACTTACACGTTCATAGGAGGCCAACCAATCCTCCACATCCGTGTCATCTGTGGCGCTGAAGATGGCCGGGCCAAGCTGCCGCGCGCCGCCGAAACAGAAGACAGCCGACGGAAGCGGTGAAGCGTTTTGGTTGACGGTCTCAGGCATTGGAGAGGTGGTAGACAATGCGCGGGTGCGAAGCTCCAGGGCGAGGAGATCGTTAGAACCTCCTCCACTTGTAATAAGGGACGTCCTACAATGCACTGCGTCGATAACAACCAGCGGTACAGTCCAGGTACAGACAAGAGGATGCAGTCAGTCTAGAGCACGCACGAGGGACGGTGCGTTTGGCGCTCGAGCTTCGGAGCGTTCGGCGCTTCTAGACGAAGAAGACGACGCCAGCCTCTGAAGATTCCAAAGCCGAGGGCCAGTCTTACACTATGTCACATATATTAAGGAGCCTAAATTAAATTTTAAAGGAAAGAGGTGTGAAGAAGACGACGTGGGTAAACTGAAGAATAAAGAAGAGGAAGAAGAAGCATTGGGTGAAGTGGAGAGAGACGATTGGTGGAGAAGAGAAGACGACGACAAGGCTTACGTGGACTAACACCGAGGCTATAAAAGGGCGAGTGAGAGCGAGACAAGGGGGGGGGGAACAGCAGAGAAGCGGAGGCTTCTGCAGGACAGGGACACATCGGCTGGAAGAGAGCGACACCGGCTACTGCTCCGGTGAGCTCGCGTTCTACGACATCGCATCGTGGACTTCGTGCCATGCCTGAGCACGTTCCGGGGAGTCAACAGAGGACGCTACCACCTGCTACGGCCAGGGGTGTCTCCAGCGCTGTTGCCACCCATCCGGGTGGTGCCCCAACGCCAACAACATCGGCATCACCTCCATGGGCGCTTGGACCGGGAGCTTGTACGACATAGCCAGCGACGCCGCCAGCGACGCCAGCCCAAGCACGTCGAACACCGCCAGCAACGCCAGCCCAAGCACGCCGAACGCCACCTCGACGCCGGCTACGGGATCCATACAACGCCGCAGCCGCACCGAACCAACCCTGAGCACGAGCGCCGACCACGAATAGAAGAACGCTAGTAGTAGAGGCTGGTAGCAGTGTACCCGAGTCGTGTGTATTTATAGCCTTTGTATGTTGTGTTGGTTTTGTTAGTTTTGTGTTCTAGTGTTTGTGTCACGTAGGGTGTATTAAAGTGCGTTTGTGTGGGTACACCCGTCGCCTAGTCCATTCTTTCAGTCCGAGTGTTCTCCGGAGAGATTCGTGACAAAGATAAGTGGTGAGCTTGTGCCAGGATTAATTTCCTTTTTTCATTTTGCTTTGTCCCGGATCTTTCCGATCTCTCAAATGCAGAAAGGATAAATTTGGCAAGAATGTTAGAATTGGCGCTCAAGCTAGGGTTAAGCAAGGAAGAGGCGATGCATCTCTATGAGGAGGAGGGAAAGAGGCTGAGAGAGGAAAGGGCGTAAGCACGCGCAGATGCTCGTGAAACGGAAGAGTGCAAGGCGAAAAGAGCTCGCGAGGCAGAAGACCGAGAAGCTAGAAGAGCCCGCGAGGCAGAACAGGAGAATAGAAGGATAGAACGGGAAAAGGAGTTTGTTTTGTGGAAACAGGCGCATGTCGCGGGAGGATATGACGATATCACGGACAATGATCAGCGTTACTTGGCGGGTACAGAATCTCCCAGACCGGCCAGAGTTTGCCCAAGAAAGCTGATGGCTCCTCTCGATGACAAGACAGATGATTTGGATGCTTATCTGCAACGATTCGAGCGGATCGCTTTGGGGCAATGATGGGAGCGCAGTGAATGGGCCACGGCATTGAGCATGTGTTTAGTCGGAGAGGCGCTGAATGTGTTTGGAAGGATGCCTCCTGCTGATTCCATGGACTACGAGAAAGTCAAAAAGGCACTCCTCCAAAGATTCAGACTTACAGCAGAGGCTTTTCGTGAGAGATTTCGCACCGCGAAACCTGAGGATTCAGAAACAGCGAAGCAGTTTTCCTGCAGGCTGTCCAACTACTTTGATAGGTGGCTTGATATGTCAGGCACAGAAGAGTTTTGAAGGCGTGCGTGACAAGCCGGTCACAGAGCAATTTTTAGCGTGTTGCAGCTCAAAGCTGGCGCTTTTCCTAAAAGAAGGGAAGTTCTGTTCACTGGAAGAGTTCGCCGACACTGCAGGCCAATTCCTCGAGGCTCAAGGGCTAAGAAATTTAACTAAGGCAAAGGAGCAAACCCAAAAGACCCTAGAGACAGATGCGGCAAAACCAAGAGTATATGGCGGTGCATCTAAGGCGCCAGTAAGGTGTTTTCTCTGCGGCAAGGTCGGACACCGTGCAGCTGACTGTCGAACTACTAGCGCTGCCCAAAAAACACAGGTTGTGTGTCAAGGTTGTAAGAGGAGGGGTCATACTCTGGATGAGTGCCGATACAGAACGCAGGACCGAGCTGCATGCGTTGTCGACTCTAGGGTAGAACTTGTCACGCCACCCGAGGTTCCACAGCAGAAAGGAGAGCAAACGCCGCTGGAAAATGAGGCAGTGAGTCGAACACCCAAGTCGAAAGCAGCAATGCCACTTGTGGTTGGGCAAATAGGGGACCGTCCTATATTGCTGCTTAGAGACAGCGGAACCAGCACAGTTTTAGTGCGGAGAAGCCTGATGAAGGACGAAGATCTTACAGGGGAATCGTCGGCCGTCACTCTTGTAGATAGCACAGTAAGGTATCTTCCTGAAGCCAGGATTCTAGTGTCCACCCCATATTATACTGGGCAGGTAGTGGCAAAATGCGTAGGCCAACCCATCTACGATCTCATCTTGGGGAACATTACGGGTGCAAGAGGTGTCGAAAACCCCGATCCCGAGTGGAGAATGCTCGACGTTGAAGAACATCCTAAGGAGGAAAGGCCTGCGACAGCTCAGACGGGTGCAGTCAGTTTCTCGACGGCAGTGGAAACAAGAGCTCAAACGAAAGCCCGAGCAACACAGCGTCCGCTCTCTACGCCTGTTACGATGTGCCTGAGCGTAACACCGGGCGAAATTGCAATTAGGCAAAAAGAATACCCGAGCTTGAAGAGCTGCTCCAAAGAGTCGGGGAATAGGTGAAAAGAAAGAAGAGTCGGACGTCCTTCGAATATCAATTGGTAAATGGGCTTTTGCACAGGATTGCATATTTAGTTCAGGAAGGCGGGTCCAACAGCTGGTGTTACCAAGAGATATGCGAGAGACCGTGCTACGCTAAGGACATGACGCCATTATGGCCGGACACCAGGGTGTTCAAAAAACGGTGTCTAGGATCACCAAAGAGTTCTTTTGGCCGGGTGTTCAGAGTGACGTTAAGCGCTTTGTTCGCTCATGTGACGTGTTCCAGCGCACAGTTCCGAAGAAAACAGTCGGTCCCGTACCTCTGGGCAAGATGCCAGCCATTGACCTCCCATTTCAAAGAGTGGCTATTGACATTGTGGGGGTGGGATAAGGTACAAATAAACCCCAATTTCAATGAAGACAGAGCATAACGTTGGGGAGGACTTCATGCGTAGAGCCAACTGAACAGCTCTAGGTATCTCTGGGATGTATATTGTTGTTGTTGCTGTGTTAATGTATCTCTGAGATAATCTGGTTGTTGTTGCTGCTGTTGTTGGTGCTATGGGATCATACAAGAGAGGGTGTTGTGGACACAAACATGCTTATTAAGGACTCTGTATGGACAGCGGCAGTGGTGTGTTAGTGTTCTGAAAACGCTATTTTTTGTGCTGTGTTAGTGGTGTGCGTTTGGTGTGTGCTGGACATCTGTGGTGTGGTGTGTGCTGGGTTCAGAGTCGCCACGGAAGATAGTCGGTTGGCTGGATGGCTTGGAGATGATGATGACGTGAGTAGTTTTTCATGGAAAAGCTTTTGAGAGAGGGGGCCCCTGTCACATATATTAAAGACCCTAAATTAAATTTTAAAGGAAAGAGGTGTGAAGACGACGTGAATAAACTGAAGAATAAATAATAATAAGAAGAAGCATTCGGTGAGGTGGAGAGAGATGATTGGTGTAGAAGCATTCGGTGGGGTGGAGAGAGATGATTGGTGGAGAAGAGAAGACGACAAGGCTTACGTAGACTAACACCAAGGCTATAAAAGGGCGAGTGAGAGCGAGGCACGGGGGGGGGAACAGCAGAGAAGCGGAGGCTCCGGCAGGTCAGGGACACATCGGCTGGAAGAGAACGATGCCGGCTACTGCTCCGGTGAGCTCGCGTTCTACGAGATCGCATCCTGGACTTCCTGCCGTGCCTGAGCACGTTCCGGGGAGTCAGCAGAGGACGCTACCACCTGCCACGGCCAGGCGTGTCTCCAGCGCTGTTGCCACCCATCTGGGTGGTGCCCCCACGTCAACGACACCGGCATCACCTCCACGGGCGCTTGGACCGGGAGCTTGTACGACGCAGCCAGCGACGCCAGCCCAAGCGCGTCGAACGCCGCCAGCAACGTCCGCCCAAGCACGCCGAACGCCGCCTCGACGCCGGCTACGGGATCCATACAAAGCCGCAGCCGCACCGAACCTACCGTGAGCACGAACGCCGACCACGAATAGTAGAACGCTAGTAGTGGACGCTGGTAGCAGTGTGCCTGGGTCGTGTGCATTTATAGCCTTTTTGTGTTGTGTTAGTTTTGTCAGTTTTGTGTTCTAGTGTGTTTGTCACGTAGGGTGTAAATAATGTGCGTTTGTGTGGGTACATCCGTCGCCTAGTCCATTCTTTCAGTCCGAGTGTTCTCCGGAGACATCCGTGACACACTAGTATAAGTAGTAGTAGACGCAGGAGTAGAATTAGTGGTATTTTTTGTAGTAGAGCGGAAAGTAAAGGAAAGTGAAAATTAAGTCGATGCGGCGAACGTAACTGCGGCACTGAACGATCGGGAGTCCCAAGAAGCGTAATGGAATGTAATGAGGTAGCATGCCGAACTCGAGGCTGTAGGCATAAACAATGTTTCATTTCCCGAAGAAACAACAGTGCGACGCCGTCGGTGATCAAGATGTGCCGCGTAATAACGAAAACTCTGTTTAGGTAACGCGATACAGGTAATGTAAGGGTGGCCTGAAATACTCCACTGATAAATTGTTCTCTACTTTCTGTGTTCATGAAATGTAACGAGGCTAGAGATTGTGTTATCATTGATTTATGGCAAATACTGGAAGCGCAGTGGCTTTTAATCTGTCCCCATGCATTGAGTTGAAATGTAAAAACTTTGAATACATCAGAATATTGAAGCAGTGCTTTAGCGGCAAGGTCCCATGTTACATCCTTTGTTTAAGAGAGGTTCGTATATTCATAATGTCTAGATTTCTAAGTGCATGATTGCTTCGCTACTCTCTTATCCAGCAAAAGCGATCACGCAATGAGTCCTGTAGAAGGCGCAGCACTCTCTTGCGCAGAAATGAGACAAATTATTCCTATAATCTAGTTTTCTTGATACATGACGCGTAGTATCCGCCAAATATATCACATTGTGCTACAGTGAAACATGTAACGAAAGCTTTAAATTGAACTTATCTCATTTGTAAAGCTTACCTTGGGAGTCCATGACTATAGAAAGGTGCCTGGAATAATTCCATTGGAAAATCTGCAAGTTATTAGCGTATATGCGTTGTGCATTTAGAAAAGAGGCGAAAGGATTAAGGTTACTTAGCAGTTTTGCTCAATCTTTAAAAAGCCTACCATGTACCGGGATGAATTTAGACAGCATTCAAGCAAAAAAAACTTTAATTAATTGTGCACAATATTTGGACGATTACTACGTGAAAGTTACTAAATATGCACTATTAAAATAGGAAAGCATAATCCAGCTGAGAATGAAATTATCTCCGAAACTGATCAGATTGTACTAACAGCCTTAAATTCTACAGGTGGCAGGACGGATAACTGGGGCATGAAAATGAAACTTCGACAAATAAATCTTCGCGTCTCGAGGAAAAACGTGCACTTCAGTTTGCATATGTCATTGAGGACAGTCATGCAGTAAGGTTAATGAATTCAAATATTTAAGAGTGACCACGGCAAGTCATTTCAACTGGAACACACATTGTCTCCTCATTAGCCTTCCGAAAAGAGTGTACTACGTCATAAGCTTAAAGACGTGGCATCTCAATTTAAATACCTGGCATATCCTTCTGTGATATATCCTAAACTAGAACATGCTTGTTTCATCTGAGACCCCTTAACCAGAAACCATATTGACATATTAAAAAGAATAAAGCGCCAAACCGTTCGCTTCATACACTCTGCGTAAGGTCACACTTTTTTTGTATACGCTATAATGACATTTAATCAAATTGATACCCTCCATTCGAGATGCCGGTTGTTACGCCTAAAGTTTCAGTACCAAATATTAAACCGTAAACTAGTCTGGACCCCAACGTAAATTTAATGCCCCTTAATATAAGGCAAACAAGACATGTTCATCTCTTTCTTTAACGCTCTACTTCGCAAGCACAAGCGCATTCCAATATTTCCTTTGTCCTAAAACAGAAACTGATTAGAACAACTTAAACGATAAATATCTTGTATCTTTCAGCATGATTGAGGCGTATATTCTAAACTCCAAGGAGAGATGTCCAAAACATGTTTGCCTTTGATTATTTTTATTTTGGAATTTTGAGCGTTCATATTATTGTGTATGCTTAATTGACAAACTATTTTTGTTTCCGTTTTTTCTGTGCTGATAGCTGTTTCTTCAACGTTTCGTATTACCCCATTATCTTAGATACTCAATAAATTCTACTCCTACGCTATTCCACTTCCTGTGCAACAGTTTTTCATGTGTTTGCTCTAAAAGTGTTCTCTTTTATATTACAAGTATGTCCCTCCTGCTTGTGCACGGGCCTGCAGTATTTCTTAAATAAATGTATAAATATGACCGGAGACAGCAGAAGGGATTGACCGCACGGGAATGCAGCTGTTGCCTTCATCTTAGACAGCACCAGATCCCAATTGTTTAGCTTTAGTTATGGTTTAGATCATCGTCATCATCGTCGCCGTCTTCGTGAACCCTTATCACTCAGGACTGCAGGCCATACCTTCTTCAGTGCAAACAATTTGACCACACTTACATTTTCTGTTCAATTCATGACACGGAAAATGGAACTGCATGACATTATTCATTTGTGCGAAATTAAAAGCACCGGAACAGCAGCTATTAGATGATCTACACAAAAACTTCTCACCTAATTTTCGCTTCGAGTTGCAATAGAAACAATCCTCGAGATTTTTCCGGACGACCGATCTAAATTAAAGAGAAGAGAATAAAGTGGGCCGTCATTATTTTTGCGAACAGAAAACAGAGATCACCTCGTCCAATATAGATATGGCTTCTCGCTGTGAAACGAGAAAATAAGAAACTGTCAGCCGCTGTTTCAGAGCGATCTCTAGCAAAACGTAGTTGCGAAGGCCGTTGAGATTGGCCTGTGATCAACACAATCCTAGTTGCCGAATAAATGTTGTCTAGTTACTCGAGCCGGAGTTTCCTACTGGATAGCCAACCTCTGATGCATTATTATCACTGTTTCTTGCTCTGGGCAGTGTCAATCGCACCAGGCATATTTTATATTTAGGCATGAAGCTTGGTTTATGTTTTATTCTCGTTTGACGTCTGAAAGTGGCAGATGCAATGAGAGACTCCGTAGTCAAGGGATTCGGAAATTTCTACCATCTGGGGTTCATTACGTGCTCTGACCTCGTAGAGTACACGGACCTCTAGAATTTCGCCTCCATCGAAATTCGACCACGGCGGCCGCGAATGAACCCACGTCTTTCAGGTGATTTATGCATGAAGCATCGCTATTTATGCTTCATATCAAAGTGTTAAAGCTGTTTTCGGAGGGCTGATTTCTCAGCTTAATGTTTAATTGTTTTTCCATAGCTATAGTTGACTACATTGTGTACCTAATCAAATCAAATCTAATCAAAAGAAGTTTTATTTCATAATTCAAGGAAAATTTGTACAAAATATTTGGACCAATAGCCTACATGGCTAGTGTCAGGTCCAATACAAACAAGACATTTAGGCAACCGCATAAATATGTAAAGCAAAAAAACCAAAAAATTAAAACGGAGAAATAAGACACCAAAAGCATCCAGTGTCTGATAAGATGCAAAACAAGGCATTTGAGAAAAGGTAAAAGGAAGCACACCATCATTTCAGCAAACTATACGCGGGGAAATCAGACAAAATGCAAACGCAGAAACACAAAACAGAAATCACATCATTATTTGATTATGCAAGGAATATAATTTCGAAGTCAAATTCGTGGAGCTTTCCGTACGCGCTGTTCGGCTTTGCGCATATTAATTCTTCCTGAGTCATCATTTCACTCTGTGACAAGCGAGTATATGAGTTCCCTTACATGACTTACATCTGTTTAAGGCCAGCGCTACTTGGTTCGCATATTTTGAGGCATCTTTGACAAAAATCAGTGCCTTTTTCCCTGCATGTTGACACTTCCATTCTTGAACCTTTTGTTTGGTTTCTGATAGCAAAGCAACAGCAGAGATTATAACCTCCGGTAAGACCTTGACTAGCTTGTTGATCCATGAAAGAATGACATCACAGAATGTCGGAGACAATGCGAGAAGCATTTTGAACAAAAATTCCGAAAAAAATTATTACTTAAAAACTTAATGATCTCCACACAATGAGCTTTCTTAAATATGAAGAAACTCATAAAAATTTATGAAACAGGATAGATATGCGCATACGAGACGGAAATACTTTACAATGCAGCAGGCATAATAGACATAGGCGATGAGAGCGTAAAGTTCGCGTCGTGTATAACAAGGGGCAGAGGTTGTAAGAGTTACCAAGTGCCAATTATGAAGGAGTGTCGAATTTAATAAAACAGGAGCGCTCAGTGAGTACAGCAGAAATATCTTGGTTGGACACTGCAATGGCCCAAGTGTTCCATGCCGAGGTAACAAGAGAACACTTGTTCTCTTACCTTGGATATCGCCGCCGTGCTGTATAGCTACAAGTCAAGTGTGAAGAAAGGGAAAAGTAATCAAGCACTGAAACTTCGCACTAGGTTGACTTTATAAAACTGCTCACCATCAGCAATACAACTAGACGACAACTAAATGCGAAAAGTGGCTTTCGTTCCCATCGAGCTGGGAAAACCATTCGGTTAGTAACAATGTTTAATGGCTACTCTGATGAATCTTCATTTTGTTTACTCACATGCCATCTTCGATTTCTCCTTCCAGCAGATTCATCAGGTTATTCAAGCGTACGTTGTTGTTTATCTTCTCCAATACCTCTAGAAAGGAACTATTGAGTGAAAGGTCTGGTACCTGTTGGACAGCAAAACGGTAGTTGCACTGTCCCATTTTATAATCAGCAGTGCGCAGTGGCAGCCGGAATTCACAATAAGATGTAACTAGACATCAACCGCAGATCTCTCAAATCAGTATGCAGCACGCTATCGAAAAGCTTTAGTGATCAGTTTACGACCCGCTGATATTTAACAGGTAGAACTTAGCAGGTTAATTGGTTTTTTTGTATATTTTCTGCCACCTAGAGTAGTCCCGGCTCGGCTTCCATTAATCCCTATGTAACAAAAACAAAGTTGCGACTTCTATGAGAGAAAACACAAAATACGCAACGACACCGCAAGAGAACCATTCTCAGTTCTGTATGATTTCCCCGCATGTCGTGTTTCCAACTGACCGCATAATAGCTGCTACTTGAATTAAGGCCCTGCCTGAAGAAGGATGGATAGCTCGGTGAGTTTGTAACTTTTCGTTGTGGATGGTAAAGCGCAAAACATACGAAAGAACGATGGCTCTTTCTTTTGTTCTTTGGTATCCTGCGCGCTGTACCACCCACAATGGCCCTGCCTGAGCATTTATGAACACTTGGTGGTCTCAATTCGGCGAAACATAGAGTCTTAAAGTTTCCCTGAATACATTTGAAAAGGAAACGTTTCTGTGTAGATCCGTTACACAGTAGGCTAGTGTGAATTCTACAGGAAGGTGCCAAAACGCCCTTTCTTTATTCTGTGTTTTTCAGTGCAATCGTTAGTGTGGACAGGCAGTGGGAACTCTATGCTTTAATCCAACATATATCAAGCATCTCTTTATAATTCTACCAGTTTCTTTAGTGGCTGGTAAAAAAATTTAAGTACGGCCAAAAATAAAAGCAGACATTCTTTTTAATTCGGAACGCATTTGTGGGAAATGCAGAATATAGTCAATTAGGCACAACGTGCGAAATTCCAAAGAAGCCGAAGAATAAAAATCGCGCGACCTCATTATATTCAAATTGACATGACCAGGTTACCATGCACAACATATGCTACACGATCATAACATACTCACGTGTTGGAAAGGGCGTCCAAGATTGGTCATGTTAAATAAACTGCTCGAATACCCAAACTTTGTTGTGAACTCTTCTAGCTGCAACACAGAGTAGGAGCACATGCATGAGGTAATTTTAAATTAAATTTCAGAGGCGTTAAGCGTATGTAATTCATCAGATTATGATATTTATTTAGCATAATGGTTGCAGCGAAGAAAAGTAGTAATGTGCCTCACGTCCACAAAAACCTGCTTCTTTTCAAAGTTTTTAATGTATAATGCTTTAATTGCTTCATGCTAGGAAATTGAAATACTAGAGTTATTTTTGACGTTGAGAAAAATTATGCAGTGCGCGGATGCTTTCCAACGAACCAATCTGTATGTTCGCTTTGACACAAGGCATCAACTACCGCCCCACAAGCGTACATCTCTTGAAAAAATGACATATGGTTGAGCTCGGTTGGGCAAAATACGAAATATTGTAACGGAAAACAGGGAGACAGGTCGCTAACCAGCAGAATACAGCAAGCAGCCAGCCAGCCAGCGAGAGACACTTCAACGTCTTCGAAGACACTTCAGCGCCACCTGAGAACACCAGGTGGCATTACTCCCCCTCCAAAAAAAAGAAAAGCAAAAGCGGGGTTGCAGTATGGGCAGTGGAAAGAGAAAAAAAAACAGCACAAGCACACAAAAATGTACAAGGGAGGTGGGCGAAGGTGTCCCACGCGAAAACTAGCAGAACACTGAGCGTACTATCCATTACCGCGTGAAGTAGGGTTTCATGCGGACAACGTGCACAACTTCAGAGCGGGGTGGACGACGCTGAGGCTGCACAGTCCCGTCAGGAAGAACTTCGTAGGTCACTTCGGTGACGCGGCGCAAAACTCGGTACGGTCCAAAGTAACGGCACATCAGTTTTTCAGACAAGCCTGGGCGGCGTACCGGGGTCCACACCCAAACTTGGTCTCCCGGATGGTATTCGACGTGCCGATGACGGAGGTTGTAGCGGCGTGCATCCGTGCCCTGCTGCCGCTGAATGTGAAGACGGGCAAGTTGACGTGCTTCCTCGGCGCGCTGAGCGAACTGCTCGGCGTCTGGCGTGAGTGGGTGGTCATCAGTGCTGCATGGAAGCATTGCATCCAGCATCGTCTGAACGTCACGTCCGTAGACCAGACGAAATGGTGTAAATCGGGTCGTCTCCTGGGTGGCCGTGTTGTAAGCGTATGTGACGTACGGGAGAATCTCGTCCCAGGTTTTGTGCTGCGAGTCTATGTACATTGCGATCATGTCGGCGATCGTTCTGTTGAGTCTCTCTGTGAGCCCGTTCGTCTGTGGGTGATAGGCAGTAGTTTTGCGATGGTTCGTGTGACTGAGCTCGAACACGTCGCGCATGAGCTGTGCCGTAAACGCCGTACCTCGATCAGTGATTACGTGGGACGGTGCGCCATGACGCAGCACGATTTGTTGCATAAAAAACTGGGCGATTTCAGATGACGTACCGCGCTGCACCGCTTTAGTTTCCGCATACCTTGTTAAATAGTCGGTCGCCACTATGATCCATTTATGACCGGCCGATGACACAGGGAATGGGCCCAGAAGATCGATGCCGACTTGATCAAAAGGCGTCCGAGGGGGTTCAATAGGTTGGAGCAAGCCCGCTGGCTTGAGAGGAGGCGCCTTACGACGTTGGCAATCGCGGCAGCCTCTGACGTAACGCTGGACGGCGTGAGAAAGTTTGGGCCAATAATACGCCTGGCGCACGCGTGCAAGTGTGCGGGCAAAGCCCAAGTGGCCGGAGGTCGGCTCATCGTGACAAGCAAGAAGGATATCGGCGCGGAGATCTGCCGGAACGACGAGGAGGTGCGCTCGGTCAACAGTGCTGGAGTTTTTCTTAAACAAAATGCCGTTCCGGAGACAGAAGGCCGGCAGGTTTCTAGAAAATTGTCGGGGTACGACAGAAGCTCGGCCCTCCAGATAATCAATGATAGGTCGCAGGTCTGGGTCAGCTCGCTGGCGGGTCATTAGGTCTAAGGCGCTGACAACTCCAATAAAACCACTCTCGTCCTCTATGCTATCATCCGCTAACCCGACGGGCGCGCGAGAGAGTGCGTCAGCGTCTTCGTGCGTCTGGCCAGATTTGTGCACAATGGTGTAATCGAATTCTTGGAGGCGGAGGCTCCATCGGGCTAGGCGCCCCGATGGGTCGCGAAGATTTGCAAGCCAGCACAACGAATGGTGGTCGGTAACTACTTTGAACGGGCGGCCGTAGAGGTACGGACGAAATTTCATGGTTGCCCACATAACCGCAAGGCATTCTTTTTCTGTGGTCGAATAGTTTGTTTCAGCGCGAGAAAGCGTGCGGCTTGCATACGCGATGACCCTTTCCACGCCACCTTGGTGTTGGACGAGTACGGCGCCGAGGCCGACGTTGCTCGCGTCGGTGTGGACTTCGGTTTCAGCCTCTTCATCAAAGTGCGCAAGAACAGGGGATGTTAGCAGTCGTCTGCGCAGCTCGGCAAAAGCCTCCTGCTGCTCGGCAGCCCACACGAACTGTGTACCATTGCGCGTGAGGTGGTACAGGGGGGCGGCAATCTTTGAAAAGTCGGCGATGAAGCGGCGGTAATATGCGCACAGACCCAAAAAACGTTGCACACTTTTCTTTGTTGCAGGAACAGGAAAGTTGGCGACGGCAGCAGTTTTCTCGGGGTCGGGCTTAACGCCATCGGCACTCACGAGGTGACCGAGAAACTTCAACTCTTTCTACCCAAAGTGGCACTTCTCGGGCTTTAGCGTTAAGTCGGCCGATCGGAGGGCATCTAATAATGTCCTCAGGCGTTCAAGGTGTTCGGCAAAGGTTTCGGAAAATACGACGACATCATCGAGATAAACCAAACAAGTTTGCCATTTTAGTCCAGCGAGAACGGTATCCATCATCCGCTGGAAAGTTGCCGGCGCTGAACATAGCCCAAAAGGTAGCACTTTAAATTCGTACAGTCCGTCGGGTGTCACGAACGCCGTTTTTTCGCGGTCCCGCTCGTCGACCTCTATCTGCCAGTACCCACTCTTTAAATCAATGGAGGAGAAGTACTGGGCGCGACGAAGTCTGTCGAGCGAGTCGTCGATACGAGGCAGCGGGTAGACGTCTTTTTTGGTGATGTTGTTCAGTTTCCGATAATCCACGCAGAAGCGGAGTGTCCCATCCTTTTTCTTCACCAGCACGACAGGTGAAGACCAGGGGCTGCTGGAAGGTTGAATGATTCCATCTGAAAGCATCGCCTTCACCTGCGTTTGGATCGCCTCACGCTCCTTCGGTGAGATACGGTACGGCTGCTGATGGATGGGGCGGGCATCGTCGGGCGTAATGATGCGGTGCTTGAGAAGAGCCGTTTGCCGGACTTTCGACGAAGAAGCGAAACAGGAGGAGTATTCAAGTAGGAGGGCACGTAGTTCTCGCTGTTGAGTCACCGAAAGGTCCGGGCTGATGTCAAGGGATGGGCGCACAGGTCTAACAGCTTCGAACGCGAAACATTCAGAAACCTCCGCTAAGGGGTCGGCGAATGCGATGGCAGTAGCACGAAAAAGGTGCCGGGGCTCGTTAGAGAAGTTAGTCACCAGGAGCTCAGAGCAGCCGTCGCGGAGATGGATGAGACCTCGCGCTGAGCAGATGCCGTGGGTGAGCAAAAGGGACAGGTTGCCCTCTGCGACCGCTGTCCCTTCACGTAGTCCGTCGCAGTGAACACTCACAAAAACGCTGGCGCGTGGCGGAATCCAAACGCTCTCGGCGGATATTCTAAGGGCGGCGCGGCGTGGACAGTCCTCGGAGTAAACATCAGCTTTCTCGGTAGAAAATGTGACAGTGCGCTTTCGGAGGTCAATAATAGCTCCATACTCTCGGAGAAAATCAACGCCAAGGATACAGTCACGGGAGCAGTTCGGTAGAACTAGGCAGCTGACAACAAATGTGGAGCTGCGAATTTGGACTCTTGCTGTGCATAGGCCAAGCGGAGTTACGACATGTCCGCCAGCCGTGCGAATCTGCGTGCCGGACCATGGTGTCATTACTTTTTTAAGAAGCGCCGCTAGCTTTCCGCTTAAAATCGAGAAATCAGCGCCAGTGTCCACCAAAGCACTAACCTTATAGCCATCGAGAAGCACGGGTATATCCAACGAGAATCGATCTCCGAGTTCAGGTACTGCAGTCGTTGCCTTTAAATCGCGGTCGGTCGCTGTTCGCGTTGTCGGGGGGTCTTGTTCGTATCGATTGCCAGCGGCCTCGCCCCCTGAGGTCGCTCTCTTTAGTTTTCCCGGCGGGGACTTGGCGACCGTCTCTGCGCCATCCAGGAGGAGCTTTGGGGCTGTGGCGAAGGTCGGCGTGGTGATGGAGACCGAGACTGCCGCTGGGGAATTGTCGCCATGCGCTGCTGGGCTACGTAGTCCTCGATCTCCCGGGGTCGTTGACCTCTTGGTGGACGGGGCATGTCGATAGGGAACCCCTGCAGCCCAAGCTGTCGATACGGGCACTGGCGATACAGATGACCGAGTTCCCCGCAGTGAAAGCAGAGACGCCGCCGATCCGGAGCACGCCACAGGTCCGTCTTCCGCTGGGGTGATCGTCGATTGTCGATGTAGTACGTGTTGGGGTGTGCGGAAAACAGCGAGCCTTGATTGGACGGAGGAAACTGCGCCGAAGAGGGCGCAGGACGTTGCAAGGCTTCAGCGTACGTTGGACGACGGCACTCCGTTGGTAAAGGCGGCGGGTCAACGGACGGGAACGAAGGTCTCAAGGCTTGAACCTCTTCGCGGACCAGGCTAGCGAGAGAGCCGGCCGTCGGCAGGGGAGCACCGAAAAGCGCCTGGAGCTCTTCGCGCACAACGGAGCGGATCAGGTCGCGGAGAAGACCAGGGTTAGCCCCGAAGGCAGGAAGCGGCTCTGTAAGTGAAGCGGCGAGTACCGGCCGGTCGTAGGTGGTAGACCGCCGCAAGAGCATCTTCTCCATCGTGACCGCCTCCGAGAGAAACTCAGCAACAGTCCCAGGTGGACTGCGCACGAGGCCAGCGAAAAGTTGCTCTTTAACGCCGCGCATGAGATGGCGCACCTTTTTATCTTCGGGCATGGCCGGGTCAGCTCGCCGGAAGAGCCGAGTCATATCCTCCACGTACATGCTTACAGTCTCATTCGGCATCTGAATGCGAGACTGCAAAGCCCGTTCAGCCCGTTCTCGACGATCCGTGCTGGTGTAGGTCTCCAGCAGGCGTCGGCGGAACTCGTGCCATGATGTTAGGGCGTCTTCTCGGTTTTCGTACCAGGTACGTGCACCATCCTCGAGACTAAAGAAGACGTTTCGAAGTTTAGCGGCGTCGTCCCACTGGTTGAATGAGGCCACGCGTTCAAACTCGAGAAGCCAGTCCTCTACGTCTTCGAGCTGACTGCCATGGAATGGTTTGGGCAGTCGCGGATTCTGCAAGGTGTAGTAGGCAGCAGCTGGCATGACAGGTCGATGGGGGGGGGCTCTGGCAGACTCCAAAAGCCCGTGTTCGGGAGGTAGGCCTTGATTTCTCCGGCTAGCACGGTGCACGGGGGTGTCCACTAGCGAAGGACTGGAGCCCAGGGTATCCGGAGGAGTATGAGACATATACAGGGATCTTTACCCAGCGCCTACACCAAAATATGTAACGGAAAACAGGGAGACAGGTCGCTAACCAGCAGAATACAGCAAGCAGCCAGCCAGCCAGCGAGAGACACTTCAACGTCTTCGAAGACACTTCAGTGCCACCTGAGAACACCAGGTGGCAATATGTACGCTAGCACTTCGGCTTTCTCCTCGGTTTCGGTTTCGGGTTACCGCACGATTTTCAATATCAAGCAGAACTCAGACAAACATCAGTGAAATCGTGGAGGCTAGGAGTTGGGAGAGGAGGGGGAGGGGCGGAGCAGCATTGTAGTGCACTAAGACAGGCGCAGACATTTACGCTCCGTCCTAAGGGTATGACGCGATAGCTTTAATGGTATATGCCCTTGTATCTGGAACTGGTCATTCTCTACATTAAAACATCGGAAGAAGCGCTCATACCAATCCTGGCTCCGGCGCAGCGGTGCAGCGGATAAGCGATACGCAACTGCTCTGCGATGGATGGTAGGTGCTGAAACCGGTGTGGCTAGTGAGACCCATGTTACTCTTCGCGAGCAAACTCTAGCCGCTAAGTGTTAATTGAACTGCCCCCTCCGACGGTGGGCTGTTTACTCCCAATCCAGTGGACATGTTCTGATGACGTCACAAGGTCACGTGACCTAGGTGGCCAACGTGCCACAGGGCTATGGTATCTTTTCAACAAATGTCTCTTGACTGTGAGATTTTGGCAATAGACTTTGTACTTCCTGGATGCTCTCCATTTTCAATAGCAAATTGTTATTTCCCCAATGGAGTCCAGGATGTTAGACCTCTGGACTTTTTACTCGTAAACTGTAAAAACCCAGTTCTCGTGGCTGGGGACTTCAATTCTCACCATGTGTCTTTGGGTTTTAGTACTAATACATGCGGGAAGCGCCTTTGGGACTGGGTTTCTGATCACAACCTGATGTGCTTAAATTCAGGATCGGCCACTTATCTTCGCTCACACACTCAATCTGTTTTAGATCTCACGATCATTAGTCCTAGAATTGGCGTAACGAATTGGTCGACAGTGTATAGCGGCACCTCAAGTGATCATATACCTATTCATTTTGATATCATATGTCGTGTTACTCCGGCGTCTTCTCAGTTGCGGTCACATGTAAATTATGACAGATTTCAGACGGCGTTGCACTCTGCCCTTGCTCCAATGTCTAACATCGCCGAGGTCCACCAGTCAGCAAGCATATGTCTGGCTATTGAAAAAAGCCGTAAAAAGTCGGAGTTCCTGGTGAGGCCAACAAAAGGGAATTCTTCTAACTGGTGGAATGCGGACTGTACAAGAGATTACAGGCGGAGGAAGCAGCATGGAAAAGCTTCTTCATGACCAATGTCCGAAGAACTGGAGTGATTATAAATTTATTGCAGCCACCTTTAAACGCACAGTTTCTCGCGCAAAGGAAAAATATGACTCAGAACACTTCGATTATCTTTCAAAGGCGGGCAACCGACGTGCACTATTCGGTTTTCTATGGTGTAGGAAACAGCTCATGTCCTCTCATAATTTTCACTCATTAGTTATGTCACCTGTAGAAGCTATCCAGGCGGTTGAATTAATAGCCACAGGCCTGCAAAAGCGGTTTCCGTCTTTACTACCTTTGCGACCATTGTTGTTTGCACCAGTCGTGCCAAATGATAATGCCTCATAAGTAAATCTATCAGAGCTTTCACAAGTTGTCCAGAGATTGCCGGCTGCTGCTCCTGGTCCTGATGGTGTTACCACAAAGATGCTCAAAATGCTATTTGAAGAGTCTCCCAACTCCTTATTGCAACTACTCTCTAAAACACGCTTGGATACCTTCTGAGTGGAAGCTGTCCAAGGTGATCCCTTTACTTAAAAATCAGGGTGGAGGCTATGAATTGGATAACATTAGGCCAATTTCTTTAACATAAAACGTGGTAAAGTTGATAGAAAGGGTGTTACTAATTCGGGTGTCAGCCATTGTGGACCGCAAAAGTATACTCAGCCCGCGCCAACACGGTTTCCGGCCACGGTGTTCGATATGGAATGTACTTGCTGATCTTGAGAGCAGAATCCTCCTTGCTCGTCGTCAACGCCTGGTCGCGGCTTTGGTTACGTTAGATGTCGCCAAAGCTTACGACAGTGTAGAACACTCCATCCTGATACATAGGCTACAGTCTTTTCAATTTCCAGATTATATAGTTGCATGGATATCTGCATTTCTTCATAACAGGGAATTCTTTTGCGTCCATAATGGTGTTCATTCGGAGAGGTATAGACAAACGCGAGGTGTACCGCAAGGAGCTGTTCTTTCTCATGTGCTCTTTAATATTCTGTTAAGCTCAATTCCTCTCCACCGCCATGTACGCACTTACGTCTATGCAGACGACATTGCGTTTTTTGCTGCTGCGCCGGATATACATTCTCTCTATGGTCTGTTGCAGTCATATTTGAATACACTTGAGCACTGGTTGAGCGCATTACACCTGAAGATAAATGTTGGCAAGTGCGCCACTCTTGTTTTCCCTCTATTCTCTCCTGTAGTAGTCTCTCTCACTTGCCAGTTAAAAATAATACCGCAGGTTCAATCCCTAAAATACCTAGGGGTCATTTATGACAACAAACTCACCTGGCGACCTCACATTGACCATGTCGCGGCGAAAGGGGCTCGTGCCGTGGTCATGTTACGGAGATTATGTCATCACCGGTACGGCATGCGCAGAGATGCGCTATTAATGATCTACATAATGTATGTCAGGCCAATTTTAGAATTTGGATCAGTGTTGCTTTCAGGCTCGGCTACATATAAACTTCGCCCTCTCGTCCTTTTAGAGAAGGAAGCACTTCGCATGTGCCTCGGCCTTCCAAAATTTGTGGCTATCAATGTGCTGTACCTTGAAGCCCGCATTCCGTCTCTCTTATCACGACTTCAATTTTTCACTGTGCAAACTTACCTCAGGATCTATGAATCCCATTTCAACCGTTACCAAAGCATTTTCTGTTCTCAGCCGACCTCCTTTTTTGGTGTCCCCTGTTCTCGCTTCAATTCCCCTCAGGTAGTGTTTGTGCAAAGATTACTTCAGCCTTTAGATGTAAACATTTATGATATCCTTCCTGCGCTTCGGAATGGGCCCGCTATCCACATTGTTTTCGACGACATATTCCCAAAAAATGCAAAACTTTTGCCACCGAGTATTCTAAATGGTCTTCTAGAAGATCATCTGAGGACCCTACCTACAGATATAGCAATAGCCACTGATGCATCGCAATGCAATGAAAAAGCAGGTGTGGGAATATTTTGCTCGCATTTAGACTGGTCCTTTTCTCTGCGCCTTCCAGATTTCACCCCTATTTTTCAAGCAGAGTTTCTAGCAGTTGTACTTGCTCTACGCAAGCTAGACCCCTCTATTACAGCAGTTGCAGTAATTACTGATTCTTTATCTTTGTTTTCTTCCCTCGCTGCACATGTTGACGGTCCCATTTTATCAACTTTCTTATCCCTACTTCCTCCGCATTTGAGCCTTGTTCATTTAGTATGGGTTCCCGGTCACAGCAGTGTGACAGTAAATGAGATTGCTGTTAATCTCGCAAAGGCTTCCCTCAGCGGCCCCGTGTTGCCAATCATCCCGGCTACAGCCTATATTACAGCATCTAGATTTCGGCGACGTGCGTTTTTAAGCACGCAAAGCACATCACTTTTAACATCGGTGGATTATGAGCGCCTTAAATATTATTGGATCAGGAAAATTTGTTGCTCTCGGCAGCTTGAAGTATCACTGACGAGGCTGCGCTGCCGCATCCCCCCTCTAAATTTCTATTTACACAAGTCGGGTTTGGCGCTCTCTCCCCTTTGTGCATTTTGCCGTGAGCCTGAATCTATTGAACATTTTTGGCTGTATTGTCGCCGATTCAACTCTCTGCGAAAAAGGTTGCTGGAGGAGCCCTTGCAGCATCTTTGCCTTAGTTTGATCAGCCCGCTCTTGCTATCATTTGGCGCCACCACATTTGGGTTCAGCCACAGATCTGTTTGTACCTCTGTTCTAAATTTCCTGATAGAATCTCACCGACTGCCTTGCTAAGTGTTCCAACCTTTTCTTTTTCTATCAATTATTACATTTTGACTAAATAATTAATATTTAATCCCTCTCTTTATTATTATTCTTAAAATTTTAAAATCAAAACACTCATCCCTTTTCTGTTAATGATGAAAAATTCATCGGTGTTGCGCTCCCACGTGCTTTTCCTTTTTGTTAACTGCGTTCAGGTGAATAGCCACCCGATTCTTGGCCGATCCCCCAGTGTGGGTATGTGCCATCTTTTGATAGGCTAACAACAACAACAACAACAACATGGGTGGGTGTCGGCAAACCACCCAGCTCCTTAATGTAAATGCGGGACAGCACACACAGGTGAAATATGGTGGCGTTAAATTAACAAAAACTCCTGAAGTATGCACTACATCAAGGCACATAGAGAACTACTGTGCGCCATTGTTCAATCAGCAAATTCGCACGCTGAATAATAAAAAATCTTTCTTACAGACAAGCCATTACTAATGGTCTTCCAAGCGCCTTGGTCAAATATAAAGGGAGTGATAAGCCACACCAAAGGTCCCTCAAGTTAACTACAGGCCATTTTTAGAAAAAGGCTTATTATCTATGCTAGAAAATTTTCCTTGCGGATTCTGGAAATTGATAAACCCAAATAGCAATTCCGACATAATTCTCAAAGACAACGATGAGGTTCCAGTTTGAAAAACACAATGTATCAGCTTTTTAATGAAGCTTTCTCTTTTACATTGACGATTGAAGATAGCTCCTCAGACCCTCGCATAAATAATCTCTCGTTCTTATCAATTGACGCATTGTAAGGTTATCTACATGCTTTGTACGGAGTGTTGTTGTTGTTCTTTTTTTTTTATCATGTATGCAATTCTCTCTCCTTTTTTTCTTTTTATATTTTCTTGTTGTATTCGGTGATCCTTACCGCGATGTTCTATATTGCTTTGCCCCCCCCCCCCTAATTGTGTTTGAAATATCCTGTTGTTACCCCCCCCCCCTTATGTAATGCCCATAAGGGCCTTTAGGGTATCTGAATAAAAAAAAAAAATTCGGAAACAATTGTTAGCCAAATTGGTATTTTATTCTTACTAAATATCCTTAGGATTTCTACAAGTTCGGATGAGTGGTTGGTAACAGGATACTGAAAAGCACATCACTTTCCGTTACTAAAATCAGAACCGCCCTGTTTTCTCAATCATTATCAACTTGTTGTGTACCTCATGACTGACATGCTTCCAAAGTGGGACCCATCTTCAGAGGAGGTGCTCAATTTTCTCCGCTTAATTATCGCCCCATCTCGCTAACAAACTCTTTCTGCAAACTTTTTGATCATGTCATTCATAGTCAAGTACTTAACTACCTAGAAACCAGCAATTTTTTTCTCAGATACGAGCACAGTTTTCTCAAGATCTTTTCCTGTGGCACTAAACTTGTAAGAGTCGTTCATGATTCTCATTCTTCCATCAAATCCGTCGGTCAATTGGACGCGCCGTTTTCCTGATTTTTCCAAAGCATTTGATCGTGCCCTTCACCAAAAGAGTGAAATTCAAACGCAGTCGAACATTCACCCAGCTTTTACTGGTAGGAATAAGAAATTTTTCTACCCTTGACTCCAGTTTACCTCCATTAACAACTATTTATGATGTTCTTATAAAGTCACCTCTGGAGCCCTGCAAAAAAGTGTTTTAATGATGACGAACTGTTCTAATGATATTTTAATCATTAACCCAACTCTGTGCCGTCTCGAGCCAGGCTATTTGCCGAAGACTCTGTGGTATACCGTATCATTACCTCTATCACTGACCAACACTGTTTGAAATTCGATCTGGATACAGTAAAACCATGGTGTTCATGCTGGCTTATGTCGCATAATACTTCTAAAACAAGCTGTCTTTCTTTACAAGCCTTTCAATCGCAGTTCTCTCGCACTCCCACAAGTTACTTCAGAAATAACGATTCTGTAGAACTTGCTAATGCTTATAAATACCCCGGAACGCACTTGCAATTAAACGTACCGTGGCGTCAACATATTAATTTATATTTAGCATCCACTAACCACTCTCTTGGCTTTGAAAAGCATAACCTCAAACATGCTCCACAGTATCACAAAACATGCCTACATCACTCTTACATATTCGCGCGACAATCTAATATGTATCAGTCATTCGGGCCACTGACCAAGCCTATCACTTAGGTAATAATGAGTGTTTGCCAAACCATGCTGCGTTTTAATTTGTCAGACTAGACACATATTTACAGTGTCACTGCCTTTAAAGAAACGGGCTGAATTAGAAGCCCTTTCTTACCGCCGGAAACATCATGACTAGCGCTCTTTCATGAACTTTGTCGTCATGCATCGCTTCATCATGGCTTTTTCCGCTCATCGTTAGCCTTCTTTCCGCGGCTCCACCATCCATCCAAAGTTACAATTTTTTATACCAACCAGATATACCATTCAATGGTATAAATGCCGTTCATCTCAATTTGCTTTCTTTAATATCGCGCGCTCTAATAGAGTTGAATAAACTGCCAGTACACAAAGCCATCCAACCTAACACACCTTGTCACCTAATACGCAGTGATGCTGGCATATAAAAACAAAAGTTTCTTGTTTCTTTTTTTGCGCCTTTTATTGTTGCGATTGCTTGCTCTTTTTGTGTCCAAAAACGTTCGCTGTGATGTTGGCATCTAAAAACAAAAATTTTTCGTTTTTTTTAGCCTGGTACTCTTCCGATGGTTTCTTGGTCTCTGTGTGTACAAAAACGTTCAGCGTGTTGTTTTCATTTAAAAACGATTTTTTTTCTGTTTTTTCAGCGTTGTACTGTTTCGATTCTGTCTTGCTCTTTCTCACTCCAAAAACATGCACCGTTACTTTTTCCATTGCTCCTCTTCCACTAATTCTATCGCCTAATACTGCATTACCTACCTCAGGTTTATATTATAATGTTCCTTAATGTTCTTCTCTCTCCTTCTTTTTATATGTTTTAATTAATTAACTTTTACTATCATGCTATTACTAGACTGTCAATTGTGCCTTGTTTATGTTCTTGTTTTTTTGCTATATTTCAATGTGGGCTGAACCTCTACCCCTTATGAAATACCTTCAATGAGGGCTTTCAGGACTATCAAAATATGTAAAAGAAACGTGAACAGACTGTGAAACTTTCCTCGAGGCAATTAGCGAATCAGCTTTCTTGAAACCGGTAATGAATTAAGTGATGAAAGCGCCGGAATGAACACTGACACAAGAAGAGATAGACAAGTACAAGCGCTACATCCAGCTGGTTGTTTGGCTGATTGCAGTCTAAGGTCCCGTAAGGTAGGTTCTTTGGCTGATTTGTTCCCTAAACCTGTTAACGACTACCATAGCAAATAGCTTACAAGCAACAAACTGTAAACTAGACGGTGTATGTTATTTTGATTATCTGATATCGCCTCGTATATCTATTGAAAAGCTTCTATCGTTTTCCTGAAATTGAAGTACGAAAGATATTCTCGTACATTGCGGATAAAGGGCGCCAATTTGTTTCCGCGCAGAGTTGCAGCCCAATAGAGATCGACAGTGACATCACACCGGCGTGCGACGTTTCTCCCCCATGCTTCATGTAAGGTTTACTTAAATCATAACCAATTTCTCGCCATCACTATCGTTGTCATTAGATTTAAGATAGTTTTGTCCACTTATCAAAAAAGTGGAGATACCTCTACCCATTTACATTTTGTATCAATATTAGTAAAACATTCCTCTTCCTCTGTCTTATTGGGCAGGTGTCATTTTCTCCGGTGTCAAAATCCTTTGAACGGCTTTTAGCCCTTTGTGGAGGAAAGTGTTTCGCGGAACGCAAGACACTATTTAAGGGCTTCATAGTAATGCGTATTACTTTTGTTATCAGTCCGTCATTTTCTGCGGCTCTAAATTCCTCTGCACAGCTTTTAAACCATTTTTATTTGTAGATCATCCTTGATGCTGCCGATATTTACCGTAAGCCTGAGAAATTATATTCCCTCGTTGTGCTGTCGATTCTGAGTGAAGAATTAGCCTTTGCTTTTTGGGGTTTTTAAACAGATCTGCCTTCTCCGGATAGAGGTCTCAATATTACGTTATGCTTTCTAGCTATTCTAGCTCCTAGTTCTGTTGCGTGCGCTAGAAGATACGAGTGAGATGAATTCTTCACTTGAGCAAATATATATCTGCCCGCGGTGAAAGTGGACCATCTCACCTCCAGCAAGACTGTTAACTCCTATTTTGCTTTCAGCTCTAATTTCTTCATGGTCTTATTGCTTACTATTTCTCTCCATGCCCAATCCAAATCTTGGATATTATAGGCATCGACTTATTATGGTCGACACTTCTCATCGTATAAATGTCTTCTAAATCCTCCAAAGGCTCAGACAGGCCAAAAATATGCCGCTATTTTCGCTTTTTAAATCACTTTTAAGCTCTTCAAAGACAAATTTCACTTTCCTCGCAGCAGAAAAAGGCTCTCATAATTAGCTAAGTATTTTGTTTTGCTAATTCTCTTAACTTCTATGTCGTACTCTCAAAATTTACTCCGTAGTTCCCACTCCACGATCGCCTGCCTGCTTTTGGTCTAACTGAGGTTTAAGGCCTCCGATAATTGAGCAATTTGCTTGCTGCTGATGTTGCATCTTTATGGAACCTTTGCAACCTGCGACTTTATTTTTTGAGCGGCCAGGGAGAGGGAAATGTGAGGCTCGTTATGATATGCCACTGAAAGACAACAACAGTTACTGAAACCAGGGCAAGCATAGAATAGCTTTTAATTTCATAACCTGCGGTGTTAATAAATGAAAAATATTAGTGTATGTAATTTAGGGCTGAATGATTACTGATTTGAAGGTAAAAAAAACAGAAAAAATGCCTGTTTGGCTGCATACAAAAATAAGGTGATTCCATGAACGGGAATGCAGATCACGAGCCTTAGCTATGGAGAAACAATCAAGTTTAATTCTCAGTATAGTACAAAGAAGCACACACATGTCACCCGCGAGACCGGAACCCTCGACCTCCGAATTTCGAGTACAGAGCTCTGTCAAATGATCGGTGGCGGTGTCTTCTCAGTTATCTATTTTCGGAGGTTTTTATGTTGTGTGTTATTTAAACTTGAGAGCGTTCACCATCGCCACCTTCCTCCATAAGAGGCGGACGTAGTACGTCCTCTATTAGCGCGAATTTCAAGTGGAACGTAATCGGATGGTGAGGCCAGAATCAGTGCGAGAACCTTATTGTGCTGCCTATACCATCAAGATTGCTGGAATCGAAGAGTTCGTAAAGCTAGTAAGCAGACAAGATTCGATAAATGAGGATTTTATTAGGTCATAGAAATGACGAATTATTATGCTTATTGCCACCCCATTTTATCCCTCTAGAAACAGCCGGTTCCGTCGTCTCTATCATAATAATTTTTAGTTGCCTTGAGTGCGGCAAGCATGCATGGTGTTTAGAGTAGGCTCTGGATAGCAGAGCTTACTGAATGGCAGAGTGCGATACTGACGTGATGCCGCAGCTAGCAGTGAAATGCAACTGGGCAAAGCTTACAAACTTCTAGAGACAATACTTCTGCTAGAATTATTGTTGTTCATTGCTGGTGAATTTCTCCATAAGGAACGTTTGCACGTGCCATATCGATTACATTGTAGCAGAATTCAACAGTACTAGTCTGAATCTTTTCTCCTTTCCCAAATATGGGAAGTGCACATTTAGAAATAAAAAGAAGAAGGCAAAGGCCATGCAAGGCTAATGAAAAGATCAACGAAACAGCAAGCTATGCCAGCCCTCCAGACTCATATGCTTGAAACTAAACAGTGAGATAACTCATGATTGGTGAAGTATAAAGCCTCCTCCCTAAGACCTTACTAAGCCAATCTATTCTTCAGGATATGATATATTGCTTTTAGTAGCCTCACTCATTCACCCCCAGCCCGCGCTCCTAAAAGAAAACAGCACAGCTCATCTTCTTAAAATTGACATGGATGTTACAGACAGTCCGAAATAAGAGACACCTCTTACTCACTTGGTTGGCCGCCCTGTTTATACCGTTACACGCACCTCTTTTGCAACAATGGTCGGTATGGAAGGCATTAGTTAATAAAGGATAAGTATTATGTTTAATGTTTTATTTTTCATCAATAATCTTGTTTATAACAGACATTTTATCTTACAAATTTCGCCGCATAATGAAATGAAATCAGTCGCAAGATCAACCAACCCCCTAATTTTGATATTGAAAATATTCTCTCTTTAAGCGTTGGTTTTTCCAAGCTTCCGCTGTCCACAGCGCTGGCCTTCGCAGCGTGGCAAGATGCTATCCGCCGATAATACCACGCTGTATCTATCTTTTGACAAGAGCTCCTGCGGGGTAGCACGCTCAGCGAACTTAGCAAAGACCGAAGACCCCGTGCGCTCTTAACAGAGGAGTCGTCTCTGCTGGTATATATATATATATATATATATATATATATATATATATATATATATATATATATATATATATATATATATATATATATATATATATATATATATATATATAAGTAGACGCGGGCCATGCATGAAAGAATTTGTGTAATTTCATTACGCGGGCAGAGAATTCTAAGCATTTTGCTAGCTGGAAGTTGTAATACCCGCCTGTTCCTGGACAATTGCTGAAGCCACGCGAAAGTACAGCAGGTTCTGCTTCAGAATATAAAATAAAAAATGGTGAAGATGTTTCTTTGGAACGGCGCATTAACACGTACATCACGTTGTCGTGACAGCACGGGTGCAACGTTATCACGTAACAAATTTTTTTAATTTTGTAGATTTAATTTCTAACGCCTTTTTCGCTTGGTATTCATCAAGTAAACTAATCTTTAGATTTGATACCGTCAATGCAGGGCGCTCTTGTCGTTCCCTATTACGTTAATCACGGACGACTGGTAATAATCAATGGCAATGCGGTCAAGTTGTAACAACGCCTTTTTGGAGTAGGATTCCGTCTATTTGCGCTTAGGTTCGACAATATTAGATTTCGATTGCTTAATAGCAATTTTAAGGCATTTAGGATGAATTTAATCAGCGGAGTAAGAGCTTACAGCCACTTATCAGTTCTTTTTGATTCATCTGCCCTGTTAACTGCACTATACCCTATAACATCCAATAAAATACCCCCAACTGTACTAAAGAAAACACTATTCCGCTAGCCTTACTATATTTTACTTCTAAACGGAGCACCAACAAGACGTTACCAGAAAGTACTACCACACTGAAAAGAAACGCGGACAACCCGGCGCCAACACGCAAGGCTGTTGGAATTTAGTTTCATCGCGATTTTACCTGGGTGGTAAGAAAAAAGTTAGAGGCGTCCTTGAATGCATCATGGACGAGTCTAGGGTTTTTTGCTATCACCGAAGTAAAAGCGCGGTAAAAAGAAATTGAAACAGCGAAGCGTGTTGGAGCCGGGTTGTTCGCGTTTTTTTCCATCGAGGTAGCGCACACAAATGAGCACTGCGCGTGCTCTTTGTTCTCCCGTCTTGGTTTCGTTCTTCCGACTCAGGCAGCAAGCACCAATTCTCACTACATGGGTAAATCTCTAAACATTCGCAGCTTCTGTTTTAAATGGTGGCCTGTTGGATTGAGAAATCTGAAGAACCCAACATGACTTCTTATGTTTGACAACACAAAATGTAATTTGCTTCGTAGACTGGCGGATGAAGGCTAGTGGCGTTGGTGTATCAATAAAAGAGGTGATGGCTACGTACTACACCAACCTTGCGAGCATCTTTTCAAGAGAGGGGAGGAAAGATGTCCATAGCTGGCTGTCGTCGCCTTGATGAGGCTGCACTTTATGCCTAATTAGTAAATTCTATCTACGCAACGATTTTTTTTCTTCGGCCGATAAGAGCAGAATCAGCGGAATTCGAACCACTGCACCCTTTAACAGTATTTGGGTGGATGCTCTAGACATGCACCTCAATAATTGTTATGTCAGGAGTTAATTTCAGACAGGCCATGACACCTATTCTTCAATTAAGTGCTGACCACATTGTTTTCATTTTTCTTCTATATGCTCCGCACGCATAAAGCTCACTTTGAGGCTGTTAGAGCACTGTTTGAAGGCCAAACGAAATTTTAGAATTGATTGTCCTTTACATTCTAGAAGAATAAAATTTTCAAGTCAAAGCAGGTAATGAAAGTGGGGAGATTTCTCTGTTGTCGGTAGTGTACCGAAAGAGGAGATCATTTCTACACATCAATTATGCAAGTTGCATTCATAAGCAACATATGAGCAACGAAATTGCTAAAGTTAGATAAATTTTACGATAAAATGCGGCACAAACCGCATAGCTCCCATTATAGTGCATTCATCAAACTGAACAGAGCAATATTTTGATTATTTCTACACGAATGCTAAATTGAAACAACCAGTTTCATGCCCATATATCGGTTTTTCGTAACGCTACACTTTCTTGTCCATGAACATATAGAGCTCTAACCACCGCTTGGTTATAAACCACGGCAGCCTCTCATTGTTTCTTAAGGAGACAATGAACGACAGCACCTGAAACTTCTTACCACTTTGTTGGCAGTAGTGTCAGAAGTATTGAGGAAACCTGCATCTCGGGTTCAAAGGAACATGCAGGATTGAGAACTCGCGCTTGATTTGCAGTAATGCGTGCTCAAGTTGTCCACGTTGAGTGTATTGTGTGTAAGGGAGGCGACGGTTGAATTAAGAAACCGAGAAATCATATGAATAAGAAAATGGCATTAAAAAGGAAAAAAAATGTCTTCTCTCACCTTCTTAATTAAGATCTCCTGGGTGGTGTTTTTTACCCACGTGCTGTTCATAATAACTTCAAAAAACGTCTGGTTGATTTTGTATGCTATCTCTTGTACCTGAAGAAATAAATCTTATCATGAAAAAGTTGTTTACAAATTCACGAAAGACAGCACACCGGTTACTCAAATCACATAATCATATGCATGTTACCTAAGATAGGGGCTTGTGCTTTGTTCTACCTTCTTATTTTCACTCATTTTTTAAACTATAATTGCATGTCAAAGCTTCGAAACTCTATAGTGTACATAGTCGACCACACATGCACAAAGCGCTCGGGAGGTGTGCTTCGCAGCAAATGAAATGAAATATTTTCGCAGCTGCTTGCCTGTCTGGTTCAAGTGTCCATTTTGCTGCTCTCCAGGGCAATCACTATTGTGAACATCAATATGTGCTTTAGAATTTCACTTTATTTCTCCCAGACACCATCTCCCGAATGCTCCAGACAAGTGCAATCGATTCTGTACATGCAGAGCAAAGGACACCTGACCAGAAACGATGAAAATAATCAAAAGGCTTGCATGTCAGGGCCGGACACATATATGAAAGAATCCAAGGTGATCGCAAACAAAATTTGTCGCCTGAAACGGGCTTGACCTCTACGAGCCATTTTATACATTGAAATGGCGGAGTGACCGTGACCTTCTGTCGATGTTTTATGATGCTAATTTGCCTGGAGTACTCGCATCTGGAAAATCCTCTATCTGTCAACTTTGCGAATGCTTCCTTTATCATTTTTCACTAATTCTATTAATGTCTCATTATGGCGAAATGCCGCAGAGTGAGAGAACGAGGAGTAATCTCCTGCAGCAATCCAAGCACGTCCTGGCTCACTCATTTCCCATTGTAGCTGGACAGTAAGTAGCCGAGGCAATGCCGTTCAAGTGAGGCGATGGTTCAAGTACTTGGAAACGGTGTAAAAATGTGTATGTTTAATAGACGTCTTAGTGTACAGCGCTCCAGAAAATTTGTTCTCTACGCATGTGCTCACAAGGCATGCAATAGATCTCTGCAGTTCGTAGCACAAATGTCGACGTCATTTTCAAAGCGACTAAATAGAAAAAAAGTCTGTGTGGTCTGCTTCTAGAAATTGAAGATATTCCTAGTGTAATTCGCTTTTACAAATTATTTGTTTTCATCGTGAACAACGGCCACAGAGCTGATGCAATTTCTTTAGAGTGGACAAAACAAAATGCATGTATGAATTTTGTAGCCACTTTATTCACTCCGCAGCTCGACAAAACAAAGGCTTTCTGTCACAATGACCTCGGAGAGCCTAACAGAAAAGTAAAATCAAAAAATGTCGTTGTGCAGCTACTACAATGACTAACTTTTCTGATATATCGTTATTTGAACTCTTCCCTTTTACACTCTCGGGGCATCAAATTATGAGTCAATTAAAGACGCCAGCTATGTCACCACCTGAACATCTGTTGCCGAGTGCACCAGCAGCTTGAGCGCAGTGAATTTTCAGTTCGAAGCGGGCATGAAGGGAACATGCTCAACCATTCTGGACAAAAGCATTCTTGAGCAGTAAACAGTTTATGAACACAATTGTTTCATGTAATGTAAGAGCTGAGTATAACACTCAATATACCCGCCGACGGCAATCTTCAATTTTTTGCTGTTAACGTTCTTGCTATCGTCAAAAGCGTTCCCCATTGGTTTCCTACGCCAGCCTTAAGGGCTCGAAGCAATCGATGGACACAAGAAAAGAAACACTTTTGCTACACATCGCAAGAATGAAAAATTACCTTAATTATTCTAATAATAGAAGCTTACAGTTCTTCAAGGTTCAAAATTTTTGTGCGACTATGTTGGATATGCACATGCTTGTTCAATAGTTTATAAGCAAAGCCATTTTTTTCTAAACGTAGTGTATAGTTCGCTCTTACGAATGTCGAAAAGGGACAATTTATTACACCTGACTAGCATACGCCAAACGATGTTAAAAATTTCACTAAGAGAACAAAAAAATAATATGAAACAACCACCGACGCTTGCAAACTATTCTTTTACTAGAATCATGCTAAAACCTCTGTTCCGGCCTCTTCGCACAGGCATGTATCGACGTTTTTGAGCATTGTCTCATGTTGGTATTTCGTTTCTTTTGTTCGTCACATGTCAGGTGGTGTATAATTTAGTTCACTGAAACTTTTGTGGAACCTCTCTTTATGCTTATACACGAGTCCATATTATATAAATATTTTTTTCTGAGCTCCACGTACGCAATTTTTTGCATTGACTGCATGGGCCCAAAGCTATATGGCTAAAGGCTTACATGCTTCTGCCACCCGCTTTTATAGGCCTGTTCCAAAGTGAATAATTTGGATTGAGTTGAAAAGACAACCTTTCAATCGAACAAAGCGAAATAGCGATAAGCATCATACGCTCAAGCCGTTTGCCACTCGATTATGTGCATGCTGCAGATTTAAAAGATTGACGTTGCTGGCAGAGTTTACTGAAATTTCATACACAATATATAGTCCAGAGTTGCGTGGCACCGAGTGACGTGTCCGACATATTTAAGTTTACATTTTGGAACCATAGTATCAGATTCCGTTATTAATCTTAACACGTTTGTGTGCTATACAGTCCC
The DNA here is from genome assembly GCF_052857255.1 of Amblyomma americanum. Classification (NCBI taxonomy): domain Eukaryota; kingdom Metazoa; phylum Arthropoda; class Arachnida; order Ixodida; family Ixodidae; genus Amblyomma; species Amblyomma americanum. The sequence goes on from NC_135505.1 coordinate 96,590,457, forward strand.
GCAGCGTCACCGCGCACACGGGTTGGCGCGTGCACGCAACCAACGTAGAAAGCTATGCCCTGAGTCGTTGGTTGCAGGAAAGTCTTAAGATGTCAGCGATGATGTTGAAGGCAGAGCGCACACGCACTAAGCGGCACGCCACCGCAAGCCAATCAAAAGACCAGGTACCCGTAAATTCGAGGACGATTGCTTGCGCAGACCAGTCCTGTACACATTACAGAAAATGAGCAACCGATTATAATTACAATACCTCCATCTGAAACGTATCTGCTCAGTCACCAATTACAGCCCCAGAAAAGCAACCGAATAATTACCGATGAGTAATCGATAATTATTGCGTTCAATTCCTTCCAGCTTTTATTGCCTGACACGAGTTTACTAACCATGTTACGAATCAATTTACTAATTTACTAACACCAATGTATGAAATTTCTTTGCTGAGGTGAAAAGAAAGGTCGCCACTCACATGCTTAAAGTGGGGTCACATATGGTATATGTAAAACGCAGGGTTCGCAACCTGCGACAACGGAATCAGAAATCGTCCTTTCCCTCTGCATGGCGCTGAAGAAATTCGATAAAGACTATATTCGTTGCTGGTGCACTTTTGTTGTTAGCATTCTCGGGACCCATTTCGAACCCCCCTTACGATATTTCAACTCCTTAGTCAAAATACTATGGTACAAACTTTTCACATTTTATTGAGAAAGCTTAGAAAGTCAACCTTCATTCACGCTGGTCCTCCAATAATCACGAATAATTTGTTAAACCTTCGCAACTGTCTCCTCAGAAATTCACTGTTTCCCGCTTCTTTCTAACCGGACACGGTGGCTCGGTGGTTAAGGCTCTCTTCTACACCGAGCTAGAGTACCCGGGTACGGACCCTACCCCGGCAGCCGCGTTTCTATCCTGGGGAAACGCAAAAAGGAGCACAATCTATCGAGAAAGCTCAGAAAGACAAATTCTTTAGAATACCCTACGAAATATATGCGCACAGATCATAGATGCTGGTCCTCCGATAATCACGAATAATTTGTTAAACCTTCCCAACGGTCTCCTCAGAAATTCACTGTCTCCCGCACCTTTCTAACGGGACACGGTGGCTCGGTGGTTAAGGCGCTCTTCTGCACCGAGCCCGAGTACCCGGGTTCGGACCCTACCGCGGCAGCCGCGTTTCTATCCTGGGGAAACGCAAAAAGGGCCACAATCTATCGAGAATGCTCAGAAAGACAAACTCTTTAGAATACCCTACGAAATATATGCGCACAGATCATGGATACTGGTCCTCCGATAATCACGAATGATTTGTTCAACCTTCGCAACGGTCTTCTCAGAAATGGACGGCCTCCCGCTTCTTTCGAACCAGCATGTTAGAAACCCAGCAGGTTTAGCTGCGGCTTGTTTAAGAGAGGGCAAGCGACGAATATAGCAGTGTGGCCAACAACCACGCGAAAAGTTTCCCTACAGCCCGAGCGCTTTGTAGACCTTCCTTTTGGGATTATTCTGGTATGTGTGTTACAGAAAAAAAGTAGAGGATTGAGAGGAATTTTTTCGGGGTGTCAGAAGGGTGTTGTTACTAAAGGCGTCTCATGTCTGCGCTCAGAATATTGCGTTTAGACAACTAGGCGAGTGCGGTGCTCCAGCGATTATGTTTTTTCGAATTATATTGCATAAAGAAGTTATGAGACGATCACAATAATTGAAAAATATGCTTGTTAGCACACATGCGCTTAATGAAATGATGAATTTAAATATTTGCTTCTGAATGCCACTAATTTAAAAGGAATGCAACGACTTCAAAGTTTCTTGCTGGAGGAGTTGATTTTACGTGTTTTAGATGGTTTAGATGAAAAATTGTACTGCGATGATCATAAAATTTGAATCCTTACGTGATTATCCTACATATTTTATAAAGTCATTCGTGGGCATTCAGTATAGCTCTGGATTCTACTTATGAATCGACATTACAGAGCATGCATAGAAAAGGCTACGTTAACTCCACAAGAGCTTAGCAAGATGGTCTGCTCACTTCTGCTTGAGCCGCTAGGTCAAAGCTGTCTTTGGCGTAAATGTAGCTGACGACGTTTGGCATTTCGTCCTTGACAAGATCCAAACACATCTCCTACCTTTTTTCGTACGTTGTGAATATCAATTTCTCCAACTTATACCAGTCATATGTAAGCAGATGCAACGTCCTTACACCTGCGTAGTTGTAGAGCAACACTCTGAAAAAAAAACATATTCCCCACCATCAGTAACAAGAAAGAAAGAAGCGTCGTGGCTAAGGGCTCCGCTCTAATTTCTACCATCCGTGGTTCACGACGGGCAGTGACACTGACGGCGCACGCACCATACGAACGGTGCCGCAGTGTCAGGGATTACATCCCACGAAACTTCTCAGAAGCCGATCGCTATGGGCACTAAGCCACTATGGCTTGTACGTTGTACAGTAAAATTCACATTGCACGGCAAGTAGAATGGGTGCAATATTACTTATCTTGCTTCCGAAAATACTGACATCAAAATTTCGCTGATAAGCGCAGTCACGGAAGTCCTTTATTAAGCATTCAAAACTCTCTTGAGGCGAAATAAATAACATTCGTTTGCACATCATTAAACCCAGCGGCAGTAACCTTTTTGTCCTTTTACGTTGTATTGTTTATAAATCATCGATTGATAACTTGAGATAATTTGTGGATAGTTTACAACGAGCCACGTTCTTGCAAATTCCGTGCGCAAGGGTGATGATGTCTAATGGAGAACTCCGTTCAAGTGACCGAACTGAAGGTAAGCTTAAGGTCAGCTTTGCGGCTGCCAGCTATGTCCACTATGACGGCGGAACTTGAGAGCGACCATAAGCAAGAAAAAAAGTGTTTTCAGTATCTAGAATCTGAACCGTAAGTTGGAAAAAAACACTCTAAGGACGAATAATATTCTCCATAACGCGAAATTTGACCGCAGCTATGTCGGTGTCTCACTGTCTGTAGGGGCTCAGTGTTTTCCTTTTCCAAGTCGTCGGCGCGTCTAGTGACGATAATAGCTTGGTGGAAGCATTAGTTGTTGACGATGACAATGTGCAATGCGTTTCATTTCATTTATTTTTTCCCTTAAAGGCCCGAAGGCATTACATAAGGGGGGAGCAAAATCAAGGTCAAAAGAGAAAAAATAAATTGACAAAAGAGAACAATAACAAAACAAAAAAAGAGCATGTAACAGTTAAATGATCTTGTCACGCGTGTACAATGCAAAGTAAAATTCACGGGTTTGAAACACGATATATATATATATATATATATATATATATATATATATATATATATATATATATATATATATATATATATATATATGAAACACTCAATTAATACAAGAGAAAATATAGTGAAAAAGGCATCACACAGAAAAAAAAGTAAAAATAAGTAAAAATAATCAGCTGTTCAAAGTGCCGAATTGAATATGGCAGGAACATTTTGCCCTCATGAAAAATGGTCGTTTAGTTTATCCCGGAATGATTTGCGGTTAGTGCATGATGCGATGGTATTTGGGAGGCCATTCCATAGTGCTATCGCTTCCGGAAAAAATGTTGACTTTAGAGCTAAGGTGCGACAGATGATGCGTGCGATGCTATGGTCATGGCTTAGACGGCTAGACGTCCTGTGCGGGGGTTGCAGCTTTTCGTGTCTCGTGCGTGGGTGATAGTATTTATGATGAAGAAGACAGAGGCGAGATATAATGCGGCGTGACTCGAGTGAAGGGATGACCAGGGAGTCTTTCAGCGCGATGATACTGGTTTTCCTTGAATGGAAGATGATATAAATCGGACGGCGCGATTCTGTATGGCATAAAGCGAGACAATGTGTATATTAGACTGATAACAGTATTAGTTGAAGATGACAATATTAAAAGCACAGCGCGAGAGTGTGTTGCAGTTTAACACGACGCCTGATCGACGCCTAGGGCCCGAATGCAGTGGCCAACGAAGCTGAACACCTTGCAACGCCGTGGGTTCGAATGCCAGTTGCGGTAATGTTTACAACTGATTTTTTTGTGGCTTTTCTCAGTTACACCCACGGCGGCAACGCGTCTCAACCCACGAACTGACGCTTAATAGCCGCACTCTCAAAGGAAATCAGGAAGTCGTTTGAGCGAAAATTCACCGGCAAGACAGGAAAAGGGGGTGGAGGCGTTCTACTTAAGGATATGTTTAGCTTGGAAAAGTCGAAATGGACAAGATACTTATGATAACGCCTTTCTGATAAGCACAAGGTATTAACTCTGGAGTCTATCTTCACCTAGATCTGACGCATGTTGCCTAGATGTAAGCCACTGATAGCACTTTCCAGGATATTCTATTGATAAATTCCGGATTTGAAGAATTTGGAAAAAAGCTTAAAAATTAAGCTTACCACCCAGGCAAGTCAGAGGTATATACTTCCATTTTCACATATATCATGCCGAAGAAAACATTTCGAAAACATTGCGCTGCAAGATACGCTATTCAGGCTTTCAGGCAATTGGATTATTACGTTAATTCCATTAATATTGTGAGCCACTGCTTGCACAGGCATCTTTATTCGGGAACAGCCGGAAACTCAGCGCGTGATCCCGGGAGCCCAGGCAAGGGATGATGTTGATGGAGATATACAGATGAAAGAGGTGAAAGTTCGCGCACAGCGCTCACACAAATAGTCCCCAGGCAGGAAAGCGGCCATCCTGGCCGCGGACTAAATAGAAGAGGGGGCGACGGGTGTCGAGCTTCATACGTGAACCACATCGTGGGGACGGCGACGGCGGTCGATGAAGTGGTGCAAGGGAACAACGGCGTAGTTGACGGGAGATGTTTGCTGGACTACAGTAAAAGGTCCGATGAAGCACTGCAGAAACTTTTCGCACAATACAGGCATGCGCACAGGTGTTCAGAGGAGGACCTCATCACCGGGCCTGAAGGAGACAGTACCGTGGTGCAGTACGGTGTTTGCGGTCTTGCTGAGTGGCTTCGGTGTTGACGCGGGCGAGGTGGCGACAATGAGCCATCCGAGAAGCGAACTTTTCGCCAGAGACGCAGACGGAGGTGTGGGAGCAGAAAAGAGGCCGGTATGAAACAATGAGGATGGGACACGGCAACCAACCAAGAAGAAAGGGTTGTAGCCAGTGGTGCGCTGAACTGTGGAATTGTAAGCAAACGTGACCAAGGGCAACATGTCCCAGTTCTTATGGTCAGGCCGATTGTACATAGATATCATGTCAGACAGGGTACGGTGAAAGCGCTCGATGAGATCGTTGGTTTGAGGACGATAGCTAGATGATGTCTTGTGGACCGCGTTGGTGGCGCGGAGGACCTCCTCAAGCACATGGGAAAAAATGTCTTTCCACGGTCGTTAATCGGGATACGAGGAGCACCATGGCGCAACACTATCGCACGCAAGAAAAAGTCGGCGACTTCAGAAGCGGCACCGGAGTGAAGCGGGGCTGCTTCAGCATACCGCGTCAGGTGGTCAATGGCGGTGGCAACCCAACGGTTGCCGCTGGAGTAAGGGGAAGGGGACCAAACAAGTCGATGGCGACGGTGTCAAAAGGCACGGATGGGCAAGGAAGAGGCTGTAGGGGGCCGGCAGGAACAGATGTAGAGCGCTTGCGAAGCAGGCAAAAGACGCAGGAGGATACGCATTTGGCGACGCCAGTAGAAAGCCCAAGCCAGAAGTAGCGGATTTTGATACGGTCATACGCCTTCAGGTGACCTAAATAACCGGCAGAGGCATCGTCGTGGTAAGCCTCCAAAACTTTAAGACGAAAGGAGTGAGGCAGAACGGGAACCCACCGGTGACCTGTAGGGTGGTAGGAGTAGCGGTAGAGTGTGCCGGGTTCAAATCTGAATTGGCGAATCTGCCGGCACGAGCGACTATTGGGTGCCGCTGATTGAGCCCGGAGACGAGCGATGATAGTGCGGAAGTATGAATCAGCCGGCTGATGGGAGAGGGAATCGGCGTGGATGTCGAGTGGTGAACAACAACGGGCACACAATTGAGAAGGAGCTCGGACGCCTGATATGAAGGGCACGTTGTTGAAGGGGCCGCCGCATGAGTCCGGGAATCAGGCAACGGGCAACGAGAGAGGGCGTAAGCGTCGAGGTGTTTTCTCCCGAATTTTTAGGCGATAGTGAAGGTGTACTCCCGAAGACGTAGCACCCAGCGACCCAAACGGCCGCGCAAGTTCTTCAGTGTCGACAGCCAACAGAGCGCGTGATGATCGGTGACAATGGGGAAGTGACGGCCGTACAAGTAGGGATGAAATTTCTGGATAGCCCAAACAACGGCGAGATATTCTTGCTCTGTGATAGTGTAGTTACGCTCAGCTGCAGTAAGAGAACGGCTGACGTATGCAACAACCGGCGCTTGGTACGCATCGTTGCGTTGTAAGAGAACAGCGCCAAGGCCATTCCACTGGCGTCGGTATGAAGAATGATTGGCGCTGCCTCATCAAGATCGCGAACCACAGGTGTTGAAGTGAGCGCCTCCTTGAGGTCTTGGAAGGCCACTTCGCACTCAGTGACCACAAATAAAGCGCCTCAGAAGTCAGTAGGTTGTGAAGTGGGGACGCTATGGATGCGAAATTTCAGATAAAACGGCGGAAGTAGGGCGCTAAACCCAGGAAGCTGCGTAGTTAATTCATGCGTTGGGGCGAGGAAAACTGAGGACAGCCTCAATGTTTTCAAGATTGGGTCGGATTCCGGAGTTACTAACGACGTGGCCGAGTACTTTGATGGTGTTACTGGCAATGTGGCACTTCTTGGTATTTAACTGAATACTGGCTTTCGCAAGGCACGTGAGCACTTCGTTGCGAGAGTGCAAGTGCTATAAGTCTGACGAAAAGATGATGATATCGTCCAGATAGCACAGGCGGGTCTTCTATTTCATTCCTCGTAGCACGGTGTCAATCATGCGCTCAAATGTGGCCGGCGAATTGCACAGTCCGAAAGGCAACACATTGAATTCGTTAACACCATCAGTGGTAACAAAGGCGGTCTTCTCCTTGTCTGATTCGTACATGGGGATTGGCCAATATCCCGAGTAGATATCGAGGCTTGAAAAATACTCAACGCCTTGGAGGCAGTCCAACGCGTCGTCGATGCGAGGCTGCGGGTAGACATCTTTATGGGTGCAGTTGTTAAGGGCACGGTAATCCGCGCAGAAACGAATGGAGCCATCGTTTTTACGGACGAGAACGACAGGAGATGACCAGGAGCTTGTTGACGGTCGCATGATGTGGCGCGGAAGCATGCCTGCAACCTGGACTTCAATGATTTTGCGCTCAGATGCGGAAACTTGATACGGACGGCGCCGTACAATAGCTGAGCCGTCCGTCTCTATGCCATCAGACGTTACAGATGTCTGGCCTAAAGCAGACTTGCACACATCAAATAAGTTCTGGTGGGTCATAAGGACTTCTAGTAAGGCTGCCGACTGCTCACAAGTAAGGTAAACGCTGATAGCGGCCGCGAGCGCAGAGGAAGAACACGGAGCGGGAGTATCAGCTGATAGCACAGCACATAAAATCGGGTCTGTGTCGATAGGTTAACCCTCAAATAGGAAGACGATAGTAGCGCCTCTCGGTAGTAACATGGACTGGCTGGTAGTGTTCAGCGCCGTGACGACGTCGCAACCACGGGCGAAATATATGATGCAGGAGGCAAGAGCGATGCCTTGGGAGCTCCAGCGTGGCGCAGGCATGACGAAGGCATCACTGTCAAAAGCGTAGTCTAAAGTGGCAATGATGACCTGTTCATGGCCAGGGGGCAGGGCGAAGTTGACGGCTGCGACAACACGCGGTAGAGAACGGTCAGAGAAGGATGCCAAGTCGGCATCTGCTATGTGGACGAGGCGGTCGTTGCAAGAAATGAGGGCAGAAGTTGAAGACAAAACGTCCCAGCCCAGGACTATTGGATGAACAAAGGATGGGACAATAAAATCAATAAGATAGCGCTGGTTATCAATGAAATCGCGCGCAGTGCATTGGCCAGCCGGGTGGATGAGCGTGCCATTGGCTCCACGGAGAGGCGAACCGGTGTATAAGGTTGTGACTTTGCGCAGGTGGGAACACAGGGCAAGGTGAATGACGGAGGAAACGGAGCCCGTGTCAATGAGAGCTTGAGTCCCCACCCCCCTTCAACCCACACTGTTAACATAATCGACGGGTGGTCAGGAGGAATTGTACAGTTCGCACGGCAAGCAGCTTTCCCTCCAAAAACTGCTTCCTTTAGTTTTCCGGGCTAGGAGCGAAAAGCTGCGATGTGGGACGAAGAGGTAATGAGCGGCGAAAAGGTAAAATGGAGCGGCGGCGAGTAGAACGGGAGGGCGGAGTGATATCCTGTGAGTATGAAGGTGAGGGAGAGCGACGGGGAAATTCGGAGAACGGCGTGGTAGAAGTATCCGGCTGGCGCACACGTGCACGTTCGAAGGAAGCATAACCGCGTCGTTCATCTTGCTGTCGCCGGCGAACCACACGGTAAACATGACGTGGATCCCGCAGTAGTAGCAGAAATGATGGGAAGTACACCAGGCTGGAGCATAAGGTGTTGCTGGGGGACACGGAGCCACGGCAACCACGTGACCACAGACAGGCGTTGGACAAGACGGAGGGACCGTGGCGGGCGGCCTCGAGGCAATGTCGGCATAGGTGTGCAGGCCAAGAGGTGTGGGAGGGGTGGCGGAGCCACGGCACAGGTGAAAGTGGCCAGCTCATCTTTGATGACGCTTCGCTAGTAAGGTGTTTCAAGCGGGATAATAAAGGTGGGGGGAGAGTGGTGGTCCGCCCGTTGAGTTCCAACAGAATGATGCAATTATACGCAAAGCATACAAAACAGCACTCCATCTCCCGCAATGCACATCGACAGAGAAGCTTTTAGCACTAGGACTTCATAACAACTTTGAAGAACTGATATAGGCACAACACGTCGCCCTGTTGCAGAGACTACAGCAGACTCCGTCTGGCAGCGAGCTTCTGCAGAAATTGGGATGCAATGAACAAATACAAGAAATCCAGCGAACCGCGACTATCCCGGACGGCATACGGGGCACAATTAGAGTGACCCCCATCCCCAAGAACATCGACCCCAACCTACATGAAGAACGCAGAAAGGCGACAGCCAAATACATCCAAAAATCACTAGCCCGCTAGACAACAACGGTGTATGTGGACGCAGCCACATACCCCAGAAGGACGGGACAAAACAGCCCCAACACGGTAGCGGCTGTGATAAACTCGGACATGCGGGAAATCATCAGCGCGCCGCTACGGGACTGCACGGTAGTCGAGGCTGGAGAAGTGGCCGTCGCTCTAGCGGCAGCGGAGGGCTACCGGACTAAGCGATCTTTAACAATACTAACCGACTCTCAAACGGCATGCCGAAACTTCATGTTAGGCAGAATAGGTCCCAGAGCGCTCCGCATACTCCGCTCTGGGGACCGACCCAAACAAAGCACAGAAGAACCAATAAAACATAAGATAGTATGGATGCCGGGACACGCGGTAGTGGAGGGCAACCAAGCGGTCGACAGGGTATCTCGAGGGTACACTTTTTGCCGAGCTCCCCCAACAAGCGACCTCGAGTAAGCCGAGCCTGCCCCTAGAGATTACTCAGCGATCTTAAACCACTACAAGGGCTGCCGGAAACGGTACCCCCCCCCCCCCCCCACATAAATCTCCAGGGAAGACGCCGTCGCCTGGAGGCTGCTAAAGACGGGCTCATACCCGAATCTAAATACACTCAACAAAATACAACCCACACAATACAGACAAATGCCCATGGTGCCATGAAACACCCACGCTCTATCACATAACGTGGGCATGCCAGAAAATAGAGGTGGCATCAAAAATACCAAACCCGAGTGCGGAGCAATGGAAAGGAATGCTCTCCAGTGACCGTCAGGACGTCCAACTTGGGCTGATCCGGCGAGCACAGCTGGCAGCGGCATCCAGCGGAGCCCTGAACAAGGGGCAGACGGCCATTGCTGAGAAGACGGAAGACACCATCTGACTCCGCCAAATTGCTCACCTACTCTCTAGAGCTCAATAAACGTTTTCCCTCCTTCCCCGCGCATCGGGGCATGGATGACGGAACGAAGGTTCCCATCGACGAGGACGCTGCCATCACTGGGGTCTGGCAGAAGGCGGCATGACTGCAGCTTGTCCAGGCGCTGGCATGTGGAGGTATAGGCAGATACGCTGGAGGGGTTCTGGGCTATCAAGGCGTTGAAACTAACGGCCCCGATGCCCTTAACAATATAGCGGACGCGCTCCGACTCCGGCATGTCAGCACTAACGCGGCGGCAAAGAGCAAGAACGTCGTCGATGTAAGATGTGTAACCTCCCCAGGCTGCTGCAGGCGCACGGCGAGCTTCTACTTGGCTAGCTCAGAGCGGCCTGTCATCGTGAAAATTTGCCGCAGCAGCTGTGTGAATGTAGGCCAGTCGGAGATGTCATCTGCGTGATTAAGGAACCACGTCTTTGCAACGTCAGTAGAGTATAAGACTACATTCAGCAGCTTGTGGGAGTCATCCCACCGCTTGAACGTACTGACCCTGGCGTAGTTTTCGAGCCAGTCGTCGACGTCGTCGCCACAAAGTCCGCCGAAGACCTGAGGGTCGCGCTGGCGGCTGGTGACGGTCCAGGCTGGGGCGGCCGCTGCAGCCGGTCAAGTCGACGGGGGGAAGCGTGTTCCGTGGCCTTCCTTCATACCTGAGGACTGCAGACACAAACGACGGCCTGATCAGAGCTCCAGGAAGACTGAAAGACCGGTCCAAAGCGTGAAGTAGGGGATACGAATAGCACCTCCACCACTTGTGAGCCGCTGCTTGCACAGGCGTCTTTATTCGGGAACAATCGGGCACTCAGAGGCGTGATCCCGGGAGCCCAGGCAAGCGATGATGATGATGGGGATATACTGATGAAAGAGTTGAAAGTTCGGGCCCAGCGCTCACAATATTCTTACAGACATTACGATGACGACGCCACAGGAGGCTAGGAGGGAAAAAAGACAAAAGAATCATCATGTTTTCGTTTGGTGGGCTAGCGTCTCCCAGCCAGCGCCTGCCTGTTTCTGCGTGCCTATATGTCTAAATCTGACGCTAGTACTTTAGAGTTTGGAGGCGTTCGCGGGTTCTATCATCCCGGAGTCCTAAACGCACTTTCACAGCCCCTGAAACCTCGCCGCATCCGCCGCCTGGCCGGACTTCCGCCACTGCCCGTCACCATGCCACTCATGGTGAATAACACTTCACGACGCTTTAATCCCGGCTGCCAAACGGGTGCTGTCCAATCCCAGCGGGCCTTCCTAACCATACCAAGAGCCTAAGCCCTTCGACGGCGCAGAGGGCGAGGATGTTGGTGTCCAAATTACTACCAGCGGTGAGTCAGTACAACAGGTGGGACTCTACTATTCAACTCGCCAGCGTTATTTCCTTCTTCAGTAACACCACCCTGATCTGATTTGAAAATCACGAGATACGCTTACCACGTGAGAGCGCTTTGTCACCAAACGTCAACACTGCTTCGGCCACTCCGTCGACCGCAAGATGCGTGCAGAGCAAGCGTTTGTTTAGACGGCTTAGCTTCCTGGCTAAATATGCACTACTTACGCATCCTGTCACAGGCTGTGCAAAACCGTTACTCATTGTCAAAATTCAAAGGTTAATTAAAGGTCGTGAGTAAAGGTCAGGGGTCAAGGGTTCGGCACCGTAACTGTACCACATATTGCCGCGAATTTCTGCAGTGTTTGTTCATTCTTCCAATCTACCGCCACGCCCCTTTCTCGTTTTTGTTACCGATGCAAGACGCGACCAGATTTATCTCGATTGATCGCATCCAGGCAGATCAGATTCTACGTTGTTCCAGAAAGTTCTAGTAACTTTGCACGCTTTATCTCGAAAGTTCGCTATCAGATTTAAATTGAGCATGACCGACAGCGGCGGGCATTCTCTTCGACGGCCGCCGAGCACGCTTGTCGCTTCGCCGCCGCCTAGTGATTCAATGCATTCTGGGAGCAAGTCAGCCCAATAAAGTTTTCTTTTAGAAAACCTTTTGTTCGTCTTCGCCGCGCCTTCGACTGCCGTTACCACTACGTGACAGCTGGTGGAGGTGCGGGCTAGTGGTGCTCGTAGCGGCGTCCTTTCGCTGTCTGGTGCGGTCCGGCAGGGTCCCGAACTCAGGCTGCTCTCCCTGAAGACGTCGGCTGGCTCGGTTAACTGCTGGCTCGTCCTCCGGTGCTAAGCGCTGGCGGCTGGCGTCCCGACTTTAAGGGGGCGTCCAGAACATGGAAGGCCACCCCGCACCTCCACCAGATGTCACGTAGCGGTGACAGCCCGTGCCGACGTATCCGTCTCAAATGATTTGCCGCTGACGGCCCACGAACACACTTCGGCCAACGCGCGCAGGAAATGAACGAGTACCTGCGTCAATAGGAGTACACGCTGAACCGCCTTTCGCGCTCACCATCACCGTCAACCTCCCGCTTTGCGTCGCCACGTCGCAGCTACGCAGCCGCGGTACGAGGGAGGTCTCCCAGCCCCCGTAGGGGAACTAAAGACAGCAACTTCTGGAGGTGAGGTTGCTCACGAGCAAAACACCGAAGATCCTCCACCGACAACGCCCCATGAAGACGCTGCACCCGCTACGCCGCATGAAGAACCTACACTCGCTGCACCGACGCCGCATAAAATAACCCTGACCACGTCTCAAAACTGCATTCAAAACCACGCCGCCACCCAGAAAAGCTTCGACGACACGCCCCACCCACGACTCGCATACGCGACGAAGCCGTGACCCGACGCCGAGGGCGACACGCAATGCAAGAGCCAGGACATCCGACTTAGAAGTGGCTATCAACGGCCGGAAAGTTACCGCTCTAGTCGACACAGGAGCCGATTACTCCGTGATGAATGGAACATTCGCTGCGCAGCTGAGAAAAGTCGCAACGTCTTGGGACGGCCCACAAATTCACACCGCAGGGGGCCACTTCATTACGCCATCAGGAGGATGCAAAGCGCGAGTGACTGTCAAAGGACATACCTATCCTGCGTCCTTTGTTATGCAACCGCAATGCTGCCGCGAAGTGAACTTGGGCGCAGATTTCCTTAATGAGCATGAGGCGATCATTGACCTGCGGTCCAAGCTAATCACGCTTTTGGCGGACGAAGCCATCCCTTCGATAAAAACTGTAGAAATTCACGTTGCCCTGAGTGTCCTGGAGGAAGAAGTGAGCGTCCCACCTCGTTCAAGTGTTATCGTGACCTTAGGCGCCACGAAAGCCATTAACGCTGAAGCAATCATCCAGAGGAACATGCAGTTGCTTCTAGACCAAGGAATCAGCGTCGCAAGAGGCATCGCACATTTCCGGAATGACCAGGCCGAAGTAATGCTGACTAACTTCAGCGAAGAACACCAGCACATTAACAGAGGAACGACGATTGCTTTCTTCGACGAAATATCTGACGTACAAGACGCCTTTGCCCTCTCCGACCCCTCCGCAGAAGATTCGCCTGACCAAGAAAACTTGCCCACTTTCGACATCGACGCAGCCCTGCCCCGGAATAGAGAATACCACATCCGCAATCTGCTTCGAAGGTACAGGGAGTGTTTTTCGTCATCACCGAAGGTCTGACAAACGCCGATTGCAAAGCATTGCATTATAACCGTGGAGCACGCCCGACCTCTCCGTCAAACTCCCTACCGTGAGAAAGAAAGATGGCGCACTTCGACTCTCCGCTGATTACCATCGCCTGAACAAAACAAAGAAGACCGTCTACCCCCTCACCCGCTTCGACGACACACTGGATAGGCTCTGCAATGCGAAGTATTTCTCATGGATGGTCCTCAAGAGCGGTTACTGGCAAATTGAGGTCGATGAAAGAGATTGCGAGAACATGACATTCATCACTCCGGATGGGCTCTCCGAGTTCAAGGTGATGCCATTCGGTCTCTCTTCCGATCCAGCGACGTTTCAGCGAGTAATGGATACACTACTGGTAGGCCTGAAGTGGCAAATTTGTATGGTATGTTTAGATGACGTCGTTGTCTTCACCTCGAATATCGAAGAGCACATCAAAAGACTTCGAACAGTACTAGACGCAATTCAGTCGTCTGGCCTAACCTTAAAAGCAGAGAAGTGCCACTTTGCCTACGAAGAGCTGCTGTTTCTCGGCCACATCGCTAGCAAGGAAAGAGTACGGCCAGTCCCGCAGTAGACAGCTGCTATTGAACAGTGTCCACCGCCGGCCGGTAAGAAAGCAGTGCGCAGATTTCTCGGACTGAGCGCATATTACCGACGATTTGTGAAAAACGTTTCGCGCATCGCCGAGCCCCTGACAAAACTGACGAAGGCAGACATGTCGTTTAAATGGAAAGCCCCGCAAGCAGAAGCCTTCAGAGAACTTCAGCGTCGTTTACAGTCCCCACCGATCCTCGCGCATTTTGATGAAACCGCCGATACTGCCATTCATACCGACGCAAGCAGCGTGTGCCCAGGCATTGTCCTAGTTCAAAGAAGCTGCTGGCTCGAAAAAGTCATCGCATACGCAAGCCGTTCCCTTTCCAAGGACGAGGCTAACTATTTGAAGACTAAGAAGGAGTGCCTTGCCATCATCTGGGCTACGTCGAAATTCCGCCCCTACCTGTACGGACGACCGTTCAAGGTGGTCAGCGATCACCACGCGCTGTGCTGGTTTGCCAATTTGAAGGACCCCTCTGTCCGACTCGCTCGATGGAGTCTGCGTCTCCAGAAATTTGACGTTACTGTCGTTTACAAGTCCGGATGCAAGCACTCGGACGCCAATTTCCTCTCACGAGCCCCTGTAGACGAGCGGCCGCCGGACGACGATGAGGACGCACGTCGCCCGACCTAAAACGCATCATCGAGTACTTGGAAGGCTAAATTTCTTTCCCCACCTCAATTAAGAAAGAACATTATTCGTTCTGTGTACAGAAAGATGTCCTCATGAAGAAATATTCGCAACGAACAAAACAGCCTACCTCCTTGTTTTACCTGCTTGTCTCCGCGAATAAGTTCTACAGGCTGCACACGAAGAGCCAACAGCTGGACATATCGGGCGTACTGGCACCCTCCGCCGCATTCAAGAGAAGTATTACTAGCCTCGATTGTCTGCCGATGTCGCACATTATATGAAAGCCTGCCGAGATTGTCAGCGACGAAAGACCCCTACCACTCGACCAGCAGGATTTCTGAACCCCTTTGAACACCCTTGAAGGCCCTTTCAGCTGGTCGGCATGAACTTGCTTGGTCCTTTACGAACGTCAACGTCTGGAAATAAGTGGATCATCATAGGGACCGACCACCTGACCTGCTACGCCGCGGCAAAAGCCCTACCGAACGGAACAGCAGCAGAAGTCACCAAATTTTTCGTGGAGTGCATTCTTCTGCGACGCGGCGCCCCCGATATGCTCATCACGGACAGAGGAACAGCCTTCGCGGCGGAACTAACGCAAGCCATCCTGAGTTACAGCCAAACCTGGCACCGGAGGACAACTGAATACCATCCGCAGACCAACGGGCTGATCGAGCGCCTGAGCAAAACCATCGCCGATATCCTCGCCATGTATGTCGATGCCGAACACAAAATCTGGGATGTCATCCTGCCTTACGTCGTCTTCGCCCACAACACCGCAGTGGAGGAGACCACCCAGATGACGCTTTTTAGGCTCGTCCATGGCAGGGAGGCAACGACCACGCCAGACGCCATGCTGCCCATCGTTACCAAAGGAGAGAACATCGACGTCGATGCCTACCTTCACCGCGCAGAAGCAGCTCGAAGGCTTGCCCGATTTCGGATCAAAGATCAGCACCGGGTGGCCGCCAGACGCTACCAGCTACGAAAACGCAACGCGGAATACATGCCAGGAGACCAAGTCTGGGTTTGGACGCCCATTCGCCTCCGTGGATTTAGTGAAAAGCTTTTGCGCCGCTATTTCGGCCCGTACAAGGTTCTTCATCGGCTAGGTAAACTGGATTATGAAGTCATCCTTGACGCAATGACTGTATTCCAGCGACGCCGCTTACGACCATAAGTTATCCTTGTCGTCGTTCTGACGCCCTATTAGGTGCGCTAAAGGACGCGGCATTTCCACACTCTATTTTCGCAAACTTTTTATTTGTTGATAGTCGCATTATTTTTTTCATGCGTCGGGTCAAAGCTTTTTTGAGAGGGGAGTAATGCCGCGAATCTTTGCAGTGTTTGTTCATTCTTCAAATCTACCGCCGCGCCGCTTTATTGCTTTGTTTGCGACGCGAGACGCGATTAGATTTATCTCGATTGATTGCATCCAGGCAGAGCGGATTCTACGTTGTTACGGAACGTTCTAGTAACTTTGCAGAATTTATCTCGAAAGTTCGCAATCAGCTTTAAATTGAGCACGGCCGACAGCGGCGGGGATTCTGTTCGACGACCGCCGAGCACGCTTGTCGTTTCGCCGCAGCCGAGTGATTAAGTCCATTGTGGGCGCAAGTCAGCCCCAATAAAAAGTTTTCTTTTAAAAAACCTTTTGTTCGTCTTCATCGCTCCTTCGACTGCCGTCTCCGCTACGTGCCGTCAGCACTCCGTCAACCGCAAGATGCGCGCAGAACAAGCACTTGCTCAGAAGGCCCAGCTTCCTGGCGAAACATGCACTACTTACACATCCTGTCTCAGGCTGTGCAATACCGTTACCTGATTGCCAAAAGTCAAAGGTCAACTACAGGTCGTGTGTAAAGGTCAGGGGTCAAGGGTTCGACACCATAACGGCACCGCTTGTGCTCATACACGTGTAACCTGGTTGGGCTGCAGATATTTCAAGGTAATTTTCTAGCCTACGCGACAACTGCTTTACCATCGTTGTGAAGCTTTTCGCTTCAAAAACAATAGCAAAGTGGCTACATATCTCACAATGGCCACTGAGAAGGCGCCAGGAATCAGTAATTGTAGAGTGTAAGAAGACATTGAAAGGGTCTGCCTCTTTCTTAAGAAGGGCAAAATCTCTGACGTATTTCTTTCATCTTTGATGCATTAAGAGCACAGCGTTTGTGCAGCAAAGGGGAGTTTTTTTCTTTCGCTTCTATAAATATGACACCGCCATCACCGCGATTAAATCTAAGGCTTCCTTCTCAGGAGCTCCGCGCCGTAGCTACTGAGCCGCCGAGGTGGTTGCGCCCCACGCAGATATTATTCAACCTGCGGTTTACGAACCTGTTAGTTATTAGTTCTTTACCCTTTCCTTATTTTCAACAAATAAACTCTCAACGCACATCGCGATTCAAAAGCCGTGACACGCAGTTTAAGTTAACTCGACAATGTGCTCTCAGTGATCATTGAGGTGCAATCACGGATGCCCCAGTAAATGTTAAGCATTTAGCACCCCGCTAAGGATAAAAAAGATAGTGCGTAATTTTTTAAATAAATAAATCTCACTTATTCTGAAGTGAAGAATTCAGATAAAATGATCTGCCAGCAACTATAAAAGATAGGGGAAGATAGTGCCGTAGAAATGTGGAATTTTTTTACCGTGGTAGGTAAAGCTAATTATTGATAATGTAGCGAACCATGACGGCCGCGCCTGATGCCGCCAAGGCAGATCACTGACGAAGCGCCGATGAAAGACGGAAGAAGAAGACGAAGTGCCGCCGCTCTGCACGAGATCGCTTCGATTGGACAGGCCGCCTTCTGCGCTGCTCGCCGTTTTGGTCGCCCACCAAGATCTCCATCCCCTGTTTTGTTTGTGCACAAACCCCCTTTTCACTTGGTGGAGGTGCGGATTAGCTGACATCCTGGAGCTTAGAAGCCATACGCTCCTCCCGATCACCACCATGCCTGAGGATTCCGGCCCTCTTATAGCCACACTGCCGCCGACTGTCGTCTACGCTGGAGCTTTGCGCCAGCGAGATGCTGCTGTATTCAGCGGCACCGCAGACCATGACGTCGAGGACTGGTTAGCCTCAAAAGATTGGGTCAGTACCCATAACAAATGGGACGATGCTGTCAAACTCAAAAACTCCATCTTCTATCTAACGGTCGTTTCGAATCGGTGGTTCTGCAACCACGGTGCCAACATCACATCATGGTCCGCCTTCAAGCGCAGTTTGGCCGATGTCTTCGGCCGGCTTGCGGTGCGCAGGCTGCTCGCTGAACAACGCCTGCGTGCTCGGGCGCTGCTGCCTGGTGAGAATCTCACCAGTTATAATTTCACCAGTTATATTGTGGATGAGGCGGGCCTGTGCAAGCGTGTGGACGCTTCGATGCCCGAGCACGCCAAGATCGACCACGGCCTGAAAAGCATTGAAAACGACGCGTTACCAGATGCTTCTGGTCAAAAAACCAACTGTCGTCGACGTCATTGCCCAATGCCAAAGCTACTGCGATCTATGCAAACCCAGTCTTTTCACTCGCTATCCACTCCCGCACCCGGAGCCTCTGGCGGCTTTGACGTCGGACTCCGACCAGTCGCCACTGTTACCCCAGATAAAGCAGTTTGTTCGCGAAGTTGCGCGTCAGCTCTCTCTCGTCTACCCGAGTCCTGACGCTTCCTCTTTTCTTGTGCCTTCGCTACAGAGCGTCGTCCGAGAACAAGTCACTAAAGCTCTTTCTGCCCTACCGGAAGTTCCTTCCATCCCCCCTTTGACGCATACCGGCGCCGAGGTATATTACAGCCAATCCACTCCTCTGGCGGCGCCCTTGACGAACACCGCCGTGGCTGCGCGGCCTCGGCATGATGCGTTTCCACCAAGTCAGCATGCCCTGCGTCCGGCACCGCTCCCACCAGCGACTCAACGTCATCCTCCATTTTCTCAACATTGCAGCCCTTCGCGCACACCGGACAATCGTCCTATATGCTTTTCGTTTTGTTTCCCCGGACACCTCACCCGCCTCTGTCGTCGCCGCATGATCGCCCCGCCAGTGGTTGCGCCTTACGCCTGCTCACCTTAGTTGCTATCTTCAACTGCACCTCCGGATGCGTACGCCACCGACCAGCGTCCCTATACGATCCTTCGATCCCCGTCCCCATGGCGCCGTTCACTGTCAACTATGCGCCGCCGCCCTACATTCGCCGACGAGGGAAACTGAGTTCCGCAGTTCCAGACGCAGGAACTGTGTGCTCTTCGAACAGTTCAAGGCCTCATCGTTCTCCCACGAACATCCTAGTGGTGTCTGTCGGCGGTCTCTCTGTATGCGCTTGTCGACACGGGTGCTGCTGTGTCAGTGATTCATGAAAGACTGTGCAGTCGCTCACGGAAAGAGAGGCGACATCACCTTTGGCCGTCATGGTTCGCCAGAATAATAATAAAAAAGCAAATTTCTTTAGCTAGAATAAATAGAAAAACTAACAGAAAATAAAGAGGCCCATATCAGTTACAGAACATGTTCATCGTGGCAAACAGGAAATACCAAAGTGTAAAACACTTTTTACAGCCCTTTTAAGCTGGAAATCTCGACGGCGCACAGCCTTCAAACTGGTCTGGCGCTTATTCCAATTATCTAAGCATGTTCACACGTTATCTATTTAAAAAACAACAAATTTTATACGTTTGCAAAGTTTCACCGAACGCACCTGCCGTATCCAAACGGGGCCAAGTCTGTTGCTGATTCATTTGTTGTAAACTTTTTATCTGCATTTTCGTCGCTGCATTACGCCAGGGGAGACGCCTAAAGCGATTGAGGACTTGCGCCGGGAGCTGACAGCTGAGCTCAGGCCAATCGAAGATAGATTGCAAGGTGTAAAGATGCTGAAAAATTTTATTGAGAACCTAAAGACACTAAAGGGTGACATCCAAAATTTGCTTCAAGAAAATAAAGATCTGAAAGCTGATATTTCGCAACTCTCCCGCCGTATCGAAGAGCTGGAGCAATACCACAGGGTAAATAACCTCAAAGTCAAGGAGTGCCAATTTATGGCGGGCCAGTGACTATAGTTAAAATATATACGTGCTTGTAGAAGAATAAATTTCCGAGGCCGACATTGATGCTTGCCACAGAGTGCTGACTCCAAGACACGATATGATACAAATATCGTTCGTTTGACCCAAAGCACAAAGCGCTAAGCTGTCCTTTAGAAGGCCAGGAAAATCAAGGTTAACACTACAAAATTGGGTTTTGAAGAATCGAAGCCAGACTTCTTGAATGAGCATCTTACCAGTCATGGTCAGCAGTTTCTTGGGGCGGCGACAAAGAAAAAGCTTGAAGTAGGCTAAAAATTTGTATGCACAAACGGTGACAAAATCTTTGCTAAGACGGACGAACAGTCTGCAACTTCTCAGATAAACACTACGACTGCTCTGGCCAAAAATGTTTCACGAAACTTAGTGAAAGTGATTAACCACATACCAGAAATACCAACAAGCTAGTGTATGGCAGGTTTAAACTCTTCTCACTGCTGTACCATAAACACATTAATTTCTTTGGCAGAGACTACTGAGAACCAGTTTTGAGTGTTCCACTCGAACGTCCGCTAAATAAGAAACAAACAACAGGAATTACGCGACTTTTTCAATTCATTGTTCATTAAATTTGATATTCACAGAAACTGGGTTAAGAGTACCGGAACAACCTCCATTCTTTCAAGGCTAAGCTTATCAAGGTTCTGTTAGGTCTCATAGAAGGGGCGGTGGCAAAGCCGCGTACATCAAACGACCTTTTCACGTAAAGTTTTCCTGATTTTTCTGTCGTTCACAGTGATGAATGCCTTACCATACTTGCGGAAAATAATGTAGCAGCCGTTATATCTAGGCCACCTGCAGACAACAAAACAATATTTTTTGTTGAGTTCCTAGACCGTTTCTTGAGGCACCTTATTTGTACTGGTCTGTCTTTCGTGATCATGGGTGGCGTCAACATAGACATGCTATCGCATGATGCCCTTTCAAAGCCACTCCCAGGATAAGTAACGTCTTATGCATGTGTAAACACGATCGTCGAAGCAACAAGAGCTACACCCAATACTGCATCTTTGCTTGATGTATGTATCACGAACGTACACCCATCAAATTGTGCTGCCGGATTGCTGACACTAGGAATTAATGATCACCTTCCAGCTTTTTGTTTAATCCCTTATCTGCATGATAAACTTATTCATGAACCAATGAAGATCGCCCGCAGAATAAATGATCAGTCGTTGAAACTTTTTCGCATTTTCGCGTTCTGGTTGCTACCGTTGACTGGGCATGCGTATTATAAGAAGACGTCCCTAACAGGCGTACAATATTTTTCTTGATAAACTTAACATGTGCATCAATCAAGCGTTTCCAGTGGAACTGAGCAGGCGAAGGTGTAAAAGAATACGGAAGCCCTGGATTAACAACTCGTTATTAAAGAAAATAACAAAAGAGAACAGTTCGTTTCATACATTTTTAAAAACGCGAGAAGACGATGCTCTAATAACTTTCAAATTGTATAGAAAGAAACTGAGCAGTGAAATTAAAAATGCCGTGGTAGAATATTGTGCACAGGTTTTTGCCAAAATAGGGAAGGATCCCGGGAAAATGTGAGATGAAATAAAAATCTAACCGGGAAGAAAGGGCAATGTAATGTTCTAAAGATAGTCACATCCCCAGACACGCTGACCGGTCTTGAAGCAGCCACTGCCTTCAACGCCTATTTTGCCACGAGCGCAGTGTACGATGAAGAAAATGAAGAACCAACATGATTGATAACAGCGTGACGATAGTGAACTACATGGTACTCGCCCCAGTGACTCCTTACGAATAAAACAGTTTATTATTTTGATTAGAAATGGCGTTGCTTCTGCTTTTGATGAAATTAAAGAAATGCCAATTAAACATGTGTCTTGAATCTCATCCCCCTTAATAGCAGAAATAATAAATAAAATGTTGAAGACTGGAACATTACCATACTCGCTCAATGTATTGGCATCTTTCCTATTCACAAGGGTGGTGCTGAAGGAGATGTAAGCAACTGTAGGCCAATCTCGGTCCTGCCTGTTGTATCTAAATTATTGAGAGAGTCATAAATATAAGACTAGAAAAATTTTTCGCAAAATATAGGGTAATAAATGAAGTGCAGTTCGGATTTCAAAAAGGCAAATCTACATAGGATGCACTTCTCAGTGTCAAGCATGATATTATACATAAATTTGAGCACAAGTTCTACACGCTGCGATTGTTTGTCGATCTACGAAAGCTTTTAACTCAGCGTGTGATGATGTGCTACTAATTAAACTAAAAAAATACGTTGTTCGCGGCGTTGTTCTTAAACTGGCAGAAAGTTACTTAAGCAATAGGCTTCAATATGTTAGCGTCCACCAAAAAACGACTGCAAAAATATTAATAAAACAAGGTGTTCCTGAAGGTTTTATTCTCAGACCGTTAATATTCCTAGTCTATATTAACGATCTTTGTAGCATACATAATTCTCTGAAATTAAGGACGTACGCAGAATAAACGAATATTTTCTTCACTGCACACACCATTGCGGAGCTTCAGGAGATTCTTAATAAATATATGGAGTCACTTTCCGACTGGTTACATGCCAGCAGGTTGCAGTTGAATACTACAAAATTCATATATATGATATTCGTTCTAATTATTAACGCAATGAACCATGATATTTGTATTACATTTTGGGGCAGTCAGTTAAAACAAGATTTGAGGCAAAAACTTCTGGGAACATGGTTTCAAAAAAACTTGTCTTTGGAACACCCACACTGACAACCTCAATTGCTCTGGATGTGAGTAGATCGTTCGGCTGCCTATATACTATAAGTTCACTTATACCTTTGTGGCTTAAGATTTCTCTTCACTATTCTCTCTTTTATTCCAGACTTTCGTAGTGTATTTTTGTTACAGCCTCTAATAAGAATTACATCCGAATACTAAACTTACAGATGTGTGTACTAAGGCTAATTGAAAGGTATGCCGACACCCACAAGACTTATCAGCAGGTTCACAGTTTGTAAAGCATTTTTTGCTAAGAGCTAATTAAGTTTATTTTTTGAAGTTTTGGCAGTCTGCACAAAAACATAAACTTCACGAAAGAAGCAGTCCCTCTGAATGACACACGCTCGCCCTTCGCAGGCAAGAGCGGAGAAAGCCTCGAACGAGCACGAATTATGGCAAAGAGCATTTAAACTACAAAATTTCTGTGCTTCTAAACAAACTGCCAGATGATGTCGACCTAAACAAATCAATTAGGAAAAAACGGTAAAAACTCTGGTTATCGAGAAAGACATTCCTTACCAGTGACTTCTCATTTAATGTCTTATGTAGTGTCAGTAACACTGCTTTTTTCTGTGCGTTTTGAATGACGCGTTTCTTTTTTTCTCCTTTTATATGCACATATGTTCGCCACGATGACTGAGCTTTGCATCTGTGTTCAATCTGTGTTAATTTTCTTCCCTCTTTTTGTGACATCTAGGGTAAATTATGTGTTGTATACGTTTGTGTTCAGTTATATGTACTGTATCCTGCATGACATAGAAGTGTGTAGAGTGAAACAACAAATGTGTGCGTGGTTTTTTTTAAGTAATGCTGTCGAAACTATATGCGGAGGGAGGGCCTCGTCAGGCAATAGCCTTTAGCTTTCACTTCGCTTTTTCCTTTTATAGGAATGAAATCAATAAACCATCCCAACCACAATACCAATCACAAATAATATGCACGAAAGTACAACGCATCGCTATATCCGTTCATCATCCAACGCCATGCGGTCAAGAAGGAGTCAGCTCCATGACGAAACTTGACTCTCCTGTTCTTGGACTTATAGCCCAACTTCAGAACTTCGTATGAGTATTTTTTCCTTCATAAGGCCTAGTTGTGTGTATGTTTCACATACATGCAAATAGTATAACCACGTTGAAACTGACTCTGCAAATTGAATGCGCTTACTGTCAAGCGGTTTCCACTACTGATATTTAAACAAATGGGACAGGGTTGCGCCAATTACTTCTGAAAAAGACTTCCGATGTGGTACGTATCCGTACTTCAGTACTCTGGACGTATGAGACCATTTGTGTTAGAGTTTAAAACTCTTTAGAAAAGGTTAATGAGGCAGTTTACTGATGGTAAAGACTCAAAAGCTAAATTAAACAAAAAACATTTTTTCCTCCTCAAAATGGGTCTCGTACAGCTGAACGCACGCGCTTGAAAAGCACAAAGAACTTCAAGGAAGCCTGCTAACGAGATATAAAAACAAACTGAATGGTTTGTCTGACAGTTCGGAAGTATTCTGCAAACAAAAATATGATACGCAGACGCATCGTTAATTGCCTGCACTTGAAACAAGTGGGAGCACATGTACCCGGCTGCTGCACAAGGGGTCGAAAAGGAGCAAAACGTACGGATCAGCGCCTTCGAGAAACGTGTTTAGGTTGTCGTAGTACTCCATGGTGAATACCTTCACAGTGTCGTCTTGAGTTATCGAAATATTTACTTTTGAGAACATTTTTTCTAACCCAGCAAGGAGTGGAACCTGAAAAAGAATAATTGCGGGTTATGTTTAATACACCATTTTTATTGCTACATTGCTCTTTCCAGAACCTCCAGAGATAATGTTCTCTGCGCGCTCACAGATGCCCTGCGGTATTAAAGTGGGCAGGTTGTAAGCGTACTCCTTCGATATAAGCAAAATGCTCAGGTCAGTTGCTGGCTATCTTCTTTGGACCTCTGGTCGGAGTAACCCATCATAGACTAATGGTGTTTAGCAGCATTTAATGAAATGTACCCGGTCCTCTATGAAATTATTCCTGCCTTGTAAAGTAGCAGTGCAAACATTTTCTTTTATTTGAAAAAATTTCTTGTTCTTCCAATTCCCCTCCCCCCCCCCCCCCCCCCTACATCTAAGTGGTCGGTTCTCGCGAATTAAAATTTATGGAATGTGCGCTACGTGGCCCAAGAAAAAAGTTGCAGAGAATTTTTGCCTAAATTCTACAAACGTGCGAAAGCAGAATTGTACGAACAATAACAACGACAATGAAGACAGAGTATCGGCCTTTCTCACAAAGCCGCTCGGCGCATCCGCGTCTTTCGTCCTCCAGCTTCACTGGTTTACAACAAATCGCTAGCTCGTAGAGCGCATCCGTAATTAATGTTAGCGACAGTCGCGAGCGACAGATGGCTCCAGCTGTCAAGCAAACACTCCAGCTCCACAGGCGCTGTATACGTCTCGTTAAATCGGATCATTGTTGCGTCTTTCGCATGCGCTTTCTATTTCAAAAAGTCTTTGCCTACTGCCCAGAGGGCACCGCAACTTGTGGAAAAAGGGGATTTTCTCTATGTATTTTCGCGCCTCACAAGAAGGTTCTTGACAAAGACGATGCGCAATGCACAGCGTGAGATTTGGTTGCAGTTTAAAACGCGCGTGTTCGGCTGTGACGAGTGACAGTTGCGATGTTCACTTGCATCGCATGCTGGCCGAGGTCTAACGACTTCCCGATCTGACATGGGCAACTATAGCATTGGCTACACCTGCGTGTGTTTGCATGCAGACTTCAAAGGCCGTCTGTGCCAAGATGCTGGTTTCCGCGATGTCTTGCTACCGTTATGGACAATATCAGATGAGCCACATGTGGATGGTAACACGTGAAACAATAATTTCAAAGCAGAAGCTAACTGACATGATTGAGCTTCGCGTCAAGAGTCTTAAATATATGTTGTTGATTCCAAATCTACAAATATAGAGTTAATTCTTCTATGATTTCTGCGCCACATGGTGAGCAGACGGATAGTGGAAGCTTTGGAGCAGTACGGCTCTATTCAGTCAGTGGAACAATAAATGCGGTGGTGTGAGAGCAGGGAACACATGGAAACAGCGCATCGTGAGGTCAGGCTGGCGCTGAAGGATGGCGTTTCAACTTCTAGTGTCCCACATACGGCCACTGTTTTTGGCATCCAGTGGTTGGTTGTAATTCCCAGCAGACCGTCTCTGTGCCTTTGGTGCAGCAGGGTTGGTCATGTGCGAAGACAGTGCTGTGCACCACAATGTACAAAATGCCGTCGCTTTGGCCACTCTGTCGACAACTGTGCTATAACGAACGCCGATAGGTTACGAGAGGGACATTCATCGAAAGAGAAAGATTAAATAACTGATCACATCACGGATATTTCGGAAGTTGTGGATGCCTCTGGCGAGATCAGCAATGAGGTTTCAGGTGTCGAGCATCCGGAGTTGGTACCACCCCTTAGCGAGAGAGCGGAAGATGCAGGACTCAAGCTTCCTAATCCCAAGCCTCCGGACCCTGGCCGGAGCGAGCTAGATGCTGTATGCTCAGATAGGAAAGTACAGCCACCGTATTCTTAAGCCTCAGGAGGAGTTCTGGAAGCTGATTATTAGTCTACTAACAAAGAAAATTTATCAGCTGGCTGTAACTTCTTGTTTAAAAGATACATGGGCATGTGGTGTTCGTTTGGTCTTTCATAAGTGGTGTCGATTGAAACAGAAGGCTTAAGATTTGGCAATTTAGGCGACAGCACGGTTCGCCCTTCTCAAGCATTGTCACCTGCGTGAGCTCGCGCACACTTTAAATGGCCTGCATTAGCTAGAAAAGATTAATCCGGGTGGTTTTGTTGATTACATAAGCAAGTCGATATTGTCGATCATCATAAAATTCTCCGAGTTCATTTTTCATCAACATTAAGATGGGACGTGCACATAAATAACCATTCCATAAAACTTTCCTCCATCGCTGGTATAGTATCACGCTGTCGTAGGTTGCTTCCATTATCAGTCAAGCTTCAAATATATGATGCCCTCTTTAAAGGGAAGCTGAAACGGTTTTTAAATCGCATAAAACGCTGTGGTTGGGAAGAAAGGACCTTGAAAATCATGTGTGTAATTTTTTCCCCGATTCTATCCGCAAACAGAGCTGCAATCGCTTCTTAAAAACCCACCGCCGGCACGCCCTCGTCGCTTCCGGAAGCGCCGGGTGGAGGGACGGCATAACCGGAGAACTGGCGGAAGTGACGCCTTTCACGGAGAGACGCCATTCACCTCGACTACTGTTACAGAGCTGGCTGCTCTGCGAGCAGCATTCACTTACATTCTTACACAACCCCAACAGCGTGGGTTATTTTCAGTGACTCTCGGGCTGCATTACAATCCATAAATTCGTAAGGAAGCCTTCAAGAGCTGATTATCGATGACTTAAACAGATTCCACTCAGAGGCCTGTGAGCTTGGACATCGTGTTGTGTTGCAGTGGTTACCCGCTCACTGTGGCCTTGCAGGCAACCATCACGCTTACGGTGCAGCGAGGTCGCAGCATGGCGACACCACTTTGCTCCTACCTATACCTTTTTCTCGCAGTGATGGCGCGAGACTTCTGTCTACAAAATCCTGGCACACGCAACGCTCTTTGTGGTGCGATGCGGAACATAAATACAGACCCCTTCTTCGTATTGACCCCACTTGTGACTTCCGCATGCCACGCAATATAACTAGACGTGGTCGAAATTGCCTCCACCGAATTCGCCTGGACGTTGCCTTCACTAAATTTTATTTACATAAAATTGGTGCAATAAGTAGCCCTCTGTGCCCCGCATACGGTGTTCCTGAGGATCTGTCACATGTAATCTCCCGCTGCAAACGCTTCACTAATCATCGCAAGACACTTTGAAGTGCTTTAGTACTCCCACAGGATAGCCCCGTGCTCATCGAGAATTTCATAGTACCCTAGAGGAACGCGGCTTCGAGTGTGCGCGGGACAAAAGCATTTTTAGTGTTTTTAAGAGACACGGGTATGGTGGACATTCTTTTACAATTTTGTGTGCGCTGCGTGTTTGTGAGTGCATCAGTGCGCTTGTTTTCACCATTAACCCTTTCTTTTTTTCTTTTTCTTTTCTTTTAATCATCTTCTTCTCTACCCTTCTCCTTTTTCACCTTCATCTGGAGTAGCATGCCAGGCCGACAACCAGGCAGACATCTCCTATTTCATTAAAGTTCTTTTCCTTCCTTCCATCAATTTAATTTTTAGTCTCAGCATTGAGGCACTTCCCCGTCCGCTCCCTCTTCTCTCTTTTCCTGCTAAAAACTACTAACGTGTCCCGCCTGCTATAACTGGAGCCTAAGCTATAGTCTCATTTGACACTGCCTCAAATATCGAGCGAGGTGTATAGGTATGTGTTTCGATACCACAAAAAACATAAAACAATTAAAAAGTTTGTAATCCAGCTTACGGAGAAAAATTGGACGATGTCCTTTCGTCATATCCTCTTATTCTAACGGCAACCATCCTTCAGTTAGCGACTCCTCCAATCTTCCCACATTCTCCTCCTTTCACGGTAACCACCTTCCGGACTTTTCCCGTGGTACATCTCTTCAGTTACGCCTTCTTACGCACTCACCGTACTGTCCTCCTCCTCTAAGGTTAACTTCCCTACCGGTGGTTCTCGTGGCAACCACCCACCGGTTGTGCCTTTTCGCACTCCCGTAATGCCGTATTTCTACCAAAACAATCATCCTCCAAATAAAGATGCCTCTAGTCTCGCCACACGCTTCCCTTCTACGGAAGCCACGTTTCGGATACTACAGGTGGCCACTCTTCACCAGTTGCGCCTTCCTGAGCTAAACAGCGATAAGGAAAGTGAAACAGTGGTAAGGAAGAGAAAATGAAGTGACTGCAGAGACGCTGACTATCTTACACCTATAACTTCTATTGGCGAAGCTGTATATAGGGCGGAATAAGCAGAAAAAAGGTTAGCAAAATTATTGGAGAGAAAGTTCAAGAGCACGTGTTCGGGAACAAGCGGCTATGAAAGATATGCGAGCTCTTTGTTCAAAAGCTGGATAGAATTACTGATGAAAGTATCGTCTTTTTTCATAGGGTAGGATTCTCATCTTTGGCGAGTAGGATAGATTTGTCCTTTTTTGATGATGCAATATCCTCCGAATCGTCGAGCGCCAACACAGTTTGTGCAGTGGATCGCCATGTGATTTCGATGCCTCGCTTTCAGAGAAAAGTCATTTTCACGCGAGCACATATGGAGGCGCATTGCGGTTTGACCAGCGTACGAACTTGCACAAAGGCGAGAGAAGTCATGAGACCATTGCTACGGCATTGAACATTCTTTTTTGCAAGAGGCTGGTTGCTGACAGACTTCATACGGGACATTGCTGTTTCCTGCTTTGCAAAGACGGCAGAGCAGAGCTTCTTAAAGACAGTGCGTATAACACTGACTACTGCTTTGTACTTATTTCTTGAGGTTGTGCGAAAAACGATGAACGTACGGCAAAGCTGGACTTGATTTTTGGCGTGGAATTGGTTCTTTTTTCTTGACCTTCTGCATGCCGCACAAAACCAACTCGGCTGCACCGACATGCACTTTATTCTGAAGCCAGCGTGGATTAGTCTCGCTAAGAGATAAGTGAAGATTTTGAGGAGCTTATGCTCACATGACCTCGTCTAGGCGGCCTTAAAGAATGATTGAGAGTTTTCTATTTTGATCACCTTTGAGTAGCGTTAGTCAACAGCAGATTGTTTTTTCATAATCAGTGCTATAAAGGGAGCAAATGAGAATTTGCGATTAACATTGACGTTGCCTTCCGGGCTGCCGTTCTAGCATACCTAAAATCCCGGTAAATAGGACATTGTCGAGCTCAAACCAAGCAAAATGTTTGACTTGTAAAATAGAAAAAACCATTGCTGACAAATGAAACAACTTAACACATTTCTTAGGAAAATATTAGTCATTATGAACTTTGTCAAAAGGGTAGTGTTTGAAGACCACCCAGCAGCAGAGCTCAAACTTTTACGCTAATTTTGTTTTTAAATTTACGCTGCTGCCCAACTCTGACCGCTTAAAACACGCCGAAGAGTTTGCATTTTTTTTCTTGTGCCATTCATTTTTTGCGGAATGACCAGCTGACTACCAATGTCACCGTAGCTGTGGTGTTCGCTTCTCCTATTTAAGCTACATTGTAAACCAAGTGCACGGAAGAGGCGTTGAAAAATACCATGAAACAGAAAAAAGCACACATAACCTGCAATTCTGGACAAAAGCACTTTTCAGGCGGAAACAGTTGATGATCGCATTTTTTCATATTACATAAGATCTCAATATAACAATAGACATATCCGCTGACCACCCGAAGGCAGTCTTGAATTTCTTTTCGCTGTTTGCATTTCTCCCATCGTCAGAAGTGTTCCCCACCGGTTTTCGATGGCAGTCTTAGCTGCCCGATGCGATCGATGGAAACACGTTAAAAGAAAGATTTTTTAGACATCAGAAGAATGAACCATTACCATTTGTATTTCCTTAAGAGTATCGTGCAATGTTTCAATATTAAATGTTTTGTCCAAGAATGTTGTACATGAGTACTAGAGAGCGGACTATGCGTTGGCATCTGACGTACTCTGCGCATTGTGGAAGGAAGAAGAAGTGGTGGTGCCGAACGTTCTTTGTTTGAGCTCTTCCACTTTTCTGCAATTTTTTTCCTTTTGTACGTGAACTGTGTCCTCGTCATCCTTCGGGATGGCGGGAGTACAACCCCTGCGTCCTCCCGTGGTCGCCGTTGACAAGACTGCGGCTCTACCAGGTGGCAACTCTAGTGCTGATGTGGAGCTTCCAGATTCGTCTGATGAATCCACGGTGACAGCGATGGATTCTGACAGCAGCAGCTTCACGCTTGTTGAGTCGCGCTGCCTGAAAAGGAAGTTGCGCCGGACATCGACAGCGGGTGAGTTGCCTACGAGGAATGTTGACCAGCCAGGTGTCTTCTCAGTGGCCTTCTTTCCTACAGCGCAGACGGCTAATCTCAACACCATTAACAGACAGCGCCTAACCCAGTTTTTTGAACGGGTTGTTCCGGGACAAGTCTGTGAAGTCAGAATTAGTGCATGGAAGAATGTCCTGACAGTAGATGTTACATCTCAGGCATCAGTAGACAAGCTGAAAAAAACTAGCGTCCTCGGTGGCATGGCGGTCCGCTCCTACGTTGTTTACGGGAAGCGGACAACCACTGGACTTATCACTGATGTTGACCCGGAGATCGCTGACAAGGACCTCTGGTCGCTGATTAAATCTACGGCCCGGATTGTTGACATTCATCGTTTCGGGCGCTCCAAGTGTGTCAAACTAGTTTTTGAAATTGACGCTCTGCCATCCCACGTCAAGGTGGGCTATGTGAGGCACCCTGTCCGCCTGTATGTTCCCAAACCTGTTCAGTGCCACAAGTGCAACAAGATAGGTCATGTGAGTGCTGTTTGTAAGAATGAGGTATCCTGCCGTCGATGCGGCGGGATGCACCAGCATGACACCTGCACGACGGAGACTATAAAGTGCGCCAACTGCTCGGGTGCCCATGAAGCCACAGCTAAGGACTGCCCTAAGCTGCAAAACGACTCATCATGAAAAAGATGGTGAAGGACAATTTGACCCACCAAGAAGCGGTGGCGCGTATTCGTCGCCGCAAACATCGTTCCCGGCGGCGTCGTCCGGTTCCACACAATTCTAGTCCACCTACACCACAGTCGCAGGAAGTATCAGCTAAGACGGCACAGCAGCATGAGCCTAACAACGATAACAAGACGTCTGCGGCCGTGTCCCATGTTACCGCAGTAGCTCAGTCTGATGCGTTTGTGTTACCTTCTTCCTCTGATGCTGAATGGCCTGCTCTGCCATCCAAGGAGATCGCCATGGCAAGACCGAGACCGGTTGCCACTCCAGCTGACACTGTTGGCAAGCCCGAAGGTCAGGATGTGAGCATAATGTTAAAAAAGCTTGTGTATTCAATGCGCGTGCTGCTTTCAGGCATTAACACGCCAACAGCAAAGATTGTTGTGCAGTTTTTGGATGCACTCGAGCCGCTCTTGGCGGCGTTGCAGTAATTCTTTATGGCACAACCAAAACCCACCTCATCTGTGCCAATGCACGTGCGCCGTAGTGTAGTGGTGCAATGGAATGCCCGAGGCCTACGAGGTCGTCTGAGTGACTTCCGGCAACGCGTCCACAAGTACCGCTTCCCTGTGCTGGTTATATGTGAGCCCAACATGCCGTCGCCTTTCCGCCTCTCTGGATACGTGCTGCTGTGGTCTCGCACAGAAGACGAAACTAGCAAAGTGTTAGTTTGCATACGCCAAGACATTGCGCACGTCCGCCAAGTTCTACAGCCACACAACTCAAACCATTACATCTGTTTGACGGTCACACTAAAAGGACAAGTCTTTTCGATAATCGATGCCTACATTCCACCTAGAGATGCCATTGATACTTCGTACCTATATTCAGCCATCTAGAGTTGTCCAGCTCCTCATGTCATAGTGGGCGATTTTAATGCTCATCACCCTCAGTGGCGCAGTGCTGTTATGAATAACTGATGCAGGAACCTGTTTGACTTTATGCACTCCCAGAACTTCATCAATATCAACGATGGTTCACCTACGTTTCTGCGTGGCACATCGTACAGCAGCTGCTTGGATCTGGCGTTTGTTTCAGCAAGTCTCCAGTTTTACGTCAGCTGGTGCAGTGACGTGGAAACACATGGGAGTGACCACATTCCAACGTATGTTTTCGTCAAGTGGTACGCACCTACTACTCCGTTTCGCGTGCGATATACAGACTGGCCTGCCTTTAGGTCGTCCGTGGTGATTTCCTGTGTGGACCTCTCAACACCATCTAAAATAGAAGGCCTGATTACGTCCTCTCTCAGTGAGACCACGCGGTATATATGTGCGCCTACGCCAGGGTCTACTATTGACGTGGAATTCCAAAGACTACGCGCAGTCCGTCGGCGCGCCGAAAGGAAATACAGAAGAACCAAATCCACGTATGTTCTTCCCCTTTGTCGCCGAGCTCAACGACAAATAAAGCGCCACCTAGCGAGACTAGGGAGACAACGTTGGAGGCAGTTCTGTTTATAGCTGGACCTTCGCAAACCCCTGTCGCGTATTTGGCATGTAGCCAGGTGCTTGCGTTCACCCCCGCAGGAACACTATCCTTTCCATGTCCTGTCTATTTACCAACGCCGTAATAATGTAGAGGTAGGAGAAGAATTCTTCAAAATGGTAGTGGGCACAACTATGGTACCATCAACCAGTTTGGAGGCTTTTGTACCATCTTCACCAGATGACCACTACGACATGATATTCACGATGCCTGAACTAGAAGCTGCTCTTTCCTCGTGTAGGCGTCCATCTGCACCAGGTCCTGACGGGATTTCGTACGCGTCCATCTCTCACCTTGGCATGGAAGGCCGAACTGTGCTGCTCAGTTACTACAATAATACATGGGCTTCCGGAATCGTTCCAGAACACGGGAAGATCAGCCGCCTGGTTGCACTTTTGAAGCCTGGCAAACCTCCTTATGAGCTTACCTCATACCGGCCAGTTGCACTAGCAAGCTGCGTCGGCAAAGTCATGGAGCGAATGGTGCTTGCGCGGCTCGAATGGTTTTTAGAGCAGAATGCTCTCTATCCGCATATGATGACCGGGTTCCGGAGGGGACGTTCTTCGATTGACAGCGTAATCGACCTCATATTGCCAGTGGAACATGAAAAACGTAGTCGCCGACTCGCCGCTGCTGTCTTCTTGGACATAAAGGGGGCCTCCTACGATAATGTACTTCATGACGCCATCCTTGATGCCCTTGACGACATTGGCGTTGGCGGCCGGATGTATTCGCGGATTGGGAGCTACCTCAACGGCCGGTCTGTTTACATGTCTACGCCTGATGGGGAGACTACCCGCCATCAGGTTTGCCGTAGAGTTCCTCAGGGAGGAGTTCTTAGCCCAACCCTATTTAACGTGGCATTGATTGGACTTGTGAATGAACTTTCAACTAACATTCACATCAGTGCCTATGGTGATGATATCTGCATCTAGGCGTCGGGTTCGACACGTCCGCAAATGCGTGCGAGATTACAACGTGCCGTGTCATCTACTTCAAGATACCTACGGCGTCAGGGTTTGCACTTGGCAGCTGAATAATGTGCTGTGTTCGCATTCACGCGCAAGTCTGTCTGCCACTACCCGGTAACTCTTCAAGGGGTTGCAATACCACACGTCTGGCAAGACGGAAATTTGGGCGAGTTGGTAAGTGTTCATTTTCGCTCTCAGCGCAATACGAACGGGACACAAGACGAAGGACTAGCACAAACAGGCGCTGATTTTGTGCTAGTCTTTCGTCTTGTGTCCCGTTCGTGTTGCGCTGAGAGCGAAAATGAATACCATACCTCTCCCACCACAGATTTTTGGGCATTATCATTGACCGCGATCTTTCATGGTGGAGGCATATAAACATGCTAAAGAAAAGACTCACTATTTTTTGCCGTGTGCTTCGCTTTGTGGCAGGCATTAAATGGGGCCCAACGGAGCGCTCCTTGCTTCGACTTTACTATACCCTCTTTATTGGCTACATTCGTTACAGCCTTCCTGTACTCTCCATCATGAGTATTTCCTGCTTGCGGACATTAGAGAGTGTCCAAGCACAGGCGCTCAAGATATGCCTCGGATTACCACGTTGTGCCTCGAACAAAGGCACGATTGAAGAATCCCGTGCGTGCCCAATATCGGTCTACCTGTCACACGAACTACTTTGTGTATATTTACGTGCGCTTACACGGCACCGCTGTCACCCGCTGACGAAGATTTTTTATGAGCGACCGGACAGAAGTTTTGCACGCGCACTGCGCTTCCATCGCTTCGAATTGCCATCAGACTATGCCCTGCCGCATCATTTCTTGCAGCCCCCATGGGTAATGGCTCAGCCTTCAGTTTGCCTGCATGTCCCTGGCATAATCAAGAAGTCTGCGATGCCGGTTAGCGGACTGAAGCAACTCGCACTTGCCTACATCTGGTCAGAATACCACAAATGTGTGCACGTCTGCACGGATGGATCTGCGTCTCCAAATGCCTCAACAGCAGCTTTCGCGATCCCTGCACAACAGACGACCCGCAGATTCATTTTGGGACACAAGTCTACTTCAACCGCAGCAGAGCTTGTGGGCCTTCGGGAATCGATTCGCCACATGTGCGGAGAACCGCCTCAGGAGTGGTGCATTTTCACCGACTGTAAACCTGCGCTACACATTTTAAGATGCTTCCAACGCCACACAGCCTACCAAGCTCTGGCTCTTGATATCATTAGTCTCGTATAATTTGCTCAGGGAAACGGCCACCGTATAGTGTTTCAGTGGATCCCCGGCCACTGCGGACTCGATGGAAATGAGACCACCGACGCTGAAGCAAGGAGCGCCTTCGGCAGTGGCCTGCGTACAGCTGTACTGTTCTCTATAGTGGACACAACTTGTCACCTTTCGGAATTGATGAGGAGGGCGACGGCTAGGTACTGGGCCCTGCCAGACACCCGCCACATCCGCCTTAAACGACTAGATCCGACGATGACCTTTTCAGTTCCTCGCGGAATACCTCGCCCTATTGCATTCGTTATCCGTAGACTACGTTTAAACGTGGCATTCACGCGCAAATGCTTGCACTTAATAGGACAAGCGGACTCCCCGGAATGTACCACATGTGGCGTGCTAGAGACTATAGAACATGTTTTAGTGGCGTGTCCAGCGTATGCAAGTGAAAGACTCATACTCGCATCTGCTCTGCAGCCTATGGACACATCGCTCCTCTCTGAAGACTTGATCCTCGGCGCTTGGCCAGATAGTTTTAGAACTGTAAAGGCAACGCCAGCGCTCTCACGCTTTTTGGGCGACATGGACCTCTTCTCGCGTTACTGATGTCAGAAAGTGTGCCTTGTTGTTTTTAAAGTAGTTTTTCATCTGCCTCCTCCCATCATCATCGTCCCCCATCGTGACCTTCTTTTATCTCCTTTTCCGGTCCCCCAGAGCAGAGTAGCAGGCCAGATATTTATTATTCAGGCCAACCTCTCTGCCCTTCCTATAAATAAATCCTCTCTCTCTCTCTCTTTCTCTCTCTCTCTGCGCATTGCGCTAAGCACAGAGCAAAAAATAACTTTCAACAGCCGAGGCTGGTTCGCCCACGTGTGAGAACTTAGGAGTAAGAAGTGTGGCGAAAACTTCAACTTTGCTGCTATACTTTTAAAAAACTTCGGCCGCGTGTTACAGGGAAGATATTTGAAAACCGTCGAGGGAAAACACACTTCCGGCCAGAGAATAATGGTGAACACTTTTTTCAAATAAAATGTGCTGTATGATTACGGGTTGAGTTCGCGGTGTACTTTAGAGCTGTAAAAATATTTGGGATGGCGTCTAACTGATTACAGATTTAGCCGTCCCAGCGAATAGTACCTCAAAACTGTGACACAGTGAGGTTTAAGCGCATCGCTGTCCATAGAGGGCAAAAATACCAGCTCTTTCTGTGCCTAATCTTTGAAGGAAATAAACTGCTGCCTTTTGGCCGCAAAAATATATTGTCCTGTTTTTATTATAACCATCAGCACATCAGTAGAAACAGGCCAAGTACAGAAGTAATGTATGGAAATTACATTCTATAAATCAAAGATTGCACTTCCTTTCTTTACAAAGCCCTAACTTTTTACGCGTGCTTATTATGCAACTAGCATGAAAATCGAAAGGTGCCGGTTTGGTAGGATGACGTCTGATATTTCCAATAAACAATGATTTGTGCAATTACGATTAATGTCCTAGTTTTCCTTTTTGAATGGCGGTTATAAAGAAGAAAATTTCTTAACAATTTCTCCAGGAAGACATGCTACGGAAAAAATGTCGCTGCACACTACGAGAGACCGTTATTGTGATCGACAAATATTTGCGTCCTAAATATGCCTGTTATTTCAGGGAATCCCTGGACAGATTTTTTAAATCAACATTCTGAGTTATACGAGCGGCATCAGGGGCATATAATGTCGATGTTAGCTGACGTTTCAAAAAAGGCGAATCATGATAATGAATTACCTGGCAAACTATTTTCGGCGAGTAAACTTGTTAAGTAAAACTGTTAGACCCATGGCTGCAAACTGAGATCTGTAGCCGTGCGTCAGTAATAACCATATGCTTTTCCGAAGTTCTCAAAATTCCAAAAAGTGATATCCTTAGTGTCAGGTCCTGTTACAACTCTCCGTTCGCAACCACCCGTCTGACTGTTAAAATTATATAGCCATGAAAAATGATTTAGTCATCTTACTATTAATAATTGACGGTTTACTTACGTCCGCCACAACAGGTAATACTAGGCCGAAGCTGCCATCTTTTTACCTGAAAACTGGTATTATTGCAATGGTTTGTGGGCTTCTCTAAAAAGTAGTTGAAGGTAGTAAGCCCGTAATTATTCATTCATGCATAGCGCGCTGATCTTTTAGATTAATATTATTCACCGCAGCTCAAAGCTTAACTCTTGCGGACAAGCCACAGACAGTAATATACGACAAATTTCTTTGAAAGCGTGAACAACGTAGAAAAACATGCAAAGCTGTTTTTTCAAGAGAGTGCTCTTTTTCTTTTACTGTCTCTTGTTTTTAGTGCTTTTCACTTATGCAATCCTCTGCCAACAGGACCGCGTGTGTAAGCTTGACGCTGGCTCACGATTACATTTCCCATCTGTGGTGGTGCGACGTCATGGGACTTTACTCCACCGGCTACGGCTTGGCGTTGCCTACACCAAACACTATCTTCACAAGATCGGCATCGAAAGTAACCCGAATTGCGCACAGTGCAACACACCAGAGACTATTGGACACCTTCTTTGCGCGTGCCCGAAGTATACTTCTGAAAGAACAACATTGGAAGCGACCGTGAAAAACCTGGACTCTCGCCCTCTCTCTGAGGAAACTCTTCTGGGCGCAAGGACGAGACGTTCTGCTTGGTGGCGTGTGACAAAAGCCCTGCTCAACTTTTTGTGTGAAACAGGCCTGGATACTCGTTTGTGACCGCCTGTGCACAACCTACATGGTTAATGACATGTGTCGGTGTTGTGTTGCAGACACCAGTTTTGAGTTTTATGTGTGTCCAGTAATCGCGTTGCGAGCGCCAGCCAGTGTTGTGTGTGTGTGTGTGTGTGCGTGTGCATAGACATCACCCGTGAAACTCATTGTATTATGCCATCATCAGCCTTCATTCACACTTTCCTTTTCCTCCTCTTCCCTTTCCCCTGTGTGGAGTAGCAGGCCAGGGCCCTGTTACCACCGGCCGACCTCTCCGCCTTTCTTTCATTAAAATTCCCTTTCTTCTCTTCTCTGCCAACAAACGCCCTTGCCAGACGCTGGACAAGCAAGTTGATATGAAGTGAAAGCGGCGCATATTTCCCGGTC
This sequence comes from Amblyomma americanum, assembly GCF_052857255.1. Lineage (NCBI taxonomy): Eukaryota > Metazoa > Arthropoda > Arachnida > Ixodida > Ixodidae > Amblyomma > Amblyomma americanum. Next base: position 96,628,626 of record NC_135505.1, read on the forward strand.
AAAGATTTCCGGTAAAGCCTGAATAAAAGCCTGTGCATGTAGTAACGACAATCTTTTTCAGTAGAGTGAACTGATGTGACAAACCTAGTTTTTATTTTAAAATACATACTTAATAGAAAATGATGTACGAAAGCCGATATTTGTCCACCTAGCTAAATTTATGTATCTTAAGAACCTATCTTTTTATAACAAGATTAACGCTCTCGAATAAAAAAGTTTTCTAAGGTCACTCATGCACTCCTACTACTCTTATTCAGCATTCTTATTTACCAGCAATGGCGTTCTGCACGAGCACGCTAGTTACAAGCCATTTATTTTTGACTTTGGCTTGTATTGGTTTTCATGAAATAATGAGAAAAATAAATGTCTTACGTTAGAGTAATTCGTTTCCAACCATCCGACAGTCTTATTTTCATTTTTTGCAGTCCAGTACCATCCCGTCAGCTGTAGACAAAATGATTAAAAAAAAATCATTTTTAAGTAAAGGCTACAATGGATTGTTACCAAAATGCACTTTCGGTGAATACTGAAAAGCTACGCCTCTCCCATGGCTGTAGTACTGCTAGTATTTTATTTTTGGATGTGGTGCTAAAAATGATTTTCGTTTTTCTCAAGAAGGGCAGTGATTATGCAGCGACCTACATAATTACACCTCACGAATGAACCGTATGCGTGGAACGACACCGGGATCTCAGAAAAAAAGAAACGTGTATTTGAGACGTATTCTGAATGTCCACTTTCTTTTCATTTCATTTGGTCATCTGACACTCGTCGCTTTTATCATTGACGTAGGGTGCTGGAGAAGGTGTCACTCCGGTCATGACAGAAACGCGCCCTTCATCGTCCTGACTTGCATAACCGTGTCAAACACATGTCGCCCTGGCGAACCGGCGCCGGCACCCACAAATTCTGGAGCATGAAGACACATCAGACACGCCAGACGAGCTATATTCCCCCAAATTCAGTGTCGACAAAAAACCTGGCGTCAGTCGTGGGACGAACTGGCGCATCGTGGTCCATGTGACTCCGCCTTAAAGGATGTGACGGCTCGAAGCTTGCTCGGGGATCCTCAGTGACCAAGCGGGCAGTCTGTGTTACCGGTCGTTTGCTTCCCTGCCAGCTGTTGCTTTCTTCTCAGTGACGGCAAGGACAAATGAAGTTCAAAATAGAATGGATAGTTACAGAATACCAGCCCGGCTTGGCTCTTATATTTCTGGGACGCAATGAATTGGGACAAAATTACTGGGAGTAGTTACGGAAGGGCCTTTCCTTCGGTTGTATTCTAACGATGCATAGACCGAACTATATGTTCTGAGTATACCGGCATCCCCGGGGTGCTGGAGCAAAGGACAAAAATCAATATACACAGGCTGATTTTTTTTAACATTTGAAGCGATACGAAGGCCTATTCCCACACGCAACCGGAAGGTCACACCTATTTAAACTACTACTCCACAAATTGCCGAAGCATTTTCATCAACCAACTTTAGGTACATTGGACAGCATGTGCAACAAGCAAGTGTTTAGGTAAAACTTTTCCACTCTATTTGTGCAAAATGGTTCAGTTTTTGCAAAACTCATATAGAGCTACAATATCTAAGGGTGTTTTTCTGCAGAAAAACCCAGCCTTGGCCATATCTTCGCAGTTCTGATCTTCTTGAAACGTGAGGCGCCGCAGTGACTCAATGGTTAGGGCACTGGGCTGCTGACCCGAAAGACGCGGGTTCGTTCCCAGCGGTACAATTTTTATTCGGGCGAAATTCTAAAGGCCTGTGTGCGGTGTGATGTCAGTGCACGTTAAAGAACCTCAGGTGGTCGAAATTTCCAGAGCCCTTCACTGCGACGTCGTTTATAGCTGGAGACTCTTTGGGAAGTCGTACACCCAAAAACCAAACCAAACCTTCTTGAAACGTGATGCAGTCGAGTTGAAAACCCCGTGCACAATACATAAGCAATATATTTACCACTGTTTTTTTTCTATTTCTTATTTATATACATTTTCTTGTTTTTCTGAAGGAATGTCTTATACCAAGCCATAAGCATGCTCCTCCGCCTGCCTCTTCATATACACAATAGTCCGCTCTCTGTTCACCGAGGTGTCATCTGTCGCTGGTCCTCCTAAGCTTGTGTCTCACCCATAACGTGTTTCACTATAAGAAAGGTCGTCAACAGATGCAGCTGTAATTGTGGAACCTCTTTTTTACGTTCTCCTTTACGTTCATATTGCGCCCTGCTGGACGCTTAGGTAAGAGCCTGGGTTTAGCCTAGCGGAGGGGGTCGGTGGTGTAATCGTGAGAACTTTTTCCATTAGCCGAGTAGTAGATATTCTTGCCCTGAATGGTGTGGCCGTTCGTTACACCCGTGAGCATATATCTCACAAATATGTGTGAGAGGGCTATAAAGTTCGTCGGTGCTTTTGAATACGCAAAAATGATTGCCAATGACCTTTTCCGAGGGCAAGCCCTCTACCTTCGCTATTTTATGTCACGTTTTCGCGACATTTTGACTTCGATGACCGCCCTTTTTCTAACATCTGTGATTACGCACCGCATTAAGGCCAGTGACGCTGTTCCTATATACAGACAGCCATATAGAGTGTCCGGTTGAGAACGCACCATCAGATAGCAGGTGAACAAGATGCTCAGTTGAGACATCACAGAGCCCTCGTCGTCACATTGGGCCTCACCAGTTGCACTGGTTAAAACGAACGGCACCTGGCGTTTTTCGTTGATTACCGACACCTGAACATCATCATCAGCAGCAGCAGGATTAGCAGTAGCAGCAGCCTGATTACACCCACTGCAGAGCAAAGCCCTCTCCCATGTCTCTCCAATTAACCCTGTTCTTTGCCAGCGGCGCCCACCCTATGCCTGCAAACTTCCTAATTTTGTCCACCCATCTAACTTTCGGCCGCTCTCTGCTACGTCGTTTGCCTTCTCTTAGAATCCACAACGTTACCCTTAAGGACCAGCGGTTACCTTTCCTTCGCATTACATGCACTGCCCAAGCCCATTTCTTCCTCTGGATTTCGGCTAGGATGTCATCAACCCGCGTTTGTTCCCTCACACACTCTGCCCGCTTTCGGTCTCTCAACGTTGCAGCTATCATTTTTCTTTCCACAGCTCACTGCGTTGTCCTTAACATAAGCTGAACCCTCTTCGCCGCGTCCACGTTTCTGCCCCTTAGGTGAGTACCGGTAAGAGGCAGATCTTGTAAGTTTTTCTCTTAAATAATGTTGGTAAACTGCAATTCGTGATCTGAAAGAACCTGCCATTTGCGCTCCACCTTTCTTATTTTTCTAGTTAGTTTCCTTTCATGATCCGGATCAGCTGTCACTACCTGCCTTAAGTATACTTACGCCTTTACCACTTCCAGCACCTGTGACCCCGAAAACAGCATCACAGCATCTACGACACCTGAGCAGCATAACGAAAAAATACGTCTACCCTCTCCTACGAATATATGCACTTCCGACTGCCGCCACGGAGCCCTGTATTTCTCTTCCATCGATGCTTGGTCCGGGTATTGGCAATTTGCTGTTGAAGACAACGATCGTGCAAAGACCGCATTCGTCAAGCCGGACGGCTTATATCAGATTAAAGTCATGCCATTCGGTCTGCGCAATGCACGAGCTGCTTTCGCAAGAATAGTAGACTTCTTGTTTCTCGCTTTAAAAGATCCACATATCTATGTCATCTGATGATGTAGTGGTTTTTTCGCCCGCGTTTCCCACGCACCTCGAAAGACTGGCGAGCATTCTTTCTGTATTCCGCAGAGCCGAGCTCAAGCTGAACTCGTAGAAATGCTCCTTTTGTCGCCGCCAATTAACCATTCTCAGACACCTGGTCGACGCTGCTGACGTCCGCCCAGATCCTGTTAAAGCTCAAGCCACCAAAGACTTCCCTATTCCTCAAGGGTCTACGAATGATCTCTGCTTCGTAGGCCTCTGCTCTTACTTCCGCCGTTTCATCTAATTTTTGCCGGAATTGCTCGTCCCCTCACCGACCAAATAAGGAAAGACACTCCTTTTACATGGGGCCCGCCTACGAGAAGGACTTTTCTTTGCTAGCCCATTTCGATCCGTCGGCTCCGATTGAAGTTAGCACAGACGCCTGTGGATATGGTGTCGGCGCCGTGCTTGCCAAAAGTCATCGAGGTCAAGAACGCATTATTGCATATGCCAGCCGCCTCCTTTCTACCCCTGAGCGAAACTACACAAGTACAGAGCACCAGTGTCTCACCCTTGTTTAGGGTGCGCTAATTTCCGATCCTTCCTTTTTCGACGTCCAGCCTCCACTGTATTCTCCGAAGAGTAGTCTTACACCGTTCATTACAAATCAGGGCGTCTGCATCAAGACATCAACTGCCTGTCTCGGCACCCTGTGGAGCCGCCTGATCATGGAGACACCGACCTGGGCCCATGCCTCTTCGCTAATTCCGATCTCTTTAACATCGCGGACGACGAAAGGCAAGACTACTCTTTTGCGTGCCATCGTTGATCGCCTCAACTGTGCCAGCCCAGATTCTTCACTGCAACTCTTCGTCCTTCAGGATCGCATCCTATACCACCACAGCCTCTGCCCTAATGAACTTCCGCTCCTTCCAGTCGTTCCCCAGCGCCTCCCTTCATCTGTCCTAGCGCAACTCCATGACCTACAGACTGTGGGCCATCTGGGCGTCTCTTACACGTACGACCGCGTCCGATGACGCTTCTTTTCGCCCACTTTGTACCGCTGTGTTCTGCGTTAGGTAGTTTCTTTTGACCTTTGTCAACGCAGCAAGAGACCATCCACGTTGCCTTCTGGCCTTCTACAACCTATTGATATACTTACGTCTGAAGCAAAGGTCACCTTACCGCAGGCCGACTTCTCCACCTTTCCCTTCATTAAATTACGTTCTCTCTCTCTCAATCAAGACCTTCTCGAAACTTTCTCAACTTCCCACACCTACATTCGTTGGACTACTGTCGCGACCTACTACGGGACCCGAAGCGCTATCAAGCGTGTTTTGCGAACAATTTGCGCAAGTGGTGTTCCCGATTTCCTGTGGGTGCAGAATGTAATCCTTCACCACGGCCCTCCACACCAACTAGTGACGGACTGCGGCGGCTACTTTTTGTCCCCAGTAGTTAGCGGCATCCTCCGGTCTTGTGCCAAGCAGCATAAACTCACTACAACCTACATCCCACAGGCCAGTGCGCTTACGGAGCAGCTCAACAGGATACTGGTTGACATGCTATTTATGTATGTCTCATCCGACCACCACGATTGTGACGTTGAGCTGTCCTACGTAACCTTTGCTTACAATTCGTAGCAGCATGACACCACCAGCTGTTCGCCTTTCTTTCTTGTGTTTGCCGGCATCCTGCACTTCGGTTGGATACATTGCTACCCAATCCTACTCACTCGACAATGGTTTATGCATATGGCGCCATCTCCCAAGAAAATATAGCAAAATTGCTCGCACCTGCTCGCCGCCGCCCAGACCTATCAGAAATTTGTTTACGACCGCCGGCATCGCTCAGTACACTATACACAGGGATTACTCGTACTCATTTGGACCCCTTCTCGGCGTGTCGGTCACCCTGAGAAACTTCATCTCTGGTTCTCCGTGAGGTGACCAACGGTGCATACGACATTACTCCCTCGATTCTTCAACTTCGTCCACCCGACCTGCTACTGACATCGTTCATGTCGTTCGCCACAAAAGCCCTACCACGCGCCCGCTACACCCTACAATTAGCCCCGGAATGGGGCTTTTGCCGCCGGGAGTAATGTTACGGCTGAAGGCGTAGACCACATGCTCCGCTCGTGCTTGCAACGCGAAGAAAACGAAGTGAGGCGAAGAGGATGAAGTGCGTTGGTGGTGCTGGGACCCGCTTGCCCCGGTTATTTTTGTATCTTGCATACTGTCAACTGTCAGTGCACATGCAAAATAAACCTTTATTCCTTCTGCTCAGCTCAAGCTTTCTTATTTCTTTAAGCCAACCAGACACTAAACCTTAATTAAATATTAAACAAATATTTCCAATGTAGAGGGCGTTAGCGTGCATATCATATAACTCTTATTACTTGTTATTAATGTTTTTTTTTTAATTTATGCGAGCAGCAAAATGAAGCCAATTGCCTCGCCGTTCTGTTCACTTTGGGAAAGAAAAGAAGCTGTTTTCGGATTGGTCAGAATGCAGAAAGCAACTAATCGCAATCAGAAAGTTATCAGTCACCACCGATTCTGTTTCAGCGAGCTGCAGAGAAAGTTGAGCTTTGCAAAATAATTTTCATAGTGTGGGGCGAGTGGGCGACGCGCATTCTTGTTCTAGCACGGGATCCTGAAGGAACTATTTAAAATTCATACTTTTTTTATGCGTGGGAAACGTTCGTAAGAGAAAATCTTGGCATTGATTTTTTTCTACTGGCTGTAAAATAAGCTTCTTAAGTCGTCGTTTTGAACCGAAAATTCCGCTTCTGGAAGTTATTGCCTGCTAGCTCGGCTCACGCCCTATATAATATAACGACAATGACTATGTAAACTCCGCGGCGTTATTCGCCTCTAGAGCATCACATAGGATCGGCACCCGCTGATGTGAATTCATTGATACGGAAAAAAAAAACGCTCAGACCCCAGTCGAAGGTCCTGATTTATATCGGATCCTGGGAGGTTCGATGGCAATTCAAATCGCTTTGTTCTCATTCAAATGTTTTATCTTTTTTCACTTTTAATCAAATGTTTCTAGATTTTTTTTCATCAAGGCGTTTTTTTCTTTTCTCCACTTTTTTCTTTTAAGATGTTTATTGAGTTCCTTATAGACTGACAACAACGTTTCAAAACCTGTGCAGAGAGGTTGTTCTGCAGTTTTTTTCTTAGAAATTCATCCCTCAATATCTGAACAATTGATACTTCATACCGAAAACTGGAAGCTTGATATTTATAATTGTTTTAACTTTGTAGTGTTATCTTTTCTAAGCCTGATTCTGAGAATTGTATGGGCATTCAGTTTGAAATATTGCGGTTCTATTTCTCAAACTCCATAGACCTTAGCTTGGGATTAAGCCCTCGGCATAAGCAAGCCGCAATACTAAGCCGTCAAAAGCATGTGGGGAAGCCCGGAGACCAATAAATGTGCGGTCGGATATGTGCTATTAGCCAGTTTTGCTGCTGACCCGAAATACGAGGGTTCGATCCCGGCCGGGGTGGTCGAATTTCGATGGAGGCGAAATTCTTGATGTCCGTGTGCGGTGCTGGTCGTGTGCTGATGGAAATTTCCGGAGCCTTTCACTACAACATTCCTTATAGCCTGAGTCGCTTTGGGACGTTAAACGCCCGTAATCTATTAAAATATCAGAAATCATTATATCCTCATAATTTAAATTCGAATAGGCATTGTTATTTCTCAGCATTTAAAAGCATTAGGATCATGCCGAACGCACGACAACCTTTTATTTTTCATATATCAATCATATGCGGCTCTATAGCGAATAAAATCTACATTCTGGGTAAATCCTTCAGCAAATTTATAATGCAGAAATACACTCGTCGCCTCTACATCATAATATTCGCGTTCGCATCCACCCGCGTTCCGCTCCTTCCATTCGTGCAGTCTAGGTTACCTGCATCTCAACGTCGCTATTATATTTTATTCTTAATAATACATCGATTCTTGGCAGCAGTATTAAATGATTTCATACCTCAAAATTACAAAAATGCTACATTACGCGGCCTTTGCATGCCCGCCGTGGTGGATAAGTCCTTCAGTGTGCTCGGCTGCTGAGTGTTCTCGGCTGTTCGGATGGAATACGGCTTCAATCTCAACTCAAGCTGAGTAGTTTCAGTGGAGGCGACATGTAAACAGCACCCGTGTTCCTTCCTTTCGCTATTGCTTCCTTTCGAAATTAACTTCTTGCACTGCTCCATAGCACATCTTCGCACTGTCGCTGCCTGCTTAATCCCTTCGCTGACAATGGTTATGGTGTGTACAGTGAAGTGAGTCAGTTACAGCACCATTGCTTTTTAAAAAAACAGTTAATATTTTTAGGTAGCGCACGATATAACACTCCTTTGAAGCAACTAAAGGGCGCACTAATTGTCTAATTCGCAGTGGAAACCTCAAGCGTGCCTTCAGAGAAAGCACCAAGAAGGTACCCAAAGAAAAGATAGTAAGTATTACTGCACTAGGTGCTCTGAACTAATTCTGGTGTCGTGGCAATATTTAACATGCACTGAAAATTCAGAGAGAGGTGAGACACCTTTTCAATTTCGCCTGCATCAACATATGTCCGCCGCGCAGGGGCTGAACCCGGGCCCTGCGCCCACCAAACGCTTTGAATCATCTTTAAAATGCTCTATGCACGCCTGTGTACGGGTTATAACAATTTTAGCAAACGCGCAGTAGTTATCTGCATTGAACTGGGTGGTCACCATGGCTCTACATGAAAAGGAAGCCATAAAGGGCGCAATATTGTGTAGCATATCTAAAAAGGGATCGTTTACAATTGTTCTGACGGAACACTGTTCATGAACAACCTTGCGAAGTATTGCTACACACTGTAACTCTGTAGCAGAAACCTTAAACAGAGCGCAAACCTGCGGATTTCCTTTTATACAGCCCTTCTCGTTTTGATAATGCAATTACAGCGCGACAGCGTTTTGGTTGTCGTCTTGCAAAAACACGGACTTTCTAGGTAAAGAAATTTTTTGATACTGACATCATCAGCTGCGTCAAATTTAAACATCTGGTGACTAGAATACTCGAGCACCTTCCATTTGATTATCATAATGAATTATATTAATTCTGCCCACTTTTTAGCTTAATGCACCCACTTATCGCCATGAAACCACCTCAATGCTGTCACTAATTAGCACTAAACCACATCTTTGTACCGACGAATCCAATTTAATACTTTTTGCCGAGATGGCCCTGCTTGCAAAATTTTGGGGGTCTTTGGAATATTTGAAGACGTTCGAATATTCAAGTTTTATCGCATTTTCTTCTTTAAGAACTTAATTATGAAAGCCTCAAATGTTTTGCTACTTTCCATTTATTAGTAATGAACTTCTAGTGGTGCCGAACCGCACACATCGCCAATGGTGCAAGCAGATTGTTTTTACTTACATTTGCCAGGCTTCTTGCGAAGTCATCAATAGCTTTGGTGAAGTTATTTATCTGATCATCGTTGAGACTTGGATTTATAAGGGTCAATGCTTCTTTCACAATTTTATCACGTTGGAGACTCTGAGTAGTAGGCACATAAGGTTCTTGTAGCTGAAAAACGTGCGCTCCTATTTAAGCTCTTTCCTTTTGAGTCCTATAGGCAAATTATTTTCAAAATAAACTCCCTGAAACATACTGTTTTCATTCTCCCTCTAGAAGTAAGCGTAATTGTCAACTTAACAGATACTGGGAGATGAAGGCCTAGTTCGATAGTCTGCAAATACTTCTCTGCCGGACAAGCTTCAGACAGAATCCTTCTAGATTTTCTGATGTTCATATTAGCAAACCCTGTCTAGTCTAAGTTTGTCCCCTCAGAGAGGCTATCAGTGCGCTATGCTACACATAGCTGTATGAGTTCGTTTTGATGGAGAGGCAGTGAGATTGTCTTTAGTCTTCCTGCTGTGCAATAATTGCTAGCAGTGCAACAGGCAAAGGGAAAGTAAGTTCACTGACTCTGCGCTTTCGCAAAATTACTGGAACGTTTACAGGTAAATGTTTAATTTCTTCTAGACTGCAAATGTGATTACACAGCTTCTAATTGCTCCGTTGACTCACTTGAATATGATGAGTTGACGTCTCAGCATCCCTTTTAACAAAAGCATCAAACACTGACAGAATGCCAACATCCTGAAGCATCGCCGTGGAATTTTCCCACTTTTGTGCTCCCGTATCATTCGGAATTATTGGCCACTCAGGATATCCAGCACTGCTCAGCACATGTAAGAAGCCGTCGCGACGATTTTCTTGGCATGGAAACTCTGAAAGCAAAACGTTTATGTAAGCTATCGCTGAATTTTGGACACGTACATTTGACAAAACAGAAAAAAAAACTTTTCTCCTGCCGCCTGAAAAAAGGATTGTTAAGAGATGTAGAAAAAAATAGTAGAAGCACGATCTCTCATATCAACCTTTGCTACACACCATGAAAGGAGTTCTGGGCAATCAAGCAAAGGGTGCAGTTGCAGAGCGCTCGTAACTGTTATTTTGCCAAATAGTTCGAACACACGATGGCGCGCTAGGCCGCCTGGCGAGTAAGTTTCTCCGCTCTAGCTTCTCTCCATTGCTCAAGCAGCTGGCGCCCTCTATGAAATTTTCTTTCAATAAAATATGCCCAGTAGTAATTGTGTTGTTATATACAACACTGTTCGTCCCTACACTTTCAACGTTGAAACTTGGCGGTTGTGCTAGAAACAGTCTTTACAAAACGAATATGGCCAATGTGATGAGTTTTAACAGAAAACTAATAATTGCAAATGTGGACTACATTCCACAGCGTTTACGAAGAGGGAGCATGTCACGGCTAGTTAGCGTCTCTTTATTGCCAAACAAACTTCTGGTGGAGTATAGTGCCATCAACGTTTATATTACTCTAGAAAAATTGGATTCCATTCCTCGAAAGCTTAAGGATGAAGGCAAGGGCGTTCTTTTAATTGTCGGTCATGTTTCGTCACCTTACAACACTATAATAGACGAATGCACCGTACTTAGGAGTAACTATACCGATAAAGGCCGCATACCTACGCACGTGTTATAGAACACATAGGCTTTTTGGGCCACACTTTGGATGGAGTCAACATAGGTCATCTTTTCCATGATACCTTCAGAGGGAAAAAAAGACATGTCACAGTTATGAGATCGGACACTTATATTTCTAACGTATAGTGGGCATGATAAGGCATTCAATGGTGTGGTATTCCGGTTTAACATTTCAAAAATTCCAAAAAGCAAAGGGAGACGCCGTTTTGGTGGGCTTCAGAATAAACTGAACCCCAACCAGTGCTTCAGCTGTTTATCGCCCAATGCTGTCTCTGCACCGTCTACTCGCCACTGCATCGAGCTTGCGTATGATTTCTGCATCTTCTGTACATATATTGAATAATTTATGTATGGCAAAATGACTCTTTTCGGCATAGCTGTGGCCCTCCGTACAGGGCCCTAGTGATCTTTCAGGCTTCAGACAGGGCAGCTCCGGCCACCACTGCTCCGGTGTTGGTGTTTTGTTTTTTGAACACTACCTCTATGTTAATGCTAAAGCATTACTAGGCTATGGCTACACCGGTAGCGTTTGCAAAACGTCTCCGCAAAACGTGGAATAAAGAGTGGTGTGGTGAAGTATATAAAGCCAGTGATTAAATTATGTATATTTAGAGTCGCTAGTCTTTAACATTAATTGATAAATTGTGACCAGAATCAAATACAATAATAAACAGCACAAATTAATGGCGCGAAATTTTGTTAATTATTGAGACCAATTATTAGTCCTAGTAAAGGCTGATTAATAATTGGGATAATTAACGAGTATAATTTGTAAGAAAATGCGACATTGTTGGAATATGACGTCATCCTATATTCTGATGACGTCACACCTACAACCTAATTAGAGTAAAGTAAAACAGAGCCCTGAATGTCGGTGTCTGTGAAGTACGATGATTTGCAGGGTTTAAAACAGATCTAAAATATGCCATATGACGTCCAATGGGCAACAGCTACCAAACCAGGAGCCACCAACTTCGCAGCAAACACTACTGCTTTGTCATTTCTCCAATGCAGTTTCTGCAGAGCTAAGTTTTTTTTTGACAGCCCTTTACAACTAGTTAGTGTAGTCAGAGATTGCGAATCAAACTCTCACATGGAGCAAGTTCTCTGAAGTTAAACTGAGATGAGATTGTCCAAGTTTGAGCCAGAGCCCAGCAATTCTTCTCTTCTAACAAGTGTTGCGGAAAAAATAGGTCTGCATTTGTTGGATACAAAAGAACCACCTAAGCTACGCCTATATATGCACGCTGCACGCTGGCTGCACGCCTGAAACTTGGCATGAGGGAAGGTAGGAATGTAGAAATTAAATAATATGTCAAATTCAAATTGAGCTTACTTGCGTGGAGAACAACTAAGGGGGCTCAAAGAAAAAGTGAAGCAAGGTCACTTGATAGCGTTCAAGTCCCTCTTTTCATGGCATGCATTATAAATAATTATAAATTGTACAAAGAGAACCAAGTGAAATAACTCGCATTTTGCCAGTTTTTCAGTTGTACTATTCTATATGTAACAAGCCACTACATACTTACAGTATAGCGAAATTACTTATACACGTTTTTAAAACAAACACATAAACAAAGTAGTAAGGTTAACCAGATACGACAAAAGCAAATAGCGTGTTTACAGCATTGGTAAATTCGGTGGATTGATTTTTGCTACCCACTCAAGAACTTATTTATTTATTTATTTATTTCAGTGCCCTCAGGGCCCGAGGGCCTTACAGAGGGGAGTGGGGTACAATAGACAAAATAACAAAAGAACAGCAGTCACAAGAAACACAAAAATGTGAACAAAAATATGGCTCGCGCAAATCAGTAGGTTACAGCAAAAGCAATCAAACAAATTAACAGTCATTTAACACGAAATTATGAGCAAAGAATAAAACTAAGCATAAAAGTAAGCATACCATGCAAACAAGCATACCACGCAGACCAGGTCTGTTTGAACTACCACATAAGCTGAAAAGAATAAACGTCAGGGCGCAAGAATTACATGTACTATGTTACCATCAAGTTAGTTAAAGCCGATTTAAACACAGAATGGTCACTTATTTCGACGACCGATCGGGGAAGGTGATTCCATTGTGCCGATGTGCTGGGGATGAATGAGTTGTAAAAGTGGTTTGTTTGGCATGAAAGAATACCAACTTCATGACGATGATCGATCCGAGCTGAAACGTAGCAAGGTGGCGTCATAAATTTTCTCTTAAGGATGGGGTTATCGTAGTAAATTTTATGGAATAGACAAAGGCGGGATATATTTCTACGTTGCGACCGTAGTGGGAGTGATAAGCTTGATTTCATGGTGCTGACACTAGAGTTACGGTGATAATTCGAGAGAATGAAACGGGCCGCACGGTTCTGTATAGATTCGAGTTGGTATATTAGTGTCTCTTGATAGGGGTCCCAGATAGATGCAGCATATTCTAGTTTACTACGAACCAACGACTTGTAGAGAAGCAGTTTTACGGAGCTAGAAGAAAGATTAAAGTTACGGCGTATGTAGCCCAGCATGCGGTTAGCGTTATTGCTTACATATTTTATGTGTACTTTCCAAGGAAGATTATGGCAAATGAAGACACCTAAATATTTGTAAAAAGGCACAGACTCAAGGCTGCAATTATTAAGACGATATGAAGGCAATGTGGTGTTACGACGAGAAACCCGCATGTACTTGGACTTTTTTATGTTTAGTTCCATGTTCCATTTGTTAGTCCATTCAAGAGCATGATCAATATCCGATTGATGAAGAGCTATATCAGAGTCACTGTTAATTTCGCGGTATATGACGCAGTCATCAGCAAAAAGATTAATTGTTGAACATAGATTGTCAGGTAAGTCATTAATATATATAAGAAAAAGCAGAGGCCCTAGAACAGAGCCTTGTGGTACTCCAGATCCAACTGGAGAAGTGAAGGAAGAAGCATTATTAGCGGTGACAAATTGTGAACGATTAGTGAGAAACGAATGCAGCCACCTAAGAACGTTAGGGTCGAGGTTAAGTTTACTAAGTTTTCAAAAAAAGCAGTTGATGAGAGACCTTGTCTAAAGCCTTTGAGAAATCGAGGAATATGCAGTCGACAACGGAACCCCTGTCGAGGAATGAGTTTAGATCATGTGTGAAGGTTAAAAGCGGTGTTTCGCAAGAAAACCACTTCCGAAATCCATGTTGACTGTCAGTAAACTTAAGTTCGGAAATGTTATTGCAGTTAATATGAATTTAATCGAGTGCACAATTTTTAGGTATGTTTTAAGATAGTGACGTAGTGTTTGTGGGCCTAGTTTTTTCCTTGAAAATGGAATTTTCCAAGGCTGTGAAAATCGCGACTCACGGAGGATTGTAAGCTTGTTTAAGTGCGCTCTTGCATTAAGGTCTTGCGGATTTTACTAAAGTTGATGTTTGTATCTTTTTGTCGATGTACTGTGCACTCTTATTATTTTGAGCTGAGTAAAATATTTGTCATTGTGAGCATTTGATTCAGCTCCTACAATATGACAAGTGGTCTTTTTTGTAGTAGATGTATGCGATTTAGATTACGTGTTTGTTGTCCCAATACAAGAAAGCAAGAGTTGATATCAGAAAAATTAATGCATTTTGCATGTGCAGTTTCAAAGCTTGTTGTAGGAGCGAGTGGAAAGAGAGAAAGAGCGGCCACGCTGGAGGGGCTCGTAATAGTCTCGACAACATAACAATCGTTACCGTGCACTGACAACGCAAACCACACGGGCGCCCTTGCGTTTCGCCTTTATCGAAGTTCGGGCGCCGCGGCGGGTTTCGAACCAAGATACTCTGGCTCAGTAACCGAGTGTCCTAACCTCTGAACCACCTGCGTGCCGAAGTTCCGAAGCCAAGCGATTATCCAGCCCTTCAGCCTCTCAGTTGAGTATCCCTAAAAACAGTTACAATTATAGCTGTAAGTATTAGTTTGCGTCTCCGGGCTATCAAGTTGGATGAAATCATTTGATTTGACCTTTCATAGAGCTCGGAGTAGGCGCATAAAAATAGATGGATTGCTAGTTGTTCGTTTTTGTGGTCATATCGATCGGTCAAAATTTACGAGGCATGCGAAAGTTTATTACTGGCTGCTATATGAAGCCATATTAGATACTTATGGTGCAATTATCATTTTCTTTGACTCATTTGCAGCTTAGATATATGGGAATGATGTGCCTCTACGTCCCACAGCTCATAACGGTATTTTGCGTTTGGTGTTCTTTCAGATGATGCTATGCAATTCCACGACTTCGGGCCGATCAAAAGCCCCACACCATATTTACTTAAGTAATACGTAAACGTGAGTGTGTTTCTGTTCTCATGCGATTGTATGGCTAGAATTTACGAAGCAAGCGCGATGATGGGAGCCCTCTCTGCGTTCTCATTTTTCATCGTAATTGACCATCGAACTCCTCTTGCTGACAGCTTTATTCGTAGCTCACATCAAGCAGCATTCTGTATATCAATGTTAAATATTGCATCTCATGAATGACCATGCTCTGGGTGATGCTCAGCACTGTTTGGTTCAAGAGTACTACCGCTCTTGAGGAAGCCCAGTGCAAATCTGTAGTAATTGATGAAAACGCGTCAAGTCTCGCCTATTAAGCAAATGTATTTCCGCGTGAGCCGCTGATTTCTTATAAACAAACTACTAGCTAGATCCTGTGAACGGTCAACGTGAGGAGCGGTGCTTCGAGCTTGTCAGGACAAAAAGGCAAAAGGTTGCTCTGCCGTGCAGTGGACTCGAGTCATTTTGCTCCGGCGTCAGGCTATTACACAATTCAGCCGCTCTTTACTTATCGTTCATCACTTTGTCTTCCCGTTTCTGTTCCAAGTGTATAAAAAACGAAATATAACCTGTCAAATTGTTGAAAACTGTATATTACAGGTTACACTTATCCAAGAAAGAGCTTTTCATGCTCTTTTCGTTAAACAAGCAGAGCGCGCCTATCCAGGAGAGAAAGCCTTGAGGACTAGTGTAGACAAACGATTAGAAAGCGATCTCTTACGCTTCATTTTTTGTGTTCGCTGTCCTTCGAGCAGGTCCACCACACCATACCAGCCACGAGATGATGGCTTATGTTTGCTGGCCCAACCACCACAAGCATAGGAGAAGAAGTCAGTGCAGGGATCAACGCTGTTGTTGATAGATGCATTGATAAGCATTGCTGAAAGGAAAGCCACACGTAATGTTGGGTAAAGATGGCGTGGTAAATTGATAGCTATTAGCACGCACGTGAAAGTTAGACACATTTTGGGGAATCCTACAGATTCTAACAAACGCCACTTGCCTTGTGATATTCTCTCTTGAGAAGGTTTACAAAGCTTTATTCGTTAGCGTACTTTTTGACCGAGTTACAGGCACAAGTTTGCGCCTCTACCATATCGAAATTTTAAAAAAAAAATCAAACTAGCAGTTTTAAAAAGTTGAGTACTCGTTAACTGAAATGTTTTCGAGATGTTTCTTATCGTGTTTCATTGGGTTAAGTGCAGAAAGCAATTTCGCATTTAAAAAAAAGAGCGAATGCACTGCCTTAGAAAAAATTTATTCACATTTATTTCTCGCACGGCTGCAACAACTTCTACGCAGAACTTTTATGTGCGGATTATATCACCAAGCGCAGGGGTGTAATACCGATTCCAGAAAATGGTTATTTTGTAAAATTTGCTAGTAGCCTATGCCATTCATCATTCGTGTGTCTTTAAGATAATAGCTAGCTCTATAATTTAATCAGAGCATTTATTGGAGAGCTACAAAAAGCGGATATTTTGTTAGTTATAAATATATTTATGCTCAGTTGTTCATTTGTTACTTCCGCTTTTTATACGCATGGCAGGACTCGAATGCAGATGTAAACGTCCACAGATCAATCAAAATCTCCGGCTCTGCGATGGACGGCATTTTCTTTGTCTGTGAGATGATTATTTTTGAGAAATTTGCCCCAATGCGCTCATTCATTTTCTGAACATACTTTACACAATATGAAAGAGTAAATTATTCACTTATTTTACTCTCTGAACTTATACGCCAAGCACTTCCCGAATAGGGAAGAATTCACTTTTAAAAAAGCTACAGAAATACTCGGGTCGGGAGGAGAACCACCTTTGACGTTCAGTTAGTAAAACTGCTTAACCATCAGGATTTGAAAAACCAAGCAGTGACGAAATCGCGTCCTGTTTTTTTTTTAATTTTGATACTTGTTCACTCAGGGCGAAGAATCACCGTTGCCGCGAGCTCAGAAACACAGGATTTTTATAACACATCTCTTGCACTAATGCTTACTTTCGTGCTACGGTTTCTACTGCGGGTAAAAAGAACCACATTGTAACTTGGATACATTTATTCGTCTAAGTAGCGTTAAGTATCCCACTTGATTACAGTTCCATAGACAACCGTGAAGCCATAGTCCTTAACTCACTATTTATGTTTACTTGAGCACTCTGATAACGTGTAGAATAAGTTGGACCTCAGTCGCAAGGGCAATTCACAACCTGCGCATTACATAGAAGGTGGTGTTTTTATTTTTAGGACCTTAAGAATTTATTTTTATTCCCTATAATCAAATTAAGTGAATCTTAACGTCTTGAAATGTTCATAATTTTCTAAAAAAACTGTTTTTTTGCCAGCAACTCTCGGCAAATTCTCTGAAATAAGACGATGACCCCGGAGCTTCAGGTTCGCTTGCAGACCGAACGCTTAACGTTGGCTGTTTAAATGCCGCAAATTGAGTGGTCAGCAGTTCGTCAAAAAAAACCTACAAATGGAGGAATGCTGCACATTTCTTTTTTTTTACCCTAGAGCTTCGCAGCCACAATTAACCTCCGCCATCAGCTATGCCGAAGCGACTAGACAAATGTGCTGCCCCGGTTCCTTCGCCAATATGCTGTGTTCAGGCTTGCTACAGCAAGACGACTCCTGCACCTTGAGCGGTACTGAGGGTTGCGATGTATAGGAGGGCTTGCCGTCGTACTAGCGCGCCAGCGCATGCAATATGTGGCAGGATGCGCCAACTTTGCTAACGTCCTATTTTACTTCAACGACGAGCAGTTTCCCAGAAGTGTTCTGACGCCTCGCGATGCAAATACTGAGCGCGGAAAAATGCCTCCACGATGGCATTCAGCATCCCGATGAAAATTTATCAGTTATATGAAAGATGTCAACCTAGATAAGAGCATATAAGCACAGCGATACCTTAGGCAATCATAAGAACATCCCTAAGGGCATATCCGGCGACGCGTTGCAATCGGTCCTCAGCAAAACTCAGCAAGCTGTCGTCGATGTCGTAGAGGCTTGCCATAATCGCAATAATCTGCAGAAGCAGCGGGGATTTACAGAGAGTTCAGGCATACACGACGAGTGACTATTTGCACCCGTCGTTTGCGTCTCGTTTTTGACCTCACCACATTGCTTCCCGAGGTCGAGGTCTTCAAACGGGAAGAAGCAGAACAGTAACTCTGGCTTCTTGTTGCGACCGAGAGTCTGCCATTCCTCAATCCCACGCTTCACAGCGCCATCCAGGAACACATCATTGACGCTTTGTCCTGGCGTCCTCGGCTTCTGCCTGTGACGCACTCTGACATGGTCGCCATACTTCGGCGCCCCGATGCCTACGCACCTAAGCCCTTAGCTCTTAGCCACCCGTTCTTAAAGTTCGCCACAACTCGCCATAATCAGCTCATGGCGAACCGAAGACAAACGTCCTATCTGCTACGGCTTTGGCTTTTCAGGCCGGAACGCAAGGTTTCGTCGACAGCGTGCGCCGAGTTAACGGGACGCTTCACCACCTACAGCTACGACCATCCGCCTTCTTCGGCAGTCATTTCCGCGGGGTCATCTATGGACTACTTATTTTATCTAACCGTTGCTCTTACTCTTTACGCGGTCGCTTCTCGCCGTCACTGTTCTCTTTCTCCCATGCGCAGTCGCTCTCATGCTTACGCGAAGAAGGGCAAACACCTAGTTCCGGACGCAGGAACTGTGCTTCCTTTGGACACTCCAAATCCGCTCGCTTCTCCAGATAGAGGGGAAAACGAAACTATAGAACTGGCTAAAAACGCACGATGTCGACTCTGTCGTTTTTCGGCTGGAGCCACGGCTAAACCTTCTTCAGCCATACAAGACCGACGCCTTTCAACGCAGCTAGCAATTGGACAATGTGGAGACCAAATTTCGCCAGGTGGGCCCAAGTTTGCTAATTCTACGGCAGATTTACCCCCGGGCGACGCAGTTTCGCCTAACGGCGTCGGAGTGGAACCGGCCTCCCTAGGTAAAATGGCTGACCCTGCAAAATTCGCGAGGGGCTACGATCCCGACGGTATGATCTGGACGACAGCTTCAACATCGGAAGAAGACAACTCCGCCTCTGCTCCGAAATTTCAGCACCAATCTCTCAACGAAGCCGCCGCGCGCCGCTCGATCGTTCAAGCCAAGCTTGCGGCGTCCATCGCTGCCCTGGCCTCCGGCACACCGGCTGGCAAGACGGAGCCACCTGCCTCGCGCGCTGCTGGAAGCAAAGGCAAGGACCGTCCTAACTGGAAGCCTCGCCGACTCCCAAGACCGGGACCAGACGACTTCGTGGTTATGCTCAAGCCATGCAAACATATGTCGCTGCACCAAGCCTTTTCAGTGAACCGCTACGGCGCCGCGATTACGGCCTACCTCGGGCCCGAGGTAGCAAGGTCCGTTACGGTTCTGCAATCCCGTGAACAAAATCTCATTGTGATTTACACCCCGAATCCGGCGGCGGCAGATCGGCTCCTCGGGGACATCTCCCTTAACACCGAGCATGAGAATATTCTACTCCACGGATACCTTCGACAAGACGGAGGCGATATATGCCACGGGGTTATCACCGTCAGCAACTCGGACACTACTGAATCGCTTCGGGATCAGGTGCAGTGATGGGCAGGCACCATCGCCAAGGTTAAAAAAATTCGGCTCCACTAACAAAGCTCGCATCACCTTCGCCGGGAGGGAAAAACTGCGTTTTGTGCACTACGAGAATATGCTTATTCCTGTGCAAAAATACTACCGTACGATCCCGGCCTGCGGCCTGTGTGGGGCCGTTGGCCACCGAGTGGATGCTTGTCCCAACACGCAGCCGAACACGTGCGGTCTGTGTGGGCAACAGGCCCAGCTTCAGGAGGGGGTGCAGGCCCCTGAAGAGTATGTGCGGCGGTGCTCGGTTTGTGCCGGTGCACACGCCACTAACTCGCGGGAATGTGCGGCGAAATTCCGAAAGCACAAGATGACCACCACAAAGAAAATTGCTGCCAAGAAGAGCCGCCATCTTGGCCGCCCCGGTGAGTTTCCAAGCCGCGACAACACCGAGAATCTGGGGACACCCACCGGAGGAGCCGGCAAGCGAACCGGCCGTCGACGCAGCCGCCACCACATGACGACACTGGAAATCAGTCGACAGCGCCACCACAAGATAAGACCAGGGCCTGGGTCGGCGCCGTGAAGCATGGAATGCAGGTGAGCGGTACAAACAGGGCTGCGTCCTCCTACCCTCCCTCCTGCCCCCCTGCGGCACGCAGTGCCGAGCCAACCAAAATAGCAGCTCTTGAGGGCAAAACTGAGATGCTGCTCGAGAAAATTGCGCTCCTAGAATCGCAATCAAAACAGCCTAACACTCCCCCTTCTCGCCTCGCTACCGAGGCAATGGAGAGTGAGCCCGCGGCACAGAACGCCGCACTGAACGCGGGTGCTGCACTTGAGGCCCGTCTAGAGGCCCGTGGGAACGCCCGTTTCAGTGCCCTATAAAGTCAAATTTCCGCGGCAGTCACCTCCGCTATCGTCAAAATGACCGAAATCGTACCCACAATAGTCGCACAGCACATCGCACAATCTTCACGTGGCGTCCGACGAGTCGGCGGTCTAATCAAATCCTTGTTTGGCCGCTATCCCAAAATGCATCGCGCCATGGAAACTTTAGCAGAACATGACGACAGCTGCTCGCTCTCCGGAATAGAGGATGGCCCCCTCACCGCGAGTGCTAGCTCCAGAGAAGCGTCCCTACAATCGACCTCTCACCTAACTGACCATGGCGGACAGGCCTCAAATTAGGCGCTCTCCTCGTACCAATTCCGCCACCCCCATCATAATCACCCAGTGGAACTGCCGCGGATTCCGTTCCCGTGCCAAGCTAGCGAACCTCCGGCTTTTCCTGCCAACATTCGATTCACTTCCTGCGGTGGTTTCCCTCCAGGAACCAGGTAGCGGCGCAACCCTTACAAATTATGTTACGTTCCAGCGGGTCCCCTCTTCCTGTATCTGCGTGCACAAAAATTATACAGCCAACTTGGTTGATTTGGACCTCAATGCTGCATATTCCTATGTGATGGTCACTCTTCTTCCGCTTGAGAACAAAAATGCACCCTAACATATACCTAACTTCTAAGGTTAAATTAGGATAAAAAATATAACTTTCGCAGCCCTCTTCAGTCGCGCCCTGAAGGCTGCGGGCAGTGACCCCCTGGTGATTGTGGGCGACTTCAATGCTTAAAGCACATTCTGGAGGTATGTGCGTGAAGAGAAGCGCGGCCGCAATCTAGCAGAACTTGCGTCAATGCAGGGCCTGACCCTTCACACCGACCCTGCACATCCAACGCGCGTGGGTAACTCCGTGACTCGAGACACGTGTCCGGACCTTACCTTCACCAAAAACATAAGACACGCAGACTGGGCCAATACCGAGGAAACCCTCGGCAGTGACCACTGCATACTCAACACCGGAGTCAGAACCAAACCACTGGCAAGATCCCACGCCAAAACACGCCTACCCGACTGGACAAATTTCCGGCAAACCTACACTAATACGGCATCTATTCACGAACAAGGCTACCACGCGTGGTCACACGAATTGGTTACACACCTTCGTTCGGTAGAAACTTATGTTTAACTATCGGAGGCCAGGCAGGAGGTGGACAACCACCTCCTGCACATCTGGGGGGCGCGGCGCAGCCTCGTCAGCAGATGGCGCCACCAAAAACATAATCGGAAGCTCAAAATTAGCATCGCCGAGCTCACCCAGGGAGCGGATGATTACGCGGCACAGCTCGCCGACTCGAATTGGGTGGTCCGGTGCAACACGGCCGCTAGACTTATGTCTAGCCGGAGCACTTGGCGTCTCTTTCGCGCTTTGATCGATCCGACTAAAACCTGAGCCGAGACACGAAAGCATCTCCAACGGGCTATCCATAGCTTCTACGGAGATACCACTAAATTAGCATAAAAACTACGCGATCAATACCTCTGCATCCAAAAGGACCGCCGAGGGCCAGCGTACTCGTATGCAGGTTCTGAGAACGAGGAGCTGGATCACCCGTTCGGCTCCACGATCTGAAGGCGGCCTTGAGTAAAATGAAACGAGGAACGGCGCCGGGAAGAGACAAAATAACTGTGAAATTACTTGCCAACCTTCCCGACCCGGCCTATGAGACACTCCTCGCATATAAAAACTCAATCTGGCAAATTGAGGCACCCCTCCCAATCAAATGGAAGACCGCCCTGGTCACCTTCATTCCTAAAGCCGGCAAAACTATAAACACGGACAACCTCCGCCCCATCTCCATCACGTCTTGTGCCGGAAAGGTTATAGAGACTATGGTGCGAGACAGGCTGTCCGAGTTCTTGGAAAACCAAAATGTATTAGCAGACACCATGTTCGGGTTCAGCCCTTACCGGTCGGCGCAGGATGTCGTGCTTCAACCAGACCGCAAAATTCTGAATCCCGTCGAATATCCCCTTAATGACAAGGTATTACTCGCCCTCGATTTGAAGGGGGCTTTCGAGAATGTAACACACGACATAATTCAGACGCACCTCTCCCAAACCAACTATGGACACAACACGTTTCAGTACATAAGGCAATTTCTCTCTGACCGGCAATCTTATATCCGGATACAAGATGAAGAACACGGCCCCTACCAATTAGGTACGAGAGGTACCCCGCAGGGCGCGGTCCTCCCACCTCTACAATTCAATTTGGCAATGATGAAACTTCCGGCGCCTTTAGAAAGTGTCGAGGGCGTACAGCACGCGCTGTATGCCGACGACATCACCATCTGGGCTAAGCACGGATCGGTAGGAGACATTGAAGCCAACCTGCCGCAAGCGGCGGAGATTGTGGACGCTTACGCCCGCCGCTGCGGCCTTGAATGCTCCCCGGCCAAATCAGAATTTGTGCACATTCGACCCTCGCCGAAGTGCACTACCAAAATCGAACTGTCCCTATCGAGCGAACCTATCCAAGAACACGCGGAGATAAGACTACTGGGTCTCTTTATCAATAAAAACCGCCGTGTCGACACAACACTGCATAAATTTCGAAAGATGGTGGACCAGGTGGGCCGCATGATCCGCCGGGTTTCCAATAACCGCGGGGGGTTACGGTGCAAAGATGCCTTGCGGCTGGCGCACGCATTCGTAACCAGTCGAGTCTTGTACTCGACTCCTTACCGCCATCTTCGCAAATGTGACGAGAAAGCTTTTGAGGTGGTTCTCCGTAAGACTTACAAGCGTGCTCTCGACCTCCCGGTCACCACGTCCAACCAGCGCCTCCTGGGCCTGGGGATAGTCAACACCTTCATGGAGCTCCGAGAAGCACACTTGACAAACCACTACACAAGACTCTCAAAGACGCCGTCGGGTCGCCGCCTGCTTGCCCGACTTCACATCCACCATCCAACACTAACGGAAGAGCGTGTGCGCATCCCCGAAATCTGGAGATACGCCGTGCACGTAAGCCCTCTTCCTGCCAACATGACACGAGACGACCATAGTGGCCGGCGCCTCGCACGGGCGGAAGCCTTGGCACGCTACTATGGAAACAAACACGGAGAATTTTACGCGGACGCCACCGGCCCACATCATGGGGGTTGGCACACAGCCGCAGTCGTCCACCAAAACACCGCAGTGAACAGCCTTACGTTCAAAGCTCAAGACATTACTCATGCGGAACAGGTGGCAATCGCGCTCGTCGCCGCCGATCAGGACTCGCGGGTCATCGTTACCGACTCGCGGGGGGCCTGCAGGAACATCGAAAGGGGCTTTATTCTCTATTCAACATAGTAATTATCTCGGGGCTCCCGCATCCCGCACAATAGTATGGACTCCCGCGCACACGGGTCTCGAGGGCAACGAAGCGGCCGATGCCGCTGCCCGCGCGCTCACTCTCCAAGCATCACCCTCGCCTCCCCCCGATGCGGACTCCGATCCTAATCCGGCTTTTGCCTTCAAGAAAATCATCCAGTATTACCAATTCGGCCACGCAATCTTTCCTAAGCCCTGCAAGGGCCTCACGAAGGCGGAGGAACACTTACTCCTTCGCCTTTATACTAAAACACTTCTCTGCCCGGCAGTCATCAAACATTTCGACCCTGCGTGCACTGGGGAGGGCCCGCACTGCAGGGAAAAGACTTCTGACATTTTCCACATGATGTGGGCATTCCAATCAACTCTGCATCTTCCCCCTATCCCCAACCGTTCCCGGAAGGACTGAGAGGCGGCCTTGCTCGGCTGCTCTGACCTGGCGAGCCAAAAGGCCCTGGTCGGGCGCTCCCGAGCAGCAGCTACCGCCATTGGGCTACGGTAATAAGCAGCCCACATAGCATTTGTAAGAAACAAGGACAGCTCCACTAGCTTCCTGTATATATTTTGAAAATAAAGTTTTCAGTCAGTCAGTCAGTCAGTCAGTCCCCAGATAACGTTTTTGAAGTGTTTGTCAATGGCGTCACCGTCCTACAGTTGTGGACACTTGCGCGAGTGGCGCTCCTTGGGAAATATTGTGCAAACGGACGGCACCTGTTTAGGACTTTTTCCTCGGCACTGCCGCGTTGCCACCTCACAATGGAAGCGTCTTCTGGCCAAGTTCACAACTCGCCTCATTATACTAGGTGTTTTGTATATCGCCCAGTTTCTTGTGTTCTCCCGCTGTTCTCAGTATCTCACCCAAGGCTGCTACTTTACCATGCTCTTATTCACTGCCCCGTGCCAGCATTGACCTGTCTCTGCTTTGTGCCCTGTGGCGTGCGACACCTCTCACTGCACAGGTAAAGTTATGTTTCCCGAAGATACCAAACCCCTGCCTCCTCTAAAGCTCTTGCGTCTCTGTCTTGCGTTCACTTT
Organism: Amblyomma americanum; assembly: GCF_052857255.1. Taxonomy (NCBI): domain Eukaryota; kingdom Metazoa; phylum Arthropoda; class Arachnida; order Ixodida; family Ixodidae; genus Amblyomma; species Amblyomma americanum. Next base: position 96,653,495 of record NC_135505.1, read on the forward strand.
TCTGATTCGACGTTTCCGCTTATTTTTCCCGCTGTCTGCACGGGTACAAGAGCAATTTAGATACGAACGCTTTTTTTTTCCTGTCGATGCTTCTTCGGGCCAAATGGCTGAAACATGTTTAATCACTTTATTATGTTTCACACATGACTACTCTGATCACCGGTCTTATCTTATGATCGATGCCTCCTTCGCCCTTCCAATCGTCCGATGCTGTTATTTTCTATATCTGTTCGACCAGCTCGTTGATCTGCAGCATCTTTCCTGTTCCTGCTTCGGCTTCCAAAGACGTCGCTGGGTTGAATATCTGTTATAAGGTAGAAACTTGACCTAGTTGGTTCTTACCTATAACCATCGTTTTAGCCCAACACAGGACAAGGACACAGAATGAGAGAACACACACAAAGCGCTAACTTCCAACAACGTTTGTCTGGTGAAATCACGGCAGTCCAGCGTGTATATATAGATATAAAAAATGTGTTTCTTCAAAATGTTGTTAGAAGTTAGCGCATTGTGTGTGTGTCCTCTAGTTCTGTGTCCTTGACCTGTGTTGCGCTACAACGATGCATATCTGTTGTTTTCGCTAATTGGATTTCACCCGGTACGCCCGCGCCTTTTGCCACCACCAGTATCATGTGTAAGGCACTGTACGAAACGTCAATATATAATGAGTGGTGTATATGCTTCGAGCACTGTCAGCTAGCCTCTCTGTAACTCTTTGGCAGCCCCTGTCCCGTTCTCCTTATGAGGAGAGGACGCATCTTTTGGAATTTGTTGTCGATTTTCAGCACCCTCAACAAGATTATCCGCAATTACATATAACCCTGCTATGTTTTGACTATGCCCTCGACCGTCGACAAGGCGCTGATTCCTTTTCCAGAATTTGCACTCCGGCTCCTGGTGGGCGCCCATAGATTGTGCTGACCCGCAGAAAATCACTTTTCTCTCTGCCGACGGCCTCTGCGAGTTTAACTTTATGCCATTTTAGCCTTTCCAGTGCGCCGAGAGACTTCGAATGCATGGTGGGCAGTTCGCACTGGACTGAAGTGGCACACGTGTCTGTGTGGCGTGGACAATATTGTCTTCTTTCTTAGAAACTTTTCGCCCCGCTTTGTCTTCCTAGAAGCTGTACTGGAATGTATACTGACGCCAGCATGCAATTGAACAGATGAAGTGTCTCTCCGCCGCCCATCACCTTATCATAATGGATCATGCCGATAAAAAGGTAGTGTTTTCACTATCCAACTAAATCACATGAGGTCGCCTTGGCATCTAGAGCACTTTGGACAGAGCTCCTTGCTGATGGACAGAGCTCCTTGCCAGAAACACCAACCTCTCATATCAGACATTCACTTCTGAAGCGGCCTTCAACACACTGCGGCGCTTTCAGGTGTCGCCTCCGACCCTCTGCCATCTTGGCGCTGGCGCACTTATTCCAGCAGCGCGTGCCCCTGCGCTCTTGGAGCTCAACAAAAACACTGCTTCAACCAACCTGCTGGTCAATAATCCAGGCGCGCTTTGACAAAAACCGAAAAGAACTATTCTGTAAAGGAAAAGGAATGTTTCGCGATTGTTGGAATCATAAGCATTTTCCGACCTTACATATACGGTGGGTCCTTATCTTTTGTTACCGATCACCATGAACTCTGCTGGTTTACCTTCATTAAAGATCCTGCTGACCGTCTTCTTCTTTGGGCTGTACGTTTACAGGAATACGACTTCCGAGTCATATACCTGTAAAGCCGCAAGCATTTCGATTCCATCGTCTCACCTCTGCCATGCTACCCCAACTGCGCATCTCTCCCCGTCTCTAATTTCTCTTTTCTGGACACTGATGACATGATGTTTCAACAACGTGCGAGCCTATAATTGCTTCCCCACTCACTCTACTCTGTCCACCTTCTACACGTCCTGCATCCCAGACTCTCTGCCGTCACTCCCGCCACTTAGCTGTGCAGGTCGACGGGCTTTACTGCTTGAACTTACGTTCAGAACGGCCCCGAATATCATCGTGTCATGTCTAGGCACCTCAGTTCAAACATGTGCTCCTGTATCAATTCCGACCTTCAGTGAGCCCCTGGTGGTGTGTTGACTTACAAGCGGCTTCGACTTCGATACTATTGACTGGGAATATACCGCATCGTCCGTCATTATGGCCGCTCCTGCCCGAATGCCGGTTACAAAACCCCTCGTCACCGTCCTAAAGCTTCGATTCAGCCCTTGCCCTGCCCCACAGGAGCAGTCAACCGCGGTCACACCGATCCCAACAAGACATTTTCATCACTCCGGATGGAGCCTGCTGGGTCACAATACCAGTGAACCACCTGATTCCTCTACGCAGAAACATCATCCTTGCTATAGACGTCTGCGCAAGAACGTTGTATCATTGACCCTTCATCATCTGGCTGTGCCGAATGGCTCACTCAAAAGAACTCTGCGGCTGCGGCTTTCTCTGGAACAGCGCAGAAGCACTCGTTTTGCAATTCCCTATTGTTCATGACTCTAGAACGGCCGGTTACTCTCCAAAAAAGAATATGACAACGTTTCAACTGCGCACTGATCGATATAATAAGGTAGAAGTTACTCAATGGCATCCACCCAAGCGCAGCTGTTCCGCAGCTTTCCTTCCACAAAACCTACAGCTTCCACAGAACCTCGAAGCTAAAGAAAAATTCTTTCTGGTCTGCGGTTAGAACCCTGGATTATCATTGTGGTGTTCCCGGGTTCAATGGAAAGCTGTATATGTTTCAACTGCAGGATTATCGCTGCGCTTTAATAGAGGTTTCTGCGGAAGCTGCATAACTTTCCTTTGTAGCCTTGTGACTGCCCTTAGGAAGAGGTTTCTGGGGAAGTTGTATACCTTTCTTTGTAGCCGGATGGCCGCGCTTGGGAGGATACTAATTAGCAATTACTCCCTTGTTACAGGCCTACTCCAAGCCGCCATGCCTGGTAAGTGGTTACGGCGCTCGGCTGTTGACCCAATGGACGCGAGTTCGATCCTAGTCGTGGCGTTTGCATTTCGATGGAGGTGAAATTCTAGAGTCCTTTGTACCGTGCGATACGTTACAGAACCGCAGGTGGTCGAAATTTGTGGCGCCCTTCGCTTCGGCGTCCTTCTTAGTCTGAGTAGCTTTCGGACGTTACACCCCAATAGACTAAACTGGTTTGGTTTGATTTATGGGGGTTTAACGTCCCTAAACGACTCAGGCTATGAGGGACGCCATAGTGAAGGGCACTAGGAATTTCGACCACCTAGGGTTCTTTAATGTGCACTGACATCGCACAGCACACGGGCCTCTAGAATTTCGCCTCCATCGAAATTCGACCGCCGCGGTCGGGATCTAACCCGCGTCTTTCGGGCCAGCAGCCGAGCGCCATAACTACTCAGCCATCGCGGCGGCTCTCAATAGACTTAACTAACTTTTCTTTCCTCCGTCTACTCTGCCTTGGGGATTCCCCTAAACATCGGACTAACGCTGAGAGGTATACTGACCATGTCGGTCACCCCCGGCCGCTTGAATAGGGGGAGATTTTCTAGTTTGTAATATTCGACCTCACCGCTCCCAGAAAGAGCACGACTATGCCTTCCAAATCTTTTTTTTAGGAACGCGAGCCCACCTGTATTATGGATAACGTGCTTGTCCAGCTTATCCGATTTTTTACAGCGCAGGAGCAGTGTAGCCAAAAGCACCTTCATGCCCCAACAGAGCAGGCCCATCTTATATGCGAGATTCGCTTGTCTTCCTTTGAGTTCCTTCAACATGCCCCTGACATTACACGGACCTGTTTTCAGCGTAATGTGCAAGAACCTTTAACAGTTTATCCGCGAGACCTTCGCTGTTGATTTTAGTATTGAACCGATTCCACCCGCCAGGAATATCGTACAATGATTCACCTGTTGCGCCTGTACAAGAGCACGAAGAATGCCTCCTTTTCTTAAGGGAGTAGATTATACTATAGCAGCCACGCTCGGTGAATATTTCAAAAAAAAAAACACGACTCTGAAGCACGAGGCATAATTTATGACCAAACGCTGGGCCCGGGCACTTTTCTACGCAGGAAATTTAGGAGTTCCCACTCAGCCAGCGCCCTGTGTTAAAAACTATTTCTAGCTGGTAATAATAAAACTTCTATTTGTGAGATGATATCCACTGGACATATTGAATGCAAGTATTTGGTGAAAAAAATTAGGAACTCGAGCACAACATCGCTCGAAGAATTCATCCTTATAAGCGTAGCCTTGCATACTGCTGTTCATATCTGAAGAGGAATGTGAAATCAAAACAATATATATACGCACCTCTTTCCAGACAAGCCGGTGTGCTGCAGACGTAATAATCTTCTGGAATACAAACGCAATCTATAGCACACATAAACAAATTTGCATCAAGCTGTATAACAAAAATTAGCGAAGCCGTTCTTTGAATAGCTGTGTGTTCTAAGCCATATGATAAAATTGGCTTTTCCTTTCGAATACGATTTTGGTCATAAATACACTCTACAAGCACATGGTCTCAGATAGAGAGTGAGCAAATCTTTTGTCAACTTTGCATAGCGGAGGCGGAAAAACATGTCTGCAGAAGAATATAAAAATCTTTATCCTAATATGTTTCTGATCAATGCTATTCCTTTTAAACAGTGCAACAAGAGCTCTCAACAGGCTATTCGCTCAGATAAACTATTCAGTCAAGCAGAAGTCGTCCCTTTTAGTCCTCTTTGAATTTGATTCAGTCCTTCATTTTTTAGTGCGGTCAATAATAGCGGGTAATGTTTTTTACAAAACGTACCTTGCGATCTCTTAAGGAGGTATTATTAACACCTTTGTTTTATTGATTTATCTAAGCAGTCATTTCTGTTGACGTCTAAGACAGGGAAAAACCTGCACCCAATTAAAATTTCCCAACATCTTATTCTTTTTTGCAAAGCACTCGTGGTGCTTATTGCCAATGATATCCCTTTTACAACATAATATTAAACTGTCATACAATTGAAAATGTTCTTGGGAACATCTCACACGTGTGATTCCATGAACTTACCCGTCCATTCTTCGTATGGCTCTGCTCCTGAAGGTATTAAACTCCGCAAAGTTAATATAAGAATCAGCAATATGTTCATTGCAGATGGTGTTGCAGCAGGATTCACAGAATCTGTTTTCCGAAACGAAAACAGAGGCGCGCCAGATTAACAAAGCGGCCCTTCTTTTGTACAAACTGGAACAGAGCTTGCTAAAGCGAAAACTAGCTAAAAACTTGTCAAAACCTGGTTAAAAGGTATACTACTTCCAAAAAGCACGGCAGTGCCCGTTACAAAAAATATTCTTACGTGTTATCGTCTCCCATGGAGCTTACTCATACGAAATATGTCTTACAATTATTTGCTGTAATTGCTATTCCTTTAAATATTTCTGCATGCTGTGCTACTAAAACACGACGTGTTTGAGCAAATCTGATCTCAAGCCAAACACAGAACAGAAACTTCAGCACCATGCTCATCTCCATGATCATCTCCCTTTGTTCTCTCTCCTTTCTATCTCTCCGTCCGTTCTCCTTCCCACATGTAGGGTAGCATACCGGGCGCTGCCTAGTTAAACTCCCTGCCTTTCTGTTTGTCTTTCTCTCTCTCTTTTAGCACCGTGCGCGTATAATGATATTTTGCAAACCAGCAAATGCGTATAGCACACTATGAATAGACGCCTTCCATAAAAATAGCTAGAAAACACCAAGGCCATTCCTTGCTCTTGATTTCTACTAGGATGTCATTACTCCATGTTTTTTCGTTGACCCACTCTGCCCTCTTCCTGTTTCCTAACGCTACGCCCATTATTTTACTTTCCATAGTTGTCCTTGATTTATGTTGAACCCATTTCGTTAGCCTCCAATTTTCTGCCTATAGTAGGTGAGCGCCGGTAGGATAGAGTTTTTTATATACTATCATATGACGGATATTGACAAAATGTTACTCAGGATTTTATACAACCTGGCCATCACACTCTGCTACATTTTTATTCTTCCAGTTATTTCACCCTTGTGTAACGGAAATTCGATCGCTACCTACCCTGAGTTGGCGTATTCCCATACAACTTGCAACACCTCCTTACAAATTTTAAACTGCTCCTCCCTTCCATAACTTTTACATAATACTTTGGCTTTGTGCATAATAAATTTTAGATCACCCTTTCTGCTCTGCCTGCCGAACTCATTGACCACACTTCGAAGTTCTCCTGAGTAACTCAGGAAGACAATGTCATCAGCTAATCGCCGATTGCTGAGGTATTCTCCATTAACTCTTGTATTCGGTTGTTCACAACTCCCGCCCTGAATGCCACCTGTAAACAGGCGGTGAAGAGCATTGACGATATTATATCTCCCTGTCTCACACCCATCACTATTGCGATTGTATTGCTGCCTTTATCGAGGACTTTGGCAGCTGTGCGTCCGTTTAGATATTTTCCAATATTTCTACATGAGGCTCTTCTACACACTTATTCCACAATTCCAGCATTACTGCTGTGGTTTCGACTGAGCTAAATGCTTTCTCGTATTGAATGAATGCTATATACAGGTGTTGGCTATACAGTGGTTGCTTAAACTTAAGCCTCTTGAAAAATGCTCGTAAATGGCTACCCTGGGAGGTTTCAGTCGCCAGCTTGCTTGCGCGAGCCTTATCTTTGATTGGCGTTCAGCAACACTTTGTACAAAAAGAATATATTGATCTTTGATCAGAGTGCTCAAATATATGCCCATATAGTTGTGAATAAGTCTGTCAATGCCATAGTGAATTTATAACTTCATGCAATGCAAAAGCACCTGGCCAAAGTTTCTAATGTCGGACTGTTTGCATGCTACAGCAGTGGAAACCAGGCTCACATATTTGCCGAACTTTGATCATTCTTTCTCTGAATTTTATGCTGGTTGAGTGTGCACTTGTCTGCTCTGGTACAGCCGTGAAAATGCTGCCATGCATGATCAAAATCTCGGTTAGTGTCCAACCTGCTGTTTAATGGTACTCAAGATGCTGAATGTTGAAATTTGCTTTGCTTGGGCAGCTCGCCATGTTAAATGTGCTTCTAACGCAGCACTGAGGACCGGAATAATCATACATTGTTAAGTTTGTGGTCTTGGTTTCAAATAATTTTTTAGGTTTAACGTCCTAAAAAACTAAGTGTATGAGGGGCGCCGCAGGGGAGGACTCCGGATAATCACGACCACCTGGCGTTCTTTAGCACGCACCGATATCGCACAGCACACAGGCCTTTATATCATCGCCTCCATCGAAATGCCACCGCCGCGGTAGGGATGGAACTCGCGTCTTTAGGGTCAGCAGTCGACCAGCACTGAGCCACCACGTTCCCTTAGGTTCTGGTCCTTAATACTGTACCAGCTCCATAGCATGTATCGTGCGGCTGGCCGTGGCAGGAATGCTTCTTGATACTGCAGTGAGTATGGGAAAATATACATAGAAGTTTCAGGTCTGGACCCCGAATGCTATATTCAGGCACATAACATGTGTTCATAAAGGTTCCCGTGCCAACAGTGACATGATTTACAAATCCAACAGCACTCATAGATATTTTTACGTGACGATAAGCAGGTGAAGACAGGACTACGTGACAGATGGGGATGGAATGATTTAATGGCGGTGGGCCTAGCTCGAGCGCTCCGAGCCGCGCCAATGCCATTTTGTCCTCTTCTAGTCCGTGACACTACTCGGGGCTGCCGAGCGATCGTCCCGACCGCGTGCACTATAAGAGCGGCCGTGAAGGCGCAACGCAGGACGTGACGATAGGGGTAACAGGAGGGATCAACACAGAACAGAAGAAGATGCAGGGCTGGCCGTCACGATAAAAGATGAGAAGACGATTGGATGAGCGCTGGTTGAAGAAGCTGCCGGGCCGTATATAAGTGACCTTGAGCCGACGACCGATGCTCATGAACGCACCGAACGGCTTGGGCAGGGGCTGTGTTCGGATATGTTGGCGGCTTCTAGAGTCGGTGGGGTCATAGGTTCGAGTTGCGGCGCGTCGTCATGTTGACGTGTCTTCTGGTCGGGGCGGAGGACGGGGCTGGGGTGAACGGCGTGGTCGGTTCTGGTCTGGTGGGCTGGTACACTGCCGGGCGGTGCGGACAGGAACACACGACCGACGACCTCGGCACACGCAGGACGCTGAGCTGCAGGCCCAGGTTGGGGATGAACTCCGCACCTCCATCAAATGTTACGTGACGGAAAGCAGGTGAAGTCAGGACTACATGACAGATGGTAATAGAATGATTTAGTGGCGGTGGGTCTAGCTCGATTGGTCCGTGCCGCGCCACTGCCACTTTGTCGTCTTCTAATCCGTGACAATATGACAGGAACAGAGAGGGCCCAGAGTGCTTATAGTAGCACTGCACGGGAATATTTACGGAAAAGGGCCGTGCCCCCCCCCCCCCCCCCCCAGTGTGGCACGGTGTGCAAGCTAGGTAACCGCATTAGCGTATTTATTTATTTAGGAGGTTACTTCAAATTGTTGTAGGCATTGTTGAGGGGGGGATGTTACAAAAAGGAATACCGCGAACTGTGGTTAAGAGAGCAAGGTATCATTAGAGGTAAAACATATAATCTAACCAGAAACAAATTTATCGACCAAACAAGCAGTAAAGAATCAAAAGTCAAGACAAGCAAGTCAAGATGTTATTATGGAGGAAAAAAGCAAAACAAAAATACAACATACAACCCAGTGTAAAGTCGTGAGTCACAATCTATGACTACAGGCTATCGCAACTTTACCGTCTCTACATACTCATGATTTTATTATCACGTGTAGACACCACGGCCTGAATCTCCTCATTCTATTCTTTAATACTCGAGGAAAGAAAAGCGACTGGTATACTTCTGATTGGCAGGCAGTTTTGCGTATTTTTCTTTTTTGGTCATGTCCTTGTGATATGAAAGTAGGCGGTTTTAAGAAATCGTTGCGGCTGATGGCGATATAATTTCTGTTAATTTAATTTTACAGGGAACACTTAGCTACGATGCGACGGATTGCAAGCCTGTCTCAGTTTAACATGCTGTTCAAGGTGGTGACACTAGTGTTAACCTTAAAAGAGTTCGTTACAAATCGCCCTGCTTTATTTTGGATCGCTCGGAACATATTAGCGAGGGTTACCGACTCAGAGTCGTAGACCGCAGCTACATATTCCAAAATAGCGCGCATTGGAAAAATTAACACCTCTCTGACTTCTCGTTATGCTTTCTTGAAGTTTCTTCTGTGCACAGTAGCGGACAAGGCACAATTAACAAGCGAAGAAAAATAAACTGAAGTTCTAAGTGTGTCAACCTTCTTCGTTTGTACGTGTCTTTTTCGCCACGGCTGATAACCATATGTTGTAAATGCGGTCGAACCCGAACAACTGCTGCCGTCACAGGCTTCCTTTGCTTCGCCTGTGCAGCCTCTACAACTCCAGACCTAGCGAAGACCACTATTAAGCTCTTCTTACTAGCAAACGGTTGCAGTAGGTAACTATGGTTAGACCGGTTTCAAAAGTGAGCACTTCCAATTCAACTTTCACTGAACAGTGCAAGCATCTTCACCATGGCTGTCAAATCTCTTCTGAGGGCGGAAATCGGGTGCAGCGCTACAAGCATCTTTTATCAGAAAATTGACCCGTGCTTCACCTGTATGCTTCTGCTTGGCGTGCTAGTCGCGACAATGGGTCAGCGCATCTCTGCCGAGTCATTGCTTTGCAGGTGCAATACACCTTCCCGCGTTGCAGGTTTTGTATAAAGTGCAAAACGAAGCTTTCCAAGTGGTCTTCTGCGTTGCACTCGTTCTTGCCGTAGGACCGGGATCGCCGCCTTTTTTCTTCAGGCTTTTCTTTGGAAAGAAAATACCTGGGCTCTGTAATTTCAACTCACAACAAACAGAACAGCAAAATTACTTTTAATGTGCTGTCTGTTGCATGCGCTGAAGTTCCAGAAGCATGAAGAACAAACTGGCTCAAAAATTTTGCAATGGTCAAAAAACGAGCAAAACTAGCTCTTCGTCTCGGTACTATATTTCTCGTAAGCTGCCGCTCGTAGTAATTTCTCGTAGTAATTTCTTCTCAAACCCATAGACCAGTTGAACGGTGCATAAATTGTCACGAAATTCGGCAGTGATGTCTTTGAAGAACTCATATACGCTTTCAAGTCATCCGAAGCCTCAAAGCCGCACGCATTACTCGCTTTGCTCTGCTATATTCGCACTGCGCGTCCATACGAACAAACAGTAATTGCGGGATTTTACCGTTGGTGACCGTCGGCACAGCGGAGCAGTTGTGAGCTCATACCAGCGCACAAGGCAAATTAAGGAGACATGCGAGGTCGGACACGCGAAAGGGCGAGAAAGTCTTCTGTGATCTGTCTAGAACTCGACACCCCGCGGAACAAGATAAGAGCTTGGGTTCCGGATTTCTCTCAGCCCGATTCATTGCATACCGTAAGCCACCGGCCTCCGTAACCATATCGGATGCCAACAGCCGTATATGATAAAAATACAAAAGCTGGCGCATGTCAAGTGTCTTCATGATTTTCTTGATTGCGGAGGGGGCTGGGTGACGACCAAAATCCGTCGGCGACAATGCTCGAGGAGTTGGCCATTTTTCGTCGAGTGTTGATATTTCAGCAGTTTTTAGATACAGAATGCATTCCCGATGACTGGAAAACCGCAAACGTCAGCCCAGTTTTTAAATCCGGTGATAGCTCGTAACCGGAAAATTATCGCCCCATATCACTAACATCGATTTGTTGCAAGTTGCTTGAACATATCCTCTATTCAAACATAATGGCCCACCTAAACGCCAATAACTTGCTTATTGCGAACCAGGATGACTTTAGGCAAAAAAAGTCCTGTCAAACACAGCTATTTGAGCTCTTAACAGATCTTCATGAATCGGTACACGAATTAATACATACTGATGCCATATTTATACATTTTTCAAAAGCTTTCGATCGCGTTCCCCAGATAAGACTAATGAAGAAAATTAACAACCTACAACTGCACCGCGATATCACCCGTTGGATCGGAGAATTCCTAAGTAATCGCTCCCAAAGCGTCAAAATTAAAGAGTATTCACCGAGCAGTTCACGAGTCATATCGGGAGTGCCACAGGGATCCGTTTTAGGGCCATTACTATTTTTAATTTACATTAATGACATAGCATCTAACATATCACATAACGTGCGACTGTTCGCTGACGACTGCGTAATCTATAGAAGGATAGTCACCCCCCTTGATGCAGTTATTCTACAGACCGACTTAGTGCGCCTAAAAGAATGGTGCCAGCTATGGCAGATTGAAATTAATATAAAAAAAACAATGTTGATGACCTTTTCCACGCGCACTAATATACCTTCTAATGTCTACACAATTAATGAGAATACAGTTGAAAGAACGGATTGTTTTAAGTACCTAGGTGTTTATCTCAGTCCTGATTTAAGCTGGAACACCCACATAAATCACATCACAAACAAAGCATTTAAGAAACTGGGACTCATCAAACGTCGTCTATATCTTGCCAACCCCGAGACAAAGCTTCACGCGTATACTACACTCATAAGGTCAGCTTTAGAATATGCATCTTTAATATGGAGTCCAAGTAGCGTTTCATTAATTAACCGTCTTGAGTCTGTGCAAAATAAAGCTGTGAGGTTCATCCTTTCTTCATACTCACCGTATGAAAGTGTGTCATTATTGAAGCAAACTATCATTATTCCCGACCTTATCACTCGACGCAAGTTCTCTCGTTTATCGTTTTTTCATTCCTTGTACTACGATGGCTCCCCGTTCACAGCTGATCGCATCGCCCCTGCCCATCATGTTTCATCCCGGTCTGATCATTCCCACAAAGTGCAACCCATCTTCGCACGAACACTGAAATATCAAACTTCACCCTTACTATTATCTATGGCAGAGTGGAACTCGTTACCGGCTGACATAGTTTCTGAAACTGAGCTATCACATTTCCAAACAAAACTTTCATCGCACCTTGGCCTACAAAATTCACCGTGATATTTTCAGTATTGTTGAAGCATTGAGTCTTATACGCTCAACCTCTGTATCTTTCAGCGACTGCAGTGATGTGTACTTGCAATTTGTATATATAGTTATTCTTTGTATTTGTTAACTACTGTGTGCCAATAATCTGTATTGTGTTGTTTTTATGCCCTCCCCCCCCCCTATATAATGCCCACTTGGGCCTTTAGGGTATTTAAATAAATAAATAAAAATTAAATAAATAAAAAATATTTGTAAGCCGCAGAGGCGGTTATGAAAGCTTTTTGATTTGTTGGAAAACATAAGCGTGCTGTAAAATATTCAGAACTGCTTACTGATGGCCAGAGAAGGTTGCAATTTACTATATCCTCTGGCTCAAAGCTTAGTCGGCAGAAATTATTGAAGGTAGAGGGATAGGAAATTTCTCCTGGCTACCACTTGCCTAAATATTTTATTGCTCTACACAGATCTCCTAGAGGAGAAATGACCATCTTTGCTGCTCAGATAATATAATTTAGGACATAGTAATGATTATAAATGTAAATACCATTTCATAATAGTTTGCAAGACTCAAATCCTTCAGAATTTAATACTTATAACTCTCATCTTAACCTGGGAAAAGAGAGCCCTCACTCAATATGCCGTAATGCGTGTTTCTATGCCCCACTCCCGCGCTCGGGTTATTTCTCTCCATCCGCTGAGAAATACATGACATGTTCCTTTGAGCAAATCTGGCTGAAATGTAAAACATTTTCCTTACGCCTCGTTGATTGTTCGATATGTTTCAATAATTTGTACCTCAAGATAAAGGTAAGTTCATGGGTCGCCGATGGAACGGGTGCTTTGAGGCAGGCGGTTTTGTTGGGTGGTGTTCAGCCTTCTGCCTGCCATGGAAGAAGACTATGCAAGCTGCTCACAGCGGAATGGTAGCAACGGGTTTGAGTGTAGAGGGGGCATCTCAAGCTTCTAATGCAGCTCTCCGTGGTACCGGTCCACTCAAGCGACCAATGGCCTCAGCTGTCACGGTGCATCGACCGCACCACAGAGTTCCTTTGGCAGAAAACGCTTCCCGGCCTTCATGCACTGCTGCCGAAGAAGAGTGCACCAACCGCACAACATATCTATCTACACCACTGAGAGCGTTCCGTTTCCTGGATACGTCCGGATAGTCCTGAGCCTGGAGCCAAGTTTGCAGAACAGCGCTCTGTGTTGTGTCCCGTCTGTCGCGCTGTTAAGGATAAGCTTGAACACCAACTGGCCCAACAAGTGGGATCGTCCAACTGCATTTTTTAAAGCCACAGTGCCATAAAAGAAAGCACAGAGGAGAGAACTCATGCAGGAATAAATGTTGGGTGCGGCATCAAACTCGTTTCAGAACGTTCACGCCAACACCCAGATTGAAGGATTGTATTCAACCTGTCACTCAGAAGGTGAATTCTCCAAATGACCACATAACACTTAACAATGCACTGCAGTCGGCATCTGATTGGTGCGCTAAATGGCAATTGAGTATTAATATCGAAAAATCAGCCATCTTGCGAATTGCAAGGAAACATAACGCATCGGACTTTTGATACACACTGAACAATATCCCGCTTCTCGCAGTTACGCAGCAGAAATACCTTCGTTTAATTTTATCGTCTTATCTGAAATGGAACTTGCACGTGAACTTCATTACGTCATCTGCACTGAAACGACTTTCTTTCTCAAGAGGCGCCTCCGAGACGTGCCGTCATACTTTAAATTAGTTTCCTACAATATTCTAGTGAGACCTGTACTTGAATATGCGAATATAGCCTGGTTTCCGTTCACAGATAAACTAATAAAGAAACTAGAGGGAGTTCAAAGAAAAGCTGTAAGATTTATCTACAACAAATACAGACAAACTGAATCACCCAGAGCACTGATAAACAACGCTGAAATATTACGTTACAAAACCGCGCCAGGCTTGCACGACAGAAAGTACATTATCAACTTATTCACAACATGGTGAACATAGATTGTACAAGGCATATTTCAAAATCAGATACAAGAACAACGAGACATAAGCACTCACAAACACTGGAAGAATATCGATTCAACGCAGACTGTTTAAGATATTCGTTTTTTCCGTCAGCCACTCGAGAATGAAATAACCTACCATCAAGCGTAGCCAGCTCATATTAAGAAAACGTTTTTGAGACATATGAAGCGCACCTACTAGCTCTGCAATGTGCAGTATAAACACCATTTCGTCAGCTCCAGTGTTCTATTTGAAGTAATGAAAATTTTTCTTTCTAGTGTGTAATACATCATGTTCTTATTTGCTGTGTTTTATGTACTTTGTTGAATTCTGTTTTTGCCCTTCCTGCGATGATCCCGATTGGGATTGGCAGTATTTCTAAATAGATAAATAAATAAATATTTTTTAAAAAACTGAAGCTGTTTTAATGATGTGAGGCGTCTATGGAGGGCGTGGCACCACAGTAACCTCCCGGCTGTCAATAAAGCTAGCTGTTGGGAAGAAATCATCGAACTGGCACATTTTGCACATTGACGGAACGTTTACGCTTCTGCACAGTAAGTAAAGTTCTCTCACTACTACGCAAGTTCGACGTGGTCTATTGCTATGAAGTTTTCGCTTTTCATCAAGGTATATGACTCTGATATGAATTATTTTGTCGCCATGTGAAGTTATTGTCATATTGCTGTTCCAGAAGGCGCTATGCGACGGCTGCGCTCCGGGAAAAAGTAAAGAAAAACTTTATTGAGAGCTCTGTATACAGGCTGCAAAAGTTAGGTCACAAAATAAAAATATCTCTTCGCATGATATTCCACTCATTAAATTATAAGACAAGTAACATAGTAACATAATGCTAAATTTAAAAGAACATAATTACATGCAAGTCGCTCCATAGGCTTTAAGGGTGGATATAGCAGCCGTATAACTGACGTACCTATCACATATGATTTTTGTACAAAGGTATTTGCCAAAAAGCAATCCTGTATTGCAGACCTGCTTGAATACAACTATTTTCACAGTGGATTCTTCAGCCCAATTTGAACTTGCTGCGTGTTCACCGCTCTTTATGATCGCGCTGGCAGTCTAGAGGCGTACTGTGGATGAGAATATATCTGTGCATAATCAACGCCAAGCAACTGTTCGCAAAAATGAATGAAACTTATACCTGATCGCGCCGACCATATATCACAATTGATTTTTTTATGAATTTTGCAACGCGCATAAGCGCTTTGATGTGGAGCATGCGATTTGATCATCTTTGATCCTGCTTAACAATCATCCTGAAGCATGGCATACAAATGCGCACCAGTTCTGGCAGTTCTATTTTCCGACAGATGTATTTTAATTCAATGACAATCCTGGGTTTTGGAAGACCGAAAAATAGTGGGCTTTCATGGGTGTTTTTATACTTAAAAGAAAATATTCAAGAAAGGTTAACTTGGATGAAATATAATGCGCACCATTACTACGAACAAGCTAAGGGAATAGAGAGATCCATGACGACACACATAAGAAATTAGCCGGGGTTTCACTCCGCTTAAACTGATGTGTGACGTGCGAACACGCGGAAACGTTAATGGGGACACTATAGCAACGAGATCGCGGAAATCAAAAAGATGTGAGCTAACTTTTCGGGCGTTGCCTGGAACAAAGTTTTGTAATTGACACGGGTCAAATTGGGAGGTCGCCATCGTGTCGGGCACGCCATTTATGGGGTTGCGTCAATTTTAGTTTAAGTCATGCAACGTGATATTCCAAGGTGGCCCGGGCCAAATTTTCGAAATCACCTGGGCGAAATTTGGCGGACACTGTAGTGCCGGGCACGCTGAGTTAAGACTACAAATCTGTTCTGTTCGAGAGTTTATAAAGCCAAGTTTCTAGCGTCACCCCGGCGAAATTTTCTAAATGACCTGGGCCAAATTTGAATGTCGGCATCGCGTCCGCCATGACCACTTATGGCTAGACGTCGAGTTTGTTCGAAATCGTCGGAGGTCAAATTTTCGCGGTCACCCAGCTGAAAATTTTGAAATATCCCGTGCCAAATTTGCACGTTGGCATCGTGTCCCGCATGCGCAAATATGGTTGGACATGGGTTTGGTCCAAACCGGCCAAAAAATGTTCCCAGGGTGACGTACAAATTTTTCAAATGACCCGGGCGAACATTCGAGGTCGTCGTCGTGTCGGTCACGCTCAATTATGATTGGACATCGATTGTGCTCCAAATCATTCAGGGTCAATTTTCATGGGTCGCCCGGTCAAATTTTTGAAAAACGACCCGAGCCCAATTTGGAGAATTCCATCATGTAGGCCCCGAATAATGATGGACATTGATTTTGATCTAAATTGACAAAAGGTAAATATATAGTGCGTCCCGGGACAAATTTTGACAATGGCGCGGACCCAACTTGGAAGTCGCCAGCGTATGGGGTACGTCCAATTATGATTGAACATCGCTTTTGGTCCAAAGGCGACAAGATCAAATTTCGGGCGTTGCGCTGGCCAAACTTTTTGAAATGATCCTGGTAAAATTTGAAGGTCGCCATCTTGTCGGACAGAATCAATTATTATTAGACATCGATTTTGGTCCTGATCGCTGAAGGTTAAATTTTGGTTGTGCCCCGTGCGAAATTCTTGCCGCGTGGCGCGCAGTTGCTATGGCAACGAACGATGCACAAGCAAGATCGCCAGCAGTTTTTTTACTCGGCTTGGTCGATCATTTCAGACTTTTCGCATAATAAAGCGAACAGTCAATGAAACCGAGGTGAACATGGGGAATATTTATATTTTCTATTTCATGCGCTTTATAAACAGAGATTTGCCGTGTAATCACTTTTGCCTAAATATAACTAGAAAATTAGCACAAAATTCAGCAGAAAGTTTACCGTCTAAACTTTATTGCAGCATTCCTATGAGAAATATCCTCAGGGTGCACGAAAGGGGCGATAATCAAGTCAACCGAATATAGCTCGCTGCGTTTTCCTTCACGTAAGATGAGCTTTTACATATAGCCTCCACTTTTCTGCCGCTTATGTAAGTACCGTTAAGATAAAGCTGTTATATACATTTTCTTTAGGAATATCGGTAATGTGCTATTCATGACATCAGACACCTTGCCATATGCGCTCCACCCAATTGTTATCCTTCTACTTATTTCCCTTTCTTGATCCGGATAAGCTGTCACTACCTGCCTTAAGTAGACGTACTCACTTACTACTTCCAGCACCTCACTGCCAACTGTGAGCCGCTGTTCGCTTGCTATACGGTTGAACATTACTTTAGTTTTCTGTATGTTAATTTTTATAACTATCGTTCTCTGCCTGTGTACATAATTAACCTTGCTTTGCAGTTCATCTCCTGAGTGACTTACCAAGGCAATGTCAACCGCGATTCACAAATCACTTACTTAATCTCTGTTAACTCTTATCCCCTACTGCTCTCAATACAGACGTCGGAACACCTGCAAAGAGGCGGTGAAAAGCAATTGCGAGATTGTGTCTTTGTGCCTGACACCCTTCCTATTTGAATTTTTTTGCCGGCATTATGAAACATTTTGCAGTAGTTATAAATGTTGTTTTTGTAATTTTTTTATTGGCACTAATTTAAAATTAAATAGTACCGCGCCGCTTTAGCACATTGTGCATGTGTGCGGCCCCGGCAAGCCGCAAGATAGACAATTGGTTCGTTAAGCAAAAAAGTAACAATTTTTTTTAACGAAGTGAACAAAGTCAGGATATATAATTTCCTCAGTGACGCATATTCAAACACTGCATCGGACAGCCATTTTCACAAGTAATGCACAGCTATAAAAATGTGTACATGTTTATATATTTTTACAAATATTAGAAAAAAGATTAAAAGGAAGCAATGACATCAACTTTGACGCGATCGGAATTGACAACAATCGTAACAAACAGGCGTTTCTTAGTGGTTGCTTCGCACGTGTAACAGCACAAAAGCATAATTCCTACTGAAAAGCACAATTTTTCACCTTTTATTATTTTTCTTGTATCTTTTGGCACTGTGTAAAATTCGGTTTTCCTTCGGTTAAATTTATTTTTATTTACAGTTTTAAACACATGATTGCAATACTGTTTTTATATGTGGGGTAATCATGGGACTCCTCTATGTGTAAACGTCTGCAAGTTTGGCGGTGTTATATTTATTCATGTAATCCGTTGATATACCGTATGTCATATTTTTATATACAATAATAATTAATTATATTTATTTTATTCTTCAATTTGCAAAAGCAAAATTTATACCAGGTGATTCTGTAACGTAATACATTTTTTTCAATTCATTTCTGTCGTAACTTTTCTAACTTCGGGGTTCTGCAGGTTTCGATGTGGTACAGCTGTGCCGGCAGGGTCCTTAGCTTCCGGAAGACTTTCTCAAGCTACTTATTCTAAGTAAGGACACCATCAATCTCAATACCAAATATTTTTCGCGGGTGCTGTATTGAACAGGGATGAATATAGAATTTGTACAAGTCTCAGTGTACAGGATCATTGGTCATGGATCATCGAATTTCTTGTAAAGATTGCGGAAGCACACAAGCGTCGTTTTTGATTAGCTTACAAATATGTCATTCATCTCAAATCAGCCAATTAATACGAAACATCAGACAACGCATAATTGCATACCGCACAAATAATTCGATGAGGCTAGACAACGCTATGTCATCTCCAAATTGATAGATTATTGATTTCAAATTTATTATCTCGAGGTTATTCATTCACGTATAAATTAAATAGCAGAGGCCCAGTGAACAACCCTGTGGAACTCCGTATTTTAATAATTAGATAGCAATAGTATCGTCGGGTGTTTTCTTATCTTTTGGAAGATAAGAAATTTGGCTGTAAAATATTGGAAAACGTTTAAATGTTCCTGGTAAAAAATTTTCTGCAAGATAAGATGTTTGTAAAGGACTCGAAGATAATTAAAGTGTCTTCCAGAATTTTCCAATTAGACTCTAATAGACCCTGATTCCTCCATGCCTGCATGACTGCTGAGGTTACAGAGTCAAAAGTGTAATAAACAACGCATCAACCAATCTTTCCCATTTCAATATCTACTCAGGCACTACTTAACACAAACTTTTGTACTGCATTAGCCACGAACTCGCCGTTTCGCCATGGTCGCATTCCCGCCATGGTCGCACCGCACCACGTCACTGGTCACGTGACCAACCGCGAGACAAACCACGGGACCAGCCACGGCGCCTCGCAGCCGGCAGCTGCTCCGCACCACGTGACCGACCACGTGGTCGGTACAGGGAGCCACTGAAACTCCCGCACACTCACTGAATAAAAACAAACCCTGTGTCGAGGATGGGAATCGAACCAGGGCCTTGGGCGTTTGAGGCAGAGACGCTACCACTCCTCCACGACGGCAAATGCAGTGAACGCTCGCCTTTGATAAATATATTTTTTTTTTATTGCCTGACTTCGCTCGCATTTATTATTAACTCTTCCGAACCAGATGTCGTCGCAATTTCGCTACGTGTATCCTGGCCTAACAGAGCTAGGCCACCATCAGTTTTGCACATTTGTCTCCAGAGAACGACATAATCTTGCACACCAAATTTGCAGACAATTTTTGCTGGCGCCACATAACAATATAATGTTAATAATGCATTATTAAGCTGCTTGCCAGCTGCCTCGTGCCTCTCTTCTCAGACGTCACCACAACGCAACTCGTATTCATACTCAGTGCTCATACACCTGAAAAACTACCTACCCACATTGTTGGCACCATTTCTTCCACCACCACCGTGTTTTCCAATTGTTTTCGATACATCTGATCTGCATAGTTTGTTACATATGTGCCGTACTCTGTATGTATAAATAAAAAATTCCAAGGATGTGTTGTTTAGACCCACTTGCATTGGTAAGTGCTAATTGTTCGTTTCTGCCTCATCGGGTCCAGGTGTTGTCTGCCGGCTTCTGACAGCAGCCCAGGGCTGGTGTTTTCCTTCGAGGAGTAGCAACAGCCCAGGGCTGGTGTTTTCCTTCGAGGAGTAGCAACAGCCCAGGGCTGGTGTTTTCCTTGGAGGAGTAGCAAAACAAACTGAGTGCAGGTTAGAGGCATAAACATGACCAGAACGAGCTCATTGGCAACAACGACCGAAATGTCTGGAATCGTGGAAGAACCGTAAACGACACCATGACGGCTCTCCTCGTCTAGGCTGGTAATGTAGGCGTGAGATTTGCCACCTTTCTCGTATGTCTTTGGAGAAACGCGCTCACAGCTACGACGCTGCGCGCCTCGGTAGGTCGTAAGGACCCACATGGCAGCACGTTTGCGCAAACTCCAATGACTTCGGTTACGGAATACGTAGACGCATTCCAATCCCTCGGTGAGACCAGCTGCCGGTATTCACCAGCCCACAAAGGCAAATATCCAATCCGGTTGGGGACTTGGCGACGACAGTGCTGAAGCTTTTGTTTGAAAGTGTTTTGAACGATCACGTTCACACAGCGCTTTATTCTTTTTGCGTTCTTCAGTGAGAGCGCGTATATGTTGAGTTATGAGCTGGGCTTCACGACCGCCAGAGTTAGACCTCTCTAGAGCAACTATAGAAGGCAACGAGCTGCTCGTCACTCTAGCCCATCCATGCTATATGCGTCTATAACGAAACCGGGTTTTAAATGCCCAGCGACTGCTTTCACAACAGTCCTCGGTCCTATTATTATTATGGCAAACGCGCGCCTAGACCCGCGGCAAGATTGATCTACGGGCGACATGCGGTGTGTGCATTTCAGAATATTTAACCAGGTGCGGCGAGGATTTAGGGGCTTAACGTCCCAAAGCGACTAAGGCTGTGAGGTACGCCGTAGTGAAAGGCTCCGTAAATTCCGACCACTTGGGGTTCTTTAACGTGCACTGACATCGCTCAGTACACGGGCCTCTACAATTTCGCCACCAACAATATTCAGCCTCCACGGCCGCAATCAAACCCGCGTCTTTCGGATCAGCAGCCAGGCGCCATAACCCCTACCTAACTAATAACTGTAAAGCAGAAACTTTGATGGTTAAGACACGTTTTAATTTTGTACTCAGGACCGAAATTTGTTTCCTCGGCCACGGTGTCCGATATGCAAACATGAGGACATTGAAGCCGATATTCATCGCTTACTGTGGGACTGCCCAGCTCTCAAGCCTACAAGGATCCGGCACCTGAAGGTAGCGAGTCTTTCACCAGCCAACCCTGCTTCATGCGTCGCCTGGAAGCCGGGATCGTAACATCCTTCTCTACTGGACTTCATCAAATTAGCTAGACTTTTTCCATTCATTTAATCACTACTACATCTTTCATCCCACTTTCACCCAACAGTGATGCCATGGATCAATAAATTTCGCTTAAAAATGTATAACAAATGGTAACTTTCATTAAGGAAGTGAAGTTGATCGGGGAACAAACATGATTTCCTGATATCCCAATCGCGCACCGCAGAGGTGGCCTAGTGGTTTTAGGATCCTCCTCGCATGCGGGAGAGGCGAGGTTATATCCCCAGTGCCGCCAGGTACCCATCGGTGATATAATGGGTACAAGGTTTCCCCTTGTCTGATGCTCGGGTCCTTTAGGGTGAAATGCTTAGGAAATGGGTCTTTGACCCCACCTTGTGCAATGAAAGCTACCTTGTCCTGTGGCTCTCTTTGGCCAAAGGTGCCCTTGCGCCATAAAAACTCAACATCACCATCATATCGCAATCGCAGTGAGAAAGAAATGAGTATGGTAACGCTCCGTAATTCGAAAACAAGATAATCAAACTTTTCTAGGGGAGTATAGTGGATTCAATTTGGGCAAGCGCGTAAGAGATATCATATAGCCTGATTATAATGATGATGATTCATTTGAACTCAACCAGCATATTGTGTATGCAAGAACTACGCCACACCCAAGTCTCGTGTTTAGCATCACTGAGCATCAGGTCATCTCAGTGAAAATTTGAAGCCGTTACGTTTCTGATTTTCATCGTCACCTAGCCACCCCGTTTAATGCAAATCTTAGGGTGAGACATCGATGAAGGTAGGACTAGATTTGGAAAAGAAGGTCTTTCGCATATCTGCATGGCACGATGTAGAGTGCCGACCACACGTGAATAAGCGTGTGCACCGAGACATGGGTCTATCTACTTTCCTATTTAAGAGCTTTGATTTGACCTCTTAATGGAGGCTCGCCCCAGGTGTGGCTGTGACGTCATACCACGTGGCTTGTCGCAATTCTCACCGCTCGTTCCGCCGCTTCGCCGAACTCATCTCCGAGCGCTCGCTTTCGCCACGTGACTGAGCACGTGATTCGCTCTTACTCAATAAAAAAATACCTGTGCTTTAACTACTGCTGAGCCTCGTTAGAGATCAAGAGTTGTGCTGCATCGGGCAAACAGACGCGACTGGTCGTCTGTAACGTGGATTGTGTTTCGCACTGGCAAGTGGCAATTTAAGGGTTGTTCGCGTGAGGTTGCTCACCTAATGAACGCTCCAGCCTATTACCGCAGTGACACGTGTCTGCCACAACGTTGTCAGCGCCGATACATGCAGCCCACATCTCTCTCTCACCAACGCCACGTACCTCAAAGCGCGATTGAGGCGACCGCTGACCCAGGGAGCCGGTTATGCTCCCTTCCTTTGAAAACTTAAAATTGTTTTTTTCTGGGAACGGAAAAGGCACAGTATCTGTCTCATATCTCGCCGGACACCTGAACCGCGCCGCAAGGGAAGGGATAAAGGAGAGAGTGAAAGAATAAAGGAAGAAAGGGGGGCCGTAGTGGAGGGCTCCGGAATAATTTCCACCACCTGGGGATCCTTAACGTGCACTAATATCGCACAACAGAGAGCGCCTTTCCGTTTCGCCTCCATCGAAACGTGGCTGCCGCGGTCGGGTTTGAACCCGGGGCCCTTCCTGTCCTCAGAATCATCGAAGTCTAGAACGTTGTCAACGCCAACTCCAGTGAACTCAATGAACGCCGAAGGCCTATAGCTTCACTGCCGCGTTTCCTCCACAACGTTGTCAATCCGAACTCATGCAGCGCACATCTGTCAGTACCGCCGCGTAGCTTAAAGCGAGACTGAGGTGCCCACGGTCCCAAGGGGCCAGCTATGCGCCTTTTCTTTCCTTTCGAAGCTTCTGCTGTTTATCGGTTTTGGCATAGCTGAGGTTCGGCGACATCGCTTGGTTCTTCTTGCTTCAAGGTAATATGAAACACACACCGAACAAGTTATGGAAAGTAGTATAAAGCTTTCTGTTTGAAAAGACATCGCTCATCGCCTAGACACCACTGAGAGTTAGAGCCAGATTCAGTCACCGGAACGAGTTCTGCGACTGAGCAATAGACACGCCTGGCTACTTCTAGCGGTGCCTACGACAAAGAGCGTCACGAAGCTGCGTTGGCTAGAGAAAGCGGGCTCGTGCAGTTGATTAAACCGATTATGAACGGAGGTACGTATGCAGAAGCAGCGGCACAAGCAACACGAGTGTCTCGTGTGGAAAAGGACAGCGGGCACTGCCAACGCTCCGCGTCGAGATCGGGCACTGGTTGGTTGTCAGTAAAAGCGCTGAGCCTACGCCAATGCAGGTTGATCAAGAGTCGATTCGTTGCCTGACAGATCACGCCATACGTTTACGTAAGTGTGAGTCTGCTACTGATCGCTCCCATGGGGAATGCACGGAGAACCCGTTTGGCCACATGTGCAGTGTGTGCGGTCGAGTGTGGTTTCAGCGGGGCTTAAGCACAACGAGTGAGCCAATACTTACTACGCTTCGCAGTGCACTTCCGGATTGGGACTAAGGCGTTTCGTCGACGTTGAGCATGTGCAGCACTTTCAAGGGCGTCCTCGCCAAGCAGAAGATTCCACTGTATAGTGTGAGCAATGGCTGCAGATTTCTGCTGCGCCGGCCGGCTTGTCAGTGCTTAACAATGTGGCCAAACAGTTGTTCTCGCTGCGGGTCCCGTTCTTGCAAATCTAGAAGCTAATGAACTGGTGAAGCGGCCAGTTCGGAAAGAAAATATTGATCCTTTACGTTCCGGTATGGTCACTGAGTATGCTAATATGACTGCCGAAAGATTTGGATTACAGCGATTCGATAGAAGAGGGCCCTGAACTGGATTTTTAAAGACCCGATTGGATTTAGTGTAGCCTCGACGTTAGGCCAACGGACTGTCGTTTACGAAGACGGCTTTGCGTTAACATTGACACCAGGCGAGGGTAAACGACCGGTTAGCGTTCTGTTCGATACGCCCGCCTAGCAGTTGTCTTTTCCCTAAATTTTACCTCGGGAAAGCGCCTGACATTAAGCCGGTAACTAAGTCGACACCCTTCATGATAGCGTCTAGCGAGACACACCACCGAGATAGGCGGGGCGCCTTGCCGACGCACATTCTTTACATAGCCATGAACGTGATGCATTACTGCTTGTCTAGCAACGTGAACGTCCTGTGTAAGAACAATCCAGACCACCGGAGCCCAACGCGGTCTGACGTTGAAGATGCTGAAAAGGAAAAAGAACTAATATACTGTGACCTATCAATAGCACACCGAATACACTGATGTACTGAAACAGGAAGGAATCTGAGATTTTCACAATGATCAGACAGCTCGGTAAACCGACGGACGCACATTCTTTATATAGCCATGAACGTGATGCATTACCTCTTGTCTACTAACGTGGACGTCTTGTGTAGGAACAATCCAGCCCCCCGGAACCTAACGTGGTGTGATTTTGACGATGCTGAAAAGGTGAAACGACTAATATTCAATGACCTATGAACAGCACACCGAATACACCGAAGTACAGATACAAGAAGAAATATGAGATTATAGCAGTGATCAAACAGTTGGGTAAACCGAGTGTATTTCTAACACTCTCGGCTTCGACACTGCATTGGCCTTCGCTTCAAATTTGCAAACCAGTTTGAAGGGTCGACCGTCGGAGACGGCTGTATAGGATGAAGACGAAATGTCTAGGAAATACGCGGCAGCATTGGTTAACAAGGATCCGACCACATGTGTAATCTAGTTTGATCACACAGTTAGGATGTTCATGAACACCCTGTGGAACTCGCTGGTTGGCCTGATTAAGCCGTACCACGTAGTGCAAAGTTTCAAAATAATGATTTTCCATCTCCGGTGTAGCGCTCATTTTACTTTGGTTCACTTTGCCTGAACGATGCGCCCAACCAGGAAACTGAAAGCGACGACTTGCCAAATATGGTGTCCACGGCAGACGTTCGTCCACATAGCCTTCTCTACATGGCCGTCTACGTGTCACCAACCGTCAGGGCCTCTACATCAAAAACAATGAGGAATACTACCACTTTCGCCATCACATGAAGAACGTCGACGGAGATTTGGCGGCTGAATTCGCGCGGCTAGGGCAACATTCCCTAGCTACAGCATGCGACCGCTGCTTGAACCTCCTAGGCTCTGCCGGCCAGTGTTAACCGTCGCATTGATAAATACTAGGTCGCTGAGAGCGCACGCGCAAGATATTTGCCGAGTCAGGTTCGTCAACCTAGCCGTTGTGGTGGTTTGAATTTGGTTGGGTTTAAGGAGCTTTAACGTCCCAAAGGAATTCAGGGTATGAGGGACGCCGTAAGGATTGGCTCCGGAAGTTTTTACCACCTAAAGTTCTTTAGCGTGCACTGCAATCGAACAGAACACAGACCTCTAGAATTTGGCCTCCATCGAAATTCGACTGTTGTGGCCGGGATGGAATCCGTGTCTTTCAAATCTGCAGTCGAGTACCATAACCACTGAGCGACCGCAGCCGATGTGGTGGTGGTCACGGAAACCGGTGTTCGCAACCATGCGGTCGTTCTAATGCTTGGCTATAAACAATTGGCAGTTGCTCACTGGTCTGGATAACGCATTAAGAGTGCCGGGGTAGCAATCTATGTCACTCTAGATCCAACTGGCGAAGAATTCATTCCTGCCATGCAGTCCAGACACGGAGTCCTGCTCGGTAACCTCGAAGAGCGAACTGATTGTAGGCGGTGTATACATTGCGCCCAATACCTCCGTCGCAGACACCTTGGAGGTCGTGCATACGTGTATGCCATGCTAAGATCTTCAACATCGGTCGATACTACTGTTCAGGGATGTCAACAAGAGAGAGTCTGGCTTCTTTGTCAAAACGTACAAAGCATTTGGCCTAACACTCGCCTCTGACCTTGGCGTTTCAACCTAATGTGTGCTAGCCCTGCAAACAAAATTTGTTATTAACAAAAGGCCAGTTTAGTTTGGAGCAAAACGTCCTGACAACTTACAATCGCTTATTGCTGAAGAAATAATTTCTCTCCATTTTCTCTACAGCAGAGGCACTATGCATATGGCACCGATACATCATTGTCCTCTCTGCGCGGGATCGCCCCAGAAGTCAACATGATCGTAGTTATCCCTTTCCTAGAAGCGATCTTAGTTACTTTAGCAAAACCTCTCTGGCTAGAAATTATCTTGCTTTTTATGCACCACTAACATCCAGGTGCTTGTTGTGGTTCCTGGCAATCAACCATACTTGCATCCTTAATGTGAGCTGGAGTTTGGCCAGACTTCATATAGCTCGCATTAGGTATAGAATGGTGAGGTGTTTTGTCGCTTCGGTGTTTTGGGGAGAATCAGACTACAGTGCAGATTCGCTCCTGCATTCTCCTTGGGTATGTTATTGAAATTTTAGCTATCATGCACAGCACAGTAGTAATCTCCCCCAATTTTTGCGGTCATCTGATATAATAGAATATTCTCTTCATCAGGTCATTACAACTTGAAGTGTGAATTGCGCTTGTCGAACATGCACAGTTATTTTGATATTTCTTTCTTACCTTTAGGAGAAACGTCCTTGCATATAATAAATTCTATTTTCTATTTAGCAATCGAGTACAGCCATGTGGTAGCTGATCACTAAATATACACGTTACCAGGCATTGCAATAATATTTGGAGATATGTACGCTTCTTCGAGCTACTGCTTTTATGAGGCTGTCTCGAAAGAATTCGATGTCCAAAAACTTTCCTCCGCGTTGGCGCAATGGTTATGACCCTCGGCAGCTGGGCCGAAAGACGCGGGTTCAATACCCGCCGTGGCAGTCGAATTTCTGTGGAGGCCAAATTCTAGAGGCCCGTGCACTGTGCGATGTCAACGCTCGTTAAAGAACCCCAGGGGGCAGAAATTTCCAAACACCTTTGCAACGACGTTCCTCATAGCCTGAGTTGCTTTGGGACGATAAATGCTCATAATCCATAAGCCAAACCCAACCAAAAATCGTCTGCAATATGCGCAGCATTAAGTATATGAAGTAATCTTGAAGAGAACATTTTTCGGTAATATCGCTGCTCTGTACCATAAATTTTTATGAATGTAAATATATAGCACAAGTGTAAAATTGCTGGAAATCAAAATTTGCAGCCACAATTTTTTTTGCCTAAGCGTTGTTTTAGACGTGGAAACTAAAGAAAACATAGATTAGCGCTAAAAACATATCTCCACACATTTTTGGCACATACAAAAGTAGTAATGGCGCATTTCCACATGACATGGCATTTTTTTCTGCCGTAAAATTATCTTTGTCGCTCCTTATGCCCTATTCTTGGATGTGCACATCCCTGAGAAGTTCTCGAATAGTTTAGAGTCATGATCATGGATGAGTTTCAAATATCGATGCAAATGGCTTTAATCGAGGCATTTGGAACAGTTGTTCTCAAAATTTATATAGAGTACTGCCTGTAAGCAAATTTCGCAACTTGCAATAGCACACGTCCCGCGTGAAAACCGCATATATATAAATTATGGCTTCAGCCGAAACTTACCTCCCCTGAAATTCTGTGAGGTAGTCTCGTCGAGTCGGCCAGACAGCAGTGTCAGCAGACCGATTTATACTCAACCATCCAGCTTATACTTCTAAAGTAAGCGTTGTCTTCTACGGGTTGCGAAAGCAACGCTACCGCATTTGACATTGATCTATGACGCGAATTCTATGGAAGACCATTCTGCAGTCATAAAATACCAACAATTTTTGTACTAAAAAGTACTTTATCATCTTTGAACACCATACAGATTGTGACTTCTGGCACTAAGATGAAATGGAAAAATAAAATATATTTTATTGTCGTCTACGATTTCGCAAAGCAATACAAATGCTCTTCAGTCTAAAAGCATTCTTTCGGATTTCAAGGAATGCTGCCATCGTAGCTGATCTGGCGCTCTGGCGCCTTCGTCAACATATATTTAGTGGCGCCTCCGCACTGGAAAAAATACTTGCTTACACTAACTTGAAGTTCGTGCCTAAACGGCTCTAGCAATACTGCTGCCATTCAATAATAATAAATAATGAGTTCCGGCGATGACTCAGTGGTTATGGCGCTCGGCTGCTGACTCGAAGGACGCGGGTTGGATCCCGGCCGCGGCGATCGAATTGCGACGGAGGCGAAATTCTAGACGCCCGAGTATTGTACGATGTCGGTTCGCGTGAGAGAAACCCACGGGCTCGAAATTTCCAAACACCAATGCTACGGCGTCCCTTATAGCCTAAGTCGCTTTGGGACGATAAATGCTCATAATCCATAACCAAATCGAAAACCATCTGCAACATGCGCAGCATCATATATATGAAGTAATTTTGAAGAATGCATTCTCCGTTAATATCGCTGCTCTGCACCACACCTTTTTAATGATGTATATATATGGCGCAAGTGTAAAAAGACTGGAAATCGAAATTTGCAGCCACTATTTTTTTGCTTAAACGTTGCTTTAGACGTGGAAAATAAAGAACACATTGAGTGCGCTAAAAACAAACTCCATGCATTTTTTGCATATGCAGAATTAGTATAATGACGCATTTGCACACAACATGACCTTTATCTTGCCGCAAAAATAGCTTTGACGCTTTTCATGCCCTGTTTTTAAATGTGTACATTCCTGACAAGGTCCCGATGTGTTTTAGAGTCGTGATCATGAATGAGTTTCAAATATTGATGCAAATGGCTTTAATGGAGGAATTTCAAGCAGATGTTCTCCAAATTTAGAGTCCTAATTTTAAGCCTAAACTTACCTCCCCTGAAATTCTCTGAGATCGTCTCGTCGAGTCGGCCAGAAAGCGATGTCAGCAGCCCGATTTATACTCAACAATAGAGCTTATACTCCTAAAGTAAGCGTTGTCTTCCACATGTTGCCAAAGCAACGCTACCTCATTTGACATTGATCTATGACGCGAGGTCTATAGAGATCATTCTGCACTCCTATAGTACCAGCAATTTTTGTAATAAAAAGTGCTTTACTTATCACCTTTGAACACCGTACAGATTGTGAGTTCTGGAACGGCAATGAAATGGGAAAATAAAACTTCTCGTCTACAATTTCGCAAAGCAATACAAATGCGCTTCAACCTAAAAAAATTCCTTTGAATTTCAAGGACTGCTGCCACCGTAGCTGATCTGGTGCTCTGGTGCCTTTGTCAGCATAGATTTAGTGCTGCTACAGAGTGGAAAAATACTTGCTTATACTAACTACAAATTCATGCCTCAACGGCTCTAGCAATACTGCTGCCATTCAATAAAAATCAATAATCCGCCACCGGTGTTGGCTCAGCGGTTATGGCGCTCGGCTGCTGACCCGAAACACGCCGGTTTCGGTCCCGGCCGCGGCGGTCGAATTGCGATGGAGGCGAAATTCTATTGGCCCGTGTACTGTGCGATGTCAGTGCAGGCGCATGCGGCAACTCAGCAGCAGCAGGTGCTGAAAGGATCACATTTGGAATACTCGGGCACCTTCATGAAGAAACCCTTGAAACAGCCCTGTCCCTATTTAATAAAATATGGGCTGCTGGATGTTTTTGAAAAAACGTGGAAAGAAGCGATTATTATCGTTATTCAAGCAAGGCAAAGAAGCCACACTTGCGGCCAATTATCGACTAATTGCTCTAAAGAGCTGTTTATCTAAGCTATTTGAAAAAATAATCAATCGTTGCCTTGTGCATTTCCATGAATTTAACAGTCCTTTTGTACGAGCACCAAGCTGGATTTAGGGCTAACCGGTCAATCACTGACCAGCTCGCTGCCTTCAAATCTTCTGTAAGGCAGATTGTGTGCATAAACAGCGTTAATCTGTTTTATTTTATCTAGAGAAAGCATACAATACCACATGGCACTGTGGTATCATCCGTGACCTGTTTGTTTTGGGGATCTTGGGAAATATGCTGACCACCAATCAGAGTTATTTGTCTGGACGAACATTCAGTGTCTGTGTTGAGAATGCATATTCAACGCAATATTTAGAAGAAAATGTGTTTCTCGAGGCGGCGTTCTAAGCTGCAGGCTTTTCTATTCAAAATGAATTCATTGCAGAGCATCCTACCTAGATCAATATAGCATGTACAAATAGGCTACAAGTCACGTATTTTGTCCATCTGTGAGCGGCCATTTCAGCTAGGCTTTAATAAAGCAGCAAAGCGGGTGGACGAAAATGGTTTTAAACTCAACTCTGAAAAGAGAGCCAGAGTACTCTTCACAAAACAACGTAACCTTACACCTAGTTGTAATATCACACTTAGCGGGCACTGTGTTGCTGTCCAAAAAGAGTACAAATTTCTTGGCGTCATAGCCGACGAAAAGCTTACATTCATCTCACACATTAAGCAGCTAGGGCTTAAATGCGTGAAGGCAATTAAACCTCTAAATATCCTGTCATACCAGCCTTGGGGTGCAGATCGAGACTGCCTGCTGAGTCTTCTAAATAGCATAGTTCTATCAGGTATAGACTACGGCTCTGTAGTGTACGAGTCAACACGAAAAAACACCTTCAAAATTCTCGACGCAGTGTGCTACCTGGGGCTGTGGTTGGCTTCAGCTCACGAAACACATAACTTCTATAAAACGTCTTCAAACAAGTCCAAATATCTAGTAGAGTCTAACTCTAGATTGAAACGCTTTAAAAACATCTCAGCAATGAAGGTTTATCCACAAACGTGTTAAAAACGTACTGAGAAGAGAGGTTTACTCACAAACGTTTTCAAAACTTTTCTAAATCGGCATTATCCGCGCAACATTTTAAACATTTCTCTCACGAGAAGTTTAATCGGGAACGTTTTAGCTAGGTTTTTTAACAGCAATTTGTTCCGAACGTAACCTTGCAGGTATGTCTAAGTACTTGGCACAAAAAGCCGGTAGATGTGAACTGACGCCGCAGTGAACCTAAGTCCAATCATATTAATTTTTATGCATCTTTTATTTCTGCGAGTAGTGATGACCGAGCAAGTCATGTACATTACTCAGCGCCAATTAACAGGATAATTGCGCACCGCCATTAGAGCAGCAGGAATGTCCACGCAACGAACGGTGCAAATAGATTCCTTCTTCGAAGTCAATATAAAAGAAAAGTAATAAGACCAATATAGAACGCGCGCTGGACTTAGAGCACTTAGTAGAGCGCGAGACGATTTTTACGATTATGCTGGTTTCAAGCTCCACGCACACCGCAGGCAGAAGCTGATGGACTGATGAAACTATGCTAGAGACTGATTAAGCGGATGTTATTGCCTCATTTGCATGTGTATTTTGCCGAAAATGTCAGCTGCCTGTCCTTTGTAGTTCGAGCTATACTGCTCATATCTGAACAAAGAAATTCTTCAGCTTTAAAAAAAGCATGAGCACTAAAGCTAATGAAATCCCACTGGTTGATTTTAGAGGGTTCAAAATATATAGTACACTGACCTTGAATCTGTAGGCTTTATATAGGCGACCATTTTCAAAAATCAAAAATCTCTAAATAAATATGTTCTTAACGGGTTCTCACGAAGTTTTCAAGATCTTTTTTGGGGGGAGCATTAGGAAGCATATAACACCTCTTTTTGCCTAATTGTCTGCAAAACATCTGAAATTAGGTTTCTTCTAGACATTACCGTATAGCTTTCTAGACGTTTGTTACACGTTGCGTAGCCCTTTTTGTGTTTCGTGGTTGGTTATTCCCGCACAAGTCCAAATGCTAGATTGTACGCTAAGCAGGACCGACGGAACACGAGCAGACGAGCAAAACATACTCTGCAAAGGTGTTATCTCAAGCTGACCATTCCGGCAACGTGCTGTTGCGAAACCCAATCAGTACACTGCTGTTTTGCAACCGACTGTCTGAAACCCCGCCTTTACCCATTACAGTCCCCACGCATGTAGAAGAGAGGAACACACGGGTCTCCAATATTTTGGTAACTTACTTTAAAGACATACTTGCTCCCTGGGAAGTGCATCCAATTAATTGTGACACATATTTTCGTGAGGTTGACAAACATAGATCGCCAAGTCGCATAAAGCAGCACTTTATGTCCCTACAAGCAAATTGTCAGTGCACAGAGTTTTACACTGACGCATCCGAGGCATCCCAAGTTTCATGTACACTTTGCAGCTGTCACTTTTGCAAAACAACAACCATGAATAGACGCACTAGCATATTTGCTACAGTGTGTCATGGTATCCTTTTGGCTGTTAGATCCACCCTGCAAAGGAAAATTCCAACCTCTGTTATTTACTGGGACTCCTTAGGTGTGGTTATGACCCTGTCCTCTGAGGTACCCTAGAAAAACTCTGTAATGAATATCCTCCTGATATATCTGATACCTGCACGCATATTAAACCTTAAAATTACAATACGCTGCGTTCCAGGTCACTGTGGCATAGATGGAAATGAGGAAGCTGATATGCTTGCTGCATCAGCTGCCGAAGCGAGCCATATAAGTGTAAATGTAATATCACACCAGCACCTGAAGCCACACATCAGAACTACACTCCGTGAAAGGTTCCAGCTGGATTGGGCGAAGAAACAGTGAACGAACTGCATGCGATAAACCAAAAATTGAAAGGTGTGCCACCGAAAAGCAAAACAGATGCAAAGAAGTTGCTCTCTGCAGACTGAGGATAGAGCATACATACATCACACTCATATTTTTAGACGATACATGGACACCACAGTGGGTGCACCACAATGTCGAATACACACTTCCGTTATCCACATATTCATCATGTGCCGGAGACTGCAGACGGAAAGACGGCGGCACTTCCCAGAACTATGTAAATTTATTCTACCAATACAGCCGTCTTTATTTTTATGTATTATGTAATAAATGTATGTTTTCATCGGCTATGATTACCAAAACTTGCAACACACGTGAATATTTTACGAGAAATCTTTTATTGCAGGTGACCTCATTGCTGGTAGCTCTCACCCTTGCTGAGTAGAATTCTGAGCTTAGCCCTACCTGCCATATACCTGGCTCCTCATGCTCAAGAAAGGGCTGTGGTTGAGGCTTCCTAGCTTCGGCATTTACGGTTTTTACCACTCTTTTAAGATCTATACACTACTTTAAGCCATTCTACCTTCCATACGCACTATAATCATGCACATAGTCACTGCTCTTAGGCCATATACACCAGGTGTTGATTTTAACATGTGCACATTTTTTTTTATCCTGAGCCAACCAAAACTCTAATGTTTGGCGCCCTTTGTCCTTAGGTGCCCTTGCTCTAAAAGAAAACTAGCATCATAATCACCTGTTTTTTCCTCACATACAGCTTTTCAGCTGCTCTTTCCCTTGCTACAACTTCAAATCTTCAAAAAAAGAGATCCTCTCTGTCTCCTAATCTCCTCGACACTCGCTATGATGTAGTGCGATGCGCTGTTATGCCGCAGCTTCGACTAGCAGGGTTTGGCCTGTGCCTAGAACGGCGGCAAATAACCACACAATTAGGGCACCCAGAAAGCATGCATACTCATGGTTACGTCCTTCGTACTCCGCGCGAGCGAAAATTCACTCATGTGGCGCTATGAGAGCTTTGAGGTAATTGAGTAGCCTAGCCTGAAATATCCTATTTGTGAGTACCTCTGTTCTTACATCTTGATATGTGCTCGGAAATGAATATGGCTCGGTGTGTAACTGCTGCTTTGAATGTGCGCCATATTTTTTTCCTCTGCCAGGAAAAGAGAAAGCGACAAAGCAGCCGCCGCGGTGGGTGAGTGGTTATGGCGCTCGGCTGCTGGCCCGAAAGACGCGGGTTCGATCCCGGCCGCGGCGGTCGAATTTCGATGGAGGCGAAATTCTAGAGGCCCGTGTGGTGTGCGATGTCAATGCACGTTAACGAACCCCAGGTGGTCGAAATTTCCGGAGCCCTTCACTACGGCGTCCCTCATAGCCTGAGTCGCTTTGGAACGTTAAACCCCCATAAACCAAAAACCAAACAGAAAGCGACAAAGCGCTACGACGACTTCTGTGCACCAACTCTCATTGCGAAATGTCTAGCTTGACGGCGTGCGCAAAGGAATGCCGTCGCAATGGTGACAACTTTACTTTTTGTCATTTGTGGAATAGATTCAGAAAACATTGGCCATCTTTTCATTAAGCGGTGTCGAGTATTATGTGTCCAGACAAATTCTTTCTCCAGGAAGACGTTGGTCGTATCTATAGTTATTGTCCTCAGTTTGTGGAAGATTGGAATCAGTCATGCTTCTTCTTTCATTACAGCAGGCCGGTCAAAATACATGTAACAGTTCTGTACTTTTCTCTCTAACTTGCCCTCTTGCAAGCGTACCAGGAAACTCTGAATTCCGGGTTCCAACAGATCTTGCCTACGTTATCTCTGATTTAAAAAGCCACGTACGGTAGCGTAGCGTTGTGTAGTTTTGAAATCAGAGAACCGTCTTCCAGGTTACACGCACACGAAGCGATGTAGATATCCTGTTTAATTTTTTTGCCAAAACGAAGGCGCCCTCAGTCTGCGGCGTTCAATGCAATTCGCAATACTTTGCAAGCCGTCTTTGGATGAAATTATTTATTCCATAAAAGAAAGGACATTGTTCAAAAGTAGATGTTTTTACGTTCACTGAGGGGAGATGCTACCGCCTGTGGCATAACTATACTGGAATAAAACAGGGGAAATACTACCTGTTTTTTGCTGGTTTTTTTCAGTATAGTTATAAGTTTTAAGTACAGTTATAAGACATAAATAGGACAATAAATCTAAGGTGCGCAAATATATATTAGATTCCACAGTTTTCGATTATTGTGGCAATAGTTCTTAAGAATTATTTACAAATTATTCTGTTAAAATGTTTTGCAACTATCTGCTCGCACACTAGGCTCCGTAAAAGTCAGTGCCATTTATGGATTTTCGCTTTTTTGCTCATATGGTCATACTTATGCTCGTCATCACAGCGTGCATCTCTCTACACCTTCAACTTATTGCGAGGTCATCGGGCAAAACATCAGCGAAGAATTTGTTTCAAGCAGCGCAAATGTTCTTTTCTAGTACGGGTGTCATGAGTAGTTCCCATATAAATCATTGTTTTCCTGGAGGACAGCGCCATGAAGCACTTTATAGATGTCTCAGCCATGCCATATCTGCTTGCCAAGCTACGTTGCCCAACCTTAATAATCAGAGCGGCAGCAAGCTTGACAGCAAAATGGCGATTCAATAAGAGATGTCCTGTAGGGGTGTTTGAATTACTTAATTGCACTCTAGTGAAACACTGCATCATAAGGCAGCCTCTAGTAATAGAAGAAAGTTTCACCGGTCCCAACAAATCACGCATTATGCTGTAAAATGTCTTACGCCATTAAATACTGAAAATTGGGCCTGTAATTGCGTGCGATAACTGTCCACTACTGCTGCTGTAAAAGCCAATGGTTTGCAATGCTCGAGACGCCTGTAGGCAGCCGAAATATGCCGAAGACTGAAAAGCCACTAGTCACGCATATGGATCCGTACACTAGCAGAGATCTTAGAGCCATTCCTGGGAGTCATACTGGCTGAAAATCGGCCAATTTCTGGAGCAAACGTTAGAAAAATGTATTAACTGGCCCAACTGTCAATAAAGAACTATTTTGGCGCCAATTTTTGCCAATAGTTATGCAATGCGCGGTCTATTTTTGGCGTGCTGCCTGGCATTATAATTCGTGCAATATCTGTTCCGGCTTTTCAATGTTTTTTATATAACAACTCCTTAATCACAAAACTACTCCACATTGGGGCATTCCCCTAACCACTTGACAAACACTGTTCCCACTTCGAGTTAATGATCAATTAGCTCTAGCCCTAGCATAAGCCTTTCATCTCAATTAGGTCAGTCGGTAGACCAGCTGCTCTGGTGACACGATGGTCCCGGGTTCAATACCCGGACCAGGACAATTTGTTTTTAACTAAGAAGGTAAACAAGCTTTATAGCTTCTGTATAGCCGCGTGGCTGCGCGTGGGTGGATGCCATTCAGTAATTGCTCCCTCATTAGGAATTCTATATGGCATTAGAGTTCACATAAGCAGAAAACTCGGCAGTGACTACTACGATCTGCCTATTTGGTCGAGATTGTGATAAAGTCAGAGGGACACGTGAAATTACCAAGATCTAATTGCTCGACGGGGTGTGTGGCGTCATGAAATCGTGTGATATGTCACCTGACGTGGCCGAGCGACAGATAATCAACGCGAAAACAAATAAACGCTACATTGCAGAGAGCGGAAGTCGATCCCGTAGCGGCGCGTGCAGTTCAGCTTCGCTGGTCAATGCATTACTCCACTACATCATACCTGCAGCCTAAGATCCAATGTGTTATAGAGCCAACCTCTCGCGCTGTGCTTTGCATGGCGTCGTATTCATTAGCTGCTATCTCTGCGCAAATCAATCAATCGAAAACCAAGAGCTCGTGAACGCTTGCACCCACAAACCGTATTTCGAACACCTGGATACTTTATACTATACAATAATCAAGGGGGAATGAAGGCGCCGCGACCTAAGCATTACTTCGCATGAGCACCTGAGTTAAGCGTATGAGTTGTGCCCCAGCGACGTGTATGGAATAGATGAAAACCTTTTGGAAGTGCTTTTACAGCTGCTGGCAGTGCAAAATTGGTCTTTAAGTGCCTGTACATCAGCGGTGGGTCTACCCAACCGGCCTACCGAACCGAAACATACAACTAACGATGTGATAACATAGAGCAGACGACTGTGCTCCACTAGCAACACAGTACCCAGATGAACTAACACATATACCTAGAGTATTGAACAGGAAGATATATTTGTTTTCCGAATTTAATTTATTTACTGCACAAACCATTGCGTACGACTTCAGTGCCACGACACTGTGACTTTTTGCTGTGGAGCAATCACTATATATTATCATATTAGAGCACCATTTCTTCTCACATCAAAATTATTGAAGGGCTCTTTTCTGCGCTGAGTGAGGGTGTCCGCTATACTATGTTGTGATAACAAAATTACGCTACAAATTCTATAATACGTTTCCACAGTAACCAAATGCGTCCGTACTTCACATGCAAGTCTTTTCTTGAAACGTCCATGACTTCCTTGCACCACCGATGCTTGGAGTACAAAAAGCTGTCCCTCGAACGACTCGCAATGCTCATACAAAGGTGTTAATTGAAATCATCTCTGCACACTTGCTTGGCCACTTCTTAAGTGCCGCCGTCCTCTTCTTCATCTAATTATTCACAAGCACAGAAGATTGCTTCAGATCATAATTCTGTTGAACCACATAACCAAAACCCGGATCCTTGCATGCATATACAAGCATAAACATTTCTAGAATGCCCTGACAAAGATATTCGCATACAGGATTAAACACCACGAGAGAAGAATCAACCCCATGATGTTCTGTTCCCGCATCGGTGGTTTAGCTTCGTAAACGAGGTCCAAATAAATTATCTTTGGGTCGATGTATACAACTAATCCCATCATTTAGGCACGAAAACAATATCAATTCGTCTAATGAAATCACTCATTTCTCTTTGTCAATTATCCACACCTGGCGTTCTTTTACCTACATCATTCTGAAAACCCAAAATCATTGCTCTTATAGGCAAATTTTGGGATGGTCTCCTCCTGTTTAGCTCAGCATATTGCACTTGATGTCACAGAGTCCATGTAGTCCTTGTAGTCTAATATCACTGTCAAATCTGAACAATCAATAATCGGTTGTCTACAGTTTTTCAGGCTAACGTGAACGATGTCTTTCTCCTGTGGAGTTGGTGGTTCGGCCGTCTGTCTTGGAATGATTGAAATATGAAGCCTGGTCTGAACCTGCATCTCTACTAAACTTCTGAAGGCATGGACTGCGCTACCCTGACTTCCAGGGAAAGCTGGGGATGTTTAATCCTAAGGTTACAACTGCAGTTAATGGCCATTTGAGCAGTATTGATGATGTTGTGTTAACCTCGCGTCATGCACTGCTTATAAAAATGTATAAATGCATGTAAGCTCTGACTCGGTCACTTGAAAGTGACAGAAAGGTACAAATAATTTCTAAAGGACCGAAAATAAGCACAGTGGCAAACGCCCATGAAACGAAAAATTTGAAAGGCGATCTCAAGGAAGACAGTTACATTCCCAACGGTCTTGGCGGAAGAAGAGGGCTTTACCTGTATGAGATTATGCTCTGCAAAAGGAAATATATTTCTGTATGTGCGATATTTGGAACTAAAGCGAAATATTTGAAAATTTCATAGTTTCTTTACTGCTTTAGATAGCGGCCACACCAATTAGGATTCTCATACTAACCTGTTACACTCTTATGGTGATTTAAGCTTGAGCACAGTTTTCATTATTCGTTTACAAATTGCATCTCTGCTAAATATTTCCCTAGCTTGCAGTCCTTGTTGCCTTAAGACGAACACCGCTGATTGAAAACTTAAGGTTTGACACTGGTTGCACAGTGAAGACGTCTTCACGTACCGTGTTCTTCAGTTTGAGAAAATCATGCGGCTCATACAGCTCTTGATAAACACATTTGTTAAGCAGAGAAAGAATACTTTAAAGATGGCTCGTTAACACAATATTTGTTACCTCCTAGTTTACGACCTGCTTTGAATCAATATCGACCTATGAACGTTAACCCGAAGAACATTACACCATCCATCTCTGGTCAACTTTATTCTCATTTTTATGTCTTGAACCGTTTTGATTGCATTCCAAATGAAAGCGTTGCAATTAAGGCGAAATGCCGCGAAACTGCCCGCGGTGTTGAAAAACGAACAATATTGTTTTTTCTGAATATAGATGCATTCTACGCTACTTGTTTCACAAAATACTGACTGCTTACAGCACCTTCTACGGAATGCCAATAAAATGGCTAAGAGCGGAAACAGGAAACGCTTGTGAAAAAGCAACCAAATATGACGATGACGAATGCACTGCTATCATACCCAGTACATGACTACATGAATCAAGTAAGAAGAAAAGTTGCGGTTATTTTATTTTATCCACGAATTAATGTGGTTTCTTTGAAAGCCTGCCTTAAACAAGGTTACGTTTGCCTTGAGCCGCCTTTGATAACAGAAAACGGCGAAATAGAAGCTTATTGTCACAGAAATTGAAAACAACATTTTGGCGCTTTATGCTTCTCTTAACTCACTACGCATTCAAAGTTGTCTAAGAAAAGAAATCGTTTCAGTTTCTAGTAAGAAAGGGCGAGAAAGAGATAACTTCTTCGTTAACGCTGTGAAAAGAAAGATTTATTTGAACCGTACTTAATCCAACAATAAGTGCGACAAAGAACCAGCATTTTTATATTAATCAAGACAACCTGATGCAAATACTTTAAATAACAGCTCGCAGCTTCCTCTTCCGATGTGAAGCTTGCATGCCCTAACATAACAACCACCGTCACTTCCCTAACAAGTCTCACCTCATGTGCCATCAAAATTTTTATTCTTTTTTGAGCCTGTTGCTCAAATTACGGACATATTCAAAACGCCGCGTGTGCACCTGAAAACAGACACTGATTGGGGCATAACCCGAGCTCACTCATGTCGGCTAACCGATGTAGTTTTAGATTGAGCTACCATTCCAAATTTTTAACGCGATACATGAAACCATGAAGTGAAATTTTGCTCATCATGCTGAATTATATACTAATTTTATCTGTGTTATTTACTGACCTTCAATGCCCTTTACCATGGGGCATGAAAGACCATTCTCTCATGCATGCAAACGTCTTGTGCTTTTTGAAAGCAGCCGCTGGTGTCTTTCTAAAAGCCTGTATTTATTTCAGATCACATTCTTAAGGCCCCATTGGAAAAGAATATTTTATTGGTAGTTTGTACCACAAAAAAGGCATCAAAGCTGGAAGTTTTAACGTTCGTATTTTGCTTTTTTAACAGTCCAAGCATGCTCAAAAACAGGGCGAAATTTCTCTAATGACTTTAAAATATGACGTTTAAGCGCGGTAAATATAGGGTTCGGTGTTTAGTTTTGGTATTCAGTTCTTCTCATAATTGAAGCATTGCAAATAAACTTTGTACCTATGTGTGTTGCTGTCGAAGGACTGCTCCATCGGATTAACAGCTAGAAGGAGATGCAGCACCTAAATTAAGATCTAAGATTTCTTTTCACATTGGTATCGTAATCAACACTGTGAATAGCGATTATATGAA
Organism: Amblyomma americanum; assembly: GCF_052857255.1. Taxonomy (NCBI): domain Eukaryota; kingdom Metazoa; phylum Arthropoda; class Arachnida; order Ixodida; family Ixodidae; genus Amblyomma; species Amblyomma americanum. The sequence goes on from NC_135505.1 coordinate 96,693,924, forward strand.
AGAAGCATCGCGATGAGACGTGTGCTCTTGTCCCTGAGATCAGCTAGCTGTGATATCGTGCTCCCTACTATCGTGATCCTCACATATTTGGTGAAGGATTCTGGTATTCTCTGTTCGCACCACAAAGTTTTATGCGGTCCTCAGGTCGCAACTCAGGTCGCTACCTAACCATGGTTCAACTCGTTGAGTTGCAGATCAGTACTGCCGCTTTTTAGTGGTCATGAATCTTCCCCATAACACCGTTTTCTTTTCTCGCTTCAACAATATGGGCGTCGACTACTAGCTTTATTTATACGAACAAAGCAGGGCCTGAAATACGCGGGATCCTATTATGACGCTTGTGAATGTCACCTTTTATCTTAAGTCCATAGCCGTGGTGGTTAACCAAATATGATGACTCCCACAAAATGGACGCCGCATGACCGAGTCATACAATTTAGGCGATATGCTCGAAGGGGGTTGTGCACGGTGATTGTCATGTCGCTGTCTACAAAGACTACACTAGTACGGACGCTATCTTCGGGGAGTAGGGCGGGAAAAATTCTCCAGGGACTCACAGTGGCTGCGAAAATGCCGTAGACTAAATCAGGAGAAGAGGAGCCCAGGTCAGTCTTCAGGGCTGAGCGAAAGCCCATATCGACGAGCGGAATGTGATCGGACCAGCGTTCCCATTGCTAAGAAGTGTTGAGTGCCTTGTTGTCGGAGGCGTCATTCAACCTTGGGCGTATCGGACATGCCGATTGAAGCTGCCGTATTTAGTTGGCGGTAACAACGGAGGGACAGCCGACACGAAATACTCATCCGGTCATTAGGAATGTAGCAACTGTCTACGTCGTAAGGTAAGTATTAAGCACTGCCTACGGCCAGTGGCTCAAGCGATCCAAAAGGGGTCTATGTGCACTTCAGAAAATCTCGTCATGGCATCGAAAAAGAGACACAGGGTGACGGTTTCCCAATGAACGTTGACGCGCTGACACTGAAGGCAGGTTCATGCCCTGCGATGTACGCCGGCACTGACGCTTGGCCAAAGGAAGTAGCTTTGAGAAGTAGCGTTGAGAAGTGGAGGTAGCGTTGAGTAGCTTCTGCTTTGCACGAATGCCAGTGCGGGTAACGTGGTGCTGTTGGTAAAAACTGCGCGACGGAAAGCCAAAGGCACGAAGGGCCGCGGGACACAACAAAAACACCAGTTTTTGTTATGCATAGTTCCTATGTTTTGCATAGTTCCTATGTAAGGACAAGAGCAATCTTTCAAGCCTTAGCTATCCTTCGCAAGGTGGTATCATGTGTCAGCAAGCATTCAGAATCCATGTCTTGCCATGAGTTGGTGTGCCAATTTCGCAATTTCGGGTTCAAGTGTCTTTGCTTTAAGCGATATTTTCTTCTTTTTTCCTGCTTCTGCCCAAGCCTTCTCCATATATATGCATGCGCTCGTGTAATAAATGCATCCAGTTCCGACGCAGCGCTTGTCTGTGTTTCTTCCCTTCTCTCCTGTTCCTATTGCGCTGCGTCGTCAGTTGTCTCAAGTGCTGCAATGCCGGGGCGTAGCAAGGAGGGTGTCTTACGGGGTTTCAACCCTCCTCGAAACTTTTTGGTATAGTTATGCACCTGGGACCAAAACAACCACCGGCATTTGAAATCATGCTGGATTTTGTCTAAAATGTCTTTTTCACCTCTAAAAGACATGTCGGCGCGAACACTGCGAATTCGGGCTAGATTTAGTGGTAATTAACGCCCATGCACCTGGAGTCATATAATGCAAGGAGCCCCAACCGAGGACAAAGTTTCAATGGCATTTCGATGAAGAGCAGGCTCGTCGTGGCATCTCGCGGCGGCCGCGGAATCTACGAAGCGCATGGATTTAAATTCCGAAACTTTACGGGTATGAATTTCTCGTAAACTTTGGCCTTTACTTAGCGAACCAGAAAAACCAATGCAAGTAAAGAGCTGTGTTTCTTAAGGTCCATAAACGCGTAAGTAGGAAAACGTATGACTATTCATTAGCCATTAAAACCGCATAAATTTTTGCCGCTTATTTTAACAGTTAACATTATGATCAGAGTTATCATGATTATCACGAAAATCAACTTTAACTTCGGTAGGTATATTTATTAAAGAATATACGTATATATAAACATCTTCTTGCCATGTTTTGTGCATACATGCAGCGCCCTTTGTTTCCAATGGCGCTTCTGTGCCCTTTTCAAGCTGTATCTTCGCATCTGTGATATCCCATTGTACCCTCGCATTTATAATGCATATTTTGCAGAACTACTGCTTTTCTATGTGCTCTTAGTTGCAACTATAATTTCGGTGCCATTACTTATAATACTCGACCGATCACAGTTGCGCCCACGCAGTGCATTGGAACGAAGGACAGCGTCACTGAAATATTGCCCATTGCATATGTACAAAATTGTAAACGAGGTTCATGAATGACAGAGATTTTTAAAATATTTTCCTCAACTTCAACATTCATCTCAGGGACATGTATTATTTTGCTGGTTTGAAACTGATATAGTTTGAAAATTCATTATGCAATTTCGTTACTTAATAATAGACAAAAGATAGAGGCATTGATATCAGTTATTTCTAACACACTTTTTGGGACATACGATTATACTTTTATGAAAAGCATGAAAAGTACATATTTTACTTCTCTTGACAGTGCGTAGCGTTCAAGAATTCGTTTGCAGGACCTAATACACTATAACATTGGCAGTGGCAACGCAATTGGAACTAATAAATTTCATCTGTCTACAAACTTTATAAGGAGGAGCTGCCCTGCAACATGAGCCCTCCTCGAACAAAATTTCTGGCTACGCCACTGGTACAATGGCATATTTTTTACTAGCCATATAGACTATCAGAGGCTTCAGGAAATTGGCACATTTCGTAAGTCAGCGGCAGCAAAAGTTCAGAAGGCCGAACAATTTTTTACCTTTTTTAAATCTGTAGGGGGTGTAAAGTCAAAGTCATCAATTGCCTTGGCAAGGCTGTCGTTAGACCTAATACCTTCAGGATTCAAAATGTGGACACCATTGTTACGACACGAAAGTGGCACTTGTTTTGGTCGATTACGAGGCCGTAATCATCTTAGCAGCGAAAGAACACGACGGTGAGCTTCATGCTCGAAAACGAATATTGCTTGAAAAGATCATCAAGGTAAGCGAACAAGAAATCGAGACCTCGCGTGATTGATAGTTCGCAGATATGTCTACGCAGCTGTGTCCAGTCCACAAGGGATCCTCACATTCTCGAAGAGGCAGGCTGGTGTGGTAATGACCGTCTTCGGAATGTCGGGACTCCATAGGAACTTGATGGTAAATTTTCACGAAGTCAACCTTAGAGAAGATCATGTGCCTAATCAGGTTTGATTTCAAGTAGTATAAATGAGATAGTGAATTATAGGCGTTGGTGGCGCGGTAATGCCCACGTGGTCTCCAGTCGCTAGGATCTTTCTTTGGCAACATTTGGAGTGACAGTGCCCATTTTTCCGAGGAAGGACGCAAAATGCCGAGCTCAAGCATGTGCTTGAACAACCGGAGATGCCGAGCAAAGACTCGGTGTCCCGAAGTCATGATGTGGTGAGTGATCAAGTACTTTGCCGCTAGCTGAGTACTTTATGGCTCTGAGGCTCTAAAGTAGTCCGCCACTGCATCAGCGAGTTCGGCAAGCTTGTTTAGTGACACATCACCCGCGGCCACCAGGACAGGGAACATTTTCTGTGCAGGGCGCTGGAGAATCTACTCACTCAGCCGTTGCTCCTTCTGAGCTGCGAGGACTGCAAGTAGCTGGCGGATGCGGCGGAAGGGTTGTGAAGGGTGCCTGTCCCCGTGCCCTTTAGCGAAGAATAGGTGCTGTAGTATGCTGCTGTCGGACTCCAACATCCGACATACGGGCAATGATAGCCGCCTTCAACATGTCGGGAAGGTGACCCGGGTCCAGCGCGGCAATGATATCCGCTAATTCTTAGGCGACGTCTGGAGGCAAGGAGGGCACGAGATGGAGGAACTTGGCCACCTGGCCGGTAGTATGCTGCAGATGAAAATGCGCCTCGACTTGGAGGAGTCAGGCGCTGGGGCTACCAGGCCAACATGGAGGCACGTTGAAATGGTGGAATTCGGCCAACGAAGCGCCGATAGGCCGACCGTTCTGGTTATCGTCGTCATAGCCAGAAAGGGAGGAACAGACGGTGGGGCCTATGTCGGAGGGCTGAAGTTCGTCTTCGATGCCGGGTCACCAATGTTCTCGGAGCTTAGGCGAGGAAGAACCAGCCCCGGAGGCGTTGGGTTTAGAACCGGCCCTTTATTGCAATGCACGCGCTGCGAGGATTAGTACAAACTTGTCCTTCTTTGACAGGAGCCGCAGCGGTACGAGATGTGGACTGCGACCAGAAAGCGACGCGAGGGTGCCACAATACATTCAAGAACACTACTCTTGGTTTACCTGTCCGGGGGTCGATGTGACCGGTGGCTTTCCCTGACACAAGCAGGTTAGCTCCCATATCGTGGGATTGATGTCATTTCTACACATTCTTCTTTTTGCCTTCTCGCTCAGGAATTGAACAACCACGTCGTGAAACTAGAAGACCCACTTGCTGTAAACTACACTGCAGTAGCCTGGCACCTGGCATCGTTCGAGTGGTAGAAATCCTTACTACGGGCGACCACTGACAACCTACCAGGTTTCAAGGGAGATTAGGCTAACTGCGTTTCAAACCCATGTCACACGGCTGACTTGGAACTCGCTTAACCTAAAGAAGCGCGAGGGAATTTCGCCTAAAAAGATTTGTCGGCGTCTCACACAGCCTCTAGCGAAGGTTTTAAAGGATCTTCCAGGAGCATATTAGCCGCTGTTTATTTCGTCCAAACGCTTGAAACAATAACCTTAAAAACAATTCAAGTGCCTTTAAGGCTTCTTTTTTTGCACTAAGCTTTTATCTAGGCATATTATTTGAACAACCAAAGCTCTCTCAAAACGCAAAACCAGCATGTCCTCATTACTGTAAGCTACTTTTCTGCTCTGCTGGCCGCTATGTGCTTACGCGTTGTTGTTCCTTCTAACGGTTCTCACCGTGGTTCTGCTGTGTTCGCTGTCTTACGGCAACTATGCGCTGTGGAGAACTTTCTTTTTCCTTGCGTGTTTTTGCTTTCAGTCATGAGTGGCAGGAGCGAAGGCGTAATGAAGAAGTGTGAAATCACCCTGACTATGGCAGTGCTTATTTTGGTCTCGTCTCTAGGATTTTGGACGTGGCAGAAGCACTAACTTGACCAAGTGGTACCTCATGCCCGACTTTCGAGGTGCCGACTGTAGAATTCACTAGAAGACATTGAGGAAGCGAAAAAGCGACAGTTATTTCCAAAAGAGAAGCGTTTTATAGGTAAGCACTCGCGATTGTTGGTCAGTCATTATGGTGCTCAGCTGTTGACCGCATCGTTGGAGGCAAAATACTTGATGCGCGCGTGCTGTGAAATGGCAGTACACGTTAAAAATACCCAGGTGGTCTAAATCATCCCCAGAGCTCTCATTCAGCCAAAGCCGCGAAGTCATGCAGATTGTCGACAGTAAGAAATGTCAGCATACCAAGAATCCAAAGCTGGATGAGACATGTCAACGGCTTCTCCATTGTAGGGCCGAAAACCGCTGCGATAGATCATCTCGAAGCAGGAACGTCCAACACATGTACTGCACTAGCATGTCGTCCAGAAATATGCGATTCAGTGTGCCCGAACATTGTGGAAAGGTCGCCAGTGGATCTTCTTATACCTCTGTTAAGCGGTAGAAATAAAGTTCACTCACATAGAGTGTCACTCGCTAAACTCGCGCTCTAGGAGAGCTAAAAGACATAATATAACTGCGCAGGCCGAAGTGCACACTCAGGTTGAAATGCGGTCATCGAAAACACTTTGAGGGCCGAGTGTGTAGCCTCGGCGGTAGTAATTTTCTTGGGATAAATGTTGTCCAAAACTACGCACGCATGTTTATTTTTCCTGTTAAGTTTTTTTTTATTCGTACAATGGTTTTATGATAGCAACCAGCAAGACGCCAGATCACAAAAAAAAAAGCGCCGTATCCACGTAATTGTTTCTTGTCTGTATTCTGGATGTGTCTGGAACTTGGCTTGCTGCAGCTGTTACCATAAAACATATTTATTGCGATCGGGGCCGAAAATTAGAATATATTCATTTTTATGTACTATACAGCTGTCAACGGGTATTGCTTTGAAGGTTTCTCTAGTTACGCTTAAAGGCCATTCCGAGAAAACTGGTATTTAGACCCAGCTACATTTTGATAATCTACGCGCGTACTTTGCTTTCCTGTACAGCCACGCGTAGCGCGAAGTGCATTGGAGGTGTGGAAGTGCACTCCGCTTAGGTGCACTTTATTTTGCGTGCTTGACAAGGGCATTAATTTTGAAAAGGTCTCCGAAAACCAAAAATATAAGCACAAACTATGATGTGGTGCTCAGAGTGCTATCAAAATTACTGAGAAAAGCATTGCGTTGGTGGTAATTAAGCTTTCTCAACTGTGCACTTACGGCGAGCTACCTTATTTCCTTAATATTTTTGTGCTCAAGTGCTTAAAAACTAAAGTAAACACTTCTTTTCTCGTTACTTTCCTGCTTCAAAAAGAAAAATGTAGCATTGTTACTCGACTTTTGCCTGTTACCAAACTGGCACAATTAAGCAATAGGAAAGTGAAAATCTGGAGCCGTAGGGTTCAAAATATCACAAAACATGTACTTTGTGAATACGAATTTTACTATCATAATTCAGCAACTAATCCTCTATAGTAACTTCGCTTGGCTAAGGATGATACTCATCCTTTCGGTTTATGACATTTAGAGCTGACACCATAACTCCTTGGGAGGAGTTTTAATGGCTTTCACGTTTTGTTTTTTTATTTCTGTACACATACTTAGAAATGCGCATTACAAAATTCAGCCCCTTCATGCTCCTTTCGACACAGGCTAAGCTGAGATCAATCAACACGGAATACTCGCTACCAAGCGCTCTCCCACTGGCAGTAGCTTTTTGAACTTATAGTGATTTCAAAACTGCATAGATGCTAACGAGTGTAAAACCAAAATGTCAGAACTTCATCTTTTGTGAAAAAAACCTATGATCATGTTAAATGCATCTCGCTAGTTTTAATTTAACGGATCTGAACATGCACCGAAGCTACAAAAAATTGAACACCAGTGCTGCCGGCCTCAAAGCTCCCAGATTTCTCTCCGGCGTGGATAACCCGGTTTCTATAATTCTTGATACTGTGCTTATTTTGCCATCTGGACTCAAATTTTCCCTCGGCGAGCTTGACTATTGAAAAGTATAATGCACTAACAAATATTCTTGCGTTCACCTATTAATATTAAAACCAAGACAGTTTATGAACTTACGTTTTTATTTTTCTTCTCACAACGTGTTTCCGTGCTTACTAGAGTATTATCTGACAGAAAATATATGCTCGTTTAGTGGTAATCACTAATGATGAATTCTCTTCATAAAAATTATCTGTCTGGACTCTGATCATGTTTTATTGGTTCGTCATGCGAAAACCTCAAAGGCCTCCGCATAAAACTACTCATAAATAGCAATAGCAATCCTATTTTCTGGCCTATTAACCCTAAAATATCTTCCTCTTTAAAAGTTTTCTTTGAACTCAGCTTAAGTGGAAATACTTGCGGAAAGCTTTCGGGAAGGCTTACCAACTCCAACAAAAGGCGCAGTGCAAAGGAAAAGAACACCGCCCAAAGGTTTTTGGCAACAAACTTTTAAGATCTTTCATCTTCCACTTGGCAAGCTACTTAATTCTTTAAGACGGTCATACGAAGGTTGGCCTTCATAAAATGTAAGCTTTCATGACATTTCGTTTGGTCGTAGAGTAAATTTATGTAAAAAAAGAAAAATGAAAGGCTGCCAAAAGAGTTGTTCCTAAATAAGAATAAGACATTTCAAGCTGCAATTGGGAAGCTTTGTTCACTGTTGAAATGCTTTGGAAAAAAAATAGAAACTAGCAGCGACCATTGGTCGTTAACAAAATTAATACGTTGCGGCTTCGGTACAAAAGGCATGTTCCCATTGGAAGGCTTGTCAAATGTATGCCGTAGCTTGAATAAATCTAAGTATTTGTAACATTTCGGCTCGTCGCTTAATAAATTCAGGTAAAAATCACAAGATGAACGCCACCAAAAGCTTGCAGACTGGTTTAGATGCTTCGGCTTTCATACGTAAGCCTGATTCTAGTTGTAAAACAACGGCATCGGTTTGCTTATGTCCTCTATTTCAGTGCTGTTCTTTCCCTGTCCTCCTGTGTCTCTCTTCCTATTTTAACGCGATAGCATTAAAGGCTCCGTTCACCACAAAGTGTAGTGTCCGCGTGAAAAATCGCTAGCATGGTTCTGGCAGATGGTCCCCAGAGGTCATATGCAGGTGGGCCACCAAGGTGACTTAACCTAGCGGCGTCATATCAACTTGCCCACCGAACGGTAAGCATACCTCCCAGGGGGGCAGGCGATTGATAAATTAATGACTTTTTGCTCCAAAAGAGCGACCTGGGTCGCACAAGGCCCGTCGCGCAGGACACCAGTATGAAAAATATGAATAACTGCGCAAAAAGGACGGGACAAGAGAGAAAAAGCACAGAAACACACGAGACAAGCGCAGACTAACAGCTGGTTTATTGCACCAACGCCTCCTTCCTTCGACAACAAAGCGCATGGGCACCAACAGCAAAGACAAAAGCCATATTCATCACGCCAAACCAAGAAACTCGAACTCCTTGCGGTACAGGTGTATGGAAGCCTCGCTAACACATTTGTCAGGCCCTAATATCGCGATTTCCAAGGCTTCAATAACTTACCTTCGCGTCCGGTGCTCACTTGGCAGAGAACCGGACGCGATATTCGGAGGTCGTGAGTTCGGATCCTGCCGGCGGCATGGTTGTTTTTTCTGCTGCTTTATAAGTAGTTTTCTTTAAACCAATTGATTGGCATTACAAATTTTTATAAAAATTAGAAACATTCCCCTTGCTCCTTGGTTTCTGTGACTGTTGGCTTCCTTAATATATTTCTCAAACGAGCCCCCACATTTTATTTGCCTTGTTTGCTAATAGCTTAACGGGGGTCTCGGTTCTGGCAGTCTTGATGCCATATGTAGCATAAGAGGGCTCTAGCACAGTTTCCGCCCTCGCCCTTAGATGGTGCTCTACGTCACCCTCGCGGTATTACAGGACGTGCTGCGTCCACCGCTATGGACGAAGGTGGCGCTGGTGAACACTCTCAAGGTTCCTTTTATATATATATATAATTGGTTTTGGGGGGAAAGGAAATGGCGCAGTATCTGTCTCATATATCGTTGGACACCTGAACCGCGCCGTAAGGGAAGGGTAAAAGAGGGAGTGAAATAAGAAAGGAAGAGCGTTCGTTTGCACGGAAAACACAAATACCCACGAAAGCAGCAGATTGGACCGCCGTCGCCGTAGCTAAGTTGGTAGGGCACCGAACGCGATATTCGGAGGTCGTGGGTTCGGATCCCACCTGTGGCATGGTTCTTTTTTTTCTGCTACTTTATAAGTAATTTTCTTTACACCAATTGATTGGCATTACAAATTAAAAAAAATAGAAACGTTCCCCTTTCCGGATAGAAGTCGGAGAGGAGATAGAGTGAATTGTGGACTTCACTCTATCTCCTCTTCGACGTCTTTCCGACTACCTTCACAAGGTACTAGCTCCGCTCTCCGACAGAAGACCCACGCATGTGAAGCATTCGAGACACTTCGTGCATCTTGCCTTGGACCTGACGATTGAAGAAGACGAAAGCCTGGTCACATAATGTGGTGTCTTTATTCCCTAGCCTTCCAATGCCCTGCCTGTAGCCATTGCTCACCGCTCATTCCAAAACGACTAAACCCTGCACGAGAGAACACCTCTCAGCGTCGTCGAGGTATGCCGCCTTCTTGATTTCTGTCTTCGCAGTACTTATTTCACCTATAAAGAAGAATTTTTCGGGCAAACAACCGGAACTGCTATGAGAGCGTCGATATCGGTCACAATGGCTAATTTAACACTAGAAAACGAAGAAATCCTGGCGCTTACCACCTTCAAACCCAAGCCAAGGTTGTTCTTTCGATATGTAGACGACTGCTTTTGTCTGGTGAAAACGTCAGAAATAGAAAACCCCCTAATCCATCTAAATTCAACTGAACCGGCCATACAATTTACAGTTGAACGTGAGCAGCAGGGCAGTCTGCCTTTTCTCGACGTTCTAGTCACAAGGCACAACAAAGGCTTGCGGTTCTCGGTATACAGAAAACCAACCCACACGGGACAGTGCGTCCATTTTAATTCAAATCATCCCACTGCCCACAAAGCATCTGTCATTACATCTTTATTGAAGAGAGCCGACACCACATGTTCTTCACATGAAGAAAAAAGAAACGAGAAGAACCTAGTAATGTCCAATCTCCAAAAAAATGGGTACCCCAGTTCATTCATCCGACGCGTCAGCCAAAAACAAAAAAGAAAAAAACAAAAACAGCTCTATTCCTTCCTCAAGCACACGCCAGAACCGGAAACGTGTTTGCATACCATACGTGAAAGGCGTGAGCGAGACGCTGGCTGGAATCCTCGGTAAAGAAGGGGTGCTAACAACGCATAAACCGGCTACCACCATCGGACTGCTTCTTCCCCGCCCGAAAGACCATCACCCAAAAAAAGGGCCCAAGGCCTTGCATGCAAGATTCCCTGCTTAGTCTGCCCGGCCTCGTACATGGGGGAAACGAAGAACTTTGCCGAAAGAATGAGGCAACTCAAAGCGGACGTCCCACAAATAAACCGTCAGCGCAGCGCGGTGGCCGAACACTGCGAGGAATGTGACCACCGAATTGACTTTGATGGCACTATTGTACTGTAAACCGAAGCTAACCAGCGCAGCAGGCTTCTGCTTTAGTCGTGGCACATAGAACACACACGAAGCAAGGTTAATCGCTCCCTGGGGACACTTAATTTGTCTTACATCCAGGGTTTGCGGTCATTTACCCTGAGGTATTCAACACGAGGGCTTAAAAAGACAAGCTGCGCCTCGCCCGTAGTCACACCGTCAATAAGAGACCGAGCCGTTCCCGAAACGTCGTGTTTTTCAAAAATTAACCTGGTTGGCGTCAGTCATCTTTCTACCTTTATATTTTGTTTGTGCATCACTTCTCTTCAGTGTTTCTTCTGGCAGTCTCATGACAGGTGGCAGCTTTCCTTTCATTTTTGCCTTCTCCTCTTTCCGTCCGCATGGTACTAGACAAAATATAGTTTACTCAAAGGCTGAATTCAAAATTGCACAGCATCATTTAGGTGCCCTTTTATATTTAGCTTATGCCATTAATGGTGCTGCCTACTGTTGCCAATAATCTTACATTGACACAAATTTGTTTCACAGGTGCAAGGCATGCTTTGCTCTCATGTAGAGTTTGTGCATTTACAGTGTATAGTTCGTACATGGTCTCTTAGTTGGTGACTCATACAGCGGCCTCGTTGGCTGACTTTTGTATTATTATGAGTGGCAAGAAATTGTTTTTCTCACTGCTGGTGAGCGTTTACGGGAGCGTATTTTGCCTTCTTTAACAGTCATGTCTTTTTTGTTGCTTTAGTTATGATACTAAGGCTCACATGAGCGAGCATCTGGGGCCAAAATACCAGTATAACTTCATCCCGTTTGTAAGCTTTCTTTATGATGTGCATAACTGTGCAAGCAGGCAATAATTGCAGGTCTCAATGGTTCTTAATTTGCTTTTTTATTTCTGCCTTTATGCCAGATATCAGATTTTAGAGTATAGTTTGTCACAGCCTTCACCATTGAAGTAGCACAATGTACCAGATGTGACAATTGGTCATTATAACTAAGCACCCCACCCTCACTTTATGAGCACACTAAAGCTGAAATCTGAAGGCAACTTTGATGATTATGGACACCTGAAGTTGTCTTTTTACAAGCATAATGTTACAGACAACTTGAAAATTAACTTAAGCTATTGGGTTCAAATCATGTTTTTGCTTGCTGTCAAACTCGCTAAACAGCACTTTCATTGTGAAAATGAGTATAACACTTTAAAAACAGCCAGGTCCTTTATTGAATGTGAATGGTGCACACCGGAATTCTGCTCCTGCAGCAAATCTTGTGGGACATATGGGAGGTTGTGTTAATAAGTAATGAAGCATGGAACTGAAAATGATGATGCACATTTATTACCATTTTGTGGTCCTTCCCCAAGTTCGGTCTTTTAAAGGCACTGTACTAAAAAGAAACTAAAGTGCACCGGAGCCGCTGAAAACCTTTTGTGTGAAGAATATGCATTCTGACCACGCTCATGAAAATTTGGTGATTCTGCAAAATTTCAAAATGACCATCTCACTACTTCTTTATGAACATGTATTCTCTAGTGTCCCATAAGGTGTAATGATAGAACTTATCTCTATTTTTTTCTTTACACTTCAGTTTTGTTTCTATTTATATTTTGTATTTTTATCATGAACACCACAGGCCATGCACTCCTGTATTACTTTGTATAAGGAAACAGTGGCAAGACCAGCGTCTCTGCGTGTGTGCCCCTCGTTGAGCACTATTCAAAGGCACTTAGTTGTTTGCCTTGGACTATATCAATAATTCATGCGCTTCTTGCTCAAAAAATGTTAGGTAATGTTTCCTTCAATTTTGGCTACAAGAAATTCGCTAACTAGGCAGCATGTTGAGGACACAGCTTTACTGCAGGTCTGCCGGCATTACTGCTTTGCTTGACAAAGGCATGGACAAGAGCTGTAATTTGAAAATTGCTCTTAGCAGTCACTGCATGTTTATTTAAACACTGGCAATGCTCCTAATATTTTTATTTTCAGTACTTGCTGCCACACATACTAATCTGCGATTTTCAAGGATAAAGAGAATTTTGTTTTCAATAATTGTGCAGTTAAAGTGGCAAATTCTAAAAGGCAAAGCAAGCAGTTCCCTTTTGTACTTCACACTGCTATCAGAACTCACCACTATTTCATGGCACCATCAACGTCAAGGTGTAAGTCTTGTATTGGTAATAAACGAAATGATTTCTTACTTTCTTGCTTACACAGGCGTTAAAGCATACTGCCGCTGTGAAGTGTACAAATACAACTAATATCATATGCCTGGCTGTGAATATGGCTAAACACTTTTATACGCGTGTTTTTTTACCAGTAGGTCTATCTAGATTCAATGTAGAGAAGGCAATATATGACACCATGACGGGAATCCTAAAAGATGCAGTATTTCACAAGAGGACGGCCACTACCATCTGGTCAACAGAAAATGTACAATGCAGTTCCAGGGGCAAGTGCTCAGCAGGTAGCAGCGGAAGGCAAGGAAAAGGTTTTCCACAAGGCAAAGAATAAAAAGCTGCGATAGTTGGTTCTGGGCAAAATCGTAAGACATCATTACAGCGCGCAAAAAATATGTCCGATGTCCGTGGTATCTATTCTCTTCATTCGTGTGTTTTTGTGCGCAGGAGTGATGTTTCATAATTCACTGAGGTGCAAAATGGATGCACTGAGAGGTAACTGCTTGCTTCGGCTGGATTTACCTCAGAGGCATATACTCACTTCATCAGTGTATGAGAATGACAACTCAGTTTGTTAGTGGTTTATAATATAAAGCGCCAAACAAAGGATAACCACAAACATGCAAGACGTGACCAGACAATTTTAGATATTGTCTGCATGTGAAAGTTCATTTACAGAAGGTTAATTGATGGGTGCAGTTAGGTCGTGTGAGGATAAAAGCAGCTTGAAGACCTAGGCTCTATGTGCAGTGCGGCAGTGCATGATCAGTGAAATTACCCATGCATGCATGCTTTGTAAAAATAGTTTATGGCATTGAATATGACAAATCATATCTTAGCCACTTTTTTCACACTTAGCAGGGACGGCCCAGTGGTGCCTGTATAGATGGCTCGAAGCGGTTGCAATACTTTCTTTCATATATGTTGGGAGGGATCATGCGACTTGTGTTTTATGTTGAATCGCTGCAGCGTCATATCGTCTGAAGACGAGACTCCATCATGTAGCCCATAATGAGCCCCTCTTTCCCATTACTTTCTCTGCTCTCTTGTCTAGCTGTTACGCATACATTTTTGCAAATCACTTTCTAACTTCAGCTACTCAGCTTACATGCAAAAAAAGTTTGGCTACTTTTTACTGCAGCAAAGGTGTACTTGAGCTCTCTTTTGCTAGCTTTGCTGCATGCGTTGTAAAAATAGTATGTGACATTGAATATGACCAATCATATCTTAGCCACTTTTTTTCACATTTAACAGAGACGGCCCAGTGGGGCCTGTAGAGATGGCTCGAAGCGATTGCAATACTTTGTTGTATACATGATGCGAGGTATCATGCGACTTCTGTGTTATGTATATGTGTGGCAGTAAACATTGCTACTTTGGAAAAGGCGCCGGTCTGCCATACAATGTGAGCGAAGCTTAAAGGGGCTGCGAAACACCGCTGGAACAGATGCCGGTTACGCTTCAGATAGATTCTTTATGTCACACAGATGCTGACTCAAAAAGAACTGCAAGAATCGATGCATAGAAACGGGAGTTATTCAATGAAGAAACTTTCAAATACAAGCAAAAAAAATCCTGCCCTCAACTCGAATTCCGCGCACGTTCCCATTCCTATTTCATTCTCCCAATGACAACAGTTAGTGCGACTAATCAAAACAGCCTATCTTAGCACGTGGCGGAAATTTGCACTCCATGGTTGCCTGTTCTCCAACTCCTTCATGCCAAGGCTGGCAGCGCCCTTTGCAAGGTTACAACAACCATGTGAACGCCCAGCTGACCCAGCGATGCTTCACCGTCAGGTCGACGGCGCAGAAGGGAACACTGGTCAATGACGTTCCCTTAATTATGGATCCGAACTCGAGCGCGAGATACTGCAACGGTGTGACAGCTTGCGCAAGATATCAGACACATTTAGTTTAGCATAGCGCGTACCGCTACTGCTTACCGCCAACCATCGCCCATCGCTCTTAGCACGCTAGTTGATAACGGCGAGCAAGGAGCGCACGCTGTTGACGGGAACGTTGCGCCACCTTGCGCCACTGTCCGATGATCCTCCGCAAGCTGACGATGCGCACTGCCTGCTAAATATGAAATGAACGCATCCTTCCTTGGGACCGAAACGAACGCTTATAGAGTGCAATGGCTCGATCGGATCGATTCCGCAAAGCCGCTCTTGGATACATAGAGAGTAGCCGTAACTGTTTAGTGCTAGGTCGTAGGATGTTTACAGAGAGGCGCAAAATCCTTCAATGCAAAAAGTACACAGAGCTTCTGCTGGTGTATTTTTGTTTTCTTTGATTTACAGTGCTTTTATCTAAGGCAAAGAAGTTGGTTGTGTTAATGTAATATAAAACAAAAACTTGACAAACATATCTGTAGGTAATAACGCAATTTGCAGTATATTTACCCTTTGTCCAATCATCAAGCTCCAACTAAGTGATGTCATATCCGCTCCAAAAACCGCCACTGTATGGCGACACCGTCAGCGCCACTAATTTGTTTTTGCGCGCTAATTAAAATATTAAAAACCACAATATACGCGGTACGACCGATGCTAATAGCAGCACAATAACTCATTCTATGCAACCAACAGGCAATACAATGCACTCAAATTGAGTTTCTGTGCCCCTCTACAGAACCCCACTTGGTCCAAATTAATTTGGAGCCCTCCACTACAGTGTTCTGAAGTCGGTATTGTTATCTGCCTTGCTGTGAGAAGCGGCTCCTGCAAGTGATCTGCCTGCTTAGAGCCAGTCAACTGGATAAGCTTAGGCACTTAACTCGTAATCAGCTCGGACATTTTTCTTAACTGGAACCCTAACGCGTGGATGCATCGAAAGAAGTGCATCTCACTGGAAGACAGGGAGTGCTAGGCACCAAAGTGGGCAGTGCACAGTACGCAGAACCTACTGTGGGTTTTGTATGTGTGCAAGTGTCTGCAGGTACTGTGCAGTGAACTGCATCAAAGGTTCAGGATGTGTGTAGCAAGCTATACCCAAACAAAACTGATGTGCGCTCAGGCAGCTTTGGTTTCAATGCATTCAGCAGGAAAAATAATCTGGCAGCTTTCTTTGCACATCTGTTGCAGTTTTACCAGTGCCAGGGTTCAGAGCATTTTGTTTAAGGTTTCTTTTGGAATCATTAACATTCCAGCCTTGTCGTTTTGTATGTGGCATTAAGCTTAAAATAAATTTCAGCAGTCGGTTTTTTATGCTTTGCTGCTAAAATGGGAAGAAATGAAGAGGAATGGTCTTCTAAATAGATGCAGCCAGCCAGCGCATTATTGTTCTGCACTCTGTGCCCATAAAAAGTCTCAATACATGGAATTTGCCCCCCTGAAATATACTCGCATCAAATATTTTTTTAGTTGAAGTACATCTTATCTCCTTTTTGTGCCTATCATTATGTGCATCTTCTAATCATTTCTCTATTTCCTTAATTCTTCTTATTTTTTGTTTTGTGCAGCAGTAGAATTTCCATATCAAGTTATTTCTCTAGGTTACCAAGTATTAGAATCTCTGAGCCTGGATATGAATGAAATTACCCGAGGTGCTAGTGTACTGTTGATTGTCTCAGAAAGCTTGACTTTGTGTAAGAAAGACTGTCATGCTCAATATCAGCTGCGACGCCAAATTATGATAGGAATTTAGATTATGATTCAGGCGTACCCAGCTGTGGTGTAAATATATGCAGTTAGCTATGAATACAAAAGAAAAGCACTTAATGCAATAATTCACACTGATACACAGCATGACGACCAACAGGGGCAAGGGGGAGGCACCTCAAAGCATTTTTCGGCGTCTTCCACCCTTGTCCTTGTTCGTCGTCACACTTTGTGAATGAAAGTATGAAATACAGCCAAAGCTCAATATAACGAATACGGATACTACGAATTATTGGCTATATTGAACTTTTCGTAAATATTTTTTCACAAACGCATGCATTTTATCCTTTATATATCGAACGCGGTTGGCCATGAAACGGCTATATCGAACTCCCCAGCGACAAACTGTGCCCGTTCGGAGGCAGGCGGCAGGCTTCGCCGCGCTACACAATTTACTGATGGTGATGCGGCAAGCGTGCGCACCAAGTTTTTCACTTTTATCTCGCACTCGCAAACAGCGGCATGTGGGTTGCAGTCCGGCAGTCAGCACGCGTTCACGCTTCTGGAAGTAGCGCCCTGGAAGCAGCAGTGCAGGTAGTTGTAAGCTTGCAGTAACAATCCTTCCTTCATGTCTCCTGTCGAGGAAGTGGTGAAAAAGGCAATAGCTTTCTCTCTGACGTAACGCTTTCCACGCGACATGGTTACTACGCGAAGAAGCCACCGTATCCAAAACTTAACATGCGCTTTAGGTCTTGTGCGGGGAAGCCAACCTAACGGGCACTCGGCTTTTTGCGGCTTTCGGAATATCCGCGAGCGTCTTCGAATGGCCACAAAAACCAGAAAGAACGTGTCTATGGTTCTTTTGTAAGGTTCGCCAAATTTACTGTCTCTTCAATGAATGAATTGTGCCGCTGCTCCGCGCGTTTTTGACAAAATTTTATATTACGATTTTTGGCAATAGCGAACTACTTTGTGATTTTTTACTTGTTCGCTATAACAAGGTTACACTCTACTAGCTCATCCAGCAACTGATTTCAAGCAAATTAATGCAATGGGTGCTTTATGTAAGTAGCAGTGATTTACTATAAAGCAGAAGACAGTTGATTTATTGCAGATGCATAGCGAGTCGTATTGAATGTGTAGTATATGTTTGCACCACTCAGCTAGATTTAATGGCAGTATTTGCAAGTTGTCTCAGCACTGTTATTAATATAATGTATTCCACGTAAATTCGTGATTTTTTCCGTTTTTCATGCATTGCGGCTACACAGCTGGAGTCAAGCTGCTGTCAGGGAAATGCAACATATTCGACTTTGTCAGAAAAGATGCACGATATGATACAAGGGGCCTACATATTGACTATACTGCCAATGTTATCTACCAATAAAGCTAAGGATGCTGTTGAGCAAATGTGAGCATTTTTTCTTTCTTTACTATTCGTGCTTGCTCTTCATCTTCGGCAAGAACAGAAACGATGTGGTTATGTGCATGCCCCAGTGTACAATCATGTGAAAAATTATGACACTGCGAGTGTTTGCCACACTATGCCTAACTGCGTGCAGGTGCCACCTGATGAAATGCTCGTGCAATCAAGACCGGCGCAGCGAGATTGATGGATTTTAGTGCACCTGTCTCTGCATTAGGAGTGCTTGCCTTTTTACACCATTTGGCGTACGTTCTAGGGATCTCTTAATTTTGCTCACGATATTAAGTCCAAACTCATAGCATTTCTATCAAGACATTGTACGGTACACCAACCACACCAAATCGAATGGTACACCGACCACACCAGGAAAAACTAAACCAAAGCACACAAGAGCCGGTATCAAACAACTGGGTGACAGCACAGAACACCAGACAAGAACACAGTAAAACACACCACCCTACGCCACATCAGGACCCGTGTCTGAAATCTCGGTCTGGTTGGAACACCAGACACGGTCACACCAGCAAACACTACACCGGGCCACACCAGAACCCGTGTCTGAATAGCCGGTTTGGTGTAAACACCAGAAACGTGCTGGTGTTTTTTTTTCGACTGGGTATATTGCATTTCGTTCAATTGTGCCTATAAACTACTGACAACGTATTGATTCCTTTTAATATAATTTTGATGCATAGTGTTTTTTTCAGGTATAGTTTAATTTGCGCGCTCTAGATATGGTGAGTCCACTTCAGAATAAGTTGTGACTTCGAAATTGCCTCTTGTTGCGTTTGGATTTGTAGACCTAAAAGCTTCATTTTGTACAACTGTAATTGAATGAGGATTTGCTGTAGATAATACCTAGCCTAATACAAGAAATTAGCACAACCATTAGCCTTGCTGTGCATAGTGGCAGCTGACGGTTATGTGTTACATAACTCATGTAGCTCCAGACTACAATTTTGTCGTGGCTCAAGGTGGCCTTAAAGTAATGGCTTCACTTTTCCCCCTTATCCTATTGTTTGAGAAGCGTATGCCATTCAGTCATGCATAAAAGGCAGTTAATATGGTGATGCAAAAATGGGCGTAGAGAAGACAACAGAGAATGCTGTTACCGTTAGGCTGAGGCACACCACTGTGATCATAGGTCTGTTTGAGTCTTCTGTGTGATCCTGTTCTACATGCTTCTGATTCTTTGTTGACTTGCACATGGTTCCTCGAAGAGGGAGTTTTATTAATGATTCATTTTATGGTTTTCATGGCATAGTTTTTTTTTATTCGAGAAGTTTGCCATGAGGCATAAGTTGAAAAAGGAAAGGAGGAAGGAATGCACGGGATTGAAAGTTAAAAGAAGGAGTGAAGAACCGTTGCGCTGAGGTAGTCGCAGAGGTTTTAATGAAACGGTTGTCCATTGTCCACTTACCGTAGTCACTTTCGCGGTTCCACCGCAGGCCCACCTCCCTGAGGAGCCGTTTTCTGATAGCAGCCGTAGCTGGGCACGTCCACAACAAGTGCCGCACATCACAAATGTCCGGTGCAGCGCTACAGTGAGGGCACCTGTCAGGTACTGGCAGATCTTTGGCACGCCACCGATGACGGACAGATGGTGTCAGAGCCGCCCCTGCCCGAATCCGGCGCACGGATACCTCCTCCTGCCGAGTAAGACTACGGGGGAGAGGGTGCGAACACGGAGGAATTATAGCGCGTGTTCGCTGGCGCAGAACTTCGGAATCGGAAACATGGGACAGGAACGGATCTGGGGGAAGAGGGGAAAATGGCGGATCGTCTAATGTATGAAGATGAGTCATAGCATCCGCTTGAATGTTATGTGGATCCTGGGCATGGCCGCGAATCCAGTGTATGCGCACAGGACATGGATACTTTGCGTAGAGCACATGAATAGATTGTGAAATCTGGAACGTTCGTCGAACAGCCGTTTAAGGGCGGCGCGGGAGTCGGTGTAAATATGAACTGTATTGAATGTTGGAACGAGCGGAAGGTAAGCAATGGCATTATAAATGGCTTGAAGTTCCAATGCCAGGGGAGTGCACGTATCCGCAGTATGCGTCGCGCGAGAGTTGATATGCGGATGAGATGGACTATACACAGCAGTAACTCCCCTCTCTGCAGAATGTGATGCATCCGTGTATAATAAGAACCCTTCAGGCAGATACGCTGCTGATACCGACGGGGAAACAGTGGGGCGATTGTCAGTGAGCTGGCAATAGGACCACGGTGGAAGTGTCTTTAAACGATGAAGTTTGAGAGACTGTTTTCGAGCTCTATTTGCCACCCGTTGGTCGGTGATTTCACTGAGTGTATTAAGTTGGGCGAACTCCTGTAGCACAGGTGTGGGTGTTAAACGAGGCAGATATGTTATGACGCGCATAGCCTCACGATTGATAGCTTCAAGGGAGTCCCACTGTCTGCGGGTGAGACGTTGAAATTGTGCCTGATATACTATCCGTGGCTGAAGGATAGAGCGCACAAGCTGGCGGGTCGTATGAGCACGTGCGCCACCAGAGCGCATAGCTAGGCGACGAATCAGACCTAGAGTAACGTGAGCCGATTTACGGGTGGCTGTCAGCCACGGGGTGCCAGTCCCAGATGTATGGAGGAGAAGACTAAGAATACGAACAGTTTCTACCTGAGGAATCAGAGAATTATGTACCGTAAAATTTGAAGGGGGAGCTTTCCGTGAGGCGGCTTTAGTTCCAATTCGAATGAAACATGATTTAGTAGGCGAGAGTGTTAGACCCAGAGGTGGGAGGCAAGATGTCATTACATCCAGCGCGTATTGAAGGACCGACTGATGAATAGACGCATCTGGATGACAGCACCACAAGGTGATATCATCGGCATATGCAAGCACGCGGATAGAAGGGATGGTCTCTAGGGCTCGAACAAGAGGAATTAAAGCCACATTAAATAATGTGGGGGCAAGAACGGAGCCCTGCGGCACTCCTCTATTGGAAGTGAAATTACCAAAGGGCTTTCCGTGGACACGCACGCTGAAGGTTCGATTTGCTAAAAAGGCGTGAATGGAGAGGAGGAACCGGTGAAGGAGACCAAGAGTTTGAAGGGAGGCAAGAATGGTAGACTGAAGGATGTTATCATATGCCTTTGTTATGTCTGTAGCGTTCACGGTTCGTACAAGGTGACTCTGCGGAGAGTGGTCAAGCACGTCAGCAGCCAAAGTAGCAAGGCCGTCCTCCGTTCCAATTTGTGGGCGGAAACCAATTTGGGAATCTGGGTAACAATCATGGGATTCCAGCCACCACGACAAGCGTGCGGCTAGAATGTTTTCATAAAGCTTGCAGATGGTAGGCGTAAGGAAAATTGGACGAAGGGCCGAGAGAGATACTGGAGGCTGACCTGACTTGGGTATTGGAACCACAATAGAATGCTTCCACTCTCCCGGCATGACGCCAGAAACCCACACTTCGTTAAAAGTATCAAGTAGGGTTTGCAACCCTCCCTTCCAAGTTACGGAATAAGGAGTTAGGTATGCCGTCGTGCCCGGGAGTAGTAGTAGTTTTTAAACGTTCAATGGAGGCCAGCAGCTCTGCCATGGTGAGGTCAGAAGTAATCCCATCGGGGGGGCTCTGTTACCGATAAGTCAGGTGAAGATGTAGCGGTGCAGTCGGTTTGGAAAAAATTGACGGGCCGCTTGTTGTGCAAATGTGTCCTCATCCACATTTAGCGCGAGGCGAATGCTCTCTGTGTAATCTGCAACCTGAGAAGGGCGCTCCATGGCGTGAAAGACTCTCCAAAGATGTCGATAGCATAGATGGCATAGTTCGCTTTGTATATTCTGTATAATCTATTTCAGATCAAAAAGCTAGTACTCATTGGGAGTGAGACAGCTGATGATGCTACAAAACTTATTATGAAGTCTGTAGTGAAGACTCCTGTGGCCCTCAGGTACACATTGGAAGGGCGGGGCAATAAACAAGAAATTAAGAACCTATGGCTGTAAAGCGCAATTGTCTGAAGGTTATAGACTTTTTGTGAACACACCATCTAACTGCAGAAAATAGCTACTTTCAATCCACCTGGTGTGGTTTCCTGCACTTTCGTTATCAATCGCTGAATAGATGTCCAAATTTAAAGGACTGTAGGTACCAAATTTTTGCTTGTGTGTTTTCTTCTTTCAAATCATGCGTTAGGAATTCTATACATGTGCGACCACTGAATAATTTATAATTGAATTTCTTTTTGACACTGTTTTGGTTTCATCAGTTTAACGATGACTGTGACGCGTAGTTGGTGTCTAAGTCACAAACAGCATAAAAAATCGGATGTATAGTTGCTGACAGGTCATTTTTTGTCTTGGAAGAGGCTGAATTAAAGGTCGTAGTTAGTTAAAACTACATATCAGCAATTGTATTACAGTTTTTCTAGTTAAATCATGGGATCAAAGCATCGACTTGACGACAGTCGTCGTTTGGTCGATGAAACCAAAACAGCATGAGAGACGAAACTCGGTTACAAATTATTTATTGGTTGAAGGCAAATACCACCCGGTAATTCATGTATTTTATTATCTAACGCATAGTTTGACTGAAGAAAACACGTAATAATATAACTATAGGCTTCTATAGCTCTTTATTTGCTCGTGCACCTTTCGGTTATTCTTATTATGGATATTTACGCTTATTATGGTTATGAATATTAATAGCAAAAGAAATTTGCTGATATTTCAAGCATTGCCCATTGTAGCATCGCATACGGCTATGAAGCATTTCCTGGAAGATGTGGCCAATACTGTGCAAAGTGATTTCTACCCACCATACTGATTATCGATTAGATATGTCTGTTTATTTTTTTTTTACTTTTACAGCTGCTGTGCAGTGCAGAGTTCCAACAGCCTCCATGGAAGGTATTAACAACAGAGTGGCTGCGTTTTTGTGGGGGACAAGAGAGAGGGACGGCGGTCGAAAAGCTAAAATGAAGGGGGTGAACCCTTCACCCTAGTAATTGGGGCTTCATGAACAAGAATGCCCAAAAATGAACTTCGAATGTATTTGGAAAAACAAATAAATAAGAAGCATTCTTCTTGCATTGTGATGCCAGATATTTGGAATGTAATTTCAGTAGTAACATGAACACAAAAAATACTTATGTGAAGAAAGCCTCTCTGCGGTGGCAAGGTGGGCCTTAAGTCCAATTGGGTCGGTGGGCCCACAGACATACAGCTATGTTCTATATGGGTTTCCATTGTTGACTTCCCACAAGTGTCCCCTAAGAAGCCCGCGGGGCTGTTCTGGTAGACCCTGTGGGGACAGCATAGGAGGACCATGCACGGGTAGCCGAAGCGGGGGCCAATTAGGGCAGCCCATGTGGGACCACAACGTGCTAACTCAAGGGAGTCCGGAACGGGCTAGCTGAGTGGTGCTATTTAGTATGCCCACTGGGCTGCCCTTGTTGGTCCGCCCCGATGCCGAGTTGCCAATCCCGCACATATCCCACGTCGGGCACCTATGCGCAGCCCGTACCGGACCCACAAGGGCCCCAAATTCAGAGCCCCATTTGTGCTACTGGGGGCCTTTCTAAAGAAAAAAGAGCTTAGATATAAATGACAACAATTGGTCGTGCGCCATTCGCGACTCGCACATCTTTCAAGAACACACATGTTAAGTTCGTTCATGGCGTGTACGCTAGCTGGCTAACGCTCATAGATTTCCCAAGAGTCTTATACGACCCATGGTCTTTTGCTGTGTGCCTGGATGCAAGTTCGACTCGAAACGGAAGGGAGAACGAACTTCAACCCACGGATTCCTACAGCCAGAACAATGAGCTCAGTGGCTGAAAGTTATCTTTAGCAAAGACTTGGTCGCTGAATAACACGCCACGGTATTAAGTACTCTGCAACAGAACCTTTGATTTCAAGTGACTAAAAGGAAGGATGTAATGCTCGTAAACTAAAAAGAGGTGGGACTCCGAGCGTTTCTCTCGACTATCCAGAATACTGCGTGTTTGAGGTGAAAATTCGTTCTGACATTTTAAGAAATAAGCTTTTTAAATTATGAGAGCTTTTTTCGGCATAGCATTGTCAGTGGGTAGCACGTCAGATTACACTTCGTTAACAAAAATCAAATATTTAACTTTAGAACTTCTAGTCGATCTCATTATTTATTGAAGCGCGTAACACA
The DNA here is from genome assembly GCF_052857255.1 of Amblyomma americanum. Lineage (NCBI taxonomy): Eukaryota > Metazoa > Arthropoda > Arachnida > Ixodida > Ixodidae > Amblyomma > Amblyomma americanum. The sequence goes on from NC_135505.1 coordinate 96,718,180, forward strand.
TCGTAAGTAATATCCATGCACATCATATTTTGAGAATTTAGAAAACGCAGTTACACTCGGTGCTGTGGCCCAACTAATCATCCCTGCTTCACGATAAATTACGAGTACATGCGCTTTCGGAAAAATCGCAGGCAAAGTAGCCCTTCCAAAGGACCAAATTTTTAAATATCCAAAATTTGCTACCCGCCGCGGTGGCTCAGTGGTTAGGTCGCTCGGCTACTGACCTGGAGTACCCGGGTTGGAACCCGACCGCGGCGGCCGCGTTTCGGTGAAGGCGAAACGCTAAGGCGCCCGTTTGTTTCGTGACATAGGCGCGTCTAAAGATTCCCAGGTGGTCGAAATTTTTTAGCAATAGCTACACTATGCCAGCCACTTCGCGATGTCAGCGTGGCGGCGCGTTTAGCCGTGGCACCACCGCTCCGCCAGCAGTGCGCATGCGCGGAGTAATGTCATAGCCCGCAGCTGGTGTGCGTGCCGCGCGACTCGCCACTGCGCCGACGGCAAAGCAGACGCTATCTGCCTCGTCAGTTGTGCGCATGCGCGGAGTGACGTCAGAGCACGCAGCCGGTGTGCGCGCCTACATTATGCTAGCATTTCGCACCTTCAGTGTGCAGGCGGCGCGGCGCGCCGGCGAAACCATTTGGGGGAAGAGTGGAGAGGGGACAGAGTGAATCCACGTCCACGGACGAAGATGAAAAAGAACGCCCAGAAAAACGCAGCGGCGAAAGATTGAATTTGCAATTCGACTGAGCGATTTCCACTCGGGCAGCTGTAGCTATCGTGTCACTACAGGTTTAGCCACAGCTAAACCACAGCCATTTTTCCGGAGCCCTCAACTATGGCACCTTTTTCTTCCTTTCTTATCTTAGTCCCTCAGTTATCCCTTCCCTTAAGGCGCGGCTCAGGTGTCCACCAATATGTGAAGTAGATACTCCGCCATTTCCTTTCTCCAAAAACCAAATGCCCAATTTTCAATTTTTTTTCTTGAAAATTTGCTAGACCATGTGGGTTACAGCGCCTCAAAAATATGGAAACATGTTGTAATAGTTCAAAAATTATCTATTCAATATTTGTAACTCATATAGTTATGTAGCTTCTATACTTATGTAGCTTTATTCTGGTGCGCTGCACCACTGACAATGCTATGCCGAAAGATGCGCGAAGGCTATTTTTAAAGATTGCAGAACATCTTATGTGAGACACCGGGTATATGCAGCCACCTGTGACGGTGACCGCGAGGCTATAAATGCTGTTGTATGAAAACTGCAAGCATTCATTCCGTGGCCGACGCCCTTTGCCCATGCTGCTTCTAAGCTGCTATAGCTGCAAGCAGCTTTCCTCAGCAGATCGTCACTGAGTCTCTGCTAGAAAGCTACACCGTATCCGGAACTCCACAGGTCTGCGAACATAGATGATTAAACCAGTACGATGATCATATGGTAGAGCCGGGAACCTCAAAAGCGAAAACTAGCACTACGAGTTCTGCGGAGACCGCGATTTCTGTGCACAGTACCGCACTAATATTAATCTTCTATAAAGAAGGCAAAAAATGCCGCAACAATCTGATATGTTTGCCCAGCCGCCACTTCCACGATTCTCTCAGTGAATAGCTTTTTTTTCGGGTACTTATGCGCATGCGTTCACAAAAAGAACTTAGCAAGTTATTATTTTCCCAATCGTGCGCTGGTGCGCACATGCATGATATGACATGTATGACATGATATGAAACAGGCATGATATGACACCATGCATGTTTCGCTGAATTGCCGCTTCGTCGGCACAGAAAGGCAGACGGACGGACGGACGGACGGACGGACGGACGGACGGACGGACGGATGGATGGATGGATGGATGGACGGACGGACGGACGGACGGAATGAAAGAGTGCCCTTTGAAATGGGATGAAGCAGTTGTCATCAGGCTCATTTTTTTTTCATTGAATTATGGCTTATATCTTTAAGGTAGTGTGAACCAGTCATATATTTGACATATTATTTTAATGTACTTTTGAGCCGCAAAACTTCCAATTGCTTTTTGCTAACTTCCACACCAGGTTCAGTCACATGAACACTTATCTCAAATCCTAGTGGCTCAGGAACACTGACTGAGCCTGCTTCGACATTATGATGATTACCCCCACATTCGAGAATAAAACGCTTAATTCTTCCCAGTGATACTAGTAATGGAGTTCCTTGATATTGAAAATATATATAATGTACTCTACTCCTGCTTTTACATTTTTTTATATTTATAAACTCTCCTCGTCTCCAGCTCAACCACAACAGTGCCACTTTACGCACGTCTGTGCTCAGTATCGCACGTATATGTATCGCACGACATTGCAAGGCCATGCGCGAGGATGACACCATCCGCCTCGTCAGGGCCCTGGCCATAAGTCGAATCCAATATGGTCTCCCAAACCACAATATTTATCACACCGCCGTGTATAGGATCCATATCCTTATCCGTACCCTCTTTAAAAGAGCTCTGGGCCTCCTCATGTGTACATACACCACAAGATTGCTTGCATTCGGTGTTCACAACGTGTTTGCGGAAATCCTGGAGGCTCTTCTGAACTCCCAACAGACTCGTCTCCTCACCACGTCGGCGGATAGGGCCATCCTTTTAAAGATAGGCGGCCCACAAGCCACCAGTACCTTAGGACTGACCCCAGTTATTCCCAGTGCTGTCCGCTCACCCTTTACATGGACCCCATCCCTAGCCACATGAACCACGAGTCACAGGCCGCGCGCTGTCAGGCCCGTCTTCACAGCATCCGTAGGCAATACGGCCAAGATACCTCGGCTATGTATGTGGATGTGGCTTCCTATGCAAGGCCCCACAGTTATGCTTGCGCTGCTGTAAATCACGCCAATACCCCTTTTTATGGAGCGTCTATCACGGCACCGAATCGGGCGGACGCAGAAGCCATTGCAATAGCCATCACCATCAAAGTGAGCGACACGCAAGACAACGGCACCCACATTTTTACAGACTCTCAAGCCGCCAGTAGAGCCTATATGAGTGACGTGTCCCGCTCAGGGGTCTCCGCGTACTGGGCGGCCATCTCCAGTATGATCACGTTCTCACCTGGGTCCGAGTACATGCAGGTCCCGATGGCAATATTAGGGCAGATGTCATAACTCGAGATTTTACCAATCGGGTGGGGCACACTGACTCTACTCTCTACCCCCCTCTCAACTCATTTTTCAACCCCCATAGAGACCCTCCGCATAAATAGGCGGGCCTACCAACACCACATACGAACCTTTCCCCGGATGACTGCTACCACCTAAGACGTATCTGAACACTTACTGTCCCTAATCTCCACCACCTACACCGCCTTCACCCAACATTATACGCAGATATACACGTCCTTGGTGTGGCGAAATTCCCACATTCACGAACATTACATGGACGGGCTCAGATAAACCTAACTACTTAAAGCCGCACAAAGGGGCGCTGGAGCAGTGGGAGGTGACGCTGGCCAGCGGCACCCTGGAAGACCAGGAGGCGCTAGTACGCGCTATCGTCCAACCGTCGGCGGAAGCCACTGCAGTCTTGGACTGAGGTCCGCACCCTCAATTCGCTCCAGTCTCATTTTTACAAATAAATGTTTACTCTCTCTCTCTAAACTCCCGCGCTCTCCTCCTATATTATCTTCTCCCGCCGGCTCTGCGCGCTGCACGGCACGCTTCGCAGGCCATGGCGTCTTCGCCGGCCCGGTGTGTTCGCTGGCACACATGAGCGCGCAGTGGCCCAGAGATCCAGTAGGGTCTAAAACTCACTTGCAGAAATTAAAATTTTTTTGTCTGTCTGCACGCGCGGAAGTTAGCGCCTGTTTTCACGCTATGTTATTAGACTCAACCACTAGAAATTGATGCGACGTGCGTGAATATACCACGAGCCACATTTGTCACCACGTTCCAGCAATGAAAGCCGTACACGTGAGCGCTTGCGGCATGGACAACAAAAGCGCCCTCAGTCCACCTCAACATGGCAGAGTATTTATTAGCCTAAGATTTACGTTGCTTTTATGTCTTCTTCAATACTATTCGGCACACTGACGCCTCGCTAAATGTAGATTCGACCAACTGCTTCATTTTCGCGGAAATGCTGTTTGTGACGCTGTTCTTTTGCAATCGAGCGAGGTAAAGATTGCGGTATTTTAGGTTGAGATTTTGTTTCACGAGTGCTGTTTCCCAAGAATTGCAGTGGCTGCGAAAATGCTTCAAAATTTTCTTTAATGCAAGTTTTAAGTTCCAGGCAGAAAATTTTACACTTGGCTCCTCATGATGGTGCGCACGCTGTGGCTTTATGGCCTGGTAAATAAAATTTTCACGGCTGCTTGAAACGGAAGAATTTTATTTGTTATATCTTTCCTTAAATTTATTGACTACTGCCGAAGTCAGCCTGGACATGGATTTGATTTAGAATTTTGGGGTGATGGTTAATGCCAACAGAAGACTTAATTAAGTGGCGGAAAGATGATATTCTCTTCATGAATCATGAACGCTAATCCCTCGAATGCATTTAAGGAGTACTTCACATGCTCGTGCTGAATCAATCTTCCGAACTGTAAAGTGCAATCAGAAATGAAGTAGTCATTCCGTGACTGGTTTAGTCTGACATAAACGATTTGTACTGGTTTAAAAACTACGGGATTAACGAATGTGATGTTATTTTCAAAACATCAATAAATGCAGTATATCATAACAACCTCGCCTGGGACAGGTCAAAGCTCGTTTTAGAAGGTGCCTTTTCTGTAAACCGCTCCGCGGTAGAGTTGCGCGCAGTAACAACGGTCGAACGAAAGCCTTAATCGTTCTGAAGATTAACATCCTCTGTCATCCCTAGACACACGATGGTATAACGTCGTTAAAGCTACCACACTAGAGCTCTGTGGCACACGGGAGGAAGGCTGCCATATGAGCTACGAAAATAAACGTGTTATATAATCTGCACCACGTCAGAAGCACTCGTATTTTCAAACAAGAAGCAATTTACGTCTGCGATGTCGCGGAAACCGACAACGAGATTTATAAAATTAAAATTGTTATAACACGCGTAATCGGCACGGCAGCAGGCACGAATAGAACACACAGAGCCATGCCATTAAATGAAAAGATTTGCGCGTGAAACGGCGCGCAATTATCGGCGATTTAAGCAAGATTATCAGCTTTGTGATGATCTCGCAAGACGTTTTAAGTATGTACACTAGTTTAGGTAGCACGAAATGCTCAGTACTTCACCGAGCACGTTGTGTGTGATTTGTCGGAACAAAGTCCTTAAGGGTGGTGTGGTGTATGCACCTTTTCCTATGGCTGATGTCATTTTTTTCTAGAGCAATCGCGAACAGCACGACACCATTTTCACACCGGCTTGTGAACTGAAATGCGCCGTAACCGGGCATTACGCGGCAATATAAGTAAAAGCTCGAATTTTCATCGCGTAACTCAACGGAGCTCGATCAGCAGAGAGAGACGGCCTGCGCATGGCGCCGATGAAAAGCGAAACCACTAGAAAACGATCCGTTTGCACGCGTTTCCCGGGCGATGACAGGAGCCAATCACAATACAGAATAACTCCGAGCAGAGAGCCAGGCTAAGAGGATGTGCTAGAGTCCTAGGCGCGGCGGCGAAGTTCACAGAAATGCGCTACTTTCAAAATCAAGGGCCTTTATCTACCAAGGGCTGCTAGCGCCACATGTCGGCGGCGTCGCGCACTAGAGCGAACGTCGCCATACGGTGGTCCTCGCCGCCGTAGAGCGGGAATGAAAAAATAAGAGAAGGAGGCTATGCTCAATACTGTTATCACTCATCACAGGCACGCATACTTGGGTTCACTAAACTTCTTTGGCCTGCGCATACCTAAACAGGTAAAAATTGAACCGCCAGTTCTTAAAGACCGCTTTGCAGATTTATAAAAATTTTCTGCACTTGTGAAAGACAGTTATCGTACATTATATACCCATGCGTCTAACGTAAGATATTTGGCCCTAAAAACAGTATAACTTCAACAATATTTGAGACCAAACGTACAATTGCATTTAGACCTCGCTTATCACAAGCAATGAATACTTTACAATAAGTAAAATATTTTACCATTGCTGTGCACGCTGGGATGCTGCAGACAAGTAAATAAACGGCAAAAGGAAAGATAAGTGCTATAAGTTTGCTAAAACATTTTGCTCCACCACTTAACAAATTATCGCCGGTTCACAGCCGAAGAATTTATAAGTGCTTAACAGAATACCTTTCTGGCCATCATGGTCAAAACGACATATTTGCATAAGTCATTAGAACGAAGGTGCGAAAACATCAACTTTTTCAAGGAAAAATATAATGCAAAAAAGAAAAATTTTAATTCTCTCAGCGGAATACGTTCTTAAACTTCGTGCGCGCCGAATTTTTCTACACAAGAAAGAGAACTGGCCTGCAAAATTGAATGTACCGTCGCTGCCAAAAATTACCAAGGAATAGTGTTTGTTTCTTAGCCATGTCGCAGACCACTTTTGCACCCTTTGACTCGAAATCCTTGTAAGATAAAAAGAGTCCCTGTCCTTACCTTTGCAGACAATTTGATATATCATCATCATCACAAGCAGCAGCTTGACTGCACCCACTGCATGGCAAGGCCTCTCCCATGTCTGCAATGTGTTTGATATTTATTGATGCCTTGACACCTCCTCTATACGGTGCCCTGTTGCTTTTGGCAAACGCGGCTCCGGCTTTTGCGTAGGAAACCATGTGATGTACCTAGTTTGTAGCCCTGTCGCAGAGTATTTATGGCAACCTTGAAGCTTGAATTCTGTCCAAGGTGAGAAACAGCTCGTTTTTCTCTTTTCTTTGACAGTTTTGGTTTTTAGGCGTGTCACAAGAGCAGCACTACACAGCTGAGAAGCAAATCCTGTTGTCTGTTGAGCTTTGAGAACAATAGCACAATTTAAGGCGTTGTATAATACCTCACATTTATTTTCTTCATAGTTGCACTTACCCCAAATACTATCACTTCGCAAAGCCTTGAAGTGTGGGCAGCCGCAACTGCCTGAATATATCCTTTTCAAGAAGTTGCTAATACATGTTTCCTGTAACGCCGGACTTGTTATATGTCGCACCTATTTAGCCAGAATTTAAATCCTTTTAAAACATATTTTAATCATTGCTCTCATAGGAACCACTGACATAGTTTACGGAATTCTTGGTGCAATAAAAGTTATATTTTCATCAACATTGTCATTCACTTCGACCCAGAAAATAATAAGGTTCCCGTAAGCCTGTATTTAAGACATTGATGGCAGTATAAAAAGCAGAGTTTCTATTAATTCACCTTCTTGCCATTTAAATGCCTGTGCTTCTGAGCGGAGCATGTAGTGCGATATTAATAGTGTCACAGTTATTAATATATACTTCTCGCCCCTTTGTGTTAAGCAATATCCAGAAAGCTTCTTCGCTGAAAACACTAAAAGGAAACTAAACATCTTGGAAACTGGTGGCTTCACTTCTAATTTTTTTTAATGAAAATGGCAGGTGAAAAAGATATAAAAGTAAGCGAAAAAAGCTGTAAGTACATTAAAATACAACAAAAAGAATGAAATGTCGATACATTCATGCGCACATCTTCTGCATCTACTTAAAACCTCCTTTTGCGATCCACGTTTAGAGTACTGTTTACCTCCTCAATTCTTTCTTGGTCTATTTTTTTATTTCTTGTGTTTAGTTCTTTTAGATCATCAAATATTGCACACCCTAGAACCGAAGTTGTTCAGAGAGCTATCGCGTTTCCTCCAGCATCAAATATTTAAATGGAGTACCGCAAGTTCTTTTTTTTTGTATTACGTGCTCAGCAAATGCTCAAGCACTTGTTCTTAGGGGTTATGAAACATTACATTGGATACCAAGTATCACATGCCGCGAGGCGTCGATAATGCTTCAGAACTCTTCGCAAGCAGTGAGAACGTACATCGAGAGCAAGGAGAACACGCTCTAAAGATCTTTAACGATACACCACTTCCTGATCAAAATCAACACTGGTAGCTGAAACCTCTAACCTCCCCTCTCTACTGCGCAAACCACCGCAATGTTCTCTCTCTTCATGAAGGAAGTGCATGTCGGTGTTCCTTCTCGGTGGCAGTACCCGCCGAGTCTCCATGGTAAACCTTGCTTTCAAAAAATCAGTGGAGCTAACCTTACGGGCTTAAATTAATAATCAGTGAAAGCTAATTGACAATAAAGGCCGAGCGGTCTTGAGCAGCACGCGAAATGCAGCGTTTCACAGCCGACTACACGGTTGGGCTTCTTAGACGACCGTTTGATGTCGGCAAGGTCAAGTGCATACCCGCATTTTTCCGCTTGCGATTTTCATTTCAACCGTGTTCGCAACATACATCGTGGACCCAGGGCTTTAATAAATACGTTCGCTGAAACTCCGCACTTTTCCTATGCTCTACGGAATTCATCGTAAACCGTTTGCTAAACACTGCAGAAAGTACCGCTATGAAACAATGCAAACCAAGGGCAAAAGCCGTGTTGAATGGCGAGTTTTCGTCGCGTTATCTCTACTGGTGGTGGTGGTAGTGTTTTTTTTATTAAAGTATAATAAAAAGGAAGGAAAAGATTTTCGCCGGCCCCGGCATCTGCCATTGATACGGAAGCACCTGAGCTGGGGCAGCGGAAATAAAGGATAGCAGGCAGAATGGAGAAATTAAATGAAATAGGTGAGGGGACAGGAAAAGAGGCTAGGGGGAGAAGTAATATATACAAACTATTCATGCAATAAGAAATGTGTCCAGGTTGTGCACGTGATTAGATCATTTTATATCAATTAAAACACACGCACACAGCACTGTTCTGGCTACAACTGGAGCGGGGCGTCCAGTTATTAATCGTTCAATGTAGAACTCTCGGAGCGTTCGGTCACTGCGTGTAACTACCTGACGAAGAACAGACGGGACGTCAAGCCCGTGTGTTCGAGAAATGCACAGAGGCTTACGAAAGTTTGCTCACAAGTGCGCGCACTGCCCTGCGGCCACAATAGCGTCTTGGTGGAGTCTGGTAGTATGCCCTGCGCCCTATAGGCCGCAAGCATATCGCGACGAGCACGGCGAACGCGGCACAGCGAAGGAGCAGGTGTTCTAGTGTTTCCACTGCACCGCATCCGTCACACACATCACTCGTCGCGGTTCCGTGACGCTCCCGACGTTCCCCGGGCCACACACAGCCAATGCGCGCGCTGAGGATCATTACACGTTGTGACCGTGTACGTGCGCGACAGCCGCTGATACTGTCCATGCGCTCACCTCCTGCGATGCGTGGGTCGGGGTGCTGCTTTCGGAGATAGTCGTGGATGGCCGCACGCACGTCCTCCAGCGCAAGGGGCAGATCGCTGGCAGGTAGTTGGTGTGCAGCGGTCGCGGGGTCGTCAGCTTCTTCGTTGCCGGCGATGCCGCAGTGACCGGGCACCCACTGTGCAAGCACGGCACATCCTCTCAGCGCGAGGCGCTCGATGCGCCAGAGAATTTCCCGCAGTAGTGGGATACCGCGGTCGTTAGAATGCAGGCGGCTAAGGGCGGCGCGGGAGTCGCACAGCAGAGCACTCCTCGGCGGAAGGCCGAGGGTGAGCAGCAGGTCCGGCCCGAGCCGGATCCCCATCAACTCCGCCGTGGTGGAGGAGCCCAGGAAGGTTGCATGTTGCTGGCTGTGCAGTCGCAGGGCGGGGATGGTAGCTACCGCTGCAAGGGAGCAGTTGTATCAGGCCACTGAGCCGTCGGTGTAGACGAGGAGGTGGTCCTGGAGTTCCTCGTGTATGACGGCACTGGCCAGCTGCTGCACAGCACAGAGGGATGTGCTCCGCTTTCCCGCAATGCCGACGATCTCTCGCTGTACCCCTGAGGTAGCAGGCCAGGGCGCGCAGGAGCCGTAGGGGGTTGGGCCTTGTGTCAATTGCTCATACTCGAGAAGCGCCGTGCCCATTCGGGAGTGCGGGTGCGAGCTCATACGCTGCAGCAGCGAGCCGCCGTTCGTTGCGCGCTGAAGCCGGTCGATGTGATTCAGTGCTCTGCGCGCTGCTTAGAGCTCAAGTGGTCACGCTCCTTCCTCGGCCAACATTGCGGCGCACTGCGAGTTTTTGGGCCGGGCTAGGCACACGCACAGGGACTTGTGGTGCTGGAGCTCGAGTTTCTTCCAGCATGGCTTGCGCACCGTGACGAGAGGAAGCGTCAATACCACCGACGTGTCAACACTACCGACGCGCACTGTCACCACCACGCACTCCTGGGCGTCAGATGTCGCCGCCGTCGAGCCGACAAGGGTGTGCTGGACTTCCTGCCGCACGTATATCGCGCACCTTGATTTCCCGGGGCGATGAGATGTGACACAACAGGGCACTGCGGCACAGGTGGGTTCCTCGCATTTGGTAACTGAGTGGTAGCCAATGTAGCCAGGTAGCCGCATCTGGGGCTCCCCGTCATGTGAACGTACGTACGTCTCCTGCAGCGCGATAACTTCCGGCGAATCCTGATGCGATGCGAACTCGCATTTAGGCGTACCGCACCGTAAGTGAGCGCACGTTCCACTGCAGGATGGATGGTATGTGGGAGGGATTCCGGCGGCTAGCCATCATGCTGGCTTATCTGTGCGGAAGCACCCGCTGCTTCTAAGCAAGGCCGGTGTCCATCGATCGGTGCCCTCCGGGAAAAGTGAGCTGAGAGCGCGCAACGGCAGCTTTAGGCGCGCGATCTCTGCGTCCCGTGCGTCGGGGGCTGGCCATGAGAAGCGACCGCAGGCTCGGGCCGTGCTGTACGCGACGCCGGGCAACCGGATCGTCGCTGCCGCTGCCGGCGCTTCGATTGCTGCTGCTTCTGGGGTGCTCCCCTGACGGCCTACACATAAGAAAGCGCGCGCGGCGACTGCTGATGTTGCTTGGCTGGGGCCACTGTTTCAGCCTGGACGACGGCTCGGACAACACGCCTAGACATCGGTGCCATGGATGTGGCCATTAAAGTGGCCACGTGACGCTCTCGCGGCCAGGGCGGGCACGCTGGGTCTATGGCTGCGTGCCGCCCCCCGCCGTTAATGCAGCGGGGCTAGGTCGCACAGTTACCAGGCTCGTGGGGCCCGCCGCAGTGCGTGCAGCAGGCAGGAACACGAAACACCTCAATGACATGCTCCAGGCTGGCGCACTTGGCACACGGGAGCGGCCGGGGACGGCAGGGACCGACCGCGAGCCTGCGCTTGAATATGGTAGTGAACGCCGGTGGTGTCGGCGCCGCAAAACGGAGAGCGAGTGGGCTGCCCGACACAGACGCCGATACCATCGGCACCGTTGACTCCGCCGCCGCTAGCAGCTCCTCTGCCGTCCGGCGCCCGTACACACCGAAGACCAGGCCGGAGCTTTGGTTCCGAGGAGGAGGCTCCTTGGCGCAGACCGGCACGCCACGGATGTCGTCTGTGGCTAGCAGGGCCTGGAGAGCATCGCTGCTCCCCGCGTCCACTTCCACTACATTCCGCCGCATGTTTACCCGGACGGCGAGGACTCCCGGACGGGATCCGATATCCTCGGCCAACTCCCAGCCCTGTTCCCTGGTGAAAGCGGTGCCCCGGTTCGCCGGCCGAAACAGCACTGTCCCCACCAGGCTGGACGGGACCTGCACAGCAGCCGCGGCTCGCTCCAGGACAGCTCTCCGACGCCGCTGCGCCTTGGTAGCGATTGTGCGCCGCGGCACCAGGCTGGCCCAGCATCAGCGTCGCCGCTATCTGCGGCGTATTGCTGTGGGGCGCCGCGGAGTTGGGCGCGCTCGCTGCCAGCAGACGATGCCCAGGCCGCAGCCCGGTCTCGTGCGGCGGGATTTTGCGAGGTCGCACCCGGTTTTCTACCGGACGCCGTCGCCCCAGCAGCGACAGCAGCAGCATCAGCAGAAGGCTGGACGTGGGCTCCATGGGGCTCGTGCTGGGCAGGCCTTGCTCCTTCGAGTGAGGAGGGAAAGGGAACAGTGACGGTGGGGAGGCTTCGAGCTTTCCGCTTGGCCACCGCGATGTCCCTTTGGTTTCCGCGTCCCTCTCCTCCTTGGACCCCGTTGAGCGTCGCCGTCTCTCCTGAAAGGAGTAGGTTCGAGCATGGAATGCTTCTCTCAATGGAAAACCGAATACAAAACAACTTTCTCTTTAAAACGACCGTGAAAACGATCGCGCGCTAACACCAGCGAGTTTTGTGGTCGCTGTTGCAGCTTACCGAGAGCTCTTCTGCGACCCTATCGCGCTTTCTGATACAAAGCCAGCGATGCTGCTGCCGGCCAACTTTCACGCGATGCGGATTTGATCCCCGCCACGGTACCTCTGCTCTTCCTCTGCCTTTGGCGAAACAATACGAAACGCCTAAGCGGCTCCGCCTATGGCGCTGGCGCCTATGACTTTTGGCGATGGTTGATTCCACTGCGAAATGCTACTTAAAGCGGATAAATCAAAGTTTAAATATCTTTCTACGCAAAACCTTTCATTCTCGATTTCCTCGTATTGCGGGTTCAATCTGTTCTATGGCAGCTACCGGCCCCGAAACGTGAGGGCATGTTCATATGTTATGCATATGCACAGAACGTTTTACAGAACTTTCAATTCAAAGAAAGGCATACCGCTCGGCAACCACCATGTGCGAGACTCGTGTCCGCAGGTCGGAGAAACCTTTGTGAAGGCTGCAAGATTTGAGAACGCCACACATTCGAGGTGGTTGTAAAAGCTCTTTGTTGCTCATCAGTGTTCTCATAAAAGTGCCCACCATTTCTGAAGGGTGCGTCCGCAGGCCATTCACTGCTCGAAAGCGTTGTACAATCGTTACCAACAGGCTGAGTTCGAATAAAACAAATTTTTCTGTCTTGTCTTTAAGATTATATTTACGCTTGAAACGCATTCAACGAAACAAGCAGGTCATTCTAGGACAGCCGCCGCGATGGCCCGGTTGTTATGGCGCTCGGCTGCTGACCCGAAAGACGAGGGCTCGAAGCCGGCTGCGGCGGTCGATTTTCAGTGGAGGCGAAATTCTAGAGACCCATGTACTGTGCGATGTTAGTGCACGTTAAAGAAATGCAGGTGTTCGAATAATCCGGAGCCCTTCACTGCGGCATCCCTCAGAGCCTAAGCTGCGTTGGGGCTTTAAACCCCATAAACCAAACTAAACCATTCTACGACGACATTGTCACATACTCCAAAGCCTATTTGCAAACCAGGCAAGGCTCGAGAAGAAGCGCCCGTGCGCCCAGCCTGGTGTGCAGTAAAACAAAGCATAAATGTTTGCTTGTCAGCGTTGTTTCTTTTCTCTCTGTCTGTTTCGTCTAGTTGCGCTGTTCCACCAAGTATACACATATACCAACAAGCGCAAATTTCCGTCCTTACACAGAATTTCGATTGCTGCTGTAGTGCGGGGAACTTTGCGCGCTAAGCGATGAACTGTCTTTTCCGCTCTGAATGATGGGATCTGGCCGGAGAAGAAATTAGTTGAACGCGCTGTAAGCTTCCTCATCTCTAGTCAAACTTTGAGCCAGGCCGTAACAGGGGGGGGGGGTGAAAACGCATTAACTGTGGATACCTTACATGTGTGCGTAACACATTAGTGCGAAGTAAGAAAGAGCCGCGATGCGTCTCATCATCATAAACCTGACTACATCCGCTGCAGGACAGGGATATATGGCATATATTTCCAATTAACCTCTTTGTGCACCATCTCCGGCCACCTTATCCAAGCAAACATGTTAATGTCATCGCCGCAGCTAACTTTCTGCTGCACCTTCTACGCTTGCCTTCTCTTGGTGTCCACTATGTTAACCTTAGCGAGCATAGATATTTTTAATTCGTATGTCGCTGTGCCACGGATCTCTCCGGAGAACACTCGGACCGAAAGAACGGACTAGGCGAAGGGTGTACCCACACAAACGCACATTTAATACAGCTTACGTGATACACAAAACTAACAGAACTAACACAAAACACAAAGACTATAGCTACACACGACCCGGGCACACTGCTATCAGCGTCTACTATTAGCGTTTAGCGTTCGTGCTCACGTTTGGTTCGGTGTGGATTCGGCGCTGTATGGATCCCGTATCCGGCGTCCAGGCGATGATCGACGTACTCGGGCTTGCGTTGTTGGCGGCTTTCGATGCGCTTGGGCTGGCGTCGCTGGCTGCGTCGTACAAGCTCCAGGTCCAGGCGCCCGTGGAGGTGATACTGGTGTTTGTGTTGTTGGCTTTGGGGACACCACCAGGATGGGTGCCACAGCGCTGGAGACACCCCTGGCCGTAGCAGGTGATAGCGTCTTCAGTTGACTCTCGGGAACAGGCTCAGGCACGGCAGGAAGTCCACGATGCGTTGCCGTAGAAAGCGAGCTCACCGGAGCAGTAGCCGGCGTCGCTCTCTTCCAGCCAAAGTGTCCCTGACCCGCCGGAGCCTCCGCTTCTCTGCTGTTCCCCCCAGTCCCTCGCTCTCACTCGCCCTTTTATAGCCTCGGTGTTAGTCCACGTAAGCCTTGTCGTCATCTTCTCTTCCCCGCCAATCATCTCACTCCACCTCAACGAATGCTTCTTCACCAATCATCTCTCTCCACCTCAACGAATGCTTCTTCTTCCTCTTCTTAATTCTTCGGTTAATTCGCGTCGTCTTCCTCACACCTTTTTCCTTTAAAATTTAATTTAGGCTCCCTAATATATGTGACAAGGGCCCCCTCTCTCAAGAGTTTTTCCATGAAAAACTGCTCACGTCGTACTCGTCTTCAAGCCATCCAGCCAACCGACTATCTTCTGTGGCGATTCTGGACCCAGCACACAACACACCGCAGAGGTCCAGCACACATCAAACGCACACCACAAACACAGCACACCAAATTGCGTTTTCAGAACACTAACACACCACTGCCGCTGTCCGTACAGAGTCCTTAATAAACATGTTCGTGTCCACAACACACTCCCTTGTATAATCACATAACTCCAGCAACAGCAACAACAACAATAAGATAAATCCCAGAGATACATTAACACAACAACAACAGCAACAAATCAACTACAACACCAAAAAGTTACAGTCCAGAGATACCTAGATCTCTTCAGTTGGCTCTACTCATGAAGTCCGCTCCGACGTTATCTTCTGTCTTCATTGAAATTGGGGTTTATTAGTACCATATACCAACCTACAGTTTTCTTCCCACTGCATGTGGGCATCTCGACATCATCTGTCTCCTCGGCTACTACCGAGCATGCTACGTTGGGGGTGCACTGTACGGGAAATCTTCGTACTTTTTCAACATGTTTGCATGGAAACCCTTCTTGGTGTTATTTATCAATAAGTCATAATCCATGTCATTTTTCTTTTGCTTCACAAGGTAAGGGCCCTTCCACTGCATCAGTAACTTATTATGATCCGTGTGTAGCAAGATGAGAACCTTGTCGCCTGGATTCAGATTCCTGTGAGTGGCGTTCTTGTCATAGTAGCCCTTATAGCGTTCGCGCGCCCGTTCCAGACCTTGATGTGCAAGCCTCCATGTTTCTTCCAACTTGTCCCGCAACTCAAGAACGTATGTGTATAATGTCTTGAGATCTGATGCAATCTCCTTATTATCCCACAGCTCCTTGAGTATTGTAAGTGGACCTCTAACGGTTCTCCCATATAACATCTCGAAAGGCGAGAAACCAATACTCGTTTGTGGTACTTCCCGGTAAGCGAACAAAAGAGCTGGGAGATATCTATCCCAATCAGTAGGTCTCTCCTGGCACATTTTCTTGATCATATTTTTGAGGGTGCCGTTGAACCACTCTACAAGCCCATTACACATGGGATGGTAAGGCGTCATCAGTAACTGTCTTACTGACAAAAGGCAGTTAACCTCCTTCATTAGTTCCGATGTGAAGTTCGAGCCCCGGTCACTCATATTTCCCTCGGGAATCCATAACGCGAAAACATTTCCACAAGACCCTCCGCCACTTGGATACTGTCAATAGTTCTGAGTGGAATAGCGTCAGGATAACGAGTGGCCACGTCAACTAGAGTAAGCACATATCTATTGCCTTTGGCGGATACTGGAGAGATTGGCCCCACAATGTCAATCGCCACTCGCTGAAACGGTAGGTCGATGGCTGGCATCTTACCCAGAGGTACGGGACCAACTCTTCCCTTTGGAACTGTGCGCTGGCACACGTCACATGAGCGAACAAAGCGCTTAACGTCACTCTGAACACCCGGCCAAAAGAACTCCTCGGTGATCCTAGACACCGTTTTTTGAACACCCTGGTGTCCGGCCATAATGGCGTCATGTCCTAGGCATGGCATGGTCTCTCGCATATCTCTTGGTAACACTAGCTGTTCGACCCGCCTTCCTGAACTAAATATGCATTCCCTATGCAAAAGACCATTTACCAATTGATACTTGCATGACGTCCGGCTCTTCTTTCTTTTCACCTATTCCCCGACTCTTTGGAGCATTTCTTCAAGCTCGGGTCTTCTTTTTGCCTAATTGCAATTTCGCCAGGTGTTACGCTCAGGCACATAACAGGAGTGGAGAGCGGACGCTGCGTTACATGGGCTGTCGCTTGAGCTCTTGTCTCAACTGCCGACGAGAAGCTGACTGCACCCTTCTGAGCTGTCGCGGGCCTTTCCTCCTTTATATGTGCTTCAACGTCGAGCATCCTCCACTCGGGATCGGGGCCTTCGACACCTCTTGCACCTGTAATGTTCCCCAAGATGAGATCGTAGGTGGGTTGGTCTACGCATTTTGCCACTACCTGCCCAGTATAATATGGCGTGGACACTAGAATACTGGCTTCAGGAAGGTACCTTACTGTGCTGTCTACCAGAGTGACGACCGACGCTTCCCCTGTAAGATCCTCGTCCTTCACCATGCTTCTACGAACCAAGACTGTATTAGCTCCGTTATCTCTAGGCACCAATATAGGACGGTCCCCTATTTGCCCAACCACCACTGGCATTGCTGCTTTCGACATGGGTGTTCCACTCACTGCCTCATTTTCCAGCGGCGTTTGCTCTCCTTTCAGCTGTGGAACTTCAGATCGCGTGACAAATTCTACCCTTGAGTCGACAACGCATGCAGCTGGGTCCTGCGTTCTTCATCGGCACTCATCCAGAGTATGACCCCTCCTCTTACAACCTTGACACACTATCTGTGTTTTTTGGGCAGCGCTACTAGTCTGACAGTCAGCTGCACGGTGTCCCACCTTGCCGCAGAGAAAACACCTCACTGGCGCCTTAGGTGCACCGCTATATGATTTTGGTTTTGCCGCATCTGTCTCTAAGGTCTTTTGGGTTTCCTCATTTGCCTTACTCAAATTTCTTACCCCTTGAGCCTCGAGGAATTGGTCTGCAGTGTCGGCAAACTCTTCCAATGAACACAACTTTCCTTCAGGAATAGCGCTAGCTTTCAGCTGCAGCACGCTAAAAATTGCTCTGTGACCAGCTTGTCACGCACCCCTTCAAAACACTTTTCTGTGTTTACATATCAAGCCACCCGTCAAAATAGTTGGTCAGCCTGAAGGAAAACTTCTTAGCGGTTTCCGAACCCTCAGGTTTCGCGGTGCGAAATCTCTCACGGAAACCCTGTGCCGTAAGCCTGAATCTTCGGAGAAGTGCCTTTTTGACTTTCTCGGAGTCCATGAAATCAGCAGCAGGCATCCTTCCAAACACATTCAGCGCCTCTCCGACTAAACACATGCTCCATGCCTTGGCCCATTCACTGCGCTCCCAGCCTTGCCCCAAAGCTACCTGCTCGAATCGTTGCAGATATGCATCCAAATCATCTCTCTTGTCATTAAAAGGAGCCATCAGCTTCCTTGGGCAAACTCTTGCCGGTCTAGGAGATTCTGTACCCACTAAGGAACGCTGATCATTGTTCGTCATCTCCTCATATCCTCCCGCGACATAATAATAATAATAATTGCTTTTGGGGGGAAGGAAATGGCGCAGTATCTGTCTTATATTGTTGGACACCTGAACCGCGCCGTAAGGGAAGGGTAAAGGAGGGAGCGAAAGAAGAAATGAGGAGCGAGGTGCCGTAGTGGAGGGCTCCGGAATAATTTCGACCACCTGGGGATCTTTAACGTGCACTCACATCGCACAGCACACGGGCGCCATAGCGTTTTTCCTTCATAAAAACGCAGCCGCCGTGGTAGGGTTTGAACCCGTGAACTCCGGATCAGTAGTCGAGCGCTCTAACCACTTGCGCCTGTTTCCACAAAATAAACTCCTCCCGTTCTATCTTTCTTTTCTCCTGTTCTGCCTCGCGAGCTCTTCTCTGCCTCGCGAGCTCTTTTCTCTTCTCGCTCTTCTGCCTCGCGAGCGTCTGCGCGTGCTTGCGCCCTTTCCTCTCTCTGCCTATCTGCCTCCTCTTTCTTCCTCTTTCCCTCCTCGTCATAGAGACGCATCGCCTCTTCCTTGCTTAACCCTAGCTTGAGCGCCAGTTCTAACGTTTCTGCCAAATCCATACTTTCTGCCGTCGAGAGATCGAAAAGATCCGAGACAAAGCAAAAAGAAAAAAGAGATGAATCCTGGCACCGGCTCGCCACTTATCTTTGTCACGGATCTCTCCGGAGAACACTCGGACCGAAAGAACGGACTAGGCGACTGGTGTATCCACACAAATGCACATTTAATACAGCCTACGTGATACACACACAAGAACACAAAACTAACAAAACACAAAACGCAAAGATTATAGCTACACACGACCCGGGCACACTGCTATCAGCGTCTACTACTAGCGTTCAGGCTCACGTTTGATTCGGTGTGGCTCCGGCGCTGTATGGATCCCGTATCCGGCGTCGAGGCGGTGTTCGACGTACTTCGGCTTGCGGCGTTCGACGCGCTTGGGCTGGCGTCGCTGGCTGCGTCGTACAAGCTCCAGGTCTAAGCGCCCGCGGAGGTGATGCCAGTGTTGTTGGCTTTAGGGGCACCACCCGGATTGGTGGGAACAGCGCTGCAGATACCCCAGGCCGTAGCAGGTGGTAGCGTCCTCCGTTGACTCCCCGGAACGGGCTCAGGCACGGCAGGAAGTCCACGATGCGTTGCCGTAGAACGCGAGCTCACCAGAGCAGTAGCCGGCGCCGCTCTCTTCCAGCCAAAGTGTCCCTGACCCGCTGGAGCCTCCGCTTCTCTGCTGTTCCCCCCCGTCCCTCGCTCTCACTCACCCTTTTATAGCCTCGGTGTTAGTCCATGTAAGCCTTCTCGTCGTCTTCTCTTCCCCACCAATCATCTCTCTCCACCCCACCGAATGCTTCTCAACCAATCATCTCTCTCCACCTCAACGAATGCTTCTTCCTCTTCTTTATTCTTCGGTTAATTCGCGTCGTCTTCCTCACACCTTTTTCCTTTAAAATTTAATTTAGGCTCCTTATTATATGTGACAAGGTGTCCTGCCCAAACCGATTTAATCCTCTAGATTTTGCCTACGACGACCTAACACGTGTTTGTTTCTTTCCAACTCTGCCGTCTTTCGTGCTCTTAACGTCACAACTATCATTTTTCATTTCATGGCATGCCGCGTTGTCCTTAACTTAAGCTGAACCCTTTTCGTTAGCCTCCATGTTCTGTACCATGGGTGAACGCCGGTAAAATAGAGCCGTTATAAACTTTTCTCTTTAGGGATATTGTTAAACAGCCATTCATGAGTTAATGGTTTAGATTTTAGGGCATTTAATGTCCCGAAGTCGCTCAGAATCTGAGGAATGCCGTACTTGAGATCTCCGGATAATTTCAACCGCCTGTGGTTCTTTAACGTGCGCTGCCCTCACAGAGTACACGTCCCACAATCATTTCGCCTCGATAGAAATGCTACAGCCGCAGATGAGAACGACCCGCAATATTCTGGTCAGCAGCCCAGCACTATAACCACTGAGCCACCGCTGAGGCCGTTCATGTTTCTCAGAGAACTTGCCAAAAGGGCTCCACCCCATTCTTATTCTGCTTGTTTCTGAGGTCACTGCCTGCCCTAAGACTGTCCGCACAGTCGCTTACCACTTGTAGCGACTCGCTACTAACTGTAAACTACTTTTCCTTTCAGAGATTGTTAATCATTACTTACGTTTTCTGAAAACATTTTGAGACCAACCGTTCTCCTTTTCATGGCCAAGTCATTTATCATGCTTTTGCGGTTTACCCATGAGTTAATTAGCAAGGCAATATCATCGGTTAAACATAGGTTACTGAAGTCTCAGTTGACTCTTATCGCACTCTTATCTTATGACTCTTATCTTAGGGCGCTGAATACCTGCTGTAACGAGGTGGTGAACAGGATTGGCCAGATGTGTCTCCCTAGTCGACACCCTTTCATAATAGAACCTTTAATGCTGGCTTGGTGGAATACTGTGGTGGTTTTGATGCTGTTGTATATATGTTCTAGTATTTTAAAAGAGGTTCACCTGCACCCTGACTCTGTAATGCCTTAATGAATGCGGAGGTATAGACCGGATCGAATGCTTTCTCATAATCAAAAGAAATCTGCAAACAGGTTTCGTTACATTCTGCGCATTTCTCTATCGTCTGATTGACAGGGTGAATGCGATCTCTTGTCGAGTAGCCTTTGCGAAATCCTGCCTGATAATTTGGATGATTGAAGTCCAAAGTTATCCTGACTCTATTAGGGATTACTTTCGCAGACACCTCGTAGTTAACAAAGAGTAAGCTGATCGGTCTATAACTTATGTCTCGACGTCCTGTTCGTTATGCATTACGGTGATGTTAGCGTTCTGCGAAACTGCCGGATCGCTAGAGGTCATTAGGTATTGCGTGTACAAGGTGGTTACTTTTCCTAGCACATTTTCACCACCGCACTAAGGCCTACCATAAAGGCTGTTAATAAACCTGTGACACACACACAACACCGCCCAACTTCACCTGATGTGTTTTTTTCCTGACCCTTACCTGCAGTGTTCCCTTTTGGAGTGTTCCTAAGGCATTCTTTCCTTCCTGACCCATTGTTGGCGGATGTCACATTGCTCTGCGCTATCGCCACTCTCATTGCCATCCTGAATACACTTACTACAGTACAGATTTGTGCACCACTCTTCAGCTACATTATCTATTTTATTCATATTGCTAACGCCATAGCACTCTTTGTCGCATAACGCATGCGTCTAATTTTTGACTCTGCTTAGCTGCTTTTTACCGCTTTTAGGCCTCCCTTCCATAGGTTGTTCCATATATCAATCTGGAGCCCCGGTTTCCTAGATAGTGATCAATTTCCTCCATATTAAACTTTCATATTGCCGCGAACATTGACTAAATTTGTTAGCTCTGCCAGTACTATTTTGTATGTGGGGTTACAGGCTTTCTTCTTTTGACATTTCCTAACCAAATATTTTGTCTGCTGAAAACGTTTTCCCGTATTCTGTCTAGCGATCCGTCCACCTGCTTCTACTGAGCATTCCGTAATTGGAGCTGTAAGACTATAGTTTAATACTTCAACATTAGGGTCGTCATCCTCAGAACCAAATACCTGTTCTCCAATGAGATCCTGTATTTCTCTGCTTGTTCTTGCTACTGTTAGGTCGTTATTGGGCTTCCGCCTAACTAGTTATTTCCAATTCCTCAAGTCTAAGCCAATTCAACACCGTACCATTCTATCGGCTCTGCAACGCACCTTTCTCATAGTCTCCACGTTGTGCACGATTAGGGCTCTTCAACGTGCAGTTCCTGTTCTCCCGTTTGCTTAAAAATGTATTCATGATCTGTAAATTGATTCTCTCTGTGAATTTCACTACAAACTCCCCCTTGTTATTCCTAGAGCATATGTCATATTAGCCCACTGTCTTGTCGCCAGCCTGTTTCTTGAATACCTAGGCATAGAGCTCGCCATCATATAGTGTAGTGTGTTTCTTCTTTCCTCACCGCCAATTCCGTGTCTTCATAGAAGCTTTCGACAATCTGGTCATCATAAGTGCATGTAGACGCGTAGGCGCGTACTACCTTCAGTTTGTGCCTCTGATTAAGGTAATTACGATAGCTGCCACTCTCTCATTAAGACTATACAATTCATCTATGTTGCCATATTTATCCTGAATGACGAATCGCACAGCTAGTTGTCGTCTGTAGGCTAATGCGCGATATCACAGTACGCGCCCGCCCTTAGGCAGTGTATTGCCACCTCGGTCGTTCAAACCTCACTAATCAATACGAGATCCCATTTCATGCCCGCAGTACCTCGAACAGCGCTGCTAGACTAGCTTCACTGGATAAAGTTCTGGAGGTAAACATTGCCAGGTTCGCATTCCAATGGCGGCCTCTCCGGAGGCAAAAATTCTTACCACCCTCTGCGAGGCAGATGTTCTCCTTCTTCACTGCCCTTTGCAGCTGACGCGTCCCTGCATCAGCGCTGCGTCTGCGAGCGGACAATTTCCCGGCAGCAGAAAACATCACTAGATTATCAGTGCTCTGCAAATAAAGTGTGGCTCAAAAAACACCCAAAGTTCGCGATGCGTTCATGATATTGGCAATGGCAGTCTGGTGCATCCAATGTTTGACTTGTTATTTTTCACCTGCCTAGTGTTGCCGGCGCCTTTATACAATCCTGGCAATCACTGCCACTATTTGGCTGAGTTTCTCCAATCTCTGCCACAAGCGTCGGTGCGATCATCAATTCCCTGCAATCTTGAGCCATGTTCGCCACATATATCAACTCTTTGCTACAACTGCCTCTGCCATTTAAAATGTTTCTATAATTACATAGGTTAGGCATCACTCATCCGCTATTAATAGGCTGGCTACGTTCTTTAAAGTTGCGCCATGTGTAAAATGCCACACCAACTAACGAAATTTTAACAACAGAGGGGAAAGTAAATCTGCGTTTAGAAGAATCATCACGATAGCTTAAAATTTTCGATATCGTAAAAACTGACTTCACTTCTCTAAGCAGTGTCATAGCTGTTTAAGCCTGTCTCATGAGTTTAGATATCACTGCCATGTAGTACTTACGCACCTTTGTGGATGGTAGTGCGAAGTCAGTGTTTATATAGAGTCTATACAACGAGATAAATCTTTTTATGAACGGCATTCTGTATGTTTTTACCTCCTCTGGCAAGAAAACAATGTTCTGTTTTCGCCAATCGAAGTTCAGTGAAATAATTTTACATAAATGGAAGGAAACTGCAAGATAAAATTAAAAGGTTTCCTTGAACTTGTGCACAAGACTTGAAAATGAAGTTGACTTGTCAAATACATAGTTCTTGAAAAGAATTGTTCGGAACAAAGCCGCAAATCAAATGTCATATAAAAAACACAGACAAAATAAGTGTAACAAGAACAGGAAAATAAATAAATTTTGTTCCGTGAAAAGCTTCCTTCTCTGGCACGATGTAGGAGAAAAATTATGTTTTACCCCAGCTGCGTTTCAAGGACATTATCCTTGGTGTGAGCGCTGCACATTCGTGGTGTGAGAGCACATTCCTGCCTATTGTGGAAACCCAAATACACAGCAGGGCCCTCCTATGCGTTTGTTTTACGGGGTTTCTGCAGGCCATTTCGTCCTGATTCTTCTCGCATGAGAAACTTCCACACCCTGCACAACTTTGCCCTCTCTGAAATCCGCTGGACAGACAAACTCGGGAAGATGACGTTGGCCAGCGGTATCCTGGAAGACCGGGTGGAGGGGGTAGGGCGCTACTGAACCCCTGGACTGATGACCCAACCCGGGATCCGCTCTGACCTTCAGTTTTTTGCAATTCAAGTTCGTTCTTTTTAGCTCTCTTTCTCTGTCTTCTGCTCTCCTGGCGTCTCGCTACTTTTGGCGGCGCATGAACGCTGTGTTCGAGACTGGATATACGCACCTATTTCTGGCCAGCCAACGAAAGTCCACCGGCACTCTGTCCCGCCAGTTACTTCTTTTCAGTCCCTCGCACCTGCTTTGATACGGTGCACATCGACTTGATAGGAGAGCTTACACCCGGCCAATGAAGCTGGTCTGAGAGCTTACACCTTCTCGGACAGGTGTATTCGTTGGCCGAAACCAGCACTGTACCTCGATATTTCGATATTTCTACTTCTGCCGTCGCTTTTGCTTTCCTTTCTACCTGCGCCCACTTTTGAAGTGTGTCTATATTCATTGCGGACCGCGGCAGACAGTCCAAGTTGCCTCTCTTTGTGGTAGTCCATCTAGGAACTACTTGCCTGCAAACCTCCGCATACCACGCTTAGACAAACCCCCAAGTGGAACTTTTCCACTGACACCTTAAGGACGCCCTCACCGCGCATGCCATATCAGAAAAGGGGGTTTCGCGCTTAGGGCTGACCGAATTGGGCGTACGCTGCGCCTTCAGACAAGTCTCCTTCTGCTCAATAGCTGAGCATGTGTATGGCACATCAATCCTGCTTCCTACTGACTTCTTTCAGCTTTCACTATCCCTAATAAGCTTTAAAAGCACACGTAGCTCCTCTGCGGTGTGTATCTATGCCATCAACCTCAGCCATCACGCCGAGAGGCACCTAGACCAATCTAAATCTCACCATCCTCACAACAGCTACTCACGTTTTTCTCCGTCAAACTCCCTCCGGAGCCACAATACTTGGGGTCGTCTCGCGTCTAAGAGCGCCTTGCAGCATCTCATATCATCGACATAAACGCCTGCGCTGCCTTGGTAGTCCTGAAGGGTCTTAAGCCAGCTTACCATGTAAACGGCTCCGTAACTCCTCAGCTTTCTGCTTCCCCCTCGTCCCTCATTGGCGCCTGCCCCTTACTCTCACCCGAAGCCGAGCTCTTTGTGGCAGCGACTTTCTGCAGCGACCTTTCTGCGCTGCGGGCCGCGCGAGGAAGACGTTTTTCGAGTCGGCTCGAAGATATCAGAATAGAACCTGCTTCAGCGGCCAGCAGTCGATTGGGTTCGGGTCCTGGCTCCGCTTTCGACCTACAAGCTGACTGGCCAGTGCTTAAATACCAATACATCCTCGAAATATGTTTCGTGAAAGCCTTAGCAACAGTGAATTGAACGCAATGTTTCCAGACCTCATATTGCAGTGCCATTTAGCTGTACCACAGTTCTCAAGAGTTGTGTGGCAGATGGTTGAGAACTGTTTTAGAAAGCCCAATGACTTGTCCGCAGGAAGAGGAACAGCGTTTCTAACAGCTGCCTCGTTACATGTGCCACACTTGCTTGCCGCGCGGGCAGAATTAATTGCGCGCCAAAGACGCCGGAAGACTGTAGGTGGTCACCTTTATTACAAGTGTTGGCCATTTGGAAACGCTCTCAGAGCCTTTGTAGACCTATGGCTGACGACGCGCTCCGGGCGGCTAGAAACGGAAGGTCTTAAAGATTATCACCGACATTAATCTCTACTGCTGAATTGTACTCTCGTCCTTCTCGTCTGCTGACGCGTCGGCTGGCGAAAAGCTGCTGGTGTGAAAGCAAAAAAAAAACGCCCTAAAACCTCAAAATAAATGCCAGCCTGGCGCAGGAAAACCAAAGCGCTCGGATATGCCAGCTACAATACACATGTCCCCGCTTCAGGCTGAAAGAAAATTTTGTTAGTGTGAAAACGCTATTCTGAAGGGTAAACAGAGAAGAAGGTGTCGCGATGGTCGTGGGTTCATGCCGAGCTAGGAATGTTTGTCGGTTTTTGCCAAGTGAAATAAATAAATAACAATTAATAAACAGCCGCGACTAAAGTTATAAACCACGGCTGCGTTAGCAGTTAAGCTTCACTGGCCACTGAGCGGGAGCACTAGGCTGCCACCAGAGCCGAACACGCCTCGTGTTTAACTGCAGCACACTCTCGCACTGTGCATACCACATCCTTTTTTAATCAACTAATACAACTAACACACCATTTATCGGAATTCGAGCTATGTGGCGGCAGTGATAGAGAGATGTGCGCTGCATGCGTTCGCGTAGAGAATGTTTTGGCAGAAAGACACTACAAATACGCGTTAGCGTTGACAACATTGTCGCAGAATTGCGGCGCTGGAGCATGGACCTCGGCGTGTATCCAGTAAATTGGCGTTGACGGTGAAGAAGTTGAAGACGCGTAAAAGTGGCTCCCTGTGGTAGTGTACACCTCAATCACGCCGGTGGCGTTCGGCTAAAAAACATATGCTTTCGCAGAATATTTTGTGCTAGCGACGCTAAACTCTCACTCATTTTTATCTTTCGAGAACACCGTTTACTCTGGCAGATTTCGACAGGCGAGAGGAGGCCCTAAACGTGCTTCCAGCTTCTCTGTTCTTTTTGACATCCAGCATAGCTCTATTCTCTGCCGTAAAAAGTGAAAACCTATGTGTATGCAGACGACATCGCCTATATTGCTTTTGAGAATGACATATACTCCCTGTATCCGTCATTACAATCATACAATTCAGGGCATGCCTAGCAGATGCCAGGTGCGGCCACCCTACTCCTGCAAGCGTCTTAACCTCAACCGCCCATGTAACTTTCTACCGCCCCTTGTTACTCTTGCCTTCTTTCCCTATCTAGAGTGTTACTTCAAAAGAGAATCGCTTTTTTGTTCTTCGCATTGCATGCCCTGCTTAAGCCCATTTCTTCCTCTTGATTTCGACTACGATGTTATTAAGGCGCATTTGTTTCCTGACTCACACTGCACTATTCATGCCTTCTAAACTTGCACCTATTATTTTCTTTCCATAGCTCGCTGCGCTGTCTTTAACTTAAGTTTCACTCTTTTTTTTACTTCCACGTTGTGCCGCTCAGATGAATTCAGGTAAGATACGGCTGGTATATACTTTTCCTTTCAGGTGTATTGGTAAACTGCCATCAAGCCCGGTGGGGTTATATAAGAAGCTTCACTATCTTGGCGGCCCCAAACAGAGCCGCTCACTGCCAAATGGGCCCCAGCGGTCTGCATGCTGCCCAGGCTGAGCAACGTACGTTGAGGCATGGCATACCACTCGCTTATAATGAACAATAAAATTCATGTACTTGCAGTATTAGAGTTCGTCTGTACATTGTTCTCTAAGCCACCTGCGTATAAACTTCGCCCGTTTCTTACCTTGAAGCCGGAGGCGTTGAGCCTGTTTGGGCTTTCCAAAATTTGTAGCTCATTCCGCTTTTGTGCCTAGACGCGAAGATTTCATCACTGCCCCACATATTTCGGCTCATAACTGTCCACTCATTTCTAAGTTGTGTGACGCTTCGCTCCATACCTCAAATTTTATCCTTCTTCGCAAACTAAGACATTGTTCAATGAAAACGTTTCTCGTTTGCATGCACCACGCATCTGTTTTGTGCAACCTGAGATCCTTGATTCCTTAAACGCCTGCCATTCGGATATTCTTCAGGTGTGCGAAAACCTACATATATTCAGGTTGTCTTTGAAATCTTGCCACACAAAGCAAAACTTTTTTGCTGTCTGGTGGCTGTATCGTTTGCTACAAGATTACTTCATGTTCTTCACGCTGATGTTGTCATTGCGAGGGATGCCTCAAAGCGTGAGAAAAAAGCAGGTATAGGTATTTTCCCTCCGTTCGTAGATTGCAGTCCGATTTGTTTGGCCCATTTTTTGAAGTGTTCTTGCTTTGGACAAGTTTAAAAATCTCTTTCACTTGCCATGCTTATAACAAATTCCTTATCCCAGTGTTCCTGTACAACGGCCTCAACGGATTCATAAGCACTCCGATTCATCAAATTTTTCAGACCTCCGGAAGCATGCTTATACTGTGATTTTAGATTCCTGGGCCAAGAGGAATTCGGTCCAATGAAGTGCAGATAACTTGCCGAAGGCACCTCTTCAAGACCCATTCATGAGTCTCCTCGCGACTGCGTGAAACACACAGCAGCCATATGCTATTGAAAGAATTCGCAGATTCAGAGCTTACTTCCTGTCTCAATTATCGCCGTCTTCTGTTCCCCTGGTGAAGCAATGAATGGCTATCGTACAATCTTGAGGTTTCTAGCAAGCCTCTGTATTGTCGCATACCTCCATTTTTTATACTTCTGCCCTTATAGCTCTGCTCTGGTGGTCACGCCTTTGTACCTATGCTATGCTGAACCCGAAATGATAGATCATTTGTTGTGGCACTGTCTCCGCTTCTCCTCTCTCCGAAGATGTATGCCAGAACACCCGTTTGGACAGCTCTATCAGAAATTACTGGGGTAGATATTTCTCTTAGAGCTTCTGCTCTTGGGCACAGCAGATGGAATGTGTTCTCTGCCATTCAAAATTTCCTTTTAGACACGAAATGGCTTCCATCCTAAAATTATTCTGAATTTCATCTTCTGGCTCCTCAGGTTCAGTATCCCTCTCTAATAAAACCATCCAAACGTCGGAATGTATTGCCCTCTTCACATTTTAGCTAGCTTATTTGACAACAATTCCTTAATTTTAATCCTTAATTTTAGTCCTTAGCTTTCCTTAATTTTAATCAGACAATAAGCATAAAAAGCTTTTTTATTCTGTATTCGAAAAAGCTTTTTGATAATCGGTCAGTGGCCGTCGTGTCCTGGCATATTCATCGCAGTGGTTACGCACCGTTTACCTCTTAAAGACAACAACAGCAGTAGTTTAACGCATTGGATGCTAGCCTGACTTCTGCATGGTCACGATTTTGATGTTCTTGATAAATCGGCTTCAGGTTCAGGAGTCGTAGCGGCATTGCCGCCAATAATACTTGTGCAGTTCTTCTCCGTGTGCCTGCTGGTGAGCTTGTTTTCAACTCCGTCGTTTTGCATGCGGACGTCGCAGGCCATTCTCAGTGTGACCAGGGCTTCAAATATGCCTTAAGTGGTATCACTGTCCTTAGCAAATGCGTACAATAAGAAACTTACAGACCTAAGCTCTTCAGCTAAGCAGAGTTAAAGGTCAAAACCTGTCGCCGTCTTGTCAAGGACCCAGAATCAAATACTGTCTGGTTCAAGCATATTTGTCTCCCTGAACATTTAGAATATTTTTACATATGTTAAGCCATTTGAGCTTGCTGAAAGGTTTCGGTACTGGAGAGTTTTAGAAATTGAGGAGACGCTTACTTTCAACCATGTCTTGTCTCTTACTGATGGCAACTGTCTAAAATTTGGACAACGTTCTTAGAGTTTGTGGTCTACAGTGGACGATTTTAGTTCCAGGAACGCCACCCTTATGCCTCTCTTCCCGCAGTGTTTGGCATATACGCCGTCACTCTTGGGCTCCTCGCTGTGATGACTGTCGGAGGTTAGGCCATAATACAGTGCGCTGTGCAGTGTCGTATGCTGATACGATCCTTCGTGGTTTCCTTGCCATGAGCGGCACTTTGCAGAAGCGCTTGATGGATGGAGGGCTTGATGGATGGGAGTGTGCGCGTCGCAGAACATAAGTGGGGAGAGAGGAGATACTAGAGTGAGGAGGAAAATTGATGTACAAAGCCCAAAACTGGCTTGGGAGCATGTGTCGGAGAAGAAGCAAACAAATTTAAAGAAGACTTTTAAGGTCCGCCTTAAGGGTATGACACGATATAGTAATCGGTTAATTCCCACGTATGAAGAACGTCATTCTTTACATTCATAAATCCCTGGGAGTCCTCATGCCCTACCTGGTGCAGTGGTGCAGCGGTTAAGCGATGCGCCACAGCCCTGTCATGGCATGTGCTCCCAGCTATGGGCTTTATGCGCCCCAGGTTGCTCTTTCCGAGCGACCAATCATTAATTTAAATGCCCCCTCCCACGGTTGCAGTTCTGCCACGGTAGAGGGGGACGAGAGTGGCATGCCTGCGAACCCTGCACTCGTGTCCGGCTCTTAACAGGTTGTGGATGGTCGGTAGGACTGTGAAGTGAACTGTGAGGTCTTCGTTACTGTGACAGAAGTGATTTCACCGCGGAGTTGGGCGAAGGTTAGACTCACACGTGATGACAACAACGTGATGGTGGTCCTTTCTTTAAGGAGCAGAACGAACTACAGTGGAGATTAGGCCTCAGCAGGCCCGGCGTGCGCTCGAACAGCACAAGCCTCACGACCCATAACAAACAGGCCAGACTAGGGTAAAGCAGATTAGGGTATAACCACGGGTTGACGCCTGGCCAGCGTCATGACGTCTTAAACCGTTGGTTGCCGACCTCTTTATAAAGTTATTCCTATTCTATCCTCGGCGTCAAAAATAATCAACTTTGTCTAGAAAAGAAATAGAGCAGATGAAAAAAGCAGATGCAGCAACGATTTGAAGTGCATTAAGTTCTGAGAAGGTGTAAGAAAACTCAGTATGTGAGTTGCAAGGCGCAATCTCAAAATCGTAACCATAGGACTGAGGAGTTAGGAATCATGAAAACAATTCATGCTTTTGCGTTTGTTAATGCTGTGACAGTGAGGAAGCCTGAATAATCTATCAAAATGAAAAAAAGCATAGTTTTAAAGGGATTCCTTTATGCTTATGGCGCATGCTTGTTCAAGATCTCATATGGCGTAACGGTATCCAATGTTCGATTAAATAAATGTAACATAAGCAAATTTTTGTAGTGTGGATTTGCGTTCCCGAGGTTACGCCTAAAACCGAGTGCACCGTTCGCTAATGCTGAAAAGATATTAATATGATAATGCCAAGTCCGACCGAAGATGAATCCAAGGGACTTGTTGGTTCTATGCTATAGGGTATCGATATTAATGACGTAAGTAGCAGAATTTGGAGTCCTGCATTAAGCTTAGTTTTGCAATCATTTAGAGAGGTTTGCCAGAACACCAAGTAGTCGCCCAATCAAGGTTTGGAGGGAATTTGTGAATGTCGTTAATAGCTTAAGTTATGTAACAGTTATCCGGGAGTAACCTGATTCCAAGTGAGAAACACGTAGATTACTGTTGAAACCTTTAAACAGCAGGGGACAAAGTTCGTTGCCCTGAGGGACTCAAGATGCTGCAGTGATAGAACTGTCCCAGCCACTTCCAGAGGTACTTTGATTTCTATTGGAGACGAACTCTTTAATCCGAGCTAGATAATGTGGCTCAATACTTTAATGTGTTAATTTTATTTGAAGCCTGCGCTGAAGAACGCGATTAAAAGCTTTGAAGAAATCGAAAACAATGCGTCAAACTGCTATCCTCAGTATACACTCCGCAATATATTGCATACTAAATCCAGGGTTGGCTGTGACATGAATAAGGCTTGCTAAAGCCGTGTTGGTATCTGAAAACGATAGAGTGCTTCTTAAGATAGCTATTGACATTAGTGCATATGATGCGCTGGAGGTGTTCATAATGCTGAAAATTGATGACATAGGATGAGAGTTAAGAGGAATAGTCTGATCACCGGATTTAAAAATTGGTATTACTTTTTCTCTAAGCTAGTCACGAGGAATAATACTAGATAACTGTGAAAAGAGTACTGAAATATTTCATACAAGTTCACCTAGGCATTTTTACATATCATATTATTAAAATGAAGATGAAGAGAGCTAGGAGCAATCATCAGGTTATTCAACAAGTCTAGATTGCTGATTTCACTAATGAATGCTTGTGGCATGAAAGTGTCTGAAAGCGGCTACAACGCAGGCGAAGAAATAATGTCTTCATATGATAACGCTCCTTGGAATGCATTGTTAAAAACCTGGGCACACTCACTTTCTGTCAGTGCTTTACCGTCTGCATTTATTACTATGAGGGTGTCGAACCGGAACCGATCTTGAACCCGAAAGCGAATCCAAACCATTATTTTTGCCTGGAACCACAAGTGATTTCATATTTATTTCCCCATCCTGGAACAGAATCCCAACCTGTATGATTCGGAGTAACCGTTCCGAATCAGCTGGGGACACGATTCGGCCCCACTTTTCTTGCAACTAGGAACACTTTTTTTCAGTCAAAATGATATGTATTACCTTACATAATTAGATACCGAAAGCTGCGTGCGCTAGGCTGGGCGAAAATGGCCCCTAATGCACGACAGCTTGATTGTAGGAAGTTTTATGTCTAGGAAAATTAACTATTTGGCCTTTCTATAGCGCGCTGTCCGCTAGTCTAAAGCATTTTACGCCAGACTGATGATAAATCTTGAAATTATTAGATTCACATGTTAGCTGACAGTTTAAATCTAATTGTGAGCTCTGCTCTAACGCATAAAGCACCGCCTGGGAATAGCTTCAGTTTATTTGGGCCATGTATCATAATTATATAAAAGAGGTGCAAAGCCCCAACCAGATTTGAACGAAAACATCTTCGACGGAAGTCCGTGTGGTTCGGTTCTTGAGATAGTTGAGAGAAAACTGACGGCAACCAATATCTTTAACTTTACCCAACGATTCCAGACCAACTCGGTCCCTTCTTCAGGGGTGACTAAAGTGTGCCAGCAGCAGGGGGTTGCTGCCTTTGCTCTCCCTTTGTAAGCACGTGGCGCAGTCCTCTAACGTACGCGGAGGAGAGCGTTCCTGGAGCCCTATTCATCGCCGTCTTTGTGAGCCGGATGTGCCATGACTCCACATGTCACCTCTTGAACAGGTTTGGCTCCACGGCCAAGACGCTCACCTCCTCGAAGGCTATCGGGTGGACGGCCTGCTCGCAGTGTTCGGCGATGGGGTTGGATTCGAAATTCATTAGCCCGATGTCATTTATGCGTTGCCTTTATCTTTGGTGGCGGTTTTTTTTCGCCGATGTATGAAGCCGGGCACTTTGTGCATGGGATTTTGTAAACGACACCTGGTTGTTTTTCTCTGGGGACGCAGTCTTTCAGTCGTGGTAAGAAGTGGCTCATTGTCGAAACAGGTTTGTGCGCCACGTGGATTCCGTGTTTTCCGAGAAGCTTCCGAGTGCGTCACTGGTTCCCCTCACATATGGAGGCACAACGCGCGCGCGTTTCAGTGTTTCATTGTTGGCTGGTCCCCCTGTCCTCCGAGCTTGACAGCGACAAATGCATGGAATAAAGCCACGTGTTTAGCCATTCTTCTGTAGGTCGGCTAGAATGGTGGCTTCTGCTTTTTGTAGCGTGAGCCATGGTGGTCGAGATTGAGCAGTTTCGCGTGGCTCCTGGAGGGCCGTGCTGCGCATGCGCGAGGAGCAGTGACGTCACACGGCGCACAGCTGGCAGGCCGGAGCCGCCGCCACGCGCGCCTCGGCGGTCTGCGCGTTCCAGGGGAGTGACGACATAGCCACGGCAAACGCACTGGCGCCAGCGCGTGCCAAGCTGTGCGCCCCCGTTGTACAGTAGCCAAGTCTGACGCTGCGCCGGAGCCGCTTGATAGCTCCTCTCATTTTGTGCACATGCGCATGTTATATATATAGCGGGGCCTTTGGAAGTGTGGTATAGCCATGGAGAAAGAGAGAGAAATTGCTGCTTAGCCGCTCAGCTTATCTCGCGCCACGTATATCCTGGCATAGCCGAGCTAAGCCACTGCTAGTTTTTCTCCGCTTCGCAGGAGCAGATTGTCTTTGCTCTCCTCAGGACACAGAAGACAGCGGATCCGTTGTCTCCTCTCTCCTGAGAAGAACGAAGACAATCTGCTCCTCCGAAGCGGAGAAAAAAGCAGAAGCCACCGTTCTCGCCGACCTACAGAAGAATGGCTACGCACGTGGCTTTATTCAACGCTTTGGTCGCCGTCAAGCTCGGAGGACAGGGGGGACCAGCCAACAATGAGACATCCAAACGCGCGCGTGTTGTGCTTCCTTATGTGAGGGGAACCAGCGAAGCACTCGCACGCATTCTCCGAAAACTCGAATCCACGTGGCTCACAAACCTGTTTCGACAATAAGCCGCTTCTTACCAAAACTAAATTATCGCGTCCCCAGAGAAAACAACCGGGTGTCGTTTACAAAATCCATGCATCGGCGAAACAAAAAAGCGCCACCAAAGATAAAGGCAACACATAAATGACATCGGGCTAATGAATTCTGAATCCAACCCCATCGCCGACACTGCGAGCACGCCGAACACCCGATAGCCTTCGAGGAGGTGAGCGTCTTGGTCGTGGAGCCAAACCTGTTCAAGAGGCGACGTGTGGAGTCATGGCAGATTCGGCTCACAAAGGCGGCGATGAATAATAGGCTGGCGTCATTTTTCTCTCAACTATCCCAACCAGATTGTGCAACATTTACTTTCCGAGGCATTCGCTGCCTCAGAAAGCGGATACGAAATGATACGCGCGATAATGGCTTAGTGCCTGGGGCGCTCGTCTGTTGTCCGAAAGGTCCCGGGTTTGTCCCCGACCACAGTGATCCCTTACGCTCGATTACTGATCCGGAGTTCCCGGGTTCGAACCCGACCACGGCGGCTGCGTTTTTATGGAGGAAAAACGCTAAGGCGCCCGTGTGCTTAGCGATGTCAGTGCACGTTAAAGATCCCCAGATTATCGAAATTATTCCGGAGCCCTCCACTACGGCACCCATTTCTTCCTTTCTTCTCTCACTCTCTCCCTTATTCCTTCCCTTACGGCGTGGTTCAGGTGTCCAACGATATATGAGACAGATACTGCGCCATTTCTTTTCCCCCAAAACCAATTATTATTATTATTATTATTATAACTGTGACCCCGGTTCGATCGCGGCTAAATGCAAAAACGCGCGTGTGCTGAGCGAGATGAGAGCACGTTGAGGAACCCGTGGATTATCGGAGTCCTCCAATACCGCGTCCCATATAACCCCCGTGTAGCTTCGGTACTTTGAACCCCAGTTAATAATACTGTTATTACAATACAGGCAGCTTAATCTACCGCGGTTGTTTTTTGCAGCGCGACGGAAATAAGCACGGAAAGATGGACTTGTGGCCGCTGTAGAGATAGTTGAAAGAAAGGAATTAAATGCCAACTAAACAAATCGATAATGCGAAAATGCATACGCTCTGTGGTACATAAATAAGTTTACGCAATTTAAACAGCTTATTAAGTACAGAACTGACACTTTTGTAATGAAATGTACCAGTGATGAAATGATTTTGAATAATGCCAACGCGTTTAGTTCGCTCTGCCTAAAAAAATAAATTCCGGTAGCTTGCGGACCCTTCGTCATGGTGTTGTCAACCGGATGAATATTGAATTCTCTGTCGAGCCGCTTATACCTGCTTTTCGCAATACGCGTTCTTTGTGTCTGGCACGAGCGGCTTATGTTTACTGGCGTTATTTTCTAGAACTCTAAGGAGACGGCACAGGTGGACCATTCACAGTCCTCATCGGGTGCATTGAATCAACTGGTTTTAGCGCCAATTTTCGGCAAACAATAAAAAAATGTCTTAAAACCGCGATGAACTTTATGCAGAACGTGATGGCAAAAAAAGGATTATTATGAAGCAGAATTTACCTGATGCATTCCAAAAAATTCTTAAAATGATATCTGCCAAAAAAATGGCATGCGATGTGATGCGATAAATCATGGTTAGCACTAATTATTGTACGTGCATTTAGATTTCACACTTATCCCATATTTCGTCTTCCAAATGTATTTTTCCGCTGCTTCTCTGTAGGAGCTCGCCTCTGGAAGATGGAAGCCTTCTTTAGGCTTTAGCTGGGTGGCCGAGCGTAGGCGGGAGATGTATTTCACCGGCGGGCCCCCTAAACGGTACCAAAAGTGCGGTGGTTGCGGAGGGTTATGTGTGAAGGCCTACTAAAGAATAGATGAAATTAGGCTGCTGGTCCAGGTTCGTAGATGTGAGATGCATTTTTACTGGTGGGTGCCCGAAGGTGAATCAATCAGGACTGTTTCTGTAGGGTGGTGGTGGGTTGTGGACAAAGGTCTTCAGTTAGATTTAGCTGCGGATGGGTTGTTTTGTAGGCCTTATGTCTATATTGCCTCAAAAAATTATGTTAGAGATGGGTGGGTTTTGGGTGAAGGCTAGGAGTTGGGAGATTCACTTTTAACAGTGGTGCCCGAAAGGACACCAATCGATGGCTGCTTCCGGAGGCTGGAGGGTGATAGCGGGTGGTTAGTGACTTGAGGTTTTCTGGAAGCAAGACGTAGTGGCGGCTGAACGTTTATCGTAGGTTAAGCTTCTTTAGGGTCGAGGTGATTGAAGGTTGTGATTGAATAATCGTAGTTCGTGCTTAAATTTTTTTCTGTGAGTGCCCGGATATGCGCTCATCGTAATATTCTTCAAGGGTGGAGGATT
The DNA here is from genome assembly GCF_052857255.1 of Amblyomma americanum. NCBI lineage: Eukaryota > Metazoa > Arthropoda > Arachnida > Ixodida > Ixodidae > Amblyomma > Amblyomma americanum. Next base: position 96,754,141 of record NC_135505.1, read on the forward strand.
CTGTCAGCAATTTTTCAGCGAAGGCTGCACAGTTGAGCCCACTTATAACGATCCTGACGGTTGTGCTGATTGCGTTCGTTGTTTTCGAGGTTCATACTTTGTGGACTTCCCATGTTAAAGCCAAAAATGCGAAGTCACACAGGGTAAATCTGTTATGCACGTGTGTTTATTCAAACTAGACGCTACTGCAGCGCTTTCCAAGCTCCACAGAGCAGTTACGTGCCCCTCACCGATAGAATTGCTGCCAAAAAGATGCTTTAGGAACGCGATATGTATAACTAATCGCGGTGCAAGCCTACACGGCAGCCGGTGGCAGGCTGGTCTCCCCGTCATCGTGAGCAGCTTCCTGGCACTTGAACTGTGTTCGTAAAACGCGTACTATTATTTTCGTAAGTGTGCGGCCCTCCGGTGTCGGCGTCCTCACGTGCACCAGCGAAGTCATCCCAGGCGACATTGACGACGCTTTTCCACAAATAAGCATGCGCTTGATAACATGAGTGTTCGACCGCGTCCTTCTTCATTCCTACTCCACCGTAGCAACTCTTGATAAACGAACGCCGTAGTCAGTTTTAACTACGCTGACTTATTCCATGGCAGGGAACAGTCACCCGAACTGAGACGTCGGCACCTTGGCAGTCAATGGCTGTCATTATGCACTGGTTACGGGGCGCCGATAAAATACATCGACCACATCAATTATACCGATGCAATGTGGCAGGTCCCGCTCGTTGAGTTTGTTGGCAAAAACAGTCCGAAAAGGCAGAACATGGTGCGTCACACGCTTTTCCGGAAAGAGCAGAATGCTCCAAATTTTTTTCATGGCACTCGGCAAAAAAGTCACAAATGTTTGCCTAGTTGCAGACGCACTGATCAAAAGGTCACGCATCGTCCAGTGTTTTGTGTCATGCGCACAAGCATGTAGCTACCAAAGCACTGCACCTTGCTAGTCTTCCCTAGGACACACGGCGGCCACTAAACCCTGTCTTCCATGCTCGTGCATGCATTGAAAGACAGTAACTCGAGGCTTACTGCACTTATCATCCGCTTCTTTCAAGGTATGCGTTTTCGACGGCCGCATTTGGCAAGAAGCTTCGTCGGCCTCCCATAGATCACGTAATTTTTTCTTCTGTTGCGTTTTTTTGGCGGGGGGGGGGTTGCGTTTTTTTTTTAGAAAGGGATAGAGGTGTTGTCACGGGGACTTGCAGGTGCTCGCCGCTCTCCGCTCCTGAGAGAAACGGAAGTTTTACACTCCAAGGCTGAGTTTACAGCGTCTCCTCGTTCGCCGTAACCGAGTTGTGCGGCCGTACTTCTTTGTTGTATCTCAGATGCTATGATATTGCTCTAATACATGTTTTGACCGTAGATCCGTCTTTGTTCGTAATAAGCGAGCGCGCTTTAAAACTGTGGCTCTTATAAGTGGACTCGACTGTATTAGCTTTGTATTAACCATCCACGGGGCACAACGGAAGCCTACAGGCGTTAGCAGAATCGCTGTTTAGGTTAAGGTGTCCACCGTGAAGCGACAAAGTCAAGGGTGCGTTCCTTTTTTAAAACTAACCAGTGGGACTCACTCCCACCATTCAGTTTATCCCGACAACGGGAAAGAATGAAAGTACACAGGCACCCTTCGCCTCTATCGAAACGCGGTCGCCGAGTTCAGGTTCGAATCGTACCCGAACGCTCTAACAACTGGACCAACATGGCAGGCTGAGCTCGTACTATGTTGCCAAACTATCTAACCCCAATACTTGCAGGCACCTTCCATAAAGCTACGGCCTTCTGAAGCCTTCTGAAGCAAAAAAAATATCAGGATTGCACATAATTCCGCTTAAGAGCGGAAATGCCAAAGCGTTTCTCTTTCCTGTTTTTCTCGCTCAGTTTTTCATAATTTTCGTATTTTTGTTGCTACACGGGCAGCAAAAACAGTGCGCTAAAAATCTATTAACCTCAGTACGAAGCGACCGGAGGTTTTTTTTTCTAAACTAAGTCTCACCAACTAAAATGCAGGACTAGAAACCGAACGCAACAGATAATATAACTATGGAATGACAAATGCCCTAAATCTCTGATGCACATCACTGCTGCGCAGGAAGCTTGATGGTGTGCCTCCGGTAACACAAAGCATATAAATAACGATACAAAAGTAACTGTGCCCTGCCGGAGACGTATAAACAGATTACTCAGCAAACTTACTCATTTATTAGAATCCCCAAACCTAATATACGTAGCTGCCAACCACCACCTTGAAAACCACCACCTTCTCTTTTTTTTCCTTTATCGTTGGAGTTTTCTTCACCACAAAGAGCACCTGTTATCCTCCTCTTTATACATTGACGAATTCGTTGAGCAACCGAACGCCTCCGCAAAGTAACCGGAATTTTGCATGGAGATATTAACTCTGGAAAAAAAACGAAAAGTATGCAAGAATATTTCATTCGGTGTTTTTTCTGCATCAAGATCCGAAAAAAATTCCTCCCGATACTTTAAAGAGGTCGAACATTCTACATTTTTTTTAATGAAACTTGCAAACTTATATGCTTGGCAGTCTAAATATACAACTACGAGGTGAAAGTGACGTCTTGAAGCAACCTGCGTGACAAATGCATTGACAAGAGAAATGTTCATTACGCCTCTAGGCAGGGGGGAAATTAAAGTGTTTGGAGTTTTTTGTGTTTGCTAAAAATTTTTTGTGGCACTTCTACGTCCGGAGAGATTAGAGTCCTGGAACTGCATTAGATTCACCTTCTTTCTGTGCCGTGGCGTCATCAGACTGGACTCACGTCAATGATCGCGGGAATCATTCGTAGTCGTATGAGGGTCAAAGACAGCGCAGCCTGTGCCGTGTAATCTAGCACTCAGACTAGGCACGCCGCCAAAAAAATTAAGTCATCGCCGATGGGAACTTCGATTTGTTTTTTTACTCGTAGGCATGCATCGCTGAAGTGTTGCAAGTGATATGGAGAAAGTGATAAACCAATACGCAGCTACAGTACTTTCGTGCCACTGTCCGCACAAGTAACGAAAAGCTCCAAATGTGAATGTCGGCCTTGGGAAGTAAAAAGACTATAACAGGCACGACGCTTCCATCTAAAATAATTTGCTGTAGGTGTAGTACCAGCTTTGCATAGGCCACTTTGATGGAAAGGACGGACATGGTTATACATATTTTTTTCATGACATAAAAATTTAGGAACAAAAACGCTAAGCCACTTACAATATTATTACGGGGTTAGTTCAGTAGCAGAAACGATGGGCCACACACAGAATACACACCAAAACCCAAGTCAGTCAAGCAGTCGGCACAACAACTTTTTCTTCACTTCGCGACTATGTACCATAACACTACTCTCCCTCCGCCCCGCGGGAGAAGGCACAGTCCTTGGGCTGCCTAGGGCGGTGGGTGCGAGTGCAAGGGTTGTAGATGTGCGCCGTGCACAAGCTGTGCGGAGGGGCACGCGGAAGGAGAGTTGCCCTGAAGCAGGCGCATCATGAAGCTGGGCAAGTACTATGGTGCGAAGGGGCGTCGGGACGACGAGCATGAGCTCGGGGCCGTCAGGGTGCACAATGCGACGGTACAGAGTATCGTGATGCAGCACGAACAGGCTCAGAGCAGGGTCGGAAGGGGCGCTGCGGAGGCAGTCGATTATGGGGCGCAGAAATGGATCATGGCACTTCAAGTCACCGATGTGTAGGAAGTTTGAGACGGAACAAACACAATCGTCGGTCTTATTGCTGTGGGAATCAGGAGGACCGACAAGATGGCGGGACAAACAGTCAGCGTCTTGGTGCAACAGGCCGGACTTGTAAACAACACCAAATACGTAATCCTGCAAGTGCAAGGCCCAGCGACCCTGTGTTCTTGTGGGGTCTTTAAGAGCGAAGAGCCAACACAAGGCGTGGTGGCCCGTAACTATGCAGAAGAGCCTCCCAAACAAATATGGGTGCAATCATGTTAACGCCCAAAAAGTGCCAGGCACTCGCGCTCAATAATGGGATAGTTAAGTTCCGAGGAAGATAGTAGGCGGCTGGCGTAGGCAATGACTCGATAGTGGTCGTGCTGGTGCTTTCGCATGGATTGCGAAAATACCATGGCCACCGGCGTCGGCTCGAAGTTCCGTCTCCCCAGAAGGGTTTAAATGGGCCAGCACAGGTGTAGCAGTGAGGGCCGCAACAAGCGCGGAGCTTGGTAGAGGCCCAAGGAGAAAGGCACATCTTTCTTCAGGAGGGTGGTAAATGGACGGGCCATGTCGGCGAAGTTCGGGATAAACCGGCGGAAATACAAGCAGAGCCCGAGGAAACTGTGCACATCACTCGAGGATTGGGGGGTGGGGAGTTCGCGAATGGCACAAAAGTTGTCAGGGTCGGGCTTGACCCGAGAAGCATCGATTAAGTGCCCGAGAACCTTAATTTGGCGTTGGCGAAGCTACACTTCTTGGAGTTGACTCGGAGACCGGTGCGGCGGAAAACAAAAAGGACAGTAGAAAGACGGTGAAGGCTGGGGAGAAAACTACAACGTCATCTAGGTAACACAAGCACGTAGTCCATTTGAAGCCATAGATGAGCATCAGGCGATCATCGACCTCTGATCTAAGCAGATCACGCTTTCGGCGGACAAAGCCATCGCTTCGATGAAAACTGGGGAAAATCACGTTGCCCTGAGTGTCCTAGAGCAAGAAGTGAGCGTCCCACCCCGATCAAGCGTTATCGTGACCGTAAGCGCCACGAAAGCTATTAACGCTGAAGCCATCATCGAGGGGAACATGCAGTTGCTTCTAGACCCAGGAATCAGCATCGCAGGGACATCGCACATTTCCGCAATGGCCAGGCCGAAGCACTGCTGAATAACTTCAGCAAAGAATACCGGCACATTAACAGAGGAACGACGATTGCTTTTTTCGACGAAATATTTGACGTACGAGAATCCTTCGCCCTCTCCGACCCCTCCGCAGAAGAGTCGCCTGACCAAGAGAACTCGCCCACTTCCGGCATCAACCCAGCCCTGCACCTGAACAGACAAGACCAGATCCGCAATCTGCTTCAAAGCTACAGTGAGAGTTTTTCGACATGGCCGAAGATGCGACAGACGCCAATTGCCAAGCATCGCATTATAACGGATCAACACGTCAGACCTCTCCGTCAAAGCCCCTACCGTGTGTCACCGCGAGAACGACAAGCCATCCGGGACAAAGTCGAAGAAATGCTTTGCGACGACGTCATCCAGCCTTCAAACAGCCCATGGGCGGCACCGGTTGTTCTAGCGAGACATAAAGACGGCGCACTTCGATTCTTCGTGGATTACCACTGCTTGAACAACAAAACAAAGAAAGACGTCTACCCCCTCCCCCGCATCGTCGACACACAAGACCGCCTCTGCAACGCCAAATAATTCTCATCGGTGGACCTCAAGACCGGCTACTGCCAAATTGAAGTCGACGAAATAGATCGCGAGAAGATAGCATTCATCACTCCGGATGGCTGTTTGAGTTCAAGGGGATGCCATTTGGTCTCTGTTCCGCACCAGCGACGTTTCAGCGAGTGATGGATACAGTGCTGGCAGGCCTGAAGTGGAAAATTTGTCTGGTATATTTAGATGACGTCGTTGTCTTCGCCTAGAACTTTGAAGATAACCTCAAAAGACTTCGAACAGTACTAGACGCAATCAAGTCGTCTGGCCTAACCTTGAAAGCAGAGAAATGCCACTTTGCCTACGAAGAGCTGATGTTTCTAGGCCACATCGTTAGCAAGGAAGGAGTACGCCCAGACCCAAAGAAAACAACTGCTATTGAACAGTTTCCACCGCCGGCCGATAAGAAAGCAGTGCGCAGATTTCTCGGACTGTAGCATATTACCGACGATTTGTGAAAAACTTTTCGCGCATCGCCGAGCCTCTGATCCAACTGACGAAGGCAGACGTGCCGTTTAAATTGGAAGCGCCGCAAGCAGAATCCTTCAAGGAACTTCAGCGTCGTTTACAGTCCCCACCGATCCCTGCGCATTTTGATGAAAACGCCGATACTGAAGTTCATACCGACGCAAGCAGCGTGGGACTAGGCGCCATCCTCGTTCAAAAAAGCGACAGGCTGGAAAAAGTCATCGCATACGCTAGCCGTTCTCTTTCCAAGGCCGAGGCTAACTATTCAACAACAGAGAAGGAGTGCCTTGCCATCATCTGGGCAACGTCGAAATTCCGCCCCTACCTTTACGGACGACCGTTCAAGGTGGTCAGCGACCACCACGCGCTCTGCTGGCTTGCCAATTTGAAGGACCCTTCTGGCCGACTCGCTCGATGGAGTCCGCGTCTCCAGGAGTTTGACGTCACCGTCGTTTACAAGTCCGGACGCAAGCACTCTGACGCCGATTGCCTCTCACGAGCCCCTGTAGATGCACCGCCGCCGGACGACGATGAGGACGCCTTTTTGGGACCCTTCAGCCCCAGCTCTTTTGCTCAGCAGCAATGCTCAGACCCCGACCTAAAAGGCCTCATCCAGTACCTGGAAGGCAAAGTTTCTTCACCCCCCACTTCATTCCAGCGAGGACTGTCTTCCTTCTGTGTGCAGGATAAGGTCCTTGTGAAGAACTTTAAAGCGAGCACCTACCTACTTGTCTCCGCGAAGAAGTTCTACAGGCTTCACACGACGAGCCGACAGCTGGACATCTCGGGTTTATTCGCACCCTACGCCGCATTTAAGACAAGTATTACTGGCCCCGACTGTCTGCCGATGTCGCACACTATGTGAAAACCTGCCGAGATTGTCAGCGACGAAAGACTCCTCCCTCATGACCAGCAGGATTTCCGAACCCCATTGAACCTCCCTCAAGGCCCTTTCAGCAGATCGGCATGGACTTGCTTGGCCCTTTTCCAACGTCAACATCTGGAAATAAGTGGATCATCATAGCGACCGACTACCTGACCCGCTATGCCGAGGCGAAAGCCCTACCGAACGGAACAGCAGCAGAAGTCGCCAAATTTTTCGTGGACTGCATTCTTCTTCGACACGGCGCCCCCGATGTGCTCATCACGGACAGAGGAACAGCATTCATGGCGGAAGTAACGCAAGCCATCCTACGTTACAGCCAAACCAGCCACCGGAGGACAACTGCATACCATCTGCAGACCAACGGACTGACCGAGCGCCTGAATAAAACCAT